>NC_058494.1:10623500-11247000 GCF_020382885.2 Scatophagus argus | reverse complement strand
CGTGGTGGAGGGGTTTGAGCACCTGAATGATCCTGCGGGCTATGTTGTCAGGGGCTTAATGCCCCTGGTAGGGTCTTCCAAGGCAAAAGTGACAGGTGACAGGTCTGACTAAGAGCGGTTCAAAAGCCTCTAATGAATAATGTGACAACAAGGACGTGTACGTTGTCCAGAGTGGCATTATTGGGGCCTCATCCTGGAGCCAGGCCATGGGGTTGGTTCTTGCAGGCGAACGTCCGGTGGTCTCTGTACTCCCGGAACAGGAGTCTGGTCTGCATTGCCAGCAGTAAGTCGGACTTGTTCCCAGTGCATGTTGGCCTCCGGCAGGGCTTCCCTTTTTCACTGGTCCTGGATTTCTAGGCGCAGCCAGGGGCCGGAGGGTGGTTTGGGAACCACAAGATTTCATCTCTGCTTTTTGCGGATGATGTTGTCCTGTTGGCTTCTTCAGGCCAGGACCTTCAGCATGCACTGGGGAGGTTTGCAGCTGAGTGCGAAGCAGCTGGGATGAGAATCAGCACCTCCAAAACCGAGGCTATGGTTCTGCACCCTCCAGGTTGGAGGAGAGTTCCTGCTTCAAGTGGAGTTTAAGTATCTCGGGGTCTTGATCACAAGTAAGGGAACATGGGAGTGTGCGATTGACAGGCAGCGACAGCAGTAATGCAGTCGTTGTATCAGTCCGTCGTGGTAAAGAGGGAGCTGAGCCATAAGGTGAAGGTCTAAATTTACCAGTCAATCGACGTTCCTACCCTCACCTATTGTCATGAACTTTGGGTCATGACCGAAAGAACGAGATCTCGGATACAAGCGGCTGAAATGAGCTTCCTTCGCAGGGTGGTGGGTCGCCCCTATCCCTTAGGGATAGGGTGAGGAGCTCTGTCACCCGGGAGGAGCTCGGAGTAGAGCCGCTGCTCCTCCACATCGACAGGAGCCAGTTGAGGTGGCTCGGGCATCTGTTTCGGATGCCCACTGGACGCCTCCTGGGGAGGTGTTCCAGGCATGCCTCACCGGGAGGAGGCCCCGAGGAAGACCCAGGACACGCTGGAGGGACTATGTCACTCGGCTGGCCTGGGAACACCTGAAGAGCTGAAGGAAGTGTCTCGGGAGAGGGAAGTCTGGGCATCCCTGCTCAAGCTACTGCCTCCGTGACCTGGTCCTGGATGAAGCAAAACTATGCACATTAGGTGAAGTAAATAGTCAAGGATCCAAGAATTTTTATTGTCATACCAGCTCACATTTACATGTTTGTATTAAAAACCAGGTCCCGGGAGCAATAAGTAAAAATCTAAAATATGAAATGAAAAATTGAATAAAAATAGAAATATAAATACAAATAGACTAAAAACTAAACATTTAAATAAAGAAGCCAGTTTAGCATGCTCATGCAAATATGCTTAGTCTGCAGCGAGCTAATGGTTTCATGTAGCTCCTGTAGCGCTTTGTTAGCGTTAGCACCCGGTGGGATTTAAACAACGGTGACGAACACCGCGGTAAACTCCCGAGGGAGTTGGGAACAATAAAGTATACTTATCTATCTATCTATCTATCTATCTTTTTTTCTGGCAGACATAAACCCCATCTCCTGAGAAGATACAGCACGGTAAAGTCACGGTAAAGTTACGCACATATTCACCCATATCACATACACACACATTTACAATTAATATGTGTGATTGTGCATATGACAAATATGTATATGAGTGTGAAGATTTGGTGACGTGTTTTGAACCAGGCAGGATATATAGGTGCCACGAAAATCCACACCTCATTGTGTGGTCAAAACCTTCAATCTGAAAGCTGCTCAACTCATTCTCCTCTGAAACACGAGTAAGTTCTTTTGTCAAAAGTTCTTTTAATTATGACCAAACAAGAGATTTGACTTAGAATTTTTCCTGCCATTTTTTATTATTGTTGCTGAAATGTGTTTCATGGATGTGTTATGTGTGTGTACGTTCAGAAGCTGTCGGCCTTCCTCCTGTGATGAAGGAAAACATGCAGATTGTTGCTCTGCTGTGTTTGTTCCTTTGCTGCATGCAGACTGCAGGCTCTGAGAAAGTAAGTGGCCAAGTTAAATCTAAACTATGTAAAAATCTGTGGAAATATTTCAAACTTGACAAATGTTCAGAGTGTTCACACATATTTAACCCTCTGGAGTCAGGTATAATTGTCAGTTTTTGACTATTTTTGATTCTAATTTTATATTTCAACTTAGAAATTTTTTACCTTGCCATGTTTGGTATCATTTTTGTTCAGCACAACCTCACAAGTGTGACTTTACTGTTATTTTTTTCATTTTGACATACTGTATGAACACACTAGACCTAAAATCACACAAAAACTATAAAATCCGAGTGGGAAAAATGCGCTGAAGTGCGCTCAATGCGCTGGTGTTTACCGCGTCTTCTTGCATAAAACTAGCACCAAACGCGCACCAAACGTGACGGCAATGTTCAGGAAAAAAACATTGCGTATATTGTTTATCATAACTCGGGTTTTACTTTACATATTAACAAAATTTAAAAACTTGTATATAGTTTGAAGTGCCCACTTTCGACACAAATTAAAACTGAGATTCAGCGAGGCTGCGTCTTGCAGCTACGTCGTCTTAAAGTGGTCTTGTGATAAGGACGCGCCGGCGCGTCTGTCGACTCCACGGTGTTTAAGGCACTTTACTAATATTTATTTACTTCCTTAAATTATTCACCTGAATAAATATACTTTATTAAGGAGGAGAAGCATCAATTTATACAATCTTAATATGACAACAAATCAAAATTTTTAATCTTCTAATTATGAGATCAAACAGTTTCTATTTTTCAGACAGCATTAATTCTTGAATACTGTCCTCCAGATAGGTAGTTTCTAAAGAGTTACTCAGAATGAATGTTTCTCTCATGTGAATAATACCATTGCTGCTGAGTCAAATACTGGACCATGTATTAGCATCAGTAATGTATGAAAGCAAAAGTGCATGTGTGCAAGTGGTGTTTCCATAGTTCTGTGTTTAGCATTCACAAGCACCATGAGACCAAGCAACAGTTGCCAGTTCAGGGCTCTTAAAGAGGACAGTTTCCACTCTCAGCTGGGGGAGCTAACTGCAAACCAGCTTCTGCATGAGATCTATACCTCTGTGAATGAGTAAGTTCTCTCAGCCCTGCAAGGATTAATATTATATTAATACTTCCATCTTGTGCCAGGAAGTTAATCTTTGTTAATCTGAGTTCCAGTATTAACATATGAGCGCCAAATTTATCCACACTATCACCATGCATTTCCAAACTGCCTTCCCCAATCCCACACAAGACAGCACTAAAGCTTGAACCCTGTGCACAAGTGTGCAAAGCAAAACCATAAACCATACAGAAAACGTGGAATTCACCTTCTCTCTCAACTTTTCTTTTTTCTCCTCCAGATCAGTTTAATCTCAGAGGAAAAGAAGAGCATACCACTGAACATGGTTGAAGACGCTGTTGATGACATGTACTTTGGCTGCAATGAAACAATGATGAAAATGATCAACAAATACTTTGAAAAAGAGAAAAACGAACCTTTTGGGGAGGTCTGGAACAGTTCAGAAAGCTGTACAAACCGATCTTTAGAATATCAAAAAAATGAGACCGAGGATAAGGCTCTAACTAAGGATCATATGCAAGCAATTTGTGTTTATACATCTAATCATATATATGATAATAAATCTCATGACGAGTTTTATAAAACGTTTAATACTGCAGTGCGGACGAACAGGAACATCTACCGCACTGCCTTCAAATTTCACTTCTTACATTTCTGGTTGACATCCGCAGTGCAGACCCTCAATAATGAGAAGAAATGTCACACCAGTTACCGCAGAACCTCTTCTAACTTTACTGGTGATGTCAACCAAACAATTCGATTTGGTTCCTTTGCCTCTACCTCTTACGACACAACACTGACCGTCTTTGGTAACGAGACTTGCTTTAAAATTAAAACCTGTCTTGGTGCTTTTCTGAAAAAATATTCATACTTTGAAGACGAAGAAGAGGTGCTCATCCCACCATATGAGAAGTTCAAGATAAAAGAAAAAATACAGGATAAATCTGTAGAAGGTCTGAATGACTGTGAGGTTGTGTATATCCTGGAGAGTGATGGAATTGCAAGCAACCTAAACTGCCAAGTGGCAAACCAAGCAAATGATAAGTGGTTCTTCAATCGGTGGAGCAAAGTGAAAACTAAGTGAGGAGTTGAGTCATGTAACCATGTGCACACAATCCTACACTCATAATATATATATGCATACATTTTCTTCAACCCACATATTCATGTTCAGGGTTAGTTTAATTATACCAGGCTTGAGTTTTTATGCTTCCTCATCATTTCAATCAGGAGAGACTAATAAGAATCAAAAGTGAATGAGATATTTCAAGTAAAATTAATTTTTGGTGAAAAACAAAATAGAATTTGGCGCGTGAAGTTGATCTCCACTGGAAACTCTCAGACGAAAGAGGTGCAAAGGGTCTCCTTTGCATGGAAGGAGCCCCCCCCCCCCGTGCCTAAATGCTGGTGGTGATAATGACGAGTGATGCTGACTGCGTGGAAGGGTAACTTGAAGATGGAGGATTTGACTGAAGATGGCCAGACATTGCAGCGGCGGTGGTGAAGGGGTGTAGCTGGGACGCAAATATTCACGGGGCTGAACAGACAGCTGAATGACAGTGGAGAGAGAGAGAACACTTTTAAAATCTGACAGCTTGCTAGCAATTGGCTGTAGGAGAAACATGACAGGCTGTGATTGGAAGGGGGAAGAAAGACATCTGGAACTAATGGATCGCGGAAAAACGCTTGTGACTTAAAGGGCACAAGCAAAGAGAGTCTTCCTGATTGAACTTTCGCTAAGCTTCATATTATTCTATCAATATGTGGAAGGATTCACAAGTTGTAAAAGGTGTTTCCGATGTACTTTTACCTTTTTCATTATGTGCAACTCATTTTTTAATTTGAAACTTTCTGAATGACTTAAATAAAGCTTTAAACAGCAAAGTTTGGTTTCCTGTTTGAATAACAGAAGAAAATCCACCAACAAGGTGTTAGAGGTGAATATCATTTTCAGTTCAAAAGGCCTTTCGGCACATTTCTGTATTTAATTAGAAATGTGATTTTTGTTCATTGATTATGGGCAACATTTTACACTACTGAGACAAAAGTACAGAACAAAACTCCTACTAGAACACAGACACTTCCTGCTCTCTGTATGTATGTATATCATGTTTAAACTTTTGCAGTTAAACTGAGCCATTGACTCAACCTGCCAAAACATCTTTGGCACATTTTATACCACAATCCCCAGTTTTGACAAAACTCATCTGGACAGGTTTGTCTCCTCTGCCTCCTGCATGAGTCTAAGATGTACTGACTAATGTAAACTGTACTTCCTTCATCTGTGGTCAAATGATTATTTCTCTTATGGTTACTGAGACATAGAGGGTGGCTCACTTTGCCCACTGGATTGACTCACCCCTTTCTCCCCTCCTTTGCAGCATCCAGAGGAAATGAGGTGTGAACTTTTGCTCAACTTAAAAATGCACTGAGCACCTTGATAATAACCTGTAACAGTAGAATAAATAGTAAACTGTTTGTTAAAGTTAAAGTTCACCATCAACTGAAAAGGAAACACAGAGCCTGGGTTACATTTTGTACATCCTTGTCATTTCTAAGTGCCTTCACCAGTGCAGGGGTGAGACAATAGTTTGCTTACTGCATGTTCTTATGGCCCCCAAGTGGCCAAAGTCTTTAATGTGACTGATTAATCTGATGAAACACAAGCAGGACTAATGTCAAAGCTGACAATCACAAAGTGTTGCTTTTTGCTATATTTCTCTTGCAGCCAAGTCAAATTCAATCATATATGCAATATAAAACTGATACAAATTCTCAGCAGTACTTACTGTATATGTGAATTGAGAACAGAAGCAATATTTACAGATCATACTTTTGAGCAGGCCTTTGATTTGTTCATCTATTGCAGCACTCTGGAAGGATGCAACTGCTGCTGAAAAGTTAGAAACATCTGGATAGCCAGCCTGCATACTGCTGGTGATCAAAGACAATGCAATATTTCATTTTGTTTGTTAACTTGCTGTTTTCTCTGCAATTGTTTTATATTATTTCATTTGGAGGATTTTGCTCTTAAATCCAATTCAGCTAACAGAAATCTACTACATACATTCATTAATTTTACAAGTGAGGAGTGGGGAATATTGCACACACAGAAGAACACACTATTTTTCAATGAGTATGAATATAATACTAAACAAAAACATAGCTGCAACACTTTTGTTTTTCCTTCCATTTCTTGCAAGATAAAGGAACAGATCTTTGTTTTTTTCCCACAGTTTTTAGAAAGATTGATGTTCTTGGCAAATAAGAGGAGTTCGCTAACATGCATTTCAACAATGTTTTATTTAAAAACTGACACAAACAAATCTTTTGTGTGCACTCTAAACAATGACCACCATTTGCCTCATACAGTGTCTCCTGTTTAGTGAGTTTGCAGGCTGTAGAAGAACAAATATGTTTTTAACTTCCAGGACAGATCCTTGCAACATTAAGTTATCATGCTGCAACATGAGGTGTAGGCAGTGGATGTATGGCACAATAGGCCTCAGGATCTTGTTGCTGTATCTCCATGCATTCAAAACTGCCATCAATATAATGTGCTCTTCTCTTTGTTTTTATTTGATGAGCCCATACCATAATGCTATGGCCACCATGGAGCGCTCTGTCCACAGCGCTGACATGAGAAACCTGCTCATCCACACACTGTGATACCATGCTGTTTGCCATCTACCCTGTACAATGTATTTATACATTAATTGTAAATTAGAGTAGTGGTTTTGTGCTATATTTTTTGACTCTGAATGAGGAGCCATAGAGGCTCCAATGTGTCCAGACTGCTTCAAACTGTCAGCTGTATAAGCACAGATTGCTTGCATGTGCTCTTTGGTTAGAGCCTTGTCCTTGCTATGTTTCAGATTTTTTTGAGCACATTTATTTCTTTTCTTCCAAGCATCTGAAAATAGTTGAATGTACCTTTTTTCCTCAAAGTATTTGTCGATGACCAGTTTCGTCATTTTTGTATTGCAGCCGAAGTACATGTTATCAACTGAATCTTCAACCATGCTCAGTGGGATACTTGGATTGAAATCTCGTACAGTAAAGTTGAAACGGATCTAAAAAGGAAATAAAGAAAACGAAGAGAGAGGTAATTATTAGGCACTGTTAAAACTCTGCTTTATTATTGTGAATAATTTGTATTGTATCGTTAACTTATAAATCTAGATGGTGAAAATAAACTCCTGAGGGAGGATCTGGAGAACAGGGATGTCACTTGAGTGGTGACACAGACAACCACCATCACGCTTTTTACTGAACAAAGCAAAACCCTCAACACTCAGTGGATTATGATGTCCAAGTGACACTGCAGCCTTATATGTAAACTCCCATTTGCACAATGTCACAGCAGAGGAGCTGTTGGTGATAACTGGTGCCTTAACATGTTTGGATGATAGATTGAACAATATGAAATTACACTGAGAACTGGCACTCCTACAAACATCAGAGTATCCTTATTCTTTCAGGTGTATGTTGTTTGATGAGTGAGCCCGTTTTCATAATGTATTTGGTGTGACTGTGCTTGGGAAATGCATAAAGTTCCATCAAATCATTCTGTCTGAAGTTCAAAAATGCTCTACATGGTCTTATATACTGCAGGGGAGGAGATTTATCAACTTTGCAGCACATTTTATTTTAATAAATCTTTCAATGAATATGTGGTGTACAACAGACATCTTTAACCCAGCAGCAAAGGAGATCTATTCAACCCTATATAGATCTGCATCTCTATAATACTTCTAAGAAGTAAATCTACAATGTCCTAACATTAACAATTGAGCAATTTCAAAAGTGTAGGACTCATCTATATGAAAGGGTAGCATGGAAAGTATCTTAAACCAGAAGTGTTGACCACAACCACATTGATGATGCTCTTCTTTTCGTGGTCATCAATGCTGACATGGAACATTTACGTCTTTTTTTGTTGAGCCTCCCACGTGAGAGGCAAGGTGTTTATCGACTGACAAATTTTTGACACTATTAGAGGTATGACTCGTTCTAGATGAATGCGTAGTGCCAACTAATAACTGCAAAGTGAAATTTCTAAATTTGTATTGAATATTACAAGAAATGACAGCTTGGAGTGGGGATGGGGAGTTTTTAGTGACTTGGAATTGAGTCACACTAAAGTCGCAGACACAGTGACACCATACCTGATTCGGACTTGAGATTTAGAACTTATTTTATTTATGTATTTATGTACTTGTGCATTAACCTAACTGAAAAGCTGAACCGACCGTCATTCGTTTATTATCACACATACCCTCACACATCTTGTGTGCACAACCACAGATGACAGCTTCAGCCTCAGCACCATAAAGAGCACATCTGAATCTGCTGTGTCATTTGTCTTTGCCTGTGGCCATAACAACTTCACACAAGGCTCAAACAAAAGACTCGCTTTAAAAGGATGCTGGATCGACCACATCAAAGTGATCTCTTATCAATCATCTGACCACGCTCTGGATATGTGAGTCAGCTTGTAATGTGAGAGTTAATATTGGCACCTATGTCTGGTTAGCAAACATGTTGAGTTCAGTATCAGCTGTTTAAAGTTAGTTTGCTGCTAAATTTGTGACTGAAAGAGGTTAGCTTGGACTTCACTATTTTGAAAAGATGAGTGAGGGCTTGTTTGCCTGCCACACTCTTCGTATCAACATTCCTCTGCCACCATTTGCTTGCTGGTATTAAACTGAAAGACCATGTTAATTATTAACGCAGGTTACATGCAGGTTACAGGTTTTTTTGCTCACCAATTATGTTACCATTACACAGGCTTTGAAAGGCTAGAGGGATGTGTGAATTTAGCTAGTCATTTAATGGAGATACAATATGCGTTCATTCTGTTATTGAAACAAAGGTTTATAATTGCATGGCTAAAAATGTTAGCAGCACCTGTTACCCTGACAAACATCAGTCTGCATCATTGTTTCTATCCTCTCTCTCTTCTGAAAAACCAAGCTTTGAACCAGTTCTTCTGAGCCCCTGTGGTTCCCGGTGGGTTTTGCTACACATAACCAAAATTCAGCAACAGACAAGTGAGAAGTACCTTAATACTGATATATTGTAGCTGCTGAACACAGCAAACACACTCAGACCCACTTCTCTTAACCTGTGCATTGTGAGCAAAAAGTGCTCCAGGTTTACTTCACCTTCTTTCTACTGTATTTTTGACCTTTAGTCTTGCTGTTGGTAGATCACATCACGTTCAGAATCACAATCAGAATCAGAATTCATTAATTTACCCCCCAGGCTTCTTTAAATTACTTTAGTTTGTTTTAAAAGTACTAGATGTGAAAACACTCTAAGAGTGATGGATGCAGGAACTAAGTAGCTGACTAAAATAAGATAAACATAAGAAAAAGAGAGAAAAAGAACTACTCCTCACAAAGGGTTCTGAGTAATATTATTACGTGTGGGAATGTGTCAGTTCTCTGAAGCTGCTGCACATGCATAATTTTATTTTGGTTAGTTTCCAGTAAGAAGTTGCCTACAAAACCACTTGCTGACCAGTGAAGAACCCCTCCCCCACCACACACAGACACACACACATCACACCATCACATACACACACACACACACATACAGACAGACTGTTGTTCTCCTATCACACTCTTTTCATGCATTTAGAACATGTTACGAGTGCTAGAGGGAGATGAATAATACACCTCTGACAAAGTGAGTCAAAGAAGCTTTTCTTTGTCCAAACAATAAACCTAAATATGCTTATGATACAGACTGCATAATTTTGAGTTGGAAAATGTCGCTAGCTGGTTTTTTAACAAAGATTTATGACAAAAGTGTTAATTAGTGTCTGTGTAACATCTGACATTACATGTTATGACCGTGATGTCTGACTCTCTTCAGGTGTAAGTGCAGCCTTTGTTTTCAAGCCAAGGAAAGAGTTTTTTTTTTGTCACTGGCTTTTCAGTCTGAACCTTTAGATTGCAGAAGTAAGGGAAGGAAGAGAACAACTGGGAGGGAAGAAATGGAAGTGACCATTTTAAAACACAAATCAAACCCTACGTCACTGTGTGGCTGACCGACTACCAGAATGCCAATGCAGGGCTGAAGCTGCCACTGTGTCAGGGCAGGTGAGGTCATGTGAGCTGTGAGTTGCAACCATGGCAATTTATTTATAATTACACCATGAATATGTGAAGCTTTCTTCACACACAAGAATGAAAAAGCTTTTCTAACATTTTGTAAACATCATTTTTGGTTTAAGCATGTGAAGAAACAATAATAATATATGAAGAATGACAAGAAGAGCAGATGGGTTCCAATATATGAATAGGTGACAATATATGAAATTATTCATAATATATAGAATATTTAAATGAAAGTTTTAATAATACACTGTGGTTGAGACAGATTTTGATGGAAGAATATCACACTGTGTTGATGAATTGTAACGCGCAATACATCAACACGCAGCAAGAGGATTCCAGGATCGAGTCCAGGTCTGGGCCCTGCTGCTGAATTTGCAGGGTCTCAGTGGATTTTCTCCATGTACTCCAGCGTCCTCCCACAATCCCAATAAAACACGCACATTAGGTTAATTGCCCCTAGCTGTGCGTGTGTGAGTGTGTGCGATTGTCTGTCTTTTTGTGTCAGACCTGCAGTTGACTGGAGACCAGTCCAGGGTGAACCATGCTTCTCGCCCGTACTCAGCTGACCTAGAGGGATAAGCGTTATAGAAAATGAATGGAATTACACTAACAACTATAATTGTAGCTGCAAGCAGCATCGCACATGCGCATACCCTTCACCTCATCTGGCTTAATTCTGTCTAAAGGAGTAAGACCAATCACACACTTACTTGAACACAATGCACCTAGCATTTCAATAACTGCTTAATAATCAGTAATCATCTCCAAGAAGATTGTGAGCATTTGAATGCTTGTTTCAAATACAATATTTTATTTATTTTTTTTTTTAAGATAAAAGCACTGGAAACACATTACACATACAGATTTGAACCCAAGTAAGCAGAACACTCACAACACGAAGTAAATGTTCAAATAAAGAGTTTTTACAGCGAGAGCAGGCCTGACACACAAGGTGAGTCAGTGACATCACATCAGCAAAATTTGGATTTCTGTTTAAACTTAAAATGCTTACAAGAGGCAAAATGTTCTAAAAAATAAATCACACATTTTCTGCTGGTTTTGGGTGTTTTGTCAAATACGTTGGTGTGGTTTTGATCAAACAGTTGGGAAAATACACAGTGTTTGTGCGTAAATTACAAATTCTCAGGTTGTCAAATAGCCATAAACTTAAAATGTTGGTACTTGACTTCCTGGGAATGAGTTGCCCAAACTGAATAAAACTGAGAAGAGGGGCCCGACATTTACAGCAGTCTAAAACATTAATGCATTTTTATCTTTTGTCAGTGACAAATTTTAAACAAAAGAACAGCACTGCACAAACAAACGTACAGAATAAATCAACCTCAATAAATATTCACTAGCCATTCATTTTTTGACAATATGCATGTTGAACATATTAAGAGCTCAAAAGAATGCACATGCATTTATATTTAGTATGTGTGAATGTGCATGATCCTCTGCAAATATGCATGTGTGTGCAGATTTGGTGATGTGTCTGCCGGGACAAGGCAGAGTATAAAAGAGTCATGAAAAATCACAACCTATTGTCTGGTCAAACTCGTTCTCCTCTGAAACACGAGTAAGTTCTTTTGTCAAAAGATCTTTCAATTATGACCAAACAAGAGATTTGAGAATTTTTCCTGCCTTTTTTTATTATTGTTGCTGAAATGCGTTTCATGGATGTGTTATGTGTGTGTACGTTCAGAAGCTGTCGGCCTTCCTCCTGTGATGAAGTAAACATGTAGATTGTTGCTCTGCTGTGTTTGTTCCTTTGCTGCATGCAGACTGCAGGCTCTGAGAAAGTAAGTGGCCAAGTTAAATCTAAACTATGTAAAAATCTGTGGAAATATTTCAAACTTATATAACTTATATATTTCATTTATTTATTTATTTTCTAAAATTATCCGTATGAATAAATATAGTCTTAAGGGAAAAGCATCAATTTATACAATCTTAATATGACAACAAATCTATTTTTCTTAATCTTCTAATTATGAGATCAAACAGTTTCTATTTTTCAGACAGCATTAATTCTTGAATACTGTCCTCCAGATAGGTAGTTTCTAAAGAGTTACTCAGAATGAATGTTTCTCTCATGTGAATAATACCATTGCTGCTGACTCAAATACTGGACCATGTATTAGCATCAGTAATGTATGAAAGCAAAAGTGCATGTGTGCACGTGGTGTTTCCATAGTTCTGTGTTTAGCATTCACAAGCACCATGAGACCAAGCAACAGGGCTCTTAAAGAGGACAGTTTCCACTCTCAGCTGGGGGAGCTAACTGTAAACCAGCTTCTGCATGAGATCTATACCTCTGTGAATGAGTAAGTTCTCTCAGCGCTGTAAGGATTAATATTATATTAATACTTCCATCTTGTGCCAGGAAGTTAATCTTTGTTAATCTGAGTTCCAGTATTAACATATGAGCCCCGAAATAATCCACACTATCACCATGCATTTCCAAACTTTTTTTGGCGGCACATTTGGCATTTCCCATACACAATCACACCAAATACAGCATGAAAAAGGGCTCACTCATATGTGAATGATATTGAAATGTTATTATTTTGTTAAAATATTTTGAAAAGTATTGATGGCTGATTTCATACTGATGCACACTAGCTGGTATTTAATGTAACTTAGCTTATTTGTGCATTAGTGATTCCATTTTGATTGCTGTCTTGTCTGGTTTGTTTGTTTTGTTCTAATAAGTTGCTTTACTGGAGGAGATAAACTCCAGTTCAGGTGAATGCAAGTAACAGTGTGAATATGTGCATGGTTACACAGCGGACAAAGATCGTAGTTAGACAAACACCGACGCACTGTGGTTTAAGACATTCACCACCCACGTACCTACAAACTTTGGATGTGCTAAGGTGCAGATGGAAATTTTGCATGTGTGAGAGGACGTAAGAACTATCTGACACTAAGGGGAAGGTATATATATAGTTGACCATGAGTCCCGACCACATGCTGAGGACCAGTTGTTGATTTCAGAGGTTCATTTGTCGTGCAACATTTTCAGATTCTGAAGATTGGTGAGTTGAACTTTCAAATCAACATTTACCATTAATGTAATTTATGTTTGTGTTTCTAGTATGCAGTGTGATGCAGTTCATTGCTGTTGACTCTGATTCACAAACAGTTTTGCTGACTGCAGTGATGAAGGGAAGCAAGATGATCTTTGCTCCGCTGTGTTTCCTCTTTTGTTGGATGCTGCCTGTAGACTCCATGACGGTGAGTTAACAGTGTGAAAATTTGGGAACGTCCCCAAAATGTAATGAGGAAACATGTTTACACAATTAGACTGAACACAGAATTTTGAGGCAAAGACATCAAATCAGAAAAAAGGGTTGCTACTATCAAAAAGTAAAGTCTGCATAAATACATAAAAATATATAAATAAATATGTAAGACACAAGGATACCCTGATGTTTGTAGAAGTGCTAGTTTTCAGTGTAATTTCATATTGTTCAAGCTGTTATCCAAACAGGTTAAGGTACCAGTTATCACCAACAGCTCCTCTGCTGTGACATTGTGCAAATGGAGTTTACATATAAGGCTGCAGTGTCACTTGGACATCATAATCCACTGAGTGTTGAGGGTTTTGCTTTGTTCAGTAAAACGTGTGATGGTGGTTGTCTGTGTCACCACTCAAGTGACATCCCTGTTCTCCAGATCCTCCCTCAGGAGTTTATTTTCACCATCTAGATTTATAAGTTAACGATACAATACAAATTATTCACAATAATAAAGCAGAGTTTTAACAGTGCCTAATAATTACCTCTCTCTTCATCTGTTTTCTTTATTTCCTTTTTAAATCCGTCACCATGCATTTCCAAACTGTCTTCAATCCCACACAAGACAGCACTAAAGCTTGAACCCTGTGCACAACTGTGCAAAGCAAAACCATAAACCATACAGAAAACGTGGAATTCACCTTCTCTCTCAACTTTTCTTTTTTCTCTTTCAGATCAGTTTAATCTCAGAGGAAAAGGAGAGCATACCACTGAGCATGGTTGACGACGCTGTTGATGACATGTACTCTGACTGCAATGAAACAATGATGAAAAAGATCAACACATACTTTGAAAAAGAGAAAAATGAATGGATTCATGAATGCACAAATGAAACTTTTGGGGAGGTCTGGAAAAGGGCGGAAAAATGTACAAAACGCTCTTTAGAATATCAAAAAAATGAGAAGGAGGATAAGGCTCTAACTAAGGATCATATGCAAGCAATTTGTGTTTATACATCTGAATATAAAAAGTTTTATCAAACATTCAATACTGCAGTGCGGACGAACAGGAACATCTACCGCACTGCCTTCAAATTTCACTTCTTACATTTCTGGTTGACATCCGCAGTGCAGACTCTCAATAATGAGCAGAAATGTCACACCAGTTACCGCAGAACCACTTGTACCTTTACTGGTCGTGTCAACCAAGTAATTCGATTTGGTTCCTTTGCCTCTAGCTCTTACAACACAACACTGACCGACTTTGGTAAAAAGACTTGCTTTAAAATTAAAACCTGTCATGGTGCTTTTCTGAAAAAATATTCATACTAAAAAGACAAAGAGCAAGAGGTGCTCATCCCACCATATGAGAAGTTCAAGATAAAAGAAAAAATACAGGATAAATCTGTAGAAGGTCTAAATGACTGTGAGATTGTGTATATCCTGGAGAGTGATGGAATTGAAAGCAACCTAGACTGCCAGGTGGCAAACCAAGCCAATGATAAGTGGTTCTTCAATCAGTGGAGCAAAGTGAAAACTAAGTGAGGAGTTGAGTCATGTAACCATGTGCACACAATCCTACGCTCATAATATATATTTGCATAAATTTTCTTCAACCCACATATTCATGTTCAGGGTTAGTTTAATTATACCAGGCTTGAGTTTTTATGCTTGCTCATCATTTCAAGTAAAATTAATTTTTGGTGAAAAACAAAATAGAATTTGGCTCGTGAAGTTGATTTCCATGGGAAACTCTAAGACGAAAGAGGTGCAAAGGGTCTCCTTTGCATGGAATTTAAAATCTGACAGCTGACAGGCTGTGATTGGAAGGGGGAAGAAAGACATCTGGAACTAATGGATCGCGGAAAAACGCTTGTGACTTAAAGGGCACAAGCAAAGAGAGTCTTCCTGATTGAACTTCTGCTAAGCTTCATATTATTCTATAGATCAATATGTGGAAGGATTCACAAGTTGTAAAAGGTGTTTCCGATGTACTTTTACCTTTTTCATTATGTGCAACTCATTTTTTAATTTGAAACTTTGTGAATGACTTAAATAAAGCTTTAAACAGCAAAGTTTGGTTTCCTGTTTGAATAACAGAAGAAAATCCACCAACAAGGTGTTAGAGGTGAATATCATTTTCAGTTCAAAAGGCTTTTCTGCACATTTCTGTATTTAATTAGAAATATGATTTTTGTTCATTGATTATGGGCAACATTTTACACTACTGGGACAAAAGTACAGAACAAAACTCCTACTAGAACACAGACACTTGACTTCCTGTTCTCTTTAGTTCAGCCAGTAAAACTGAGCTGCTGTTTGTCTTTCTTTTGTGTTGCCTTTCTGTCTTGATCTTGATCTGTAGGATATCAGAAGATAATATTTCAATATGCAGGTTATGCTGTAAATATATATATCATATTTAAACTTGCAGTGCAGTTAAACTGAGTCATTGACTCAACCTGCCAAAACATCTTTGGCACATTTTATGCCACAATCCCCAATTTTGACAAAACTCATCTGGACAGGTTTGTCTCCTCTGCCTCCTGTGTGGTATGCACATATGCATATAAATATATATGTGTGTGTGTGAGTGCACATATATACATATATATGCATCCTTAATTTGTGGTGGCATCATTACTTTTCTCATGGTTACTAGGATTTAGAGGGCAGCTCATTTTGCCCCCTGGTTTGACTCACTCCTTTCTCCCCTCCTTTGGAGCATTAAGCGCTGATGTAGTGTGAGCACTCAAGTTAAAAAACACTGAAATCAAGTATGAGAGATGACACTCAAACGTCAGATTTATCTAGCCTATAACAAACTATGTCATAATTGCACTTCATAGTCTGTATGAACAAGCTTTTCAGAAGTGTAGACCTGCTCTCTTGCTGTGTTTGGCTCATTGTTTTGTGATCATTAACTACCTTGGTAAATGTAAAAGTTATTATCAAAACCGATCCAACCAAATGCCATGGCAGCCCCATATGGCCCAGATGCAACCTCTGAGTGGCCCAATACATGTATGTATATAAATGTAGAAGAGTATGCTATATATTTTTATCAATGTATGAGTGACGCAGGAGTCAAGTACAGGTCATCTAATAAAATGGCTTCAAGCTAATAAGCAGTTTTCTCCGTCAGTCCCGTCAGCTGACTGTGTTGGTTTTCTTTAATTCAGTTCATTGTTCATCACAGGTGGAGGTGCATCTCTGTTGAGTGACAGCACGAAAAGGAAAATTGCACATATTTAAATGAATGCTCATGATGTTCTATGTTTACTTTGCTAGATGTGCAATTGTAAGCTGTTTGCTAACAAGTTAAATTTCACCATCAACTGAAAATGAAACACTAAGGCATGGTTTACATCTTTTCCAGACGTTTGGATAGTCAGTCTGCATTGTACTGGTTATCAAAGACATTGCAGTGTTTCACTTTGTTTGCTAACATGCTCTGGGATTGTTTTATATCATTTCATTTGGAGGATGCAGTTGTTCACAAATCCAGCTGATATACCACAAAATGTTGAAAAAGATGACATGAGGCAGAACTGTACTATTCTAAATTCATTTATTTTTTTTTAAGTTTTTGATGGCTCATTAGCTAAACAGCTAAAACAACATTTTTCACAAGATTGAGGGAAAGATCTGTTTATTGACTGTGTTTATACACACAAAGGTTTATTTCTG
The DNA here is from genome assembly GCF_020382885.2 of Scatophagus argus. NCBI lineage: Eukaryota > Metazoa > Chordata > Actinopteri > Scatophagidae > Scatophagus > Scatophagus argus. The sequence goes on along the minus strand of NC_058494.1, from coordinate 11,229,816 downwards.
TCAGATATAAAGCACAAACTTTTCTAAAGTAAGTGATAGTGAGCTCTTCTCCTTTACCAAGATAATCCATCCACCTGACAGGTGTGGCATATCAAGACGCTGATAAAGCAGGTTCGTTGCACAGGTAGGCTCTTGGATCTGTTATCTGCCTCTCTTTTCATAGTGTGAAAAGTGCAGGTGTAACTTTTTTTTTTAATGTTTGTTTTATTTGCCTGATTAAGATTAAAATCTGTTTTGCAGGCAAGACTTGGTGGAGACAAATGAGACCTCTTCAAGTTATTAAGATTCACAATTACACTCATAAAGAATGACTATATGACAGTGAATTCAGACATTTTTAATCTTAGTATTGGTACAATTGTGGTTTTGCTGCTGTAGCGTGTAAAATGTCTTCTGTACATTTTTTAAAAAAATCCTGTTATAAATTATGATGTTTCCACACATTCCAGCAGATGGCAGCATTGTTCAACTCTTTGGCTCTCAGTGATTGACTTGCTTGAGCTGTTCTTAACCCCATGCTGCTCTGTGATTCTGAATGTGTGTGTTTATGTGCATGCAAAAACATATGTGGATATAGTGAGGAGATGTTACAGGAGGGAAGACAGGGCATGCAGGAGTGATACCAAGAGGAGAGGAGTGAAGAATGAATGGACTGCAAAAACAAAGAGAAGGAGATACAAGATACTCTGAGAGTCGATACAAGGCAAACCTGGGGGTGAGGGTGGGCTGGTTTTTCAGGATAAGATAAGTCTTTATTAGTCTCGTGGTGGGGAAATTCTCAATCAGTCTCCTGTTGCACCGCATGCACAGCAGAAAAACAAGACAGACATATCCAGGTATGGAGACAATGAGAAGGCAGGAGCAGAGTGAGTGCAACCAAACAGGGAATAGGAAGCTGGCAAGAGGATGGGAAGGACTGCTGGAGAGCACATATTTGGTTTAGCTGTGGCATTCCTTGGAGAACAAGACAGGAACACTGTAATACAGCAAAGAGGGAGAACAAGCAGACCCAGAGGAGAATGGGTGCCGTACAAAGCATACACAGTAATGTAAGAGTGTGTGTAGGGTGTTGTGTTCAGTGAACCATCTTCAGCGCTCCCAGCTGAGAAAAAACAGAAATGAATGCAGCTAAAAAACACAGAGGGAAAGGTTGGCACGGATGGGTAGAAAGGCACTGGAGAGTCAAAACACAGGATACATTCTGTCTCGAGGATGTAGCAGAGAGAGATGGTCAGGCAGGGGGACAGCAGCAAGAGAGAGAGAGACAGAGTTTGGATGACAAAACTTAGAGGTGTTGGAAAAGAAATTAAATGAGACAATACGAGTGAATGATCAAAAGAAAGAGGGATGTAAGCAATGATGGAGGAGAGAGATAGGAAAGTGGGAGTGGAGGTAATATGGAAAATAAGAGGGTGGGAAGGGAGGCAGCGAGACTCCAGAAGACAGGCTATGTATAAGAAACAACAATGCAAGAGATCCGGGAGAGGAGAGAGAAAGAGACACATCAGCAGAGGATGTAAAAGAAAAAATACCATCAGGGGAAAAACAAAGTGGAAGGAAGTATGAAAAGAAGAAGGAAATTATGGGGAAGTGTGTGAATGGTGAGGTAGGGGGAAGAGCAGGAGGCAGGAGTGAAAAGAAGTAGGTTAAAAGAAGGGGGAAAGAAGGGGAATGAGAATTGGGTGAGGGTAAAAGGAGGAGAAGGAGCTAAGGAAGGAATGCAGAAAGGGGGAGATTGTGGAAGTAAAGTAGGGAAAGAAGCATGGGTAATTCAGCCATCAGGGCAGATTTTTGTGAGCCCTAGCAGAGAGATGGAAACACATCAGAGCACTGCTAAGTAAAGGATTACAGAAAATCTAAAGAGTGGAGGAGTGGAGAGGACAGAAAGAGGAGGAAGGCCAAAGGAATCAGCAGTCAGAATGTGTGGATGGTGAGGTGGAGCAGAGATGCACGTCCTTCTGCTTCCAGGAGTAAAGAGAGGGTTGAATGAAACAGGGAACAGTGAAAGAGTGAAGGGGAGAAGAAGCAGAAAGTGGAATACATACAGTACCTACTGGCTATTACAGCATAAATGGAAGGACACATTACAGACAGGAAAAAGGGTGTGGTGCAGCAGTGCTTTACATTGCATGAACTTAAGAAAATGTCAGGCATGGATGAAGTTAGGAGTCTCACTTGATTTAGGTTATTGACAGATCACAGTTACACAGTTAATAAAAAGGCACCAGTTAGTTGTATGAAAATTAAACATCTGAGAGCTGTGGCAAGTAGTGTCATCATCATCATGACTGAAACAAGGGTATGTATGTTTTGGCCTAAAGCCCTGACAGCATAGAGACTGAGAGAGATGATGTAAATGGATGGTGAGGCACATGGGAGGGGCAGAGGTGATTTAGGGAAGGATTTTAGTTTCAGTGAAGGTAGACAAGGAGGAAGAGCACAGATAATATGGATGGACATAATGCTGGGTGGACAGAAATGGGTGAGAATAAACCAACATGTCACAGAGCAAAGCAGGTGTGTATAAAAGAGATATCAGTGAGTTACCACCAGCTGAGATTGGCTGGATATTTTTAGTATATTTCATGTGGATTTGCTGTCCAGCCTTCCAGCCGATATCACCAAGAATGAAAGGAAGAGAGAACAGGGAGAGAGACTGCAGAAAGAGACAAGTATGTAGAGGTGCAAGGCAATGAGAGTCGGTTTAAGTGTATCCTGAATTATATTTTCACTAAAATGCGTGTTACTGTATGGAGAATGGATACACTATATAGACAAAAGTATTGGGACACCCCTGCTTATTATTGAATTCTGGTGCAGTATGGGGCTGTTTTTCAGAAGGCTGGGCTTGGGCTCTTACTTCCAGTGAAGGGAAATCTTAATGCCTCAGCATATCAAGACATTTTGGATAATGCTATGCTTCCAATTTTGTGGCAACAGTTTGGGGAAGGCCCTTTTTTATTCCAGCATGACTGTGTCATAAAGTCCATAAAGACATATTGAATGAGTTTCAAAGACCCACCAAAGATATTCAGGATGAACTGAATTGTAGATTGTGAGCCAGGCCTTTTTCACCCAACATCAGTGCCTGATCTCACAAATGATGTACCGCATGAATAGGCAAAAATTCCCACAGAAACACGTTTGGAAAGCCACATGTTGTGGAAAGCGTTCCCAGGAGAGTGGAAGCTGTTGTAGCTGCAAAGCTGTCTATGTACCTGGAATGTGATGCCATTAAAGTTCCTGTTGGTGTAATGGTCAGATAACCCAATACTTTAATGCATATAGTGTATTTTTGTTTGAAATTTTCAGTGCAGCTAGACTTTCAGGCGTAACTACAAAGAGATAAGTGACAACTTCAGCCACTCACCACAAGATGACACAATACAAGCGTAGTGAAAGAAAGACAAATGTAGAGATTAAGGGCTGAAGCTAAATAAAATAAAAATAAAAATCTGGGGAGTCATAAGGACAAAATAAAACTGCAACAAGAAAAGTGGAGGTGCTTGAGTTTCAGTAAATCAGATCAGGCAGATACACTGAGAATAGAAGGGAGAGACGAGTGGAGCAGTGGAGGAGGGACAGGAGGTGTACAGGTAATATGTTTTGGTGAGTTAGTACCCATAGACACAGGAAAAGAGATTCTCTTCAAGCAGGTCACAGAGGCTGCAGAAACAGAAATTTGTCATATATGGCAGAAGGTAATGTGTGTGTATGTGTGTGTGTGTGTGTGTGTGTGTGTGTGTCCCATTGTTTACCTCTCCTTTACATGTTGTTTTGAAAGGAAGGTGTGTGGGTGTTTTCATACTTTAGGAAATCAAGCAGCTTAGGACACAGATGCTTTGGCCAGTGAGGAGAGACTGTAATTCTTTGTTTCTTTTTTGTGCTTCACACTTCCTTCACACTATTGCAACTCAGGCTGCCCCAATAAGTCCCTAAAGACTCTCCAACTAATCCAGAATGCTGCTGCACTTGTACTGACAAAAACTGTATTAGAGAACATATTTCTCCTGTATTGGGTTCTCTACACTGGCTGCCTGTAAAATTCAGAATAGAGTTTAAAATTCTCCTCCTCACATACAAATGATCAAGAGCCATCTTATCTTAAAGAGCTCATAGTACCTTATTATCCAATCAGAACTCTATGCTCCCAGGCGGACACCCTCTCTACATTCAAAAGTAAACTTAAAACCTTCCTCTTTGATAAAGCCTATAGTTAGTCTTACAGTCCTTGGCTGGCCTCTAGTTATGCTGCTATAGGCTGTCGGAGGCTCTCCCATGATGGACTGAGCTTCTCGCTCCTCTAATTCTCCTCCCACACATATTCATGTCCCATCAATTCATGTCACTAACTTGACTTCTTCCTTGGAGTCTTTGTGCCTTCTCATCACTCAGGTTCCCATGGATCATGCCTGTTTTTAAACAAGTTACTTTGTTGGATCAAAATCGAGCAGCGGTTATCCCTGTGGCCAGCAAGAACAGCAAGAAGCTTGCAGCTTGCCAGGACCTTTCTCTGTGGATTCTGCATGTTGCACATGCTTATTATAGCATGTAATTTATTAAAATTTTGAAAAAAAAAAAGTTTGCACCCAAGGCAGAAAACTCTCAAAACTGACATTCAGTAGATGTTTCTTTTTTCTCAGTATATTGGAAAAATTTGTGCATAAATGACACATTTAGATACTGTCTGTAATTTGCTACTTAGGTTGTTACTTCAGGTACAGGTGAGAAACAAGGCTAAAGTCGACCTTGCCTTTATAAAAAAGGTCAACTGTCTTTCCTGCATTTTTCACCTCCTCTTTCTGATTTCTCTTGCTCTGTCTCTCTGCCCTTGTTTTTTTTCCCCTCTAGTTTGCTATCAGGTAGCATACAGTGTCAGCAGCAGCAGCTGTAGTCCCCAGCACCATGATATCACTCTCACTTCCTGCTGTACTTCAAATGAACTGCTCTAAAGGTAACAGTGGTCGGGAGTCAGGAGTCACACTGAAGTTTCCATAAAAAAATAATGAACACACTGTGCATGTAAGTGTGTGCATTTGTGTACCTATGCACTTGTGTGTATGCTTGTGTTTATTTTACCAAACAAACTGGCACAGATTGATAAAACTGCAAGTGGAAACAGAGCAGAGCTTTGCAACTAATGAAAAATGACATGAATACATGACACAGTCGGGTGGAGAAAACACAAATGATGACTGACGGAACAAATGGATAAGACCTGCAAACCATCACTTTCAAAACAAATAGATTTGGGAAAAGCATGCAATGCATAGCCCCCAAATGTAAAAGCTTTAGGTTTTGGAAAATTAAATATGACATATGGTTAAAGCTGCAGCAGGCAAGAGTTTTATGTGAAAACACTCCCATCCTATAATCTAAAGTGTGAGATTCAGCAGACAAGAGTATCTCATCCCCACTAATGGAGACCCAGTAGATTTGCCCCATTTACTCAAATTAAATTCCTCCGCAGGGTATGGACTCTGTTGGGAAATGTTCTGAGCCAGCATGAAGTGACGAATCAAAAGTTACAAGTCCTGACTCTTAAAATGGCGTGTGAGGACTCTGAAAAAGCTGGACTAAATACTGCATACAGGCAAAAAAAAAGTTTTATGATGCATTTTGTGGCCCCTGCATGAAATTTGGTAATTTGCCTCACATGATGCCACTTGAATCAGCAATGGCTGTTGAACACTGAAAAAGTTTAAAAATGTAAAATATCCCGGACTTAAAGCTCAATAATACATTAAATGCTATGAGCACCTCAAGCAAAATGTCGACAGTGTAGTTCCATTGAGAGTAATGGAGGGATCAGATCTCAACAAGGGATAAAGTGAGGAATAAAACATACAAAATCTGTTTCTGCTACACCTATTTTGACTTAAAAACTGTCATTAGTGAATCTCACAATATTATACTGCAAAGCTTAATTTATCAGCTCACCAGGGCCACTGAGGTAATTGATGCGTCCTGCACACTACCAGCCAGCCAGTGAAGAGAAGGAAATTTTGGGTTTACTTGCAGTAATATGAACCTAAAATGCAACCAACAGTCACACAGATTTAACCAAAGTTTGTGCTTTATTCAGAATCTCTCTGCTGATTATGTGAGTCTCTATTTCCAATTCAATGGACTGTGAAATTGTCCAAAATCCTAAGTTGTTGTATCTATGTTTAAGGACTTTAAACCTGTTGTTGTTTATTCAGAGATCCACTATTAGTAAATCAACTAAACCCATTTCATCCACCCATTATGCATTACTTCTGGACTGTTTCTGTCTGTTTATAGCTCCAGAACTTTTACCCTCCACCCTTTGGTTTATAAATAGCATTCATCTCAAATTTTACATAACCTTATAGGTGGAGCTGTTGGGCTTTCTGAAATTAGCTATCACAACTTGTCTGGATGTTTGTGTTTTCATGCACGTATATGTAATGTGCTTCAGTGCGGTCTACTACACCTATGACACTCTTCAGTGTCACTTGTGTTGAACTTTAAGTAGTCATAAGCCATCACCACCCTCTCAAAGGAGTGTGTTTCAGGCCTGTCGCCAGCAGCAAGTGGATTCTGTCCACGTACAACAACAGCAGTGCCAAAATATTTATGCTCTTCTTATTGATGTCAGTTTAAATCTTTGAACTTTTACTGCTAAATTAGATTGTGGTAGTGACTACAGCAATACGCTTTTGTTAATAATAGATCTAATTTAAAGGTTTAAGCAGATGTACTGTATAACAACTTATTTTGATTTATAGAACTAAAAATTCTTCTCACAACCTCCGTTGGCTCCAAGCTGGTGGTTTACGTTTGGGCCTGGAGTTGGTCTGTGTGTGATAAAGGAGCAGCCCAGCTGGAGTGTTAGTTTGGATCTGGTTGGTTTATAGGTTATGTTCTACTGCTACAGTTGTATTCTACATGTTAAAGTTCACATTTAGCGGGTGATAAGGTGTAGTTTTACAACCATCAGGGTAAGTGTGTTAATGGTCTAAATCTAGGCATTTTAGAAAGTTGTTAAAACATAAAAATAAACTGAAATTATTTCCTGATGTTATCATTTAGTGATGTCCATTAAAACACTCTGACAAAAAACCAGAACGTGTGAAAATGGTCAAATCATCACCACGCTTTGATGACTAAACAAGTGTCACAAAGCTCACTTTGTGCTGCAGTGGCAAAATGACAGGGACTTTTAGCAAGTGATATTTAAGTAGGTTAATGAAGTATGTAGGGAACTAAACTACAGATACAGACAGTTTGACTATTGAGTAAAATTTGGTAAAATGTATTTACCTCATATATATTTACAACATTGTTTTTTTAACCATGCCCTTTGTGTAATTTGTATGTTTTCAAAGCCACTTGGGGAGAAGATATAAACAATGAGGTAATTAATAAATATACACCATGCAGTTTTTTTGTTTGTTTGTTTTGGCTTCAGAACTATTTGATTGAACCAAACTATTTGGAAGATTACAATCAGAATTTAAAACCTTAAAATATAAATGTAAAATATATCAGTTTGAGGGTGAGCAGCTTGTGATCTTTCATGTCTCTTTTCTGTTTCCTTTCATTAACTGGACAACTTTGTTGACCTTTGCTGACCTTTGGTCTCTTTGAGACTAGACGTAGTTGTCATTATGGTTCAGCAAAACGTGTGCTTGGCTTGATTTGCAATAACTTTTTTTAGAGCTGTTTGCAGCGCTTTGCAGTTGGAGAAACAGTGCATACTGACAATTGTCTTGAACTTTCAGAGAAAGGAACTCTACTTTCAGAAGGTGAAGTGTTTGTCGTCTGGCTGTATTGACTTGTTTTTAATTTGAAACGTGTCCCACAATTCCCCTGGGATTCGCTCTTCCTTTTAAGAGTTCAGGGGATATATTTTGGATTTGTGTTTAGTTTGAAATGTGTTCCACAGCTTCCATCTTCTCGACTGGCCTGCGTCATTACTACAGGGAAACTTGTGTTTGATTTGTGATCAGTGTTGTTGGCATGCAGCTACCACACCCCACAGAGAGAATCTGATGGGAGAAAGAGAAAGTGATTAATGTAGTTCCTTTACAGGAACAAATCCAAGAAGAATTGGTAAGCAGGTGGTAAAAATCAATGTGTGTTCACTGTGTTCTTGCTTGACTATATCGTCAGCTCAGCCTGTTCTCACTCACATAGTGTAAATATGGTAGCTTAGCCAGTGTCCCATTGCTTCAAAGTATGACACTGTAGTAGCCCTCTAGCTTCATTTCTAGAGATGCCTGTCCAGTAAAGGCGTTTAAAGACTGAGAAACTTTAAGGTCAAGATGTGGTTAAGGAGGTTGAATAGGTCAGGACAGGAAGTGTGTGTAACCAAATGTTGGTTTCTCAACTCTGAACTATGTACGTAACATAAGTGAGGTAACATATGACACGTTCGTATGTTGTACATGAAGATTTAATTTGTGGGGTGGCACAATGGTGCAGTGGTTAGCACTGTCGCCTCATAGCAAGAGGTTTCAGGTTCGAATCCTGGTCTGGGCCCTTCTGTGTGGAGTTTGCCTGCGTGGGCACTCCAGCTTTCTCCCACAATACCAAAAACATGCACGGCTACTTTAAATCGCCCCTAGGTGAGAGTGTGTGGTTGTCTGCGATTGACTGGCGACCAGTCCATGGTCTACCCCGCCTCTCGCCCGTAGTCAGCTGGGATAGGCTCCATCTCCCCCACGACCCTGACGGATAAGCGGTATAGAAAATGGATGGATGGACTTAATTTGTATGAGCAGCAGCTAGTATCTGCATGTGTGTAACCCTTTGTTTTATTGTACTTTATTGTGAGATATGGCATAAATCTGAGCTCATACTAGCGACAATACATTGACCTGCACAAAATTAAAGGAGAACCCCATCAATTTTCAAAATCAGATATCTTGTCACAGGGGGAACTGTTGAGCATGCAAAACTGTTGTGTTATATCTCCAATAGCTATTGGAGGAGGTTAAAACCACCTTCTTAACATTTTGCAGGTCCCTTTTGTGCTGCCAAGAGAGAAGAGACGCAGGAGCTCGGGAGCTTTTGTGGTCACCAGCATCGGTATGTTGAGTCCTTTGGGTCCTGTGCATTGAGGGTGGGGCCTCCAGGTGGGAGGGTGGATTAGGCTTATTGCAGTGCATCCCACAGATTCTTTGGTCTGCAATGTTTAGGTGAGTGAAGTGTGTCACAGAATATCCATGTGATTTCAAGAATGCAAGTTTCCTGCAGAACATTGGATTGTAACAAAAAAAAAATAGAAATAAAAGTGCTGTTGAATTATATTATTGAAATTGTTGTTGTCATTTTAGAGCTTCATCCATACTGGTGACACAAGGTCTTCTAACAAAAATACAAACTTTTTTTTGTATTTTTAAGTATTTTCCTTTCCAGTCTACAGACAATTTAACTGTACTCCTGGCAAGGAGTGGGATTGTTTGTTTTGAGATTTATTACAAAAAAAAAGTCTGATAAGAGGCAGGTGGCATCTGTTTTGTTTATTTGTTTTATTCCTTGTCCTTGTGAAGGACGTAGGAGTGGAACTTGTTTCACTATGTTAAGGATTGCTTATCCTCACAGGGACAGAAAATCTGCTCTCTTTACCATTTTGGGACATACATCTGACATTTACATGATCGTCTAATTAAAAAAACACAACCTCCCATAGTTTCTCCGTTTTGGTGATCAGAAAAACATTTAATCTGTGCCAAAAAGAGCTAGAAGTGTCGCATGTGTCTGTGGGAACCATGCACAAGAATGATTTATTAAAGCCTACATCGCTACTATGTCGAGACATGATCCGTAATATCTGTGGTGTCCACCCTTGACAGCGTGATACCAGGTTTGGAACGTGTCCTAGTGTGTGTAAAAAAATGCTGACTGACATCCTGTATAGTGTTGAGACTTCCAGCAAAACCCCGACATCACCTCTCATCTCTCTCACCCAGCTCATCTCTTTCGACTTCATCCACTGCTCTTTTTTTTTTTTTTACCATATTTTTTTTTACCATATTTTTTCTACTTTCTCTTCTTTTTCGTATACACACACCATATCATTCTCTCTCTGCCTGTGGGTGTGCATGTGTCTCTCACACATAAATAAAAATGTGTACATACAAAGATACAGACATTTATACAAAAACAGACATGTGCCGTCTTTCTGATGCCAGATTGTCTCAGGCAGACCAGAGGACTAAATTCTAGCTGATGATCCTCTTTTGAGCCACAGAAGGGCAGTGGGGAGCAGCACTTTTCTTCGATGCAAGAGATGCAGGAGTGATGACAACCAAACTGTGAGCAATTTGATTTTTATCAAAACAAGAAATGGAATACATCAGTATCTTTGATTTGATATGTTTCTGCAAGAAGAAAAAAAATCCAGACAGAAGGAGGAATTGCTGAACTGTTGTTATTCTCCTCATTCACTGAAAAACCTAAAAGGAAGCAACTATTCTGTCAGTGATTTATCAGCATTTATGATGCGGTATTAGCAGAAGCAAATCCTGGTTAAATGATGATGAAAACATATGCTCCTGTTTTGACCAAAAACAGCCTTTCTCAGGTGCTCTTGTGGTCAAAGAGTTGTCCTGTTCATATTGGGAGAGTTATTTCTCCCAGTGTTTCCTTTATGTTCCTCTCCTTCCCCTCACCCTCTCCCTGTCTGTCTCTGACTATGTTACTGAGAGCCAATCTGGAGCTGAGATGGGCGGAGCCTGCACACCTGTTCAACTCCCCACCCTCTCCTCTGGCTTTAAAAGGACTGGCTTTCTCATTCTACCTTTACCATATTGTACTGAACTCCTGGTGGTACATGTGTCAGTTGTACATCTTCCCCTGTGGAAACCTTGGATTACTTTTGTCTCTTGTGCCCAGGTTCATCTCCCTGTCTCTGCCTGCCCTGCCCATCTCTTGCTTGGACTGTTCTCTTGTCTACTTTGCCTGGAAAGCATCCCTGGCTCTCCTGCCAGCAGTAGCACTCACCTCCCACCCAGTCTCCATTTCTGACTCAGCTGTTCATAGAGACTCTTCAGTTATTCATTTTCTATATTGTTTTGTTTGAGATGACATTTGATTTCAGTAAACTCTCTTTTTGAACTTTTGCTTTGTTGTTGTGAATAATCTGCTTATTTGGATCCGGTTTCTTGAATTTTAACACCTGCACCTGCAAAGATGAATGTGTGCGTATGTGTGTGTGTACCACCAGCAAGTATGCTGGTAACAGTGAAGTAACACAGCAGTTCATGAAATAATGTAAAATAATTAGATAAATATGGAAAAAGCACATTCATGTACACAAATCCTAAAGATTAAATACAACTGAAATGACGATGTTTCCCAAGCCTTGACCACAGTACTTTGGTTGTCTCAGTGTAATCACAGACAGGTATTGAAACCATAGATTTTGATATGAGAGTCCTGGATGTTGTACAGCCACCATCCAGTTGATCAGAACCACAATGAAGCCACAAAAATGTATCTTTTTGCTTGGATTTGTGCCAAGAAGATGTCAGTGTCATACTAAAGTTAATCACAAGAGACTACTGCCCCTTCTAAGTCACAAAGTTACTAAACAAGCACAAAAATAACACATGGAAAAAATGGCGTTCATGCTGGGTTTTGTTTTTTTTTTTGTTTGTTTTAGCTGCCATCAGCAGCAGGTTGCGTTCATATTATATCCAGCAAATCAAAATATTTGAAACATGACACAGAATGGTCAGAGCAGACTTTCATATCTCTACGTTTTTCTGTGTGTGAAACATTTTGCAGTTGTTCAAATCATATTATTCAATCCATGAAATAACGACAATAAACTTTAAATAGCCAAAAATAGAATCAAGCAAACAAACAGTCGATGCTTTGCAAGCCTCCACATCTACGGTATCTAGTTTTCTGCACAGTTGCCATATGAAAAAAATAATTGTGGAGACAGTGCTGGGTAGAGATAATCGATCGAAGCATAATTTACTTGAGGCAATTTGTACACTCCTTTTGTATCATTGATGGTCCTACATGATCATAGTTTTTGCCTGTGTTTTGTCCACTGTTCCTACTTTTTACCGTCCATTTTCCTTTCTGTTCTACTGTCTTGCACCAAACCCGAAATTAATTGTTAAACATATTACTGCTCCCTTGGGGAAAAATAGGTGAATGCCAGGAGAGGAGCAATTTTATCAATATTTTGGCAAACCTCTAATTAAAATACGAAGGGATGAGGCTTTGAGTTCAGGATTATATAATTTTGACCCAGTGTGGCTGCTGCATCTGTGCTCACTTCCTACAGTTAACCTCCTGCCCACATATTCACATGCACACACATACAGTATGCATGCATGTACGCACGCCCAACAATTGAAAGGCACACTAACACACACTTAAATATTGCCCACTATGTTCCAGAGGCTCTCTGACAACAGACATTTGATCTTTAATAACTTTAATCTGATTTAATGGGATATAATGACAGCATCCTGAAGGAAAGATCATATGCAGTACTCTCTGTTCATGTGCGTGGGTCTGCCTTAGAGGCCGTATAAAATGGTATGATTACAGGTGTAGCCGCAGCAATCACCTCCCACACTTTTTCATTGTGTTAAAGAAGTGTGTGTGTGTGTGTTTGCACGCGCGCATGTGTCTTCTGCCACGAGATTATTGCACTTTGTGGACTGTGAAATGGCAGGTTAATGGGAGCTGCTGTGCCCACCTTATCTATTCACATAAACAAAAGCACACACACATACACATAAGCACATGCTCACACACTTGAACACATAATCTCTGTTGTTCGGCAGAGATCGACAGGACTGGAATGAAAACTAAAGTTTTATAGAGACAGGGAAGAAAGGGAAAAACATTTACTTCTACTGTTACTGTTCAAAACACACACACACACACGTGCACACACAAGTTCTGGAAGAGGAAACTTCTACACTATTCAGTTCCATGATGTTCACATGATTTTAAGCTTCTTCAAGGGCTCAGATTAATCATGAAGATCTGTTCAAGGATATTTAAGGATTGCCTAACATTAACTTAGAATTCTAGTTTATTGTAGGACACCAGCTTGTTCACTGTAAATCTGTTTGGTTTTCATATTTTGTTTTGTATTTAATTTTACTATTTAGGTTAGGTTTTAATCCCTGTAAAGCTGGTACTGGTTGTTTGATCAGATCAAAGGTCCATCAAGAGTATTGAATGGTAAATAGATCTAACAATATACTTATGTAGTAATAAGGTCAAACATAATCATTTTGGAGATGACTTAATCAATCATTAGAGATACGGTTAATAATAATTATATGTATTTGTATGCATTTGCTTGTTGACTTGGCCTCTAATTTCTCTCCTTTCATTGTGAACAAACATATGCAGAGCCCATGAAGGCCACACAGACATCGTTCTAGAGTTTTTATAAAGTTTACATCACAGGAATGTGAGAGATATGCCGTGGATCTTTCTTTACTTGTTTGCTGCTGCTGGATCACTGTGCTCAACAGCATCAGATGCTTTCTGGGTTGGACTTAACATTTGCTGTAAGTCTTGCAGATGTCATGAGAATACTGGAATGTACACAATGCTTTGATGCTAATTATGTCACGTTATTCGGGTGATGGTTGTTTTGAATATGTCTAATTCTATTTTTTACTCTGTGTTTAATTTTTCCTTTGTGGTTAACAGTGTTGGTCTAAAAATAAAGTGCTTGTTGTTATCAATTATCTGAAAAGGCTGTGACAGGATCATGCAGTGGGAAAACAATAATTGCTCAAATTCTGATGCCATCAGTTCCTGTTTAAAATGCATTATCCACCCATAATAAATCTTCATTCAGTCACATCCCTAGCGGGTGATCTCCCTTCCTTCACCACAGATGCCAGGAATTCCATCTGTCAGAGCAGATGCCTGATTTGTTTAGTATTGCTGTGGTCAAAGTGGTTATACACCTAAAAAACAGTGCAATATGTATATATCTTCCACAAAAAAAACAAACAAAAAAAACAAAAACAAAAATAAAGCTGAAAAAGTGCTTTAGAGTTGCTATGAATATAGGGAGAGGAGGGAGAATTAATATTCGAATTATATATATTTAGTATAATTTAATTTTAAATTATACTAAACTAAAATAAATATAATTAAAAAAAATAGTTGTTGAATCAGTGGTGAGAATGCCTACCTTTTGAACATCATTTATTGATTGCAATAAGTAAACAAATACATATTAATTTTACTGTTTTATGTGAATCTACTGGGCACAGTTTTCTTTTCCAATGTCCTTATGGTTCAGGATGGCAAAATGAATGTTTGTCCACTGCATTTCAAGGAAAACTGTATTCAAAATGTGTCATTTGCATTTAAAGAAGCATGAATAAAATATAGTGTTGAGTTTTTCCAGTAAGACAATTTAGAAAAATTGGAGTGGAGTGAGATGAGTCTGTCTTTTGCAACCTCAGACTTTCTTAATTGTCTTAGTTTCATGAATTTATTGGTCTCCATTAGTTTTTTAAAAAATTGACAGAAAGTATTAACTATTTTAACAGCTGGTCAAAGAGAAGAGGCTCTTTTTGATTTGAATTTTGACAAAAAGTATTTTATTTTAAATGAGCAAATGTACTTGAGGGTAAATGTGAATAACTAATATGAATAGTAAAAATTACTGCATAAATAGTATTTCATGTGATGTTGTTTCTTCCTTCTGTGTCTACCTTCAAGGCATAACACACCAGCACATACACTCAACAAAATCTTCTCCTTTGCCAAGATAATCCATTCACCTGACAGGTGTGGCATAGCAAGATGCCAGTTAAACAGCACCATTATTGCACAGGTGTGCCTTAAGCTGGTCGCAGTAAAAGGCCGTTCTAAAATGTTCTGTTTTATCACACAACACAAATTCACAGGTGTCACAAGTTTTGAGCGAGCTTGCTAGTGGCATGCTGATTGCCTCACCACCATAAGCTGTCTCACAACCGCAGACCGTGTGCCAGCCCTGGACGTCCACATCCAGCTTCATCACTGTCACCAAATTGCACTTCTTCCATAAATTCAACATTCTGTTCTTCCTCTTTCTTTTTCATCATGATCTCTCTCTCGCTCTCTCCCTCTCTCTCTCTCTCTGTCTCACTGATTCTTTTCCTCTCTTTCACTCTTGTTCTCAGTTTGCAGGTGATTAATTAGACACTGGTCCTGCTGGCTGTTGGTGTGACTATACCTGAATCACAGAGGGTGATGTAATCAGTAGAGAGAAGCTGTCAGTGTGTGTGTCCCACTGTACTGTGTACGCATCAGTGTGTGGGCAGACTGCAGCAGTGTGAAGCATGCTGATGGTAATGAAGGCAGTAGGACCTGAGAAAAGGTGGAGAGGAGGTCAAGTAGACCACAGTGAAACACACACACACACACACAGGCACACACACAACAACAGCACAAAAAATGTACAGCAAATTTGCATAGTGTGTGTGTGTGTGTGTGTCTTTTTCAGGCACACACACCCATCCACCTCCCAACAACACCGCCCTCCCCCCAAAAAAATCACCACCCCGCTAACTTGGAGGACAATGTAAATTCAGTCAGGGATGAGTAATCACAGTGCAGATACATACATCGTCCTACACATGCACATGCGTGCACAGGCACACACACACACACACAAGCACATTTTCTTGCACACATTTCCATGCTTCTAATTTCTGACAAAGCAACACCAGAGTAGACCTCAGGCTCATAATAAGCAGTGTGTAAAAATAGAAGCACTGGGTATGCACAAAGCCCAGATGCTCGGCTTCCAGAAAATGCTAATTCTGTTATAGAGCCATGCAGTAATGCATGGAGTAGAGTTGTTTTCTTGAAAACAGAAAACATGAAGGATATGGCCTGTATGAAATGAAGCCATGAAACATTTGAAATTCAGCACTGGGAGCTTGCAACATCACAAGAGTTGATTACGACATTATTTATTGGAAATTCCCTGGTGACTGATAATGCAACATGTTTAATTACCACCATGCAAAAATACAGAAGCACACATACAAAAGAGATTCAGGTGAGAGGAGGCATGAGAGAGTTTTCCCTGATAGGGAGCTGGCAGGAAGCAGAGTTTGCAGTGAGCCCTGAATTGATCAGCAGGATTTTCTGGAATTAATTGAGCCAAAAAACACATTTAATCAGTGTCAGTACCTCAAACCATGCACTTCATGATTTGGATTCATCTGCCAATCGATTTTTTAATACTATTCTCATCCTGTCCGTGTGTATATTTGATCTTTGTATTTAATACCGTAGTTCTGTAATTACTTAATGAGCTATCTATTCTAAAACACAAACATTTGAAATATTAAGAGAATGAAATTGACTTGAAGTTGGAAATGCATGAATAAAAACTTTCTTACTGACTTTCCAGTAGCTCGAGAAGAATTCAAAACAATGTGGCTTGTTAAAGAGCGCATGAAATGGAGATCGGAGCTGACTTTATGACAAGTGGACCTGATAAAAAGGAAATAGGCAGGGGTTTTGCAAGCTGATGAGCAGCGGAGCACATCACATTAGAACTTCACAGTACATTTACCATCCAGCTAAAGAAAGCGATTTGGTCTTTTTTGAGAGCAAATTCTAACAGGTAAACTTTTCGTGAAGCTTTTCCGTCTGTATCATTTCCTCAGAAAAACTTAGGGTGAGTTGCATTGCTGAACACTACCAGAAGTCATTTTTCACATCATGGGGTCTTTACTAGACAATGCTCATCGCATTACAATAACATTAGAGCTGGATGTTTTCTCCGCCCCAGATTTGGCTGTGTGGGAGTAGGAGACTGGGGAGAGTTTTGTCCAGGAGAGAAAAGTGCACATTTCTAATATGTGTCTCACACACATGATGATGCACCTGTCCATTAAAGCCAAATGAGAATATTAAGTCATACATAACACAGTAGCACTCATGAACACGCACGCAATCACAGATGCTCATTTGTAAGGTATGCTCGTTTTCCTGATCCCTTGTTCCTACACTTTCCCTCATCTCACTCCTTGTTTAGTTAATTAGATTTTGCATTCATCACACCTGGTAGAGTAAGAAAGAGAGAGATTCTCTGTAAATTCTGAATAGATGTAGCTCGCCCTGCATGACTGTTTGGCATCATTCATCATTCACAGGGTTTCATTTTATACCAGTGAGTCAAAAGTTTAATGAGCTCCCCTCCCGCAGATGGATTGTTGTTTTAAATAAAACACACATCAGCAAGTCATTTTAGATTGCATTATACATTTACAGACATTTATCATAATGTGATTTGATTGTGATGTATAGTTGTTAAGGCTCTAATAACAGTTAATTAGTGCTTAATTAGGAAGGTACTTAAGTGCTTGGAAAATGAGGCTTTAATTATGAAACCAAAGTGTAATTACACATTAACATGGATGTTGTGACCAGCAAGCATCACCGCTCCAGGTTAGCAAGATGCAGTGTGTGTGTGTGTGTGTGTGTGTGTGTGTGTGAGGCTCCATATGTGCCTTGTTTTTAGCTTGACTTTACTGTGACTTAATGAGAGCCACTGCTGAGTGGCTCCAACATTGTGGACATCTGCCCTTCCCTCGTTTTTTCTGTCACTGTCTTTCTTTCTCTCCTTTCTCCTTTTCAACTCTCCGTGACAACCTTGGAGCGTCTTTTATCTCTGTGGGCAAGCTCATTGTTGTTGGACATTGGGTAAGGTCAAACAAAGCACTGTAATGTGACGAGTATGGATGAGCAACAACAGAATTTCCTTGATTCTATCCTGCAGCTCTTGTCCTTCTTAGGGATTCCTAGTGGATATCTTTGAACATTAACTTTCAAAATTAGGAAGATTACAGGGCTACGATTGTTCTGCAAGAACGGTGTGGTCAGTAGTTTACAGCCACTGGAATGGATGGGACAATTAAGAAGTAGGTCACACTCTAAGTTGATTGAGCAATCAACTATCACACAGCCCACCTCTAACTGAAAACAATCTGTCCGTCTGACTGATTGTTTTCGGAGGATGTTTGTTCTCTTCGAGACAAGCAGAGAGGATCTTTCTTCACAAGGACACAAGCATTGACTGGACAATTTTAGATAGTCAGCTGAGTACAAACAGCTCAGATGTTCCTTTCCCAGGCATTTATTTCAGCCTTTACTCCAGATAAACTCCAGCTTCCTGAGTTCCTCTTCCCATGAAAGAGAGGCCAGTCCTGCAGAGTAGTGATGGCTCTTTTTAACTTCATTAAATCATATGCAAATGATACCAGGAAGCTACAGAATAACAACACACACTTCTACACACATCATCCTGGTCGGTCATAACTCGACATTCTGCCTGCTGTGTGAGCTGTGTCAGACCAGAGCTGTTAAGTTTGATGATTGAAGTTTTATAGCAGGGCATTGTGTGATGAAGTGGAGATTAAATAGGTGGGATCATATGGAATCTAATTTTTTACATTTAATTTAATTGATCTTGCACCAGTTTAATATGAATTAGCATGAATTTCACCAACACATATCCTTTTCACCATCACTGTTATTTTGCACTTAAATATCTGACTTATGTGTGTTTTTGAGTCCGTATGTGTATGTGTTTGTATGGTGGTGTTGTTCATGGTAAAGTTATATTTTGTAGTTTGTATGGTGGATGAACTGCAGTGTGATGTTCCTTATGTTATCCAATTCAACCTGAGCCAATGCTGCAAATGTTTGTGCCTTCTAAATTAAGTTCAGTCAGTTTCAACTTTATGAGATCCAGAGCTAACGCTAGCAGGCTAAATTAGCCTCATCCCTGGGAAGTAGCCCATCCCATCATCATGCTAATGGAGTTGTTTGTTTTGTTCAGCAGGAGAGCCAAGACTGGCAGAGTCATCACACACACAGAACTCCATCTATCCATCCATTTTCTATACAGCTTATCTGTAGGGTCGCGGGGGGGTTGGAGCCTGTCCCAGCTGACTATGGGCGAGAGGAGGGGTATGCCGTGGACTGGTTGGCAGTCAATCACAGGGCCAATACACAAAAACAGACAACCATACACACACTCACACATAGGGGCAATGTAGGCGTGTTTATGGGAGTGTGGGAGGAAGAAAGAGTACCTGGAGAAAACCCACGGGGAGAACATACAAAGTCCACACAGAAGGACCCAGACTGGAACTGGAACATGGAACCCTCTTGCTGTGAGGAGACTGTGCTAACCACCCAGGTATGGAGATGTTTTGTGATGACGCTGCTGGGTTATCTGGTCACCAACTTAAAATTATTTGGTTGTCACATCGTTAAATAATTTATTTAGTTTAATGGAATTTAATTTGAAGAACTTATTATTTGTTTAAGTGTTCTTTTAAGATTATTTGTGTAGTATTTATTTTTGTATTATTTTGTAGGCAGTTAAAAGGGCAAACTAAATGTTTTGTACTTGAATTTTTGTACTTAAATTTTATTTTTCCAAATTGATTTTTTCCCTTCTTATTTGGAAATATGAATACATATCCACTCCTATATTTGTCACCCACAACTGACATGCTCTCAAACTGTATTATACAGCACAATAAAGTGACAGAAACCTGGAAAGAAAACATACAATACACTGTCACCCCCCTCCCCTATCAATCATATGGTATCTCCCAGAACCTTAAATTGGCACTCAGTTTTTCCAGGGACTCTTTTAGCCTGAACACCCTGGAAAGGAGACAATAGGTGAGTGACCTTCCACACAATATTGCATAATTAAGCCGCACATTGAAGGCATCACTGTAGAAGTAGTAATATTACCAAGACTACATGTTTAATTAGCCCCGTAGTTTGTCTTGTCTCCTCTTATCTTTGCAAGTTAGAGCTCAATTCTACCCCAACTGAGAAGCACCTACCATTTCACTAAAACAAACATTTTTCATACAATTACAGTAAAACATTTTATGCTTCTATTTTCTGTCTCATTTCTTCCACATTCGGTCCAATACCACAAAAGGAGAAGAAATACTAGGAACGTTAGTAATGAAAAGGACCTTCATTACAATTATATTAAATCTAAAGTGTAATGGTCAGCTCTCCTCTCTTGTCAGACATACTGTGTTCAGTGCTTGATGCCACATTACTGAGTTGCAGCTGCTGTCAATCAAGCAGCATGTGGCAACCGTTATCAAGGAGATGTAGAGATGCCAGACCACATACCCTTACTGAGACACATGCATGCATTCAAGTACACAGCCACACGATTAAATGACAAGGGCACTTACTCAGCAGGGATGTATCCATCGTCCTGCTGCCTATCACATTATGGAGTGACTCACAGACACATACAAAGGTTGTAGAGGACATAGTGTTCATAACTGAGAGCATTTACCGTTTGCAGTTTATGCATTCATGGCTGGGATATAAATTTGACTAACAGCGAGGCCGCTCACTTGGAATAGTGAGTGGGCCAAAGATGCTTAGAAGTAGACAAGGATGAAATATTAATTTAAAGGACATTTCTGATTTTGTTATTGTGCCCATTAAAGGCACTAGATTCACAGCTTTCTGCCAAGTTGATAATCTTCATAGTGTCTGCATCATGTGGTAAGACAGTTTACTGAGAGGAATAGAAGGTGGGCTTGAAAATAATTGGCACATGCATGTCAGAGTTGTAGCATCAGCATCAAGTTTGTGAATCACTAAGAAAACGAGACCAGAAGAGATGTGCTGCAGTCGAGTGACTACAAAGGTTCATTTGTCATGGAAAGAGGAATGCACTGAGCTGAAGAGCTAACTCAGAAAGTGACCATCAAATATACCATACTTTGGAAATGGAAACAGAAAATTCACAAGTCACAGCAGAGGCATAAGGCAGAGGTCACACTCAACAGGTGTGATGCCAAGATGCTGCGGCTGAGATGCCTTTTGTGTTGCTGAGTGGGTCTCATCTTTGGTGCTGGTTCTCTCATCGTTATCCTGAAGAGAGGGGATGTTCAGCTAAATTTTGCTTGATACAGACTGTGACTATTGCCAGGAGGGACAGACAAAGCAGAATCATGTCTCCAGTGCCAAGGGGCAAGACTGCTTATTCAACAAGTACATAGATTTTATTTCTTGGTATTTTTTTTTTTTACTATTTTTCAAAGCATTTTGAGGCTTTCTTAGATGGGAATCATGGAAGCATGACAGGAAACAAGGGAGAGAGGGATGCAGCAAAGGTTTGTGGCCACATTTGGTTCATGGTCTGTGTCTTAACCCCTGAGCCATGGGGCCATCTGGTCATTTCAGCGAGCTAAACTAAAGCTGTTTTGTCACCTAAATAGACAGGGAAACTGATTCAAACTGAACATGGACACAGGTTTTAAGTTGCTGTAGACTCCAGATAGGACTGGTGGGTAGGTCCTGATTGCCAGAACAAGTAGCGTGTGCATTATTCAGTAAGATGATAGTAGAGAAGAGAGGGAAAAGAGCCTATTTAAAGGTGTAGCTCATGAGAAATAGCACTTTGAATTCTGAAGTAAAGAAAATGGAGTACTGTTGATTTTCTTTTCAGGTTTTTTTTTCTTTCTGATTACCGTTGGGTACATTATACATGAGAATCAGTTTAGCCAAAACATTTTTTCTTGACATTGCACAACATACACTGTGCATATATTGACTTAAATTTGTATAATAAATATAAAAAGCTCACAGATTTACATGAAGTCTAAACATAAAGGTGTTGAAGAATGGATCTCCAGGAGAACAACGTAATGATAGCAGTCTGAAGAGATCATTTTCCTCATAAGAAACTATTGACCCTATACCAATCTGCAGATTTATGTTGCCTTCGTGGCTAAACATCAATTCAACACACACACACGTACACACACACATACACACACTTAATAGAATAGCCGAGAGACAATAACGCGCAGTAACAAACATTAATGCACAGACCTAAGCACAGGCTCAATCTCTCTCTAATTGTCTTTGAGATGACTCTGCCTCTCCATGCTCAAAGCTCTGAATGATCATTATAGGGCTGCAGAGCATTACTTTTGAAAAGCAACACTCACACGAGTGCATTTATTCATACCCCACATTCACCAGCAATCACCCACAAACGCCCAGGCACACACTCATCCACACACAAACTTTTTCTCATAAAGTCACCTCACACAAACATTGCAGACTAAATGTGGATTCATGCTCTGTGGTGGAATGTTGATCAATTTTTGCGACGTGATATTACAGATAAGATAGGCCTTTATTGGTCCTGCAGTGGAG
Source organism: Scatophagus argus (assembly GCF_020382885.2). Classification (NCBI taxonomy): domain Eukaryota; kingdom Metazoa; phylum Chordata; class Actinopteri; family Scatophagidae; genus Scatophagus; species Scatophagus argus. Next base: position 11,207,613 of record NC_058494.1, on the reverse strand, counting down.
AAACTCTCAAATTCATCAAATGCCTGTTTTTCCTGAAGAGGGGGGCAAAGAAAGAAAACCAACAACTCCACTGAATTCACATAGGTAGTATCATAGGATTGTGAGAAATTAATTCGTTTTTTACCTTGAAAAACAACATAACGCAATGAATAAATGGAATGGAATAGAGATTAAAAAGTACTTCTAACAATAAAGCTATCTAATCACACCAGTTGAACTTGAAATGTCTGGAAAAAGGCAAACAAGTGGACCTTGAGTTACGATGTGGACTGCTTGAACACCAAAGAGACTTTCAAGTCAGTAGTTGAAACTTTTTGATAAATACTCCAACTCCAGATAGAGATACGGGAAGAAAAAGAGTGGAGAGGAGCAGTAAGACCATGATTAAACATTTTAGAGAGAGTGACTAAGTGAAAGAAGTGGAGAATCAATGGTGAAAACTTGATATGGGAGAGAATGGGAGGTGGGGGAGCAGAGACAGAGAGAGAGCAATAAAGAGCTGCAGATGAAGTAGCTATTCATGGGATAAGTGTAATGGAGACAGCACTGAAGTGATGACCAACATCAACTATGAATCTCGTTAATAGTCACGCTCTGTGTGTGTGTGTGTGTGTGTGTGTGTGTGTGTGTGACCTAATATAAATGTGTTTATTGTGCCTGTTCATTTCAGATAAGTATATGCAACCAGAAGTGTGATATTACAGTATCTATCCATATGAAGGTCACATATATATGAATCAAAAGTGTGTGTGTGCGTGCTCTGTGTCACATTTCTCACTATCTTTGTGCACACTAAATTGTGTGCATACTGACATGTACAGTGCAGCTCATCTGTCCTGATGAATGTTATTACCTGCTGCATTTGTTTCCTCTCATCATCCCCTACTAGCCAACTTTGTATCAAACCAAATATGCAGGTTTCTCCCTCTCTCTGTGTCTGTCTCTCTCTCTCTCTCTCTCTCACACACACACACACATTTCAATCACTTCTGGGGACATTACATACAGTTACATTCATTTCCTGGAAGCTTAACCACCCCCACAACATAACAATAAACATTACTTACCTGAACCAAATCTTAACCTCAGCCTAACCTTAAAGCAAGTCTTCAGCATAATATTTAAGGATTTACATTGTGAGAACTTGCGTTTAGTCCCTATAAGTAAGGCAGGTCCTCACAATGCGACTATGTAAACAGATTTTTGTCCCTGCAACTACAGGAATATGCGTCCACACACATTCGCACACACACACACACACATTCACATCAAAATGAAATACTACAGTTCTCCTTCTGCTGACGATGCACTGTATTAAAGTTCCCTCTTTTCCCCCTCTTCATCCTTTCTTACTGTTTTGGTCCATCTTTCTCCATTCCTGCTAAGTTCAATGCATTTTCACACATTGTGAGGTTCAAAAGTGCAGGCAATTCATAGTACATTTGTATCACCTTGCTTATAAGAATTGCATTATTATATGTGCTCAAGAACTGTAAGAAATGAGGGGAATTTGAGGAAGGAGAGAAGAACAGAATTTCAGCAGAAATTCAGAAATTCAGGAAATGCCTGACAATGGAACAGCCCATCAACAGCATGTTCACCATGTTTTTTTCATTAATTAAAGAAATAGCTCTTACATTTCAGAAATTACAAATTAAGAAATAAGGCTCATGGTGTTTAAATGCCATTAACTGTGAGTCCAATATTTTGTGGAAATTTTCATATAAATTACAAGCAATCTGCATAATATATGACTTGAATAAATTCTTTTTCCTATCAAGGATAAAGTCGGTGGTTTTGCTTTGAATGTTCTTTGCTCCTTGATCAATTCATTTCATATGCATTACATTTTCTCTGTCAAGTATTCATCAAATTGATACCAATTTTGAAAATCTCTCAAGCAGTTAGGGCCCCAAAATGATACTGCCTTTGCATTCATTTTTCAAAAGTATTAAATCTGCACTGGAATAAAGGTTGAAAGGTTTCCGGTCAGTGTGAGGTTCAAAGGATTATCAACAAATGTTAAGAAACAAGGTTCAAGACAAATTAAGTCTCAGTTGGTACTCATTGCACTCAAGACTGCAGGTGTTGTCAGCTGTGCAGTTATCTAACATAGAAACATTGTTTTAAAAAGCACTCAGTCACTGCGGCTCAAAGGATTTCACAAAGGATTTCATGTAAGACAATCTTCATCTTCAGATAAACTTGACTCTGGTAGTGGCTGTTATTGCATATAGCTTTCAATAGCACAATTAGACTGTTACCTCATGTGGAAAAGAAGTCAGTGGCTTAAGATAGTGAGACAAGATCAACATTCAAAATTCTTGTGAAAGGTGAGTGGTATTATGATCCCCTTCATTTACACCTTAGCTGTAGGTAAACAGGATATCTTAAATTAATTCAAGCTCACTAGCTACACACAACCCACTCATTTAGTGTAATTGAATTACACAAATTGCTGCATAAAAACTAGGATTCTTACAACGCTCTTTGAAAGTAACAGGACTGCCAGTGAAAACCAAGCAAATATCTTCAGAATCACTATTTCGAGATGTGACGACTCTAAGTGGACCTTTGACAGAATCAAATAATATGACAGGAGGATAGCAGAGAAGGAGGTGTTAACCCCACACGAGGTGTCACTGAGCTCTTAAAGGGGCAGTAGTAAGGATATTGCATGACTTCATAGCACCTCTTAAATTTGTCCTGCAACCCTGAGATTGTTTCCTTTTGAGCCAGGCTTTTCATGAATGTGTGGGCCCTGCTGTGGTTGTCAAAGCAAAATAAGTTCCAAAGGTGATGCTACGCAGTGATACTCAATCTCATTTTAAACTTTAATGATGAGTAATTCCATGTTCAGTGTTGTGTTTTGTTTATACAGTTATTCGACACTTCATGTAGCGTAGTTAAATTTTCTTATGTGGACCCTCATGAGCAATGTGTGAAACTCATGGATCAAGAAACAGGCTCTGAAAGCAAAGTCAAAAGCTTCTCCATGTAATACCTACATTCTCAGGTAATTCTGTGATGTTCTTGCTGAATAAGTGATTGTACCACCACTACAGTTCAGTGTTTGTAGATTAATCTTTAAATCTACTCAATGTATGTCCACTTTGACAACTTAGGTTGCATACATTCCTGCCCTGGTGTCCTTGTTTCCGTCTGAGCAACTATTAGGTGAAGGAAAAATAATTTTCAGTGTCATATTTCATTATAGCTCTACTCTCTCTCTCCGTAGTGCTCATCACATTGCTGGTTTGAGTTTTTTGTTTTGATAATTAAAAGTGTTAGCTTTAAGAATGACAATGATTGCAATCACTGTCTGGTATTAATCTACAGTGGCTGATAATCTAATAAATAATTTTAATCTCACAACAGGTCAATGTAATCCAGTAAGGGGCTGATTATCATACCTTGTTATGAAGGTTTTAATTGCAACATAGATGATGCACAGTGACATTAATAAAACAGATAATAATTTTCAACCTGATAAAATATTGTTGTAACTCTGTTAGGTTATTACAATCTGAGGCAACCACAGCAGATGAGTTGTACTCAATTTCCCCCAGGGATCAATAAAGTATTTCTGATTCTGATTCTCATTGTATTAATGGAAATGCATCACTGTCATGTTCTTCTTTGTGATCTCACTATGAGTACTCATCACTGTGAAGGCTTAAGTGAAAAGATCACATAGATACAGAAACAATGACTTAATGAATGAAATTAATTGTATTTTACTTTAATTTAGTTACGAGAAAAGGACAGTAGATCCACACTTTAATTTATTCATCCATTGCCCTTTATTTTGCACATAAGCATATGTTTGACAGTCATAAACATTAGACCATGGCCACAGAACGGCTGTCAGGCATCTATTAAAAACATGACAAGATATCCTCTACATGGTTGCCTTGAACAGTTTATCTAACCCTCTAAGTCAGTGGGGAAAGTATTTTAACCTTTGTTAAAGAAATTCATGGTACATTTCCACTGGTGAAAGAGAGATAATAAGGATTTAAAGTAAGGCCAGCTAACTTTCAAACGCTTGAATGACAATTTGAATAAACGTTTTCTTTTTGTTTGCAGTAAGTGGCCATGATATGTGGAGTAATACACTCTGAAGTGTCTTCAGTAAATAATGAACTCAAAAGACAGCTTCTTCTCTGCCTTATCTGTTTTTTCACATATCCTCATACAGTATAACCCTGCTGTGTGTGATCCGATACTCATCAAAGACTCCATCAGGAAATGTATCAATAATGACGGCTTCCTTGTTCCTCTGCTTTCATGATTTTATGCTCAACTAATTTGCCCAAGAACTCTTTGGGTGATAGGGAGGAAAAATCAGGAATCTACAGCAGATTGGATGTATTAGTGAAAGATTTCTTTGTTGTGCAGTCCTTAAAAGTCCTTCATTTCAACTTTTTACACTGATTAGGACTGATTCCAATCTCTGGGTTTCTGTGATCAGAATATATGTAAAGCTGTCATTGTAGAGCTGTCCCAGCTCTATGCTCGGTGAAAAGCTCACCTTTAGGTTGTGGCTAATCTCAATGAAATTAACTTCAACTGTGAGCTATTTGCAAATTATTAGCAAAACTGCACTGGGTACAAATTAGACATGTCTGAATCCTGAGTCACTCGGTCAATTCACTCAGCCCTAAAAATAACTGAACATGAATCCCCCTCTTCATAAACCCGGATCTGTTGAGTCCTTGGCTGCTGTATAAATAATATGCATATAAATACAAAATTATTAAGTTTTAAGTTTTAATGGCTTAAGTTTTAATTAAGTTTGTTTTAATTAAGTTAAGGACTTAATCACTTACTGCGCTTTCTCTGCTGCTGCATGCAAAACGCTTTGTACAAAATGCTGTGCAAATAAGAAAAAAGTTATTATTATTATTATTATTATTATTATTATTATTATTGTTGTTGTTGTATACAAAAACCAAAATGCACTCCATAAACACCTAATAATAAAGGTTGATCATAATTATAATACTAGTGTGAACATAAAATCTTAAAAATGTATAACTTAAGCTGGTTGGTTCTTGACTTGAAATTGAAAACTCCATTGAGGAGATCCCCTAAAGCATGAGCTCTCCAGCCTGTAGAGCACTCACTGAGGCTAATTTGATGCATCCTTGTCAAACTGCTCAGTTTCTCACTTATTATTCTTCTTTTACTTTCACTCTTTCTCATCCTCCCACTGCCACTCTCCTTCTTCAGGTAGAGTGTGATTAATTGAACATTATTTGAAGAAATTTCTGAGATGGGAAATTTAATATGTGAGATGTCACTCTACATATCCATTCATTATTCTTGGAGAAATACATGTAATACATTAACAAGCACGTGGAAAAATACACATGCATGTGCACGTGTACAAATGTGCACAGACGTGCATTTTCTACCCTCAGTACAAGTCTTAGTCTGTATTATCTGTACTCCTTTATATTGTGACAGTAGGTACACATAAAAATGTGTAAGCAATCTTAAATTCTTAAATACTTCAACATTATGCCTCTGGATGAAAAGCTTAAATATCGTTGCCCATTCCCTTTGTATAAAGAAGATGATAATGTTATAGGATAAAAAGGACAGAAAACATAATTTTTAGAATTTTCTTACTCACCCAATATTTGCATCCAAACATTGCAGTGATGAAAAATAAATATGTGCATTTGGAGGTGTGGAATGTGCTTAACTTGAGAATTTCTGTTTTATGTAACTTTATGAGAAATATTGTACTTTTGAAAACTATGTGTTGTAGTTCTATCTAGTAGTATCTAATGGTTCACCCAAAAGATTAAAAGTCCATCAGAAGATTTTTTGTCCAGCAAAACTGCATCTTCTTCTATACTGTACAGTTAATCAGTTCTTGACCTTCCAGATTTATCTTGTGACACTGGGGGCTTTGGAACAACTGGAATAATTCCCTTCATAAAGTTATTAAAGCTGGTTCCTACAGTTTTTCTTAAATAAAACTCAAACTACAATTAAGCTAAAGTACTGAAACTGTTTGACAATCCACTTCAGCTCCTTTCTCCACTTGCTGCATGACAATACCATTGATCCTTCTCAGGTCAACCTTATATTACATCCTTTATAGTCACACACAGGGAGGGCAGGCTAATTTTGCCTTCCCACCTCTATGCTCACATCACACTGTACCTGCCATGCCCATTTTCATGTGTTATTTATCACAGTAATGGTGTGATCACACTCTTTAAACAGGTACATGTCCACTGTCTAGCTGAGATGAGCTGGAAATTTGAATGCATTTATGGTGGTTTACTTTAGCTCCAGTGCTTGGCACCTGTATGATTTGATGTGATTAACATACTGTTACCTTTCAGTGCACTTAGCTGTGTGTAGTGCAAAAATCATGTAATAAGTATTGCTTATTTAAGCTAAAATGATTGCTCACTCTGTACTCTAGATGGAATACAGCTCAAGCAGTGCTGCTGTGACATTTACAAAATGTAAAATTCACTATAGGGCAATTTCAATTTGCAAGAAAGTGTATTAATAACTGTGACAGCTGGTCTGTTTAGAATGAAGGTGGTCACACAGTGGAAATGAATAACAGTTATCAGTTATTCAAGATATATGAGACACTCTGCATGCAAAATACAGTGTTGCGTTCATGCTGCATTAACAGTGAATTTGGCCTTTGGGTGTTTTACCTTGAAAGCTATTTGAATGCCATGAGTCAAACGTTTATGTAAAACAAGAACTCATGTGCATATAATTTGTTGCAACTTATTAGTACCATGTGTCAATGTACTCATCATGTAAGATATATTTAAGAATAATGGCATACTTCAGAATTATATTATTGGATTGTAACTGTGTTTATCACTTTGATGGTGAAACTGGTAAAGGTGGTTTACTACTTTACATTGTACAAATTTGTTTATATACTGTATAACTAATTTGTTGATAATATTTTGTATAACTAATTTGTTGATAATATTTTGTATTATTAATTTAAATCAGCTAAATGGGTAGTAATTAATGTTGTCAAAGTGAAAGGTTCTACATTTGCCCTTGAATTGTTGTGGAGTAGAAGCACTAAGAAAACTCAGGGTTTATTCAACTTATCCAAGGACTCTTGAAAGAACAGCCCTTACATGGAGATATGAAAAACATATGATGTAAAAAGGAAGAGATGATATGAAGTGTGATTAATAAGAAAATACAAAGAGAGGAAGCTGTGAGATTGGAAGGAGACATCAAGAAAATCAGGAACTGTAAGGTGAGGCTGCCAACACAAACGGCAGCAGCAGTGACATTAAGGATCAGCGTAATTAGTGACAGTAAAAGGCAGCTGATACTGCTCAGTCGATGGAGTGCGAGCGCTCCTTTCAATGAGGTGCTCTGTTTGTGGTATTTATGATGAATGGAAAATATCTGTGTGACGCATGGGCATCACATACATTTGAGTGTTTTTGTGTGTGTGTGTGTGTGAGAGAGAGAATTTAGTCATTTATTAATCTGAGAGTACAAACAAAGGATGGAAAGCTACTCACCACAGGCGTGTCCGTGTGTATGTGTGTGGTTAATATTTGCCACTAGAATCTGCTGTATGTTAATTAGAAATATGTTAGTCAGTTTTCTGTTTAGCAGCACATGAATCAACAGTGCAGCATCACACACACACACACACACACACACCTAGTAATCTGCTACACATTTGAATCAGAGAGAGCTTTTACATCATACAGAGTAATGGATCGAAGTGGGAAATTATATTTGTGTATTTGTGTGCATGTGTGTTTCTATGCGAGCAAATGCCAGTACTTGACCTCCCCCCAAATTCAGCTCATGGAAAGTTTTTGTACCAGTGGTTACTATGCCCACAAGGCTGCCAAAGCTTCATCAAAGTCTGGTGGACTCACTAGTTATGCAGAAGAAGCGAGAAGAGGCAGCTGCAGAGATCAAACTGGAGAGAGGGAGAGAGAGACAGTGATCCAAAGTCAGTGATAGATCTACCTGAATCAATGAAAGATGAAATGAAATGTTTCATCTTCGTTGAAAGAAAAAAAAAGAAAGAGAGGGAACGAACTTGTATCTGATTCTGTTCTGAACACCCACAAAGTCCAGATAGTGCTGGCAGATTCAGGGCAGGATGGGTCGTTCTGTCTACCTGTTTGCATCATGCCACAGTGTACCGCGTGGCTACACTGCATTATTTCTTCAGTGTGGCAGTTTGTGTGTATGTGTGTGTGAGCTGAAAGTAGAGGGGTGGGCGGAGGGTGAGCCATATGCCAGGCCATATGGGTCTGCAGGGGTTCTGCTCTGTCTGCCTGGGGGAAAGTAAACATGTCTGAAAGATACACAAACACATGGGTAAACACAGAGACAAGATCCCATTGCTGATGACAACATTTGACAAATCATTGCTACCCCAGGGAAGAGGAAGAGAAGGGAAAAATGGCCAAAGTCAAAGCCTATTGTCTTGAAGTCAAAAGTATGCCGTACTACAGCGTGGAGCACATTAACAAATTCATGATACTGGGCACAGTTATGCACAAAAGCACCTGAAGCACACATTATAATGTGAATTAATAGATTCAGATCAATAGTACATGAATAGCAACAGCAGAGATTAACTCATAAGACAATGCTCCCATGAAGGAAAGCCAGAATAGTATTAACTATCACAAAATTCAGGAATCGAGTGCAGAATAAAAGCATCTTTTACTGTGCTTGTTTCTCACTATGTCAACAAGTTGTAGTGTAATTAAGAAAAGCACACCCTCTCAGTTCCGACGGAGAACTGTTCATCATAGAACTAGCAAGGAATTTCAAATCATTTTGCAGCAGTACTGATTTTTTTTTCCCAAATGTGGAAAAACAAACTGGAAATTAAAAATATATATATTATATGTTATCACCTCATAAAGATGTTGTGATAAATTTAGGAGCAAGCTGTTGCTATCAGCATTTGTTTATCTGTTTGAAAATTGCATTTGGCCTTAAATGCCGCCCACTAGACAGCAGTAAACATCAGTAGTTATAAAACATAGCTTACTGTAGAAATACAAGAAGTCAGTTTCACAATCCACATTGAGTTCACAGAAAAATAACAGATTACAAAGCATTACTAGTATTACTAGACTGCAGATTTACTGCATATTGCAAATAATGATGAACAGGGAGAGACAAGGTGAACAGGGGGCATCTTATAGGCTACAGTACTGAACTACTTTTTAATTGGCTTGATAAACTTCCGTGGTGAAGGAGGGTTCGATTTATCCTAGCCAATCACAAGAGAGCAAATACACTAAAAAAGACCTAATATTTGCTCCCACCTAAAAGTTAGATGAAAATTCTGGTCAAAGACAGACAATCACATCTTCTATCTTGGTGACTCAGGACAGAAGATGATGAGAGAGGCGACATGGTGGTGTTTGCACTTATAACTTCTGGGGCTGCTAGCCACTACTATCACAAATCCTGTGATTGGTCCTCCTGCTTACACACCGCAAACTGCACCAGAGTCCACTTGTAAGTGAACAAAGACCCACTTTTCGATTGGTCTTGTTTGTTGTTTGGTCTGCTGTTTTTTTGACAGCTTTCACATCAGCCCAAATGAACCGTAACTGGGCAACTATAACTGGGTCTATTTTAATCAAAACAAACAATTTAGGTGTGAAAGCACCATAGAATATTATCTAGTGCAGGTTATTTGCAATACTGGTATTTATGACAAAATGAAATGAATTTGTCATCCATCATAATTAAAGTAAGTGTGATGATTCTAAACATATAACAAAACATACATGCGGACATAGCAGTTGAGCTTGCACATTTACAGTACATATCATACAAGCATGGAGTGACTTTGGCAGAAGCCTACAATTTTAGGGCCCTTCTAGTTAGGCCTGACTTTGCCAGAAGTTCATGAGTATAAGGCATCATGTTGCATGTTAGACATTGCATCTATAATGTCATGATTATCTCTGATCATTTCACTGATTTAATGAGGAATCATTAGATCATTAGACATGAGATCAGAGCAACCACAACACGTTATGATTTTAGAAAGCTGTTTTTCTACAATCCAGCAAATGTAAATGTGTCAACTCCAAGTTGCTATTTAAAACTATTAAATGCGCTGTTCTTCTGATTCCTAGTCTGTTCTACCAAGGTATTTGAGAAGTCAATACATGGGTCTCTCCATCAGTCTGTCAGAACTGGAGAATCTTCTTGCATGAGAGGTGAAATGTCTACAACCAAGTCCATTTGACCTTACTCAACTCTATGTGGAAAACTGTCATTCACGTTTTTGTCTCCGGCAATCTACATAAACTCATCTCCACATTGCCACAGAAATTGATCAGTCATACCTAACTTGTTCAAAAATACTGCTTCTAGGGTCCTTATAAGAGCAAGAAAACATGAGCACATTTCCCCTATTCTCTTCTGATTGCACTGATTACCCATGGTTTTTAGAACTTTTAGAACTTAATCCCTTACACTGCTGCTCACGCTCTCATCTCTGCTGACTAGCTGCTGCACTTTGTCCTCAAGGCAAGGCTTGAGACAGAAGGTAGAAGGGCATTTGCTGTAAGGGCTCCACAGCTGTGGAATAATCCTTGAGAATCAGACAAGCTACCTAAGTGTCTTCTTTTAAAACTCATTTTAAAAACAACTTCTATAAAAATATATTAGAGTTCTCTTATGTTTATGCTCATACTGATTTGCATATGTTTTTATTTCGCCCTGAATGCTTATAATCTGTAGTTGCATTTTGTGCTTCCTGTCTTTATGTCAATGCAGCACTTTTGTAAACGTGTTCCTGAAAAGTGTTATTTAAATTAAGTTTATTATTTATTATTATTATAAGCCACAAGAGATCTTAGAAAAGTTTGCAGTAAGTTTTGCTCTGATTTTATCCTCTAAAGTTGTCAAAACTGTACTTCATACCTAATTCCCTGTTTCAGATTCAGAAGATACTCAGGGGATCAATATACTGCTCAATGTCCTTGCATTACAGACTTACAGGGCACTGATACAATACAATTGAAAAACCCAGCTTGGAGAGGGACCAGGAAAACATTTAAGCAGGACTGCTGACTGGGGACCAGAAGGTGTATTTGATAAATGGGCATATAATTGACATAGGGATCAATGAACAAGAAGATTTCTGACATTTTTGTCAGAGATGTAGACATGTTCCTGTTCCGGTGAACTAGTAGTGAAATATTGGGACAAAAGGAAACACAGTCACAAACAGATAGTACCTCAGCTGGGATCGTGTTGGAACACCATCCTCAGTGTTTGTAGCAACATGAATAGTTGAATCATCTCAGCTCGTGATCAACAGGGTGGCTTCAGTGATTTAAGCTGCTGGAGGATGACCTGGAAGCTGAGCAGTGCTAAGACCAGTGGTGTAAGTGAGACCCTACAAGATTGCGCTGGTGACAGGCAACTGAGGATGAACATCTCCAGAGATCAGTCAGGAGGCTGGTGGATAAGATAGAACCTTTCTGAAAGTTGGGCCGGAGACCAGGAGCGTGGGCGGAACCACTCTGGAGTCTGGTGATATAATCAGGACCAGCCAGGAGACCAGCAACAACACCTGAGGTCAGAACCAGAAACTGGTGGCTGGAGTGCAGGACTAGCAACCAGGGATCTCAGCAGACCTCACATAGAGCTCCTGTACCAGCAGATCAGAAGGTACAGCTGCAGTGCACTCATTGAAAGAGGTGGGGGAGGATTAAGATACAAGATACAAGGTTACTATTAAGGAGGTGGACACGGAAGATCAAGTGACTAGGACAGGAAGAAGAGAGGTTATTGCAAGACATGTGAAAAAAGAACTTTTTGAGGGCTTCTAGTGGATGAGAAAAGAATAGTAAGGATGAACAGAAATTAAGGTGACTGAAGGGATGAACAGAAAGGGAAAATGAGCCAAAACACCAGGCACTCACTTACTTTGTACATAATCTTTTTTTGCTGGGAAGGTAGTACAGAGTAGATTTATCAAAGGTTTTTGGCTTAGAACTGCTGCAAGGAGTGTATTGAAGCAACACTGAGGAGAGCACAGAGTGTGAATCATTTCAATGAAATTGCTAGAGCTAAAACCAAAATATTGACCTGAAAGATGACTTAAGAAATGTAGAGCTGAGAGGAACTGCAGGGTCCAGTGATATTTTTTAATGTGTTCAAAATTACAAGTTACACCTTAAACATTACACAGTCATATAATCCATTGTTACTAGAAGAATATCATTGAGTGCAGCTTTAATATTACTGGTTTCATCCAGTCTGCGACTTAATAAAAAACATACACCACCACACAACCACAGCCAACCTTCATGCCAAATATATGGCAAGAAAATGCTGGATCACAAAAATAATTTGTTACCTGATATTTTACTAGTATACTAGCATAGTGTAGCCTTGCCTGTTCTGCCAAGTGAAGTACAATTTCTGCAAGAATTCTGCCTACGTACCATATTTCTGTTATTGCTTTGCCAGCTTCCTTTTGCCTCTATCATCAGTGGGCAGTTTTCAGTTTCCAGTGCTTGTCAGTGTGTTCACCTACTTAGCCCATTTACAGTTGATGTCACACCTTCCTTCTGTGACCATGATCTGGCAGTGCCTGAAAAGGGTGAATGTTGGCTAATACATGTCATTTAGCGGGTTGAAGGTTTGTATCTTTAAACATTAGGCCACCCTGCCCAATCTTTAATGAGGCCTAAAATATGTTCCTCATTATCCAAATGACTCTATCATTCATACTCAATGGGCAATTTGTTCAAATGTAGCATCTGAAATGGAGTGCAGGTAATTTCTCTCCAGTTTTCTTCAGTTTCAATTGTTTTCAATTACCATGGGCAGTGCATCCTTTAATTAAAGTTTACTTGAGCAAATGTCAGTTTATTCACTCCGTCTAATGACTTCTTATCGATATATTTCAACAAAGCAATCCTTTTTTCACCAGTCCTGGCTCGGAGAGAAAATGAATAACTTTGTGATCATGCAAATACTGCCAGGGCCCAACACAAATAAATGACAACCAGAGAAATAACACTCTTCACCAATTAGAGTCTTCCATACAAGACCATGTGATAGTATAAAATTGGTTTGGAGCGTGGAGTGCCACAAGATGGTGATTGATCACACTGTATATGTAGCATGTTTCATGTTTGGGATGTGTTGTTTTGTGTGCGAATGCAAAGAAACATTCACTTTTGCTTTCTTTCACTATAAAGCCATCATCATTTTATGTACGGCATTATACAAAGGCTTTGGGCATTACTTGGATATTCTGCTGTTGCTGTCAAAGCATATGTATGTGTGTGCACATTTGCCTGAATGGATAACAGCATGTGTGAGGCTGTTTGTCTGCCTGTGTCTATGTCTTGGATGTGTAAATTTATCTAGTGTGTCAGGCCCATAGTCGTTGAGGTTTCAATATAATATATCACTTTTACAGAAAAAATGGAATCAACAGGGTTTTCACCAGAAGGAATATGCTGAATTGTGGTGGGGCTTTTGGGCAAGTGTATATGTTTGAATTATGTGTGTCGGTGTGCAGTCTTTTCCTGCATTGAGTTGCTGTTTTAGAAAATCTTGGTGCAATGCGCACTTTAACATACACACACTTTAAACCTTTTCTCTCCTCAGCCAGGTAACAGCCAATTATCTCATAATTTCTCTTCACATATCACCAGTGAGACACCGCTCCACATTAGTCTGCATGCCTGCTACATCTCACTATTTGTCCATTCTCCTTTAGGGTTACTTTAATCAAATGCTCATTCACATCCCAAGCGACAACAATATCACATAGCCATTTTTTTTCTCTGGTTACTGCAGCTACATTCTGCTGGAGGTGTTTCAGAGCAACTTTGATTTGAGATTTAGTGCTGACTCCAGTCTGCCACCCCAGGGCAAAAGAGGTGTAAGTGTTTTGTTTTGTTTCACCTTGCTTCATATTCCTTCTTTCACTTTTGGAGGCAGAGCTGTTGTGGAGACAAACTTAATTTCAGACATTTGATTTGTCCTCAACAGGTGGAGAAAAAGACACATTTTTTCACATCACTGATGCAGATGGCAAAATATATTATTAAACTACATATAGAATTTTAGTCGTGTGAGGTTTCAATGCCAGTGACATCCATTTATTGATGTAATAAAAATGAAGAGATTCATGATCTTGGAAAGTCTGCTTCCTGGCTAGCTCACCTATACCGTTTGACAGATGTGAATCTTTCAAGTCATTGAGAATACCTAGTTTGTTTGTTTTCAACCAGTGCTTTTGAAAACACAACCAAAGACACAGTAGATCTGTCTCTAACAAATGTTTGTGTGGCTAATAGTATTGACATGAAATCATCTATTAAAGTTGTAGGGACAAAGGGGTTAGCCAGCAGTTACCAATGTACCCCCTTATGCCCCTTATGCGACAAATGCTCCCCCCTCTCCAGTAGCTGGCTGATGTGCCCTCGAGCAAGGCACTTAACACCCAATTTGGTCCCCGGGCGCTTGATGCTGCCCACTGCTCCTGTGTGTGTTTCAATGCATGTGATTTGCCGGGTGTTGCATGTGTGTTCAGCTAAGGATGGGATAAATGCAGAAGACAAATCCAGTGTGTGTCTGTAAAAATATATATACTGCCAATAAAGTGATAAAGTGATTCTTAATTCTTAATTATCATACAGAGAACAGTGGCATTCATTTGGAGTCGGGTTTCTGAACACCTGATAAATTTAAGTCTAATTTTCACTCTTCTTTCAGCCCTGTTTGAGTTTTCCATAGATCCTTAGTAGTTAAATTCCACCACTTCACTTCTAGTCATTAATTGTCTGCTGCTTAGCGCTGTGCAGGTAATACATAATGCTGTAATGAGCTAAAGGCTAAGGTTAAGGTAGAGCAAAGGGTAGGGGAGTACATCTGTGGGTTTGTCACCAAGAGCAAATACACATAATCATTTCATCAATTATTTATATAAAATAAAATTTGTTAAGGCTCAGCCCTATATAAAAATTACACAAAATACATTCACAGCTATCTCATCTCAAAATAAAACAGAAAGACAGTCGACAGTGTCAGACACTGTCAGGTGAGTTCTGTACTTTAGCAGCCAGATCTCATTTCAGTCTGCTGAGAAACTCAGAGTGAAACACAGGCCCTGTGCCTTTCAGAACATGTTGCGTCATACTGTTTGCTTTCCAGTCTTGCAGTTTGAGTGATGATATGAAGGTTCACTGTGTGTGTGTCTATCTGATGAGTGTCTAGAAGTGCAGACAGTCTGGAATTTAGATCTTAATCTAAGATCATTAAGAAGTCCACAAGTTACTTTCTAGGCAAATTATAGAGATGACAATATCAAACGTCCTCTTACGCTTGATTCTAAACCTAAAATAACTTAATTAACTCGCTACAGAAAACCCCGATACAGTGATGTAGCCAACTAGATGGCTATACTGACTGGACAGATTGGCTCTTCCTTGGGCAGTGTATTGTAAACAATGCAATGACAGTTACAGATAGCAGTTAATGCAAGGATTGTTAATGCAATGTTGTGTTTTAATGGTGCAAATGGAGAAATTCATAGGCCATAATCTATAGGGCATTTCAAAAGTGAGAAAAGAGATAGTAGTTTAGATTGCTGATCCTGAATCCAATCAAATGGATCACGATATTATTTTTTGTGAGTGCTGCCAAGTTTTAAACTTGAACAAGACAGAGACTTTCCCCTAAAAGTGAAATGAGGTCTTATGATCTTTTCACAGATGTAAGCATGTGTTTGAAAGGAGATGCTCCACATCCACGCATGATAACATTTCACATACTCACACGCACATTGCATTACAGCGATGGAATTCCTGGCTTTCAGACAGATGAATGATGACAGCTCTTTCCAGAGAAACGACAGTCCCGCTCATTGTGTGCCTTAAACCCCTTGTTGTGGATGGATAGTTCAGAACTGGTCTGTGGCTGATACCTGGGGTGATGGTAAGCCATGCAGATCATTTTTGCAGTGTTACCATGAGTCCTGGGATGTTATAGCCCCTGATTTAATGGATGTTTTTTTTTTTTTCAGATTGGGATGAAAGAGGTGTAGAGAGTCAGTGTGTGCAAGAGAGAAAGGCCATCTAAGGTGAGCAAAAAATATTTTATGCATGTGTTCATCAGTCTTGGCCTTCCTTTGTCACAGTCAGCCCACTTTAACCCTCAGGGTTACAGTTAGGGAGAAAGTGTGTCTTCTGCTCCCTAAGGGTTACAGACTCTCTGCTTTGGCCATGTTTCCTGCAGTCATTACCACTAATCACATTAACCACAGTGTTATTTAAAGTTCTAGCTCAGTCACTCATGGAAAGTTGGGGCTTCCTTGATAGTTTTACCCCAGATATTTTTAAAAAGGGCAAAAGGCAGTGAAAATTGTAGCTACAGAGAGATAAATATGGTTATTTATGATAGAGGTTCTACTTTGTACCACAGAGGCACAAATCATGTGCAGCTACATGTTCTTCCTGGCTTCATTGGTACCCAGTGTTGAGACTTTTCATCAGCTTTGCATTTGCCTGTAAAGTGAGGTTCCGTTCTCAGTTTTGCCAACAGTGAATGAATATGCATGTGACTACACTTGTATGTCTTATGAACTTTACAAACAAAAGACAAAACAAAACCCTGGAAAGGAGATGTGGCGCTTAGGTTGCACCTAATTGTTTGTAATGAAAAACTCTTTGCCTGATTTGTTTAATTTGCTCCCAGCAAGTGGCTGTTCCCAAAGAAATCAATACCGGAAGGCACCATGAATCCTGTAATGACAGAGAATAGGAGAAAAACAGCAGCAGTGACAAAGTTAAAATAAGCAAACAGGTTAGCTGGAAAAATGCAAGGCAACTGCTTTCACTCATAGACACAAGATGAAAAATGCATGACAAAGGCCAGTGATATTTGTCAACAAAAGTGTTATTTTATTATAAGCAAGAATGCATAATACCGTTTCCCACAAAGAAGAGTTTTGGGTCATTTGTATTTTTCAATTTGTATTATTTCAAAGGAAGTTGGGTCTTAATGAAAATATGTTTTGGAAACTGATGCAGCCATTGTAGCTTTTTTACAAGGACACTGAGCTGGTGACACAAGAAAAAAGTCTTTTATTATAACCAAGTCAGAATTCATAGCTAGGTTGTTGAATTATGCTTAATATTTGTTGAATAGCCTGGGAGATACCCATATGCCTGAGTTTCTATTTAATCCCTTAAAGGCCTTTAAAAAAATAAGGTGCAAACAGTCAGGATAAAATATCAGTCAGTGTCATAATTGGAAGACATATCTAAATATGTGATGGGTCAAAAGTAAATTTTAAGGGCTCCAAGGCAAAAAGGTTGGAACTTTTGGCATATGTAAAGATTTGGTGTTTTTAAGACTACAAAACAACTGACAGAGAATGTTGTACCTTGACAAAACTGCACATGATACATGACATATTACTGCCAAAATAAACAACTTATTTATGCTCTATACTATATTCATTTCTCAAAGATACTGCAATTCTAGCACTCATTGATAAAAACAAAACTTAACCATTCATTAGTGTAGTCCAAAGTTGACTTCAAAACCTCATCATTAGCACACCTATAGAGAGCATACCAACCAGTCAACATCAGATGAAAGGCAACAGAACAAGCTGAGGCTTTGAAGTAACACACCACCACAACTCTACCTCATTTTCAACCATCATATTACAGATATCCATCAATAAAGAGTTTTTGAGCATCTCAGAATTGTCTAAATGTTGTTTCAGAGGCCTTTCTATCCTATAAAGAAGTAAATTTTTGAGAAAAGGACAATGAATATATTCTAAAAAAAAAAAAAACAAAAAACAAAAAGGAAAGAAAAAGCTGAAAATACTAAAATAATACAATGAAAATTTGCTTACAATTACCTGAACCTGTAAGGGCTTTCAAAACCTTCCATTTCCCTCCTTAAAAACATTGTGATCTCAAATATATTTCAAATGGAAAGAATGGCCCACTTTGCACCATACATGCATTTTTCGAGAAGAAATACATTGTAAACAGCCCACATCTATTGGTCTGCATCTGGACATAAATGATTTTCTTTTATTGTAAATTGGTCATGTCCTCTTTGTCTGACCCCTAGTGTGAACCAAAGAGAGCAAAATCATACAGTGACTGATTTACTGGAACGCTTAACCGGATGCAGAGATGAACACAGAGACAGCACTGTCAGGGAGCTTTTACAGCTCATTACTGACTGAAGCCCTGGAGTTTCTTCTGTAACTCCCTGTCCATGTTTCTGTTGCTCTCTTTATGTCTGTCTTGCTTGTGAAGCAGACAAAAGGTGAAACAGAAAGTGAAATATCTAGCTCCAAAGCTATTGAAAAGAACAAGGCATCATCCAGCCAATTAAACATGCTATTTGTTTTCCAACTGATTTATTTATTCAGTAGCTTCCTTACCAACACACATACTTTGATTATATACTTTCTCTGATTTGCCTGTTTACCTTTCGAGGCTCCATTAAAAGGAAAACTGCAAAAGTAACTTACAGGAGCTCATTGTCATCACTGCACCTCAGAGAGAGTGGGTCAAAATCAATGCAGTCCAGTTAAGTCTCTCACCATGAAGCTTTGGAGAAAAAATGTTGTTCCTTGTGGGTTTCTACATTCTCTCAGACTTCTCTTAACCCCTTTTGCTGTGTAAAAGCTTTGTGATGAATTAAAAGGTTATGTAGTCTTCAGGGAATGAAGTGGTGCTGGCTACAATTTATGACCCCCAGGCCTTTGTGACACCCACTCCTAGGTGATGTTGTGAGTACTGGCATGCTCAGCTTGCATTCTTTCATTCCTTAAAAGTTTGTTTCTATTGTAGATTTTAAGTAGTTCCTGAGAGCTGTTACATAATAACCTCTGCCTGTCCCCTATCTAGCACTTTCCTCACCTGCCTTGACAACCTCACAAACTCTGATACACTTCTTGCTGATAAACTAGTGGGAGAAAAACAAACAGCCTGAATAAATAAAACAAATTCTGCCTCACTTTGCATTTAACCAAAGATCTGAGTACCATTTAACCAGTAGATTTAGAGAACGACCACCTCATTTAGCACAGCTTTAGGAGACATCCATTAGGATCGCCTGAATAAACTTCACTGATAAATGAGAGCTTTGCAAACATTCAGTTATGCTTGGCTTAGGTCATTAAGCTTAAAAGGCCATTAGTTGAGCACCCCTGAGTGCATGGCCAAGTCTCAATGCGATACACATCAGTTAGCATTAAGTTCGGGTCACTTATTCCTTATAAAAAGCCAAAAAGGATTTTGACAAAGTTCACATGCATTTGGCATAAGGTTAAGAATACACAAATGATGATGCCAATTACTGTAAAATTTAGTTTCATAATATAGGCACAAAATGAGACAAAAGAGTCTGAGATTTCAGACTGGAGGCTGAAGAGCAGTTGAACCAGAGACTTCTGGCAGATGGCCCACGGGCTGGAGACTAAGGGAACCAGAGACCATGATCAGGGGACTGAAGGCCAGACCAATGTAAAGAGTAGGTCTTGAGGGCTGTGTTTTTCCTAGCTGACTGGTCAGCTGGCAGGAGGGGTTCCAGCTACTCTGCTGTCCAACTCAGAAACTGGAGCTGGCAGGATTTCCTAGGCTGGAAGAAAATTGAAAAAAATAAATAAATAAAACCATGTAATTATTTACTAATCTGAAATAAGATTAAGTTAGGTTGTAGTCTCAGGTATTAGTAACTGACTGATGCACAACATTTATTGTTGCTGCTGTCAGATTAAAGACTTGCTGTGGAGGATCTTTGACTCTGATGTGTAATCAACTTTCACAAGTAAGGACACGGTCACACACACACACACACACACAAACAAACTCACAAAGAGGCATTACACATTGAAGAAACACCATGAGTGTGTGATCACAGACAAAAGGATAGAGGGCACCTATCAACTGGCCCGAGACAATTATACCTTAATGACAGAGCTCATATGTTAGTGTGTGTGTCTTTGTGTGAGTGTGTGAGACAGAGAGATTATCCTCAAAATGTCTTGCATGATTATGGTAATTGGTAATTAGATCAAGACAAGTATTCCACATACAGCTGTTGAAAAAAAAATAGACAAGAACACTCACACACTGAAGAGGTTAGAAGATACAAGAACAATATGTCAATGCAAATGCCAATGTCCATCTCATAATGTCCCCATGAGTATGAGGCAGTGGGTTGGAACCATCCATACACAGTGTATAAATCAACACTTAACAAGCCCTAATGAGCCTTAACGATCCTATAAGCCCTTGATTAGAGGTTGATTATCAGGACAGCTGGCTAAAGCAAATGGCTGTTTACCACTGGCCTTTGGCTGCTTGTGTGAAAAAGAGATAGGAATAGTTTGTGTGTGTGAGCACAGAAGAGAGTCATGTGAATTTGTGTGTGTTTCTACCTGTGTATTTGTGTGCGAGGGTCTCCGCCTGAGCATGTGAGTGACAGTGTGTGTGCTTTTGTGTGAGCTTCCAGGGATGAGGTGCTGACTTTGGGGGAAAATGTGTTTCCAATCCACCAGGCTTTGAGCAGGAAACAAAAGGGGAATTGCAGTCACCCATGAAACAAAACAGAAGACTCTCTCTCCCTCTATCTCTGTTTCTCCACCTTACTGCTATTTGCTAAAGACAGTGATCCATTGTCTTGTCTGATATTAGGGAGCACAGGTTCAATTAATGACATATTCAGCCAAATCAACAAATGATGAATTAATCACTACTGTTTTTCCCCTTATTATCATCACTATCCATTTTTAATTCAAACTGTCAGAAAGGCATATTTGGCTTAGTTTTCCAGTTTCATTTGAACATTCCAGGGTTTTGTGTCAAGGCAAGCTCTTGTACAACAAGTCTACAACCATGCTAACAGCTCTGTGGGGCTGTGCTTAGGCACTGCACTGCTTTTAGCTGAACGTCACCAGACTATAATGCTCACAATGACAGTGCTAACATGTAGATATTTAGTAGGCAATGTTTACCCTGTTAACTCTCTTTGCTTACCA
Organism: Scatophagus argus; assembly: GCF_020382885.2. Classification (NCBI taxonomy): domain Eukaryota; kingdom Metazoa; phylum Chordata; class Actinopteri; family Scatophagidae; genus Scatophagus; species Scatophagus argus. The sequence goes on along the minus strand of NC_058494.1, from coordinate 11,186,546 downwards.
TACTAAGATTTAGTACCCACACACAAAATGTACAACTGAGGTTAAAATGTCATATGCTATTTGTAGGAAAATCACAAATGTGAACTTCATGGTGGTGCTAGTGTGGCTAAAATTCTGCAAGAGCAATGGATAATCACATCCACTATGTTGTCAGTCAAAAAAAAATCTTTTAGCAACAGCTTAACCAGTAAAGGCTTTTGTTTGCTTTAAAGTACAATAAGGATTGGAAACTGTGATACTGCTGTCTTAGTTTTATCCAAGCAGATTACAGTGATAGAGCCCCGCAGGCTAAAGGGTAAGGAGTCGCCACGCATCAGCCAACATAAAGCTCAAAGTAGTGCCTCAACAGACAGGGCAGCTGAGGCAGGAGCTGCAAAGATGAGATCTGTAACACACCGTTACAATAATAGCTTTGACAATGGGTGCAACTAGAAATGCAGCATTGGCTGGCTTTCATAGGATAGACAGGCTTTGGGCAGGTTATTACAGATCCCACAGCTTTTCTTGAAAAGACCCCCAATGCTACCTTGGATTGGCTCACCCTGATATTTTTACCCTAATGCAGATGATTTTAATGTTACTGTTTATCACAACACTGAGTAATAAAGAACAGTTTGGGTGAAGGACAGAGGCTGTATTCTGTGATTGTGAGCTGTAGGTTCCCCAGTAAACACACCAACCTCTTTACTATTGCTGCTGTGTCTCTGGGCTGTCTGCTGGGCGGACTTCTACTCCACACACACCAACCTTGGAAAAACGATATGACTTTATGCCATGTTTAAAATTACTTGGTTTCAACAAAGTAGGGGTTCGCTGTTCTCCCAGAACACCCTGGCAAAGAAGAGAGGCTCTGAAGGAGGAGTGACCCAGAGACGAGAGGCAGCAGTTTGGGCAGGAGAGACTGTGACAATCAAAGAGGTTGGAGCATTTACTGTGGAAACGACAGGTGATAATCTACCATTATATAGACCAGTCACAAGAAAAACATAAGCACAATCAGAGCTACAGCCTCTATGCTTGACTCATGCTGTTAACTCGTAGTCACACTTACGTAACCAGCACAACCAATGAAGGCAAGGTTAGGGCACCTGCATCTAACTGGTCTTGCAAGTAAAGCTGCGGTATCCACAATAATATGTTCTAGGTGTATATAGCCGGTGCAATATTGTCACATCATATATATAATAAAAATAAAAATATTAACCACAAAAGACTGAAAGAGTTTAAATCAAATTCCTCATTTAAGCCACATAGTTCAGTTATGTATCCCGTAGTTTGTTTAGACGCTCCCTCCCCTCTGGAGCAAGAAAATCTTTTCAATACTTTTCGAAAAGAATTTCAGGGTCATGGCTGATCTATGACTTGCCTTCACATAATGACATATCATCACATACTGAAGGCTTCAGGCTTTGTGCTGCTATTTCACTGTCACGCCCCTGTTACGAAATAGTTTTTCCAGTTACTTGTGCAGCTAAATGACTGGCATTGCAACCAGTGTTGAAAGAAATCACAAAAGCCCACATACTTTATAAAAGCTTAAAGCTCCACTGTGGTCCATAAGCTAATTTTCACAGCATTAAATTCTGAAATGACTCAGTGTTCTTCAGTTTAATTGAAATTGTCTTAATAAATTCATAACACAAACTTGTTTTCTCCAGTTAACGATAGGTTGTCCATGGATTTTCTGTCATTATCAACTGCTCTTGATAGGTTAAATGTACCACCAATGTACCACTTAATATGTGTACAGTTGAGCAACGCAGCATCATCAGTGAGGATATTTTTTTATTATATTGTCTCACAAGTGACATATCATATATATATCTAGAGACATAGCTGCTAGTCAGCATTTGTGATTCAAGCAGTGGAAAATATAAGAAGCTCTGATTTTGCTGCTCTGGGCACATTTTACCTGTAGCAGCAGACAAAGACATAGGAGTTCCACAAGTGTGCTGATGAGGTAGGACCCTGCTAAAACCATGTCAAAGTAAAGAGTGACATTCTAATATCAAGCACATACACAAAATTGCACCCGTACCCTGCTACTGCACTGGGAAATGTAGCAGGAAGTCATCCTCAGGGAGAGGCAAATATATATCTGATAATCTTTGCAGCTGGCAGTTGTGTATACGCTTATGTGGTTGTGTACAACAAAGGTTGACAGTATAAAAAGAGACGCAGGAAGAGATACATACATAAGCACCCACAGAATCCGTGTTGTGGTATTAGGCATACATTATTAACGCATGTCAAGGCCAAAGTGATGTTTTATTGTGTGCTGTGTTGTGAGTGGTTCAGTTTATCCATCCATCCATTTTCTATACCACTTATCCGTCAGGGTCACGGGGGAGCTGGAGCCAATCCCAGCTGACTACGGTACACCCTGGACTGGTCGCCAGTCAATCACAGGGCCAACACACAAAGACAAACAACCACACACTCTCACACTCACACCTAGGGGCAATTTAGAGTAGCCAATTAACCTAATGTGCATGTTTTTGGTATTGTGGGAGGAAGCCGGAGTACCCGGAAAAAACCCTCGCAGGCACAGGGAGAACATGCAAACTCCACATAGAAGAGCCCAGACCGGGATTCGAACCTGGAACCCTCTTGCTATGAGGCGACAGTGCTAACCACTGCACCGTGCCGCCTGGTTCAGTTTATGTCCAAGTAATACATTCATTTTCTCATGTGATACATCTGACCTGCTCTTTTGCTCAGCAAAAACAAACAGTTTTCAAGGCTTCATGGTTTCTTATTTCTCGTTTTTAAACAGTCTTTCCTGTTTCAACTTTCACAGGGTATGAACATTTTGATATCCTTATAACTGTGTCCTGTAATTTTCACTCATCACTTTTACTGCAGGTTTAAATACGTGAGTTGGCTACCCAGTTTACCCATTGTACATCTTACGTTATTCACTATGTTTTCCACTTCTTATGTTTGCAGTAGGGCTGAAGTACAGTGATACTGATCCACCTGCCTGTCAATTTGGTCAATTAGGTTGAGTTTATCTCAGAAAGTACAATCCCAACATGCAGATGGGATATTTTACATTTCCAGTTATACATAGGAAATAATAAATCTATGTGTAATTTGTGAAATGAGCCCATGTTCACAGTCTCCTCTATTTGCCTGTTACAATGTACAACCTCACTTACACTCACTCGTCGGCCTCTCAACTCCAACAATCTTTGTCAACAAATCCTCCTCACAGTCTGACAGCCTTATCTCACAGGGTGGAAAAGCTGAACTGATGTAGTGATTGGTCAAGTTGCTACATTTAAGCTTTTTTGGTAATGAGTTTTCATATCCATACCACATTGTAAAGAGCAGTGAATGAGAAAGGTTGGAGGAACACAGTAAGAAAAGAAGGAAAATGATAGCAGTGCAGTGTGTTGGATTTGTTACTGTGTAACATGGCACACTATTTACTATCACAATAGATTTGTCCCAAGAAGTAATGCATTTGTAGACCTATTGAAGAAAGAGAAAATATTTTTTACACCAGACCAGATGGATCTACAAATTCATGTTTAACCCATCTACTCACTACACAATCTAGTTAAGGATCATTTTATTGTTCTTAACGGAAAAGAACAGAACATTATTGTTTGATTCTTCTGCATTCCTTTCCTTCGAAGGCTGATTGAGTGTGTGTGGTTTGAGATGCCCTTTGGAACATCTTTGTTGTTTTTGTATATTTTGTTTGTAGGCCATTTGTTCACTTACACAAGTCTGTCCATTCTCTTCTGACCTCTGCCGATGCATGCAAGAACTACTCAGATATATTCTGGTTATTCTCATTAAACCCCACAAACTGCATCTGTTTGGCACCACCAAAAATGAACTAAGCTAATGAGCAACTGCTAAGGATGTCACACCTCGTCTAGGGATTGATAGGGAGTGAATACTGGTGGAGGAGCAATAATGACAGGTAGAAAAGAGAAAGACAGAGATCTAGACAGATTAATGGTCCACCAAAGGCCCAACGCAAAATACTGTCAACATGAAGAACCCAAACACCAGTGACTGACTGTGTCTGACATCATATGACAGAACAACAGGGGAAATCATGACGCCACAAGGCAAATCAATGACCAGCTATTCCATAGAGATGGGAGACTAATTCATGTGTGTGCTCTCACAAACACAACACAAACCCCTGACATGGCAGGGTTATATAAATGGTAATGATGTTTCTGTAATGAGACTTAAACAATACTAATATGACTTCACCTCTCATAAGCACAAATACAACAAAGAAAATATTAAAGTGACACTCTGGCTAACAGAGCTGGCAGCAAGAGTTCATGTAGTTAAATTGCCAAAGTGGTTATTGAAACATGCAGGCAGTATTTTTGTATGTGTGAATGTGATGTCCTGCACGTCTGTCTTAGTGTGTGTGAGGTTGTGTATCTGGAAGACTGTGTCTGAACAATGGATGCCTCCTAGTTCCAGAAACCAAGAGTGGAAAAGTTGCAGACAGAAAGAGAACAAGACGTATAAAGTTATTATGCTTCAATTGGCTGTTCCTCCTCCTCCATTCCTCCACCCCTCCCTCCTTTCATCTTTTGTTTTTAGCTTTTAGATTAGTCTCTCCATCTCCTCCCCTTCCATCTTCTCACATCAGAAAATAAATGAGAGAAAACAAGCACATTTAGTGGTTGTTGTCTTTCTTACTCTCCAGTTCTAGCAATTCTATGGGCTAGTGGCAGATGCATACACACAGAGATACTCTGTCACACTTCAGCACATACATTTTAACTTATACATGGCCCTTCATAAACATCCACACACACACACAAGCTCATGCACAGTCTCCGACTTGAATGACACTATTCTACTATATCAACACATTGATAAAACCATTTCTATAATAAGCCCTGTTTGCCAAAATGTCATGCATTGGTTCCGCAGCCATTATCACATCATTGACTGACAGTGAATTTCTCAGAACTTGCAACATGAAAGAAAAGAAAAAAATCAAAACATTGTGAGTGAGGAAATGGTTGATCTGGCACAAGATGGAAGGTGAAAATTATCATCATAGTCTTTTATCTGTTTGGTTGTGTTTTCTGTTTAGTTTAACAAAGCTGGACCCCAAAAAGCAGATGCAGACTATAGAGCAACAGTGTTTAATATGTTAAAAAGACCAAGTTTACTGTTAAAGATGTGTTTGGATCATTATTTTTAAGACAAGATTGTGGAGCTTTTATTTTGAAGGCTGTAAAATAGGGGAAACAAGAAACAGGTAACAGGAAGTAGGAAGTACTGGAAGGACCTGTTAACAGAGAAGAGCATGTTGGCAGCTACACCTTTCCCATGTTGAATTCAGTGTAATCCTTTCTATGAGTCCCTCAGAAAGCAATGGCTGTGAGTATTTTATGTTCATTTCACGTTTGAGAATTGCTATTTTTGTAAGTTTGTACCAATTTAACAACTTTATGTATTACTGCTCTTAAGACAACATTACTGCAATATACTTCACTTCTACTCACTTGATTGATGTTATGTTAATGTCAGTGCTTATACTTAACTGTTGTATACCTGTTAATGTTAAGTTAATGATGAATTGTTTATACTTACCTGTTGTGTCATAGCAGTTTATTTAGTACATTTTGTATTTTCTTTTCTAGTTTCACTCCGATTCATTGTGTCATCCTGACTTAACCTGCTGTGAGAGAAGTCATTAAAGGAGCAAGCACGCTCGCTTCCAGGCTGTTGAAAAGGAGTTTGGCTGGCTGTTTATTAAAACACAAAAAGAGAACATTACAAGGCCCTTCCAGAGAATTTGTCCCTACAGAAGTTTACTAAGGAATCCAATGATAAGTCTGGATGGCAGGTGAGTGCATGTGGTCTGAAACGAAGGTGAGTCCAACAAAACTGTTCCAAAACGCCAACTGAAAAATCCACAGGAAGGTAACAGGAAACAAACTCCAGAGCAGGAGCTTAGCTGGGCAGGCAGAGGGAGGTGAATGAACCTGAGCATGAAAAACAAGAATTAGGCTCAAGCAAAAAGCCCAAGCAGAGAGTTAAACTGCAGAGTTGGCCTGAAAACCACAAGAGCTGATGATATAATTTGACGACAGTGAAGCAGAAGAGCTGGTCTTATGAAGCAGGAGGCAGGGAGACGATGATTGGTGGAGATGACCAAGAGGTGTGCAGGTAAGTGGATGATAGGAAGGTGTGTGGTCTTGCCTGATCCAATCTGGCAAACACTCACAGACACAACACAGAAGGAAGAAGAGAAGGGAAACAGAGAGAAGCAAAAGAAATCAGAGAATTACAGAGAAATCCTAACAGTTTCAGCTCATTGTTTTGTTTTGTTTTGTTCTTTCAGAAACATGACTTCAGTGTGTAAACAGGCATCATTTACTTACCTCTTCACCCTATCAGCTTTATAATGTGATAATGTTGATCTTTGAGTCTAGATCTCTGTTCTTGTCTGTATTTGTGAACTTGTGAAATATTTCTAATATTTTAAGTACATTTTCCTGATTATACTTGCAAACTTTTACTGGAGTACCATTCTCAGTGCAAGACCTTGCAACATTTTACGTTGTGGTATTAGTACTTTTACTTAAGTAAAGGATCTGAGTTCTTCCTCTAACACTGTTCAGAAAGAGATCTTGCTGCTCTCACCTATTACCTCAGCAGAAGTCCTGAGGGGATTCTGGCCCATAATGAATTCTTAATAACGCTGTCAGAGATGATTCTAACCGTGAACCTTGTATTTGGATTCCAATTACAATCAATCTTGTGGCACAGCTATGGGCGGTACTTTTTCCCCATCCTGTGCTTGTCTTTCTATGGGTCTATGGGAAAAGCAGTTCATTCATAACTTGCTTTGTTTCGATTCTCTCCTTTTGTTTCTTTTTCCATGCCCCTCTTTTCTTCTTTTCTTTTTTCCTCTTTTTCTTTGTCAAAGCACTTGATTTACTGATTTCTTTGGATATGAAAAAAAACAATACATTACTAACCCCGCCTTCACATTCTGAAAATCTGTCACTCTGCTCCAGCATCCATTATGTAAATACCATATTTTTGTTTGGGCTTCTGAGTTGAACTTACCAGGTTTCATCTCTTACAACCCAACTCGGTACACAGAAAGGCCTATATATAATAGATGCAATATGCCAAAATTGGTCATCTGTTTGATTCATACTCCAGAAAGGGGGCAGTATATCACCAGAGAAAGCACTAACTGCCCCAAACTGTAGGCGCTGCTAGCTAGTTAGCCGTGTGGGCCGCACAGGCAGCTGACTATGCTTAGAGTGGGAGCTGAAAGCACCAGAGGAGTGTTGGTATTGATTATATTATTTTATTAACAAGAGTTTTTGGACTGCCTGGACAGGAAAGTGGGTGTATGTGTATGTGTGTAATTTCTTGAGGCTGTACCTGTTCAGAAAGAGCCATATATGTATATATATATATATAAAATACATTGTGAACTTGTCCCTGCAAAAATTTTAAAATTGTACAAGACATGCTGTGTTTTTAAAGGTATGTACTGTACGTCGATGGAGTGTGTTCACAGAGAAAACAAATGTCTTCATGTTTTTATTTGTATGCATGAATGGAGGCCTTTGAGGAGAGCAATAGATCTCAGAGGGAAACATTCATCTTGTTGGAAGTCATTCCTCTTCATTCCTCATGCACGCCAAACCAAGACAGCAGGAAGCAGTAATAGATTATTGTCCAGCTTTCTTAAAAAATGATTTGCTGCAATATTGCCAGCTTTATTGTTCACAGTAATAAACTTGGTCAAGTGGCAACAACCGCACATTCCATTTACTGTAAATAGCTCAGCTTATTGCCTTGATACAGGGAAGTTACAGAGATTTACCATATTCATTCACACTCTCAGGGTCCAGTGGTAGTGACGGTGTGACATGCTAATATGTGCACATGCAGCATGCATGTATTTATGTAAACATTCACTTGTATTGTGTGTGGTGTGTGAATGCACAAGTATTTTATTATTGGCCCTATTTTACAACTTTATCAGGCATTATTGGTACCTTCCAGTCAAAATGAGATCTTTTCAGAAACTTGCCCTGAGGTCAGACTTGACGGACCCATCAGAATACTAACAAAGATGAGAGGCCATAGGGCTGGATGAGGGGTGAGCAAGACCAATTGAAAGAGAAAGTGAATGCTTGAAAACGTTTGAGAAAGGAACTGAAAGAAGAATAACTTAGAGAAAATACACTGACACGTAGAAAAAGGGGCTCTATTATTACCATAAGGTGGAGGTGGTGGAGGGCAGGGTTGGCTATGGCATCATATTGAGCTCAGTGGAAAAATTAACATCATGAATGTGAGACAAAACCAAGAAGCAATTTTATGAGAATGAAAAAATGTGTATGTAAAAATATATTGAATGTGTATATAATGACGTGGTTTAAAACTCAAGCGTTCAATCATGAGGTAAGATAACTGGGCCTGTACATGACCAAAAAATAATTAAATAAGTAAATTTCAACACAGCCCACAACTTTCCAGCATATGTCAGTATGAAAGGTAGGATATTTATTTATTCATTTAGCCATTAAAAAATACTGAATGTGCTGTGGAAACTGCGAGTCATGTAATGCACTTTTTCAAACTTAAAAGTTTCTGTAAGAGAAGTTTAGTGAAGATGTAAAGATGGGCATAGTGTTTTGATTCACCCTGTAGGTGAAATGCTTGAGCTCAGTCACAAGTAAGCAGCTACCAAAAATACGCTGCATGCAACTCGGCAAATTCATTTTCCCTCAGGCTTCCCCTCTTTCTCTGAGAGTTGAGGTAATCTTTTAATAGCAGAGTAGCGTCAGATGAGTATCAGGTCTAACTTTCACTGTGTTTTGTTTAAAGCACAATAAGAGAAGGTGTCACGATGACGGTTTCTGTAAAAACTCCTCATTTCAGAGCCAAATTAACAGCGTTATCCTGGGTACACCAGAGAAAATACCTGATTATACCACAAAATCCCATTACTCATTCAAATGCCAGACAGCGTAGCATGCTTTAGGCTTCCAAAGAGAGTTTCAAAGAAATTCACCACAGCTTCAGAGATTCTTTTTGAGGCCACAGATGCACTAAAAATACATTAATTTAGGAAAACTTAATGAGTCCTGGAAAAAGGGCTTTATCATGGAGTAAACATTTCTCCAAATAATTACCTCAAGGGAAAACTTTTTTACATTGTTAGATACTGTAGATAGTTGTAGCCATGATGAAAGCGTGTATGTGATCTATGGTTGTAATTACTGTAGCCTACTTGCACACTGCGGGATGTAATCTCAAAACATGTTTCAGTGTGTCTCCGCCAAGACACTAAGTGGCTGCATGTAACATTTATATACAACATACAATGTTGTATATAAATGTAATTTTAAACTCAGATAGGTAGAGAGATAGGTAGATAGATAGCAGCCTGGAAAGTAGCAATATGGTGTTTCTGTTTTTCATTAACATTGAGTGCATTAAGCAGATTTTAGTAAACACATTTAAAACCGGGCCATTTGCTGCAACGGTGTAATTGTTCACCAATGTGTGAAGTGAATTATTTTAGTTATTAGGTGTTTAGGAAAGTATATTCTGTTTACAACAAGACGGCTTCTTTGTGAAAACCACATTAATGTTAAAACAAATTCTAATGGTATGTTTACCACAAAGTTTGCTTTTTAATGATGTTTTCCCCTGTCTTTCAGTGGTTAACAAAACGACAAATTGAAGTATACAATCTTCATGTACATAGAGGAGTTTGTGCTCAAAATATGATGTTTCAGTCTATCTAAAAAAATCACAAACAAATCTATACTTTCTTTGCCTTCACTCTTTTCCTTGTGCCTCTTCCTATTGTTGTAGTGCTCCTTATCTAAACAGCTATTGGAGAGATTCCCAAGTAATCATGCAATATGACTTTGTCTACATAGTTGGAGCGGAAATGGATAGTGCCGTTGTCGGGGCAGGCTTTTTTTTTTGATAACATTAAGTTGAAGTTTAGATGTTTATGCTTGTTTTATCTGACAAAAACATTCTCATTCAGAGGCTCTATTGCCCCATATGTTTCACTCCAGCTATCCTGCTGTGCTGCACACAAGTAGTCAAAACAACAATTAATGCTGCATAATTCAGAAACAAGAGGCACAAAACATCTATGCGTTTTCTTAATTGTCAAAAAGTGTTTTAAATTATCATTATTCTTATCATAATTGTCTCCATGAAAAAATTCTGAATCTGCATCAGTTGTGTGAATCTGAGATATTCTTGATAAAGATGTAAATGGGACCATTTTTTCATTTGATTTAAGTGAGTGTATTGCAGAATATGGCCATCTTTCTCACTGTTCTCACCATTTGATGCTTTTTTAGGTTTTTAGTAGAAATGTATTACAGAAAACTTTTCTACCTAGATGCTATAACAACCTGATATTTCCTCAACACTGAAAAACTTGTGAGATATGAGTCCCTAGGAAAAAAAAAAAACAAAAAAACAAAGCAACCATGTGTAAGTTGTCTATAGGTTTTGTGGAGACAGACAGTTCCTTTCAGTCCAATCATACACTCCTTACCCAGGAATATGGCTGCCAGCAGGTGTTAAATCACATGCTGGGGCCATTTCCTCGCCTTCCTCTTCCCTCTCGAGGCCCTGTTACCCTTTATTTTTCATCCTCGCGCTCGCCTCCCTCTGATCTGACATTCATCTCCTTGCTCAGTCCTCCATTACCCTTCTATTCACTGAACTGATATTTGATCTAATGAGAATAATATAAAGTCAAAAGATGAGGCATTCATTCTGCAATGAGTCTCCATGTATATATGCCAGTATGTATGTAAGTGTGAGAAGGGGTGGAATTTGTGCGCTGTGTGTGTTTGAAAATGTTGAGTTTCTGAGTGTATGTGTGTGTGTGTCTTTGCGTCAAGATTAGCATATCTATAGTATGTTTTTGAATTTAATTAGTCTCTACTTTAGTTTCAGTGGGATGTTCCTGGCCTTTGTATATAACTGTGTAGGTGTGTGCGTGGGTAGATGAACACAAACGCAGAGTTGGACTGAGATGGTGTCCCTGTGGTTTCTTGTGGTTTACTCTTGTTTTCATGCGCCATTTTCATTTGGCTGTTTTTTTTCTGTCTTTCAAACAGAGAGAGACAGCCTGGCCTGTCTCATCAATGTGGATTAAAATGTGTGAATGTATTATAATTGTTTTATTTTATTTTATTTTTGTTTCCTCATTTATGCACTGTGTGCTATTAAAGTTGAGATGCTAGAGCACCAGCGTCTCAGCATAAAAGAATGTACGGTTCACTCACTCAGTAAAGTTGGGGAAAAAAGACAGCAGTCTCTGAACACGCACTGCTCACTAAACCAATCAAACTGTCAAACTAGGCAGTACTGATCAAATACAGATAAAGGTTTTGTTACAACATGGCCTATTACTCTCACACAACCAGAAATTAACACAAGTTTTAGACAAATTTTCAGATTTGCCTCACTGTGGGCAGATTTTTCTGAAATGATGGTAATTTACTTGAGCGTGAGCTACCATGGTGAGCCTCAAAAATAGTCTCAATCAGTGGTCCTCAAAGTGGGGTTCAGGGACCTCCAGAGATATGGTTATTTTGGTCATGGGTTTCATACAATTTCTGTATTAAAACATCAGAACATCTTATCAGATTGGAGAACCTGGGTAATATCTTATCAAAAGGAGGTGGGTGGTCTAATTTGTTTCAATTTATGAGTCCTTGATATGAAAAAGTATCATAACCACTGGTATTCACTTTGATTTTCTGTGTGAATGAGTGTGTGTACTGTATGTGGTGATTCTGCTGTCCTTGTGTGACTTGTTTCATCCAGCTGGCTTTGACTCTATTTGTGTTTGTCCATATGTGTCTTTTATACTGTGTGTGTGTGTGTATGTGTGTCAAGCAGCGGAAAGGCAATGCAGTCAGTTTCATACCTATGAGTGTCAAGAACAAATGACAAAGATGATTTGCAAATTTCAAATATGCAAATAAGGCCCATGTTTTACCCAGGACTTTGCGTACCCTGGGCACAGACCAGAGTGTTACCTTATACTTTGAGTGTGTGTGTGTGTGTGTTAGTGTGTGTGTGCATAGATGCAAGACACACATCCTAACTATTTTTGCTCAGGATTTTAGGGTAGACACATTGCAAGAGTCCCTGCACTGTCTCAAATGCAGCCAATACCTTGAAGGGCTCTTAAGGAAGTATCTTCGGGAAAGCCGGGGGAGGGAGCTTGGAAGGAGGTCTCAGAGAGTTCAGAGAACTTTTCTATAAGTGGAGTAGACAAGGAGAAGAGCTGGGGAATACACTACAGAGGCAGAAGGGAAACACTGGTTGTTATTCTTTATAAATAGCAACTGAAGTGTGACAGAAATATACAGAGGAGATACTGAAATGTGTTGAAAATGTCATATCTGTCAGTGTTAAAAATGTTAAATCAGCACTGCACACAGAGCACCTTGTTTCTTCTTGTACCATAAAGAAAAAGCAATTTGTGTTGTTCATCAGTTCAGCACTTTTTCTTTTAAATCACATTGTCAGTGTACTTGAATGTTTATAGGCAAGAGTCACACTTGTTTATGGTAACTCTGAATTTAATTGAAAGACCAAACATTGGTTTGTCTCATCAAATACAAATCTTAGCATTTCATAAGTTTTCAAGTGTTCAGGTAGATCTCCTTCCTTTCAGGCAGCATTTGGTTTGAGATAGTTTTATTAATTTTGTAGAAGTTACATCTTTACCGCGTGGTAATGCACTTAAAACCACCTCTTACTGGTGTATTTGAAATGAACTCCAACATCCTGAGCTGTAACAGTACACAAAAGTCACACTTGATTCATATACCACAGTTTAGGGGTCATGGATTCCGTGTTTCTTTTCATGTGTTGATACCTTGAATATTGTAAATATTGAAGTTCATTCAGTATACACAGCCATCACCTCATAACAAGCTGAACTAAAGCTATTACAGCTAGCCAGTTTTGGCTGAGAGTCCGCGAATAAGAGAAACATGTGGTTAATATGTGTCTGAGTGTCACTATACTTTTTCTACCTTTTTCCACTTAGTGAATCTGACAGGTCTGGAAGAAAGAGGTGGTGGTGGCTGACAAGAGATAAAGGGTGCTGATGTAATTAAAAGCAGATTTTAAGGGTTATTGCTTTTTCACCTGATTTCATCTAATCTGGCAGGTTGTTGCTGAGGGAGAGACGGGAAAATATATATAGAAAGAAAGCACAAGGGAAAGAGAGATGACAACAGAGACTGAGAGACTCCGTGTAATAATTAAAACCCCCTTTGAAGGCTACCCTTTGAAGGGCTCTTCTCTCAACACCCAGTCAGCGTATAACTCAAAAAGCACTTCTCTTTAAAGTCATAACGCTGCTGATGATCTCAGGCCCCTCCGGTTGTCGTGCGAAACGTGTGTTTCAACAGTTTGTTTGTGAAAGAAAATGAGCTCTCTTTCTCTCAGGACAGCCGCTGAACTACCTTTGAAGTCATGGAGAGAGGCGTTTGTGTTCAAGGTGGGCGAGGTGGCTTCACCGCTGACGGGCCTCTGGGAAATGAAGGGTGGGGTCTGTTTTTGGTTCCTGCCTAGGCACTTGAATCACATTTATTAAATTAGAAACCATTATATTGTTAATTAGGAGCTGAAGGTGATTTGATGAATTGTGATAGTAATCTTTTTCTGCATCCTTAGGGGGAGAGAATGCGGAGAGAGAAAGATTGAGAGACAGCTATAATATAATAGGAGATGGGAAAGTGAGTGTGACAATTTCTGTATATTACATGTTGCTGTGCGGCAAGTACACTTCACAGAAAATGAATCGAGAAAGTCAAGAGCAAACAGTGTGAAAGTTTCCTGCATCACATCACTGTGCGTGTGTGTGTGTGTGTGTGTGTTTAGAAAGACTGTATTTATGGGTGATGCAGTGTACCTACTTGAGGTACTGGAACAAACAGCAGCCTGACAGGTCCTAAAGCTGTCAGTGTAAAAGCATGTAATTACACTCGGAAGGCTACAGTGTGTATGTGGGTAATATGTCTGTCTTTCTGTGTGTGTGTTATAAAGTGCAATTAGAAGATTTAACACCAGAGGAAGGATCTTGACTAATACTCTGAAAGTCTGAGAAAATTAACTATGTTAAAAAAGAAAACAAAAAAAATAACATGTAGAGAAATCCTGTTTAAACACAACATCATTAAAAGCTGCAAGAACATAAGAAAATGCAAATGATGTTTTGGATGGGCAGCTACCTACCTTGTTTTTTTTCTAACTTTCTCCCTGTGTCTCTCATTTACATCAAAATAGGCTATGCAGGCACACGTACTCTATTACAATCGGCGACACGTTTCACATAGGTCTGAAGGCACTAGCCTTGGAGACAGTTTTGCGGTGTTACAGGATGGAAGGACTTGACTGACAACAGCTCATCAGATCTCTGCAAGAGGAAACTTTCTGAGGAAGTTGACTATTGTCTCCAGACTGATTTAGGAGGTTATTTGGTGAGGAAGTGAAGACTGAAGTTGTCTTGAGACATTGAGGAGAGGCTGAATGATGCACATCCTGTATGTTTTGTTATCTTCAAACTCTACATGTACGATATACTGTAGGATTAGAAAGTTCATACTAAGAGTACAAAGAGTTCAATAGTTTAATGCTATGGTAGACTACCACAGTTAATTGTAGACTTTAGCCACTCAGCCTTCTTTATTACAGTGTCACAATTAAGAATTTAATTCTCCACAGGCGCACATGAGTAGCTTAATAATAGTCAAACGTATGCATGCTACACTGGCAGTTGTTTTCTAGTTTGTGTCCATTGGTGGACTGTGATGCTAGCATTTTTAAAATGACTTTGGTTGTAATACTTGCTCTGGATTTAGCTAACCATGTGCTGTACTTAACTGTGCAAATGGTATGTTCCATTTCTTTGAGGCTGAGAAGGTAAGATGCCATTCAGTGGAGCAGGTGGGAGAAAAGTTCTTTTGTGTCAGCTTGCACAACATCCTTGTTTTAATCAACTGTTCTATTGTTTTTTGTTTATGGCTGCTGCAGGGGCTGTGGTAGCTTGGGACTCCAGGTTTGTATTAAGGTGATATTTCAGGCTTGAAGTACTCTGATGGTATGAAAATTTCTTACTGCAGAAATTCCTGAAAATAAAATAAAATAAAAAAAAAACATGTTACAAAGCCACTGTGGCTGGGACAGGGTACCGAAACATGATTAATCAATGCCAATTTCTTTTTTAATTTATTGGATTTTTTTCCTGTTTAATTAATCAACAATAATGTGTTATTTTGACAGCCCTAGTTTATACATATTGTATATATACGCCCTCTGTGTTTGTGTGTGTGACATGTATCCTATGATGATATTTGAAGTGTACCGATTTGTGGCTAAAATTTTTGAAAGCGCTATATTCTGTCTGTTCTGACTGTTGACCTGAAAATGTCTTCAGAACAACAACCTGTTCCAGGTTTGATGGACTCCCAGACAGAAATTGAGACTAACTATATCCTTAATACAAAGGCTCTGGTGTGACATTCCATGTCCACATAAGACCCCATAAATTGGCATAGCCAACCTGAAAGAAAAAGAAAGATTAATTTATATTATACACAAAATACAAATCATTAAATTATCTCATACCTTTATCATTCTATACATCTGATAAAGAATGAATGCATTTTGCAGACCACTGTGAAAACTGGAATTGGATTTATTTCTTCTTTACTGGGCAGAATATCCATTTTGATTATGGAGATGCGAGCAAACAAAGAGTTAGGTATTTTTTCTGTATCCACATATCTTCCTCACTTGTCTGAGGATGTTTTGAAAGTTCATGATGGAAACCAATTGTAAAGTGGGATGGACATCACATCAGCTTTACTTCAATTCATTTTGCTTGGTTATTGCTTATTTCTCTGTGACGGCAACGTGAACGTTTTTCTTTAAAACACGAGAAAAATTTCAACTAATGTGCAGCCATCATGTCCTCAAGTTGCATATCTCCACAACCTTTTAAAGTTTTCAGGTGCTAAGCAACATCATCTGCCATTCATATGTTGTGATGTCATTACAGACAGGCTAAAACATTGCTGTTTTGGCCTGTTCATGGGATCTGTTGACAGTGAAAAATACATATAAATGACACTGATCATAAAGTTTAAACAAAATATATATGGAAATTAATTAGTCCAGCCCATCTTAGTGAGATTTTGCTTTGAAATGCAAAGTTGTTCCAGGCTACATCAGCATTTGTCAGATACTGGGAAAAAATCCCCTTCGATGAAACAAGCAAACATTGTTCTGCGCTTGTAATTTCATACATGTTATCATAAAAAATAAATAAATGTTAAGTGTTGCCCGATGAAAGTTGAACATGAGTTAGAAGAACTTTTGAGAAGTCTAAAGTTTTAATAAGTATAATGCAACACATGGATGTATTGAAAAAAAAAATATTTTTACAAATAGATAACATTACATCTCCTCTGTCAATTTCACACCCACGGGTACACTTTCAGATTTTTTCCTTACTGTCTGTGATTATCTATTTTTCATCAGAAAAATAGATCTGAGCTGAAATCTTTCCTCAAAATGAGTTCCCCCAGCAAATAGAAGTGGTAATATCAAATGTGGTAGATGGTGCTTCTGAATCTTGCACCTCACAAGCTTTCATGCCACAGCATTATACAGTATAATTTGTAAAAGTATCATTTTATTTATGACTTTTCTTCATTCTTTTAACATACTACATGATTTTCCTTCTCCCTTCGCCTCTCTCTCAGGTAATCCTGCTGTGATTGCTGTAAATCTTAGTGATTATGTTTCAGGCCAGATCCCATCTTATCCACAGGCAGGATCTAGTAGCAAAGGGTGATGGTAGCTTTAGCGGTGGGTGTAGCGTTGGGGGTGTAATCAAGGAAATATGTTGCTGAATTATTACCCCTGCAATGAGTCTTCTGAAGTATCTTTTCTCATCAGCAGTGTGATTACTGTTGGAAGTTTAAGAGGGCCCTAGAAAATGTTTCAGACGTTGAGCCAAAAGAAAAAAGAGTTTTCATACATGCTGGTGGTGGTTGATGGTGCACATTATGCATTTCAATGCTTCCACGAGTTAGTATAAACCTTACATGCTTTGATACAAACACAGTATTCAATTGTTTAATACTCATGAGGACTTTCCAATAAGTAGATTAATTCTGTAGCCTATCCCCCCCCAAAAAAAATAAAAACTAATGATCTGAATTTCTACATTTTCTATTAGTTTATTTAATTGAGTGATAATACCACCACTCCTCGCATAACCAACATAGGCTGGAGTTGACCGTTTCCTGCTGAACCTGGGATTCCAGCTACACACCCACAACAAGATAACAGCAACAATTACACCAAAAGCATTAAGTGAGAGAGACTAATTTATAAAGTGAGTGTTTATGTTTCAAAAGATAAGGAGGTTATCAGTTTTATTTAGCTTCTAATAGAAGTCATTTTCCACCCTCACACATACACACACACACACACACACAGATACATGCACAAATGTGCACACACAAACTTAGATACTGATGCAACAAAACAGCAACAACCGAAGGAGCACTCTGATGATAATCACTGTAGCTGTGGTGTGGATGGCTTGAGAAAATGTTGGTGGACTGTAGATGAGAGGAGACGCTTGTGCATAGCGAGGCTGCATCATGCCCTGAACAGACGGACAGACGGTAGAAGAGGTTCTTCAAAGTTTGTTGTGATGCAGTAGGATGCCCAAACAGAGGTCAGCTAAGACGGGAAGATCAGACACTGGAGTTGATTCAGACCATGTGACAGGTTGCAGCACCACTGCTGAGAAACAATTCACCAGCAGATGTGTATTTATTCATTTATTTGTAATATATTAAACTGGAGAAGCTGAATAAAAACTGAAAAGCTCAATAAAGTCTGAAAATACATTTCCAAGAAGAAATCTTTTCTTTTTCCCCCACACACAAGACTTAGCTTTATGATTAGAACAACCTCATTGTACAGTGGTCCATAAATGGCAGTGCTGAATTACTACAACACTTGTCAAGGTTGAAAAGATTCTCAGAACACACACTAATAATATATATTGCAAGCATTACAACAAAGAAGTACTGAATAGGTGCTGGGACAATGTAAAGCAAGAAACACCTGTTCAAAGGTTAATAAAACTGTGATTAAAGCAGATATGAAGAATGACAAGCAACATACAGTCATCTGTTGATGTTACTTGGGGATAGCAAGAAGAGATTCCTGGCGGTCCCTAGTGCAGAACTAATAAAGGCCTATCTTATCTTAAGAGCAAGTGAATCTTTAAATGCATATCTAGATTATTAAAAGCATATATAGAAACGAGAAAGAGGTTCCTTAAAAAATGGAAGCTGTCTCTGAACTCCTATCTGTCATATGTCCACTGTGACCTCCACAAATGTCAATCCTGCATTTATCATCCAAATGCCAATTGCATTTCTTTGATTTTTTCCTTCAAATGGAAGATTGAAAATTAAGGTTAAAAGGTACAAAAGAACAACAACAACTAGACACATAGAACTATTGTGTATGTATTTTCTTTTTTCAATTCATTCTTTTATTGATCAGAAAGCCTTTCTATTTTTATTTAACCCAGCTGATTTCATTTTGGATCAGCTTCTGTGCTCATACTGCAGAACAGGTAATGTCTTTGAATTGTACCACAGATTTTCATTAAATTTATAAATGGGCTGTAGTCAAAGGCAGAAGCCTATTCCAGCGTGAATTACTGGAAAAAACAATTGACAAATCATCGGATGACTTGCTGCTTTACTATTTATTTCCTATTAAACAAAACCTAAAAGTCAGTAGTCTGCCAGTACTACTTCACTTTGTCAGCCCATTTAACTAATAAATGGTGATGGTGTATTTCTTTATACCTGAATGTTACTGAAACCCTAATGATCTGTTCAAGGTGCTGGAGATCCTGGGCTCCCCTTTAACTATTCATAAAATATACTTGAAGACTGGATCGTCAGTCAGCCTTCATTTTCCTCATTTTCCCCAGGAATTTCGTGCCCAGTGGCAAAGTTGCACAGTGAAAATGAAGTTTAGCGGTGCCATTATTCTATCACTGTTACTTTTTGCAAATAGCATTTACTTCATAATGATACGTTACAGCAAAGGCAACTAGTCTATTGCCAGTTTGACATTCTTTCATCAGCTTGGTACTTCATGGTTTTTCCTGAATTTGTGACAACTACACTGATCAGCCATGACAATATGACGACTGACAGATGAAGTGAATGACATTATTTTGTTACAGTTTCATCTGGCAGTGGGTTGGATAAATAAGGCAGCAAGTGAACATTTTGTCCTTGAATTTGATGTGCTGGAAACAGAACAAATGGGAAAGCAGAAGGATTTCAATGACTTGGACAAGGATGGATAGATGACTGGATCATATCATCTCCATCCCTGAAACTGCAGCTGTTTAGAGATGTTCCCAGTGTACAGTGGGCAGGACCTATCAAGAATGGACCAAGTAAGGAAAACAAATGAACTGGCAACAGGATGATGAGTGGCCAAGGCTCACTGATGCACGTGGGGAGTGAAGGCTGGATTGTGTTGGTTGATACAGCAGAAGAACTACTGTAGCTCAAAAAGCTGAAAAAGTTTATGCTGGTTCTGACAGAAGGGTGTCAGAACACACAGAGGATCTCAGTTCATTGTGTGTGGGGTCGTGTAGGCGCAGATTGGTCAGGGTGCCCATGCTGACCTGTGTCCACTGCCATAAGTGCCTACAGCTGGCACATTGGCTCAGAACTGGCTCACGGAGTAATGGAAGAAGGTGTCTTGGTCAAATGAATCACATTTTCTTTTTCAATGTGTTGATGGCTGGGTGCATGTGTGTCAGTTCACCCACTATGGGAAGAAGGCAGGCCAGCGGGGGCAGTGTGATGCTTTGGACGATGTTCTGCTGAGAAACCTTGAGTCCTGCCATTCATGTGGATGTTACTCTGACACGTACCGCTTACCTAAACATTGTTGCTGACCCAGTACACCCCCTCATGGAAATTTCGTGATGACAGCGGTCACTTTCAGCAGGATAATGCACCCCGCCACAATGCAAAAATGGTTCAAGAATGGTTTGAAGAACACAACAAGTTCAAGGTGTTGACTGGATCTCCAAATTCTCCAGATTGAGCATCTGTGGGATGTGCTGGCAAAACAGGTCTGATCCATGGGGGCCCCACCACTCAATTTACAGGACTTAAAGGATCTGCTGCTGGAGGCTTGGTGCCAGATATAACAGTATACCTTCAGATCTCCAGTGGAGTCCGTGCCTTGATGTGTCAGGTCTGCTGTTGCAGCAAAAGAGGCATGACCTGGCATCTGGTTTCACAGGCCTAATGTGCATGTATTACATATTTTAGTACAATTACAATAGAATTAACAAATTCTGATTTAGGATTTTTTTTTAGATTGATGGATTACATTATTCATTATTAATGTACCATAGGTCCTAACAAGCATAATTTTGCAAATTGTGACTTTTTGAAGCAGTGGAGAGATTATTCTGTATGTCATTATGTATTTTGTTCTACACCTGCCCTCTAATATCCTCATTGATTTTACCTAAATGTATCCCTGTCCGAAAGTGACATTTGTTCTGACTACTTATTTCCTCCACACAGTAAAGGCCGAAGACAACTGAGGAGAAACGGATGGAAAATTCAGATATCAGTGCTCACAACAGCTTTGCGCCATTATTTCATTCAAATAATACTTCTAGTACTTCTCAAAAAAAAATTAATCTTACTCTGGACCCATCAATAAACTGATTGTGGAATGTCTGTGGTTGACTATTTCTGTGATTATTCTTTCACAGTAAGACAGTTATTTACAAGCACCACACGGATGGATGCTACCTGTTTACTATGTTGCTAAAAGTAGTTATTCCAATTATACTATGCCTCTGCAGTAGGCAGGAAAAGAGCTCTTAACCTTTGAATAAGATTCATTTCCTGTATTGGCAAATTCAAATACACCATCAATATGTCAAGAGCCAACAGAATCAAATAATCTAATTTTGGTATACTGGACCTCCTGATGCTCCTGTATTTAGAAATAAAGGGAAAGATGAAAATAAAGTGACAAACTGTTCACACAATCCTCAGCTGTATATGTTCTAGACTCATCACTCTTCAACATTCTGAAACAAAAATAGACAAGAATGGGAAGTCTGTGAGAGAATATTTTTATAACATTTGTCAAAACTGGTCTGTGTGCAGCAACATAGCTCTGTCTGCCCACGCACAGCAGGTTACATAAATGGTTTCGGTGCTTAAGCCCACTCAGTATTTTAGTGGGCAGTCCAAAACTGAAAGAATTAAAATATTCTCAAAATGACCTATGTATGCTTCTCACATTCAGCAAGTTACAGTGCTCGCAGCTAGTCTCTAGTGAATTCTATTTGTGTGCTACTATTGTGCACCAGTGATTTGAGTTTGGTGCCAGTGCAGGAACTAAACACTGGGGTAATGCAGCAAAATTACAACTGTAAAGGGTAAACTGAACACTCACACCTTGGATTTTGTGCCCTGTTTCATATTTGTCAATTTGACTTTTTTAAACTATTTAAGTATAATACCAACTGTAACCCAAATCTTTGCATAACCCAACCTTTACTGGACTTTTCAGCTCAAATGCAGTTAAAAAACTGGATGGAAGTTATAGATGAAGTTATAGAGATTTTTATGGCTGGATAATAATCTTTCCTGCCGACTAATCGTGAAGCTTCAGCTCACTGCTACCGCGTTCAACTTTTAAAATGTTAACTATTGTTCTTACTTGCTGTTTCATAGTTTCCATACATGGGTTAAAAAAACAGACCATGGTCACAGGTCAGTGTATCTACCCACACCATCCAATACTGGCAGGAACCAACCAAGAATGACAAAACTACAGAGACATGCCAGACATCTTTATTTTCCAGTGTATGAAGAAATAATTTATTTTCTATTCAGCTTGCAGAATTTTTGATGGCAATCAATAAAAAACACAACAATACACAAATAGAAACCCCATCATGCACTTTAGACTCAATAGTGATGCAGCCTCCTCCTCTTCAAGTGTCTTCTGGACTCTTGTCCTCCTAACCTACCGCCTCTGCATCGTCCTCTGACCTCCTCTTCTGTTGTTTTCACTTAATGAGGAAGCTGATATACAGAGGAGTAGAGAGGCAGAGAAGAGAGAAAAAAACACTATTTAGAGAACAGTGTTTTTGTGGCTTATGTTGCAACATATATTAGTAGAGGCCAAATGTTAATGTGGCTTTCATGATTATCTTGTTAGAAATTGCTTACTGCAACTTCAGACTATTTCTCGAAACATGGAATCAGGCAAAATTGCTCAAATGCTTGCTGAAGATGCATCTGTCTGTATCAAACAGGGAAGGAAATTGAGGACTGGTAGTCTACATGCCATTAAAAATTCAATACATGCACTTTAATAATAAATAGGAAGCCAGGGTCAAATTAAATGTAACAGCAACTTAAAATACTGCAGCTCAGTGTAAGCAGCAGTTAAGTGTAACCATCTAATCACCCTAACTACACATCTGCTCTTCGGACTGCCACTTCTCAGATGGTAATGGCTGCCTCCTTGTTATTTTTTGTCGCTAAACAAATCAAATGTTTTTATGTTTCATATAAAGCTATATGAAAAACTGACTCATAGGTCTTAATAATTTAAAAAGGCATCTTGAGGCAAACCTCAGGCTGTATTCTCATTTCAAGGCAGGCTCTAATAAATGCATTCTCACCTCAGATATTGTAGGTGCCATGCTTTAGTTTATGGGCCTGGAACTTAAAAATAATTTTTAAAAAGTTTCCGTAAAATATCTGTAATTTAGTACATATTACGGGGAAAATACAGACAGTGATCTCTTGTTACACTTCCAATAAATAACTTCCAATGGATTTGGCAGTGTGACTTGGATAATCTTTTAGTCTCCCTTCTGTTGGCACACAAACAATTCAACATGTATGAAAAATAGTGCTTGCAATAATTTAATAAATTATGAATAAATGTGGTTTCCTTATTTATATTTATATTTCCCCCATAACTGGAATCTAATTATTGATTCCTTCCGGGAGTTACAAACCTGTGATTTAATGCTTAAAGGATCACACCATGAGTAAAATCTCCATAAATAGATTTAAGTCACGAGACAACAACAACTGAATTGGCACGAGCAATTTGGCCCCATGTCAAGCCACAGATCACACTAGGGTTGAAGTCACCGTGGCAGAAATTTATCTGTCCTGGGGAAGTGCCCTCAACATCTTGAATCTTTTCCAGCTTCAGCTTCTGCAGCTGGATGTTTTCTGTTGTTGTGCTCTAATATCCTACAGGTGCTCCAGTGGCAAAGAAAACCCAAAGTCTGCAGACTTCTAGAATGTTTTCTGTCACACATTACATCTTTTTTATGTAGTTGTGACCTTTAGCTTAAAGTGGGCCCAAATCGCTGCTGTTCTGGCTCAATAAGGTCAAGGGATTTACTGTCCGAAAGCATTCATTACATGACAAACTACAGATAACATCCATGATGACACCATGATTTCAAACACTCAGCATAAAGAGGAAAAATTTTGTGAAAGTCTGGAGTGAAGAAAAAGGTGACTTAACGCAAAACTAAAACCAGGTTAGGTGGTTTATTTTACGGGATTTCAGGGGAAATTTTTGTGAATTTAATACACAAATTAAGCCTTTTGGAGCATTTTGAGATTAGAATACAACTAAAGAAAACATCTTTATTAGTTTTGGAAGAGGGAGAACGAACATCATGCTTTATTTACTGATGAATTTTTCTACTGTTAATCAGAATCCGCAAAGTAACTGTTCACTAAAGCTGTCAGATAAATGTTGTAGATCGAAAAGTACAATATTTGCCTCTGACATATAGCGGACTAGAAGTATAGAACAGCTGAAATATTCACTTGAAGCTAATTAATGTTTGCTATATTCATAAACATTACAATAAAAGATAGTTGGCTCTAAACATTCCACACATTATTTGTTGTCCTGGCAAATGCTACTGTGCCATTATCAGCACTTTACAGTACTTGTTAAGGCTGCAGGTAATCAAACTGAACTCATGCCAAACTAATCTTTATTCCCTTTAGCCTGAGCAAAATACGTGCTGCATAGAAATCTCCAGACATGTCAAGAGTAACAAAATACTTTAATGTTCATGACAAAAACAAAAGAGAACCAAGTTCAGACAGACACGTTTGCCCCATTTTTAAAAACTCTTCACTGTACACGATTCACATGAATGAGCTGGTTGACACTAAAAATAGATTTGGCAGGTATGATATACTGTCAGGGAAACATTTGAGTTGAAAAGTCAAACTGCCAATCTCTGTTTAGGTTTAAGCTGTAAGATTATTCTTTGCTTTCACTGTGGCTTGCAAATTTTGAAGGAGAGGAGGGAGTGTTTCCAATCGAACAGCTGTCTTAAGATCAATGAAATAATGGGAATGGATGGATCCTGTTTTGGCCTGGATTTTTGCATTGTGTCTGCAATAACTTTCAAGTGATTTTATGTCAACTTTGGTGATTTAAGATTCACTGTACACTTGTATATTATGTTTGAATAACTGTTGAGTAAGCTGGATGGAACTTGTGCAAGTATCTGTGCTGTGCCACTGTACAGTTGCTATAGTTACCTGTAGGGGTATCCATGGTACTTGGACCTGAAAATGGAAAGCAGGAAACTGAAGAAAAACACCACCAGGCCAAGGCCAACCAGGCAGATGACTGGAAAGACACACACACACAAACAAACACACACACACAGTCACAATTAACTGCTGGTTCAAAGAACTGAAGCAACTGCGACATGATCTCTAAAATTAAAGTTGATATAACTCTGCTTAATGCCTTTGAGTTTCCACATTTTTCCAACTTTGTGCAGGTCCTCCAGACACCCTGATGTATGCATAATAATTATTACACAATGGCCTGTGAGAATATTTGATTCCTGGCTACGGGCAACCATTTAAATCATTTCATGCACATTATACCCACTGATGCAACTCTGTTTGATCTCTCTTCAAATTGAATGTGCTTGCAGGGTTTAGACATGGTACACACTGAAAGCATCCTCTTCTCTTTATGCTGGTGGTTCAAACACACAGACACATGTAAGCACCTACAAAGGCTTGCATACACACCGTCAAAAAAATTGAAATTTGCTAAAATATTATCTGGTGCTCCTCACATACTAAAACCTTTTAATATTTACCTTTACTCAAGCAAACCTGCAACTTTCCTCATCAACTTTCTTCACTTTTCTCATCATAAGCAATGCTGTGATGCAGAAAGTTGTGTTTGCAGCTATTATCATCTTATTTCCTCTGTGGCTATTCTAAAGCAAAATATACATAAGATCTTTAATCTGCAGAGAAATTATGTGCGTCTGTGTGTGTGGGAGAATGAGTGTGTGCACACACCCTCATGTAGCGGCTAATCCTTGAAAAGCACTGTGTTAAATTAAACTGTCACCACCGACTGATATTGTTAATCAGGGATTAGGATGAGGACCTCTCCTGGAGACTAAATAGTGAGATATGCACTTGTCCTCACTCTGCATGTATGTATGTATGTGTGTGTGTGTGTGTGTGTGAGAGAGAGAGAGAGAGAGAGAGAGAGCATGTATGAATTTATGTGCATGTGCATGTGTGTGTGTGAGAGAGAGGAAGGAGGCAATGTCAGAACGAGAAAGAGTTGGCATGGAAGATGTGAGACACATTCTAAACGTCAATTTGTGTGTGTGTGCTGTCATTCAGGGCTCCTTTAGTTTTTTGTGTTCTGTGGGTGTGTGTGTTCTGTTATCTGCAATGCATGTGTGTACAAGACTGGATCTGAATTGAAATGACATACAAGTTGCTCATACATTTACTACAGGCTCACACACACACACTTTGAAACACACAGGATGCCCACTCTGCGATCAGTGTATGTCTGGATGTGCATTACTATAAGTAGTATAAGTATAAGTCTTGAGAGGAGCACTTTGTCATGCTTTATTTTAAACATGTTATTTTGAGGGTTCTGAGGACAGAACTGGTAGTAAATAAAGGTTTAAACTGATAACTAAGTGAAGACAATGTCCTGAAAAGTGCTGTAATAGAAACTTGTGTGTGTGTATGTGTGTGGGTGGTTGACTGAGTGACTTGACTGAGAGCACTGCCTATTTGAGAGTGTGTCTCCAGGGAAGGCCCTCATGCTTCTGTGTCCCCTGGGCTGCCACATCTCACTACATATGTGCCTGTGAGTGTGTGAGAGCCAGAACGTCTGTGTATCTTCATTAAGTATAGCAGGATGTGTTTCCCATAGCTCATCAATTATGACTGAGAGGTATCTTAGTATGCTTCCAAGGATAATGACACTCCCATACACTCACACACACACTAAGCATGCTAATACGTTAAGTGATTTATGACCTTGGCGAAATGACAAGTTGTTTAAGCTGAATGGTTTCCCTCAATGACAAAGGTGGTAATCCCTCTTTTGACTGTATGACTTGGCTCAATTCAGATCATGATATATTGGCATGGTGAAAATAAATGTACACTTCCCCAGCATGAGGAAGCCAATAAACATATTAAGGCAAGCCTATCGCATTAGGAGGACAAATATGAATAGATATTGTGATGCTAAATGGATCTTCACAGTTTATTCTTTGATTAGCAACAGGCTTCAAGAGACATTAACTTACTCAACCTTAGGATAAAACCACCCACAACTGTTTTATTGTTTTGTGCAAGACTGTAGAAAAGCCTGCTGACTTTCTTTGTCTGGCTTGTTAATGTTAACAGTTAAAATTCAAATAGAGCGTGTGGATAAGTGTTAAATGACTTGTATTCAATTCTGCATTGTATTGTTTTGTATTGTTTGTTTCCTTACCATTGTAACTGTCCAAAAACCCTCCAAATTTACTAGAATCACACATACTACCTCTAAATATTTATGGCTATTTAAGTGCATGTATGTATATACTGTATCTGCAAACGTGACCACCCTTTATTGAGTAAATCTTTAAGGTTTTTAAGTTAATCATATACATGTGCAAGCTGTGAAAGTTTAATTTCTGCTCTTTAGTTCTATCTGTTCATGAAGAAATACACAATATAGGCAAAAGTATGCACACCTCTTTATGGGGCTGTGTTTCAGGGGTTGGGCAGTGAAGGGAAACCTTAATGCTTCAGTATACCAAGACGTTTTGGACAATGCTATGCTTCCAACTTTGTGGCAACAGTTTGGGGAAGGCCTTTTTCTATTTCGGCATGACTGAGGCCCAGCACACAAAGGATCAGGTTCATAAAGACATGGTTGGATGAATTTAATGTGGAAGAACTCTACTGGCCTGCACAGTGCCCTGATCTCAACCCCATCAAATGCCTTTGGGATGAACTGGATCGGAGATTGTGAGCCAAATCTTCATCCAACATCAGTGCCTGACCTCACAAATGCTCTACTGCATGAATGGGCAAACATTCTCACAGAAACACTCTTGTGGAAAGCCTTCCCAGAAGAGTGGAAGCTGTTATAGCTGCAAAGCTGTCTATGTACTTAGAATGTGATGTCATTAAATTCACTGTTGGTGTAATGGTCAGGTGGCCCAATTTTTTTTGTCTATATAGTGTAATTTAGCATTGATAGTAAATTGTGATTTTCTCTTGGTTCTCTTATCATATTGTATTCATTATTTGAAACATGTGTCAACATCCATTTTTTAATACTTTGGTATGCAACAGCTGTTCTACATTATTACACTTAAATAAATATACAGCATAAGTGTTTGCATTTGTGGTCACATCCTCACGTCCTCTTTGCTGGATGCCATTCTGACTCCTTCGCGGCCTAGCTCAACCCCTGAAAAACAGCCCCATAATGATACTTTTGTCGATACAGCGTATGACCCTCATGAAAGAGATGAGAAAAGGCTTTTTGGGTTGCATCCTTGCTTTAAAGTTGTTCTCAGAAGCAGCAGATAATTTCCAGTAGCTGGACTCCGCAGTATAGAAGCTATATGCCATGGATTTAACACCCACATCCAGTGATTATGCGACCATTCAAACCTAATCCTCTCTCTGTTAGTGATACATGACTATTCTCTATGCTGATTAATTTGTGTGTCCATATGTGCATCATTCCAATGAGACAGGTGTGTGGGATGCTTATTCTATGCGAGCTTGTGTCTTGATGTTATGTGTGCCTTACGTAACAGGTTTCTGTAAGCATTTTTGCACTTTAATAAAGTGTACATCACTGCAGACTGAAAGGATGAACAGAGAAAGCAAGTGACAGATTTGTTGGAAATGATGGCACACAAGGAGGATTGATAAATGAACACTATGTGCTGTATATGTGATATGTCACAGGTGATAATTATGTGAGCACATAAACATGTGTGTTTGTGTATGTACGTAGGTGTGTGAGTGTGTGCTCTTGTTCAGTCTGATGGTGTGAAACAAGTCTAGAGGTAGTTAAAAAGTCATTATCATTTTAATTGCCAGACTTTAACATCTCAAGGAGAACTCTTGGGTAAAGTAGAACAAAAACTTGATAATCTTGCCTTTAGAATATTTTTAGTGCTTGTGTGCGTACATGTGTATGCATGAGCATGTGAGGTGATTCAAAGTCTTCTCAAGTTACTTTTTCACCACACCGACTCTAATTAAATTCCACTTGTGTGCAACTGTGTCTCTGTGTTTGAGATAATTACCGGTGCTGGCCATCTAATATCCAACTCCCCTTCTCACAATCTAGACATTATTAGATACTCTGCTTGGACAGTAAAAGGAAAAAGTTGAAAGCCAGTGTGCCATTACCATGGTCAAGTGGCCACCTCTCATTTAAAGTCATGAGGTGTGTTACACTCTCAACATTTCCAGACGAGACTCATCAGGAGGTGTCAGGGACCATCTGCCCTTCAATCAATTGATGCCAATGTCTTTCATTGGTGTTTCTTGATGGAACAGAATACATTAGTGTTTTCTCTTGACATGACAGCAATTTAGTGGTCCTACACGGCCTCTGTTATTTCAGTTTTCGAGTCTGTAATCTTACATGTTAAAAACCATGAGCTTAAGGCCACTCTGATCACCCTTGACAAAAAATAGATTTATTTGATTTGACCTGTGAGCACTGAAACGCCACATGGCGGCTTTGACACCTGTGACTTTTGCGGACATCTGCATCTTTTTAATGCATAGTTTACAGTAAAGCGATGTGCGTTGCCTCAAACAGAATAGAAATCCTGTTGCTAAAACTTTAAAGTTCTGCAGTTCAGGAGCCTCGTTATTTCTGGTTAGCAGCCAAGAATGGAAACACATGGTATTTTTTCCTCACAAGCCCAGGATACACTGGCTTTAAAGTTTGATTGTCAGCTGAGATTCACCTTCAGTGTAATCAGTGAAGTGAGCACCTACCACTTAAGGCCCAAACGTACTGAAAGTGTGTGATGTGTGCATTTTGAAGTACACCTATTGTTTTAAATAGCTGAACAGGCATCAAAAATGTTATGAGCCGCATCAAACTGCCCTGACGCCCCTCCTCCGACCTTGTTTCTATTATGGAACGTCAAATAAGGACCCAGCGACCAAAGCTATTTTCCTGTACCCGAAGTAACTGTTTGATGAGAGCTACAAGGAATAAAATCTAAGGTGTGTGTGTGTAAGAGAGAGCGAGAGAGAGTGCAGTAGACCCCTGCATCGAAGATACACTGAAATCAATCATCAGTAAAAAGACAAATTCAGCTATACTAAATACTTATCTAAGTTCTTTAACGCTGAAGTGAGCCTTGTTGGGTTTGACATGGAGGCTGCATCTGTTTAAGTGTGTGTGAGTGTGTTTTGGGGCCCCTTGTGTGTAACTGCGACTTCTTAAACTACTGCTGGTTCTGTGAAGAGGTGCACCGATTGCAATTTTCTTGGCTGATTCCGATTTCTGATTTTTTTCTAAGTGTGACCTGCAGTTAATGATTTTTACTGATTGCGATTTTCTTTCTAAAAACTATAATTGTCAGCATATACAAGCAAAAATCTTACTTTCATAATAAAAGACAACATTAAACTTCAATACTACACTATAATTTCCTCTCAAAATAAAGCAACGGGAAAGCGCTATGATTGATTGATTGATTGATTGCAAATGAGTTGTACACCCAACCTTCTGACATATTTTACTTTACTTGACAAAAACAGTTGCAACAGATTTAAATAACAAAACAAATTTCAGTTACTTATTCTTCAGTTACTTACTCATTTTGCAGTATGCTTATAAATTCACCAGCATTGGGGTAATTCATCAGATTTCTGAAGCCTTGTTAACCTTTTCTCTGCTTAGTGTCTGGACCATAGAAGCAGGGAAGATTTTCCTCCCAGGGTTAGTGCACTCAGCTTTACAAGCAGCGGTGGAACAGGGAGTTCAACACGGGAGTTCTGCTTGGCCTCGAGAAGTCGTAGCATTTATTTTCAGAGAGACTGTGACTTCCACTGGAATTTACAGTCAACTCAAACTTATGGCTAACTCCACGTACACTTCTGCTTCACTGCACACATCCTGTCACGTACTGCTCTATCTCTTCAAGGTTCCACGCTACTCTGGTAACACTCTATTCTCAACTATTGAGAAGAACTGATCATCCAGGCTCATGAATTCCAAAATTTTCCTTGTAATTGCTTTGATCTTTTCATTGCTCATACCGATGAGAGATAGAAGAGGCTGCTGGCTTGTGTCTGGCACTGAGCTCTAGCCAGCTTTAGCTTGAGCCGCTTTTCCTTTGATGTGTTCTCTTCACTCATGGTGAAGAACTTGTTAGCATGTGGCTACAAGTTATTGCCTGCCTCGCTGTGCGTACGACTTGTGGTGCATGTGTAAAACGGACCAGCTTGGAATTGGAGATAAGGGGGACTGACCAGCTGGTTCAGTAAAGGCCTTTATTGTATCGGTGGCCGACTGCCTATTGTGCTGGGCTGACTGAGGTCTGCAAGAGGGGTCAGGTGTGCATTTAAAATTCCCTGCCTCTCAAGAGCAGGTGAAAATATGCAGAGGAGTATTAGTGGATAAGAGAACGTTTAATCAAGAACTGACAATTGCAAACCATTGTTTGCAAGCAAGCAATGGAAATGCATGTTAGGAAAATAATAATAATAATTTAGCTAAAAAACAAATTATTCTATGACAGCCAAATGTGGGGAGAAGTGAGACATGAACATGCATATGTTAACAGAGCTGCTACTGCACAACTGGGATTCCATGTGTTTGATGAGACATTTACAAATGTGCCTTTGGTTGCAGTTACTTTGGAACTTTGGGGAAATATGAGCCATCAATTATGTCTGCCACCTGCTCTGATGTGTGTGTATGCTGGACTCAGCTAATCTGCTGCAGTGGTGTTCCACCACCAGTTCAAGATTTGTGCTTTTCATCCCTCCTGAGCGAGTCTCTATGTAATTTCATTTATTTAATGTAATAATTATTATTAGATTTTTTAACTTTCTAATTAAATTTCAACCAATGTCTCTAAAATGTATCCATCATTCATTTCAACATTAAACCATTACTATAGTGAAAGAATTTCTGTGTTTTCACCACTGACCTGAGCCTTCAAGCTCTCCTTCATTTGCAAGCAGTGACTATTCGGTGATTGCATAATTAGTTGCTGTTACATTGAATCAGGTGTCAATTTCAAGCAGAATGTAAGTACAGACTGAGTAATTTTCACTCACAAATAAAGAAAGTTCTGCATTCATTTATTGAAAAACTCATGGACAGGCCCACCTGGACTCCAATTTCATCTGAAGTCCAGCTGGTCCTGCGGCATTCCTTTAGAGTAGGAACTCTGTGTCTTGCATGAATTTTAAGATAAAAAAAACCAAATAAATAAAATTAGAAAACATAAACAAAAGGGGTCTTTGTTTGCTTAAGCCAATCACGCATTACCCACACATGTCTAAATACTGTAGTTGTGTATTCAGAGGGAGTTATGGGGCAGATGAGGGGTCATCTCAGTGATTAACTGGAAAGAGAAACAAGTGCTTCTCATTTATAAAGCTGCTCTAGCTAATTGACAGTTATGCAAATAGACGTCACACTAATGAAAGTAGTGAGATAATGGGTTCAGTTAAGCATGGAGTGTATGCTGGTGCACACGAGTATGTGTCGACAGGAGTCTCCCATATCAATCTTACTGTCCAGTGATGTGGTTAAGCACAGCCCTTAAACACAGGCCTTACTGTAAAGATTTTGATAGCGATATTTGCAATGGAACACCTCTCTTTAATCTGCAGTTTAATTACTGAATAACCACTACTAAATAAAGTTAAAGGGAACCAGTGTAAATTTATTTCTGAACAAGTTTGCGTACCCACAAAGAAATAGCATCTTGTAATACAGTACCACTTGCTATTAAATCGCCTTCCAGTGCGCCTACTGTTCCAAAGTCATGGTGTAAATTACAGTGTGCTCAAGAAATAGGACATGTATTCTGACAAACCGTAGGCTAGTGAGCACAAAGCACTAAAGGAAGCGCAGAAGGCATTTGTCCCATTCAGTGGAACCTGAAGAGGTTGGGAAACAAAGTAATGAAATGTTATTTTCCAGTAATAGAGAACTGCAGTAAGAGGCCTTGCAAAGAAATAACTGCTTATGAAGCCCAATCTTAAAGGAGAATCTTCTCCGCACTTGGGTTAAGTGTGACAGATAAGATCCTGAGTGGAAAAAGGACTTCCCTGCTGTTAATGTCACAGTCAGAGATCTAAGTAGAGAGAATTCATAATTAATACCTGAATTTGCCTGCTTGCCTTTGATTATAGGAAGTTTTAATTAGTTAGCATATTCATAGCTGAACATTATCTGTGTGAATGTGTGATTGATTTGTGTTTATCTTAGTTATATTTCTACAGCTGTTTGTTCTACAGAACTTCAGCCTCACTAGCACCAGTGAAGCCAATACTGAACTAATAGGAATGGTCCAAAATCAGGGAAATGAAGCTTGAAAAAGGACCAAAAAGAGATTGATAAAAAAATGAAAACAATTTTGTCTACTTACTTCTCCTCTTGCCAACATCTCCCTTGGAGGTGGCAGCTTCATTTAGCAGCACCATCCCCATGGTGATTGCAGCATCTGGGACAAGGTTGTCAAGGAAACAACACACTCACAATACAGGAGATGGAGAAGCTGGAAGTACACACTGCCCCAGGAAGAACAGCTGGACATACATTTGCACTTAGTGATACGGGCATATACACACACATAACCACTCAAGCAGATTAGCAGGAAGTCACATGTTCTCCAACAGCCCAGAAAATTCAAATTAAAGCAGGAAATTGACCCCTTTACTGCTTTAAGATGAGTGTGGCAATTCAGTCATGTCTTTCCTAAGAGCTGGAAAAAGGGAGAAAGGTTTCAAAGAGTCACACGCAGCGTGTGTCATGTTATGTTTGAGAGATGGCAAGTGATCATATGGCAACAAAACTAATATAATATACTACTAATAACATTATAACATAACTAATAATATAAAAATAAACAAATAATCTTTTTTTTTCTGAGATAAACCCATCGCAGTATAACATTGTCTGTACTGCGATGGGTACTGCGACATCATGGATTCCCAATTCAATGGGTTTCAAAGGCCACACAGAAGAGTGATGTCAAGCCATTTTGCAAACATAACAGACTAACAAAGGCACACATGCCACAGTCATGGCCCTGGGTTCTGCAAATTATACTCTCAAGACTGTCATGCATTACAATAGCACACAGTCATGGAACAAAACAAAACAACATAAAACAACTTAATCCTGAGCTGATTCTGAATTGCGGCAAAGATGAAAAAAACGTACTGCCAGGCAGCCAAAATCTCATGAGCAACAGGCACTGTGACTGAGTAGATGAGATCTATTATCCACTAGGATATCTTACTTTTTTAAATGTGTCAAACATTTGGGAATATGACAATTCATTATCATTTAACTAAAACATTTTGTATTATCCATTAGTTATCATTACCATCTGATAGTGTCACACAATCTGTCAGAAAAAGAATGAATTCACTCTGACATATCAACACACATAATGAACACATTCATGTGGCTTTAGAAGTGTTCAAACACAAGTGTGTGTAACCGACACACACCGCAGTGAGTGTTTTCTAAATCATTGCAACACCTTGCCACATGTGGCTTATCATTTCAGATTCTTTTCTTTCTCCCGCATTTTCTGCAGACATATCCACACAACTGTAGAAAACCAGACAGGGTGCACAAACAAAAGCTGCCACATGGGAAGATACAGAGCAGGAACTAAGCCATCCTCTTGATGATATGGGAACAGTCATGATAAGCTGGTGGGACACAAACACAAGAGATATCTCCACATACAGCGAAAGAACTGAACGAGTTTGGGTGGTTGGGGAAAAAGGGAAGATTTGCCACAGTGTGATAATAAAGTCATTATAACAAATGGAGAACCATCAATGCATTGAATAAGAGGTTGCATCCGCACTGAACTGTGGCAATAAGAGCAGACTTTTCTGATGGCATGCAGGGATCCTACTTCAGACACCTGTCCACAGTAGAGGAACACCACAAAGTTGGTGGGCAGGTTAGCCGAGACAGATCATCCACAAAATGCATATCATTACAATAAAAACATATCTTTTCATTGCTTTACTTGTAGACATTTAAGTCAAATTGGAATATATCAACTATTTCATCCTAAGCTCGTATGGTTATGCAGCTGCACATGGTATCGGTATGTGTGTGCAAAGAATTAAAGAACATTACATCCGTGGGGAAAATACATCTATGACAGTCATAAAATGTGTTTACACCACCTGCACAGACGACAAGGGTAGGTGTGTTAGCTTTTGCAGGTGCTAATGTGTGTGTGTTTCATTCAGATGCAATCAGATGGACAGAAAATAAAAAAATAAACAGTGTGAGCATGGACAAACAAATATTGCTGTGCAGCAGGTGCGACCTTGGACCTGTTATTTCCCATGGGGACAAAGACAGCAGCAAGAAGTGAATGGTATCATTACCCACACACATATAAAAGCACCAGTGCAAGTATACATGGGAGCATAAGCACAGAAAGAAGCAGACAAACACAAACAGGCACATCTAACTTTCTAAACAAGTGCAAACGTAAGCACATACAGACACGTCCTATCATCAGGGGTTGAATTTGGAACGAATCAGGCAAGGAGGTGAAGTTAAGGGAGGACAATCCCATGTCTTTGTATAGTCTGTTTGTTAAGACCAGCAGACAGCCTCCCTATGGAGAACACACACAGACAAGCTTTCGTGACAGCAAAATTGGATGCTGTTTGAGACATATAAAAGGCAGCTTTTGTGGAGAAATACAGGATTTGTCGACAAAGTCAGCTTCTGGACAGTTTGCGGAGAGTTTAATTGCTCTATATTAGAGGTTGACCGATTTATTTGTTTTGCCAAGAGGACGTTTCACAAACTACTATTATGGCTGCGCAGCCTCCACCAGACATGTGGGGACATACATCACACTTTTGCATGATGGTTCCAAATACAAAATTAAACTAATCTATGTGTCTACCTGTCATAATTTAAATTTCCAAATAATTTATGTTTAGGTAACTTTATGTAAGACATAAATTATGAGCATACATAAGTATGAATTAGAATTAAGTTAAGTGCTGTTCTGCCAAAAGCAGAACTTCAGTCAAACTTATCTCTGTTTTGCTAGTATAATTTTGGTTACTGTGTTAACCACAAATTTGATTGTTATTGTGACCACCTTTTAAACAGACAGAGGCATGAGTGCACTGAAAATTCAGTACAGCCGACTAAACAGTCTTAAGATGAACACAAAGGTAACATCACCTCACTATGAAACCATCATTCACCACTAACACACTGGTGGAAGGATACTCAGAAGAAGGATGATGTGAGACTCAGCCACAAA
Organism: Scatophagus argus; assembly: GCF_020382885.2. Classification (NCBI taxonomy): domain Eukaryota; kingdom Metazoa; phylum Chordata; class Actinopteri; family Scatophagidae; genus Scatophagus; species Scatophagus argus. Next base: position 11,150,515 of record NC_058494.1, on the reverse strand, counting down.
CTGAGCCTGACTGCTGCCATGAATATAACTCTGTGGAGGAGAGAGAGAGAGAGGGAGAGAGGCAGACAGACAAAATAGTTTAATTCATTCCAACTGACAAACGGTCACACTTGATAACATTGAAATTTCCATATTGACAAAATGAAGAACAATACAGTAAAGAAATGGAGGGTTAATTTATGAATGGTGAGGAAAAGGACTGCACAGTAAAACTGGAAACGGTGAATAAAGAAGAGAAATATTGGCAAAAAATCATAAATATCATAAATGATGAAGAGGTCATAAGTATTATAGTATTATGCCTTTTGTCAGATTTAACATGTGATGTGTATCTATCTATATAGAGCGAGATAGAATAGTTGTTGTTGCTGTTGTTTGTTAGTTGTTTAAGAGAATGCTGCTACACTGTTCTGCTGTGTGTGAAGCTCCATAAATGTTTTTTGGACTAAGAAATGTCATCTGACTTCATCAAAATGGGGATGAGTAGATTATCATTTTTGGATGAACTATTCCTTTAAGTGGGATATAGGAGTGAAGAGAATGTATTTTTTCTTAGTTACAAATGAAATTTAATAGCAGTTCAGATCTATCATATGAGTCATATATAGATACTATGTCTTCCTTGACAGAAAACGTATAATATTATATTATTATAATGTTGTTAATACAGTGTTGCCCTGAACACTGTAATATCTCCTATTATAAGCGTGTAAAGGCAGATGAGCGAATACTTTTGGCAACATAGTGCATAATAAATGCATCCTTTGATACACTGACCTTTAGGTTCTAAACCTCTTGATGTTTTTTTTGTTTGTTTTTTTGCACGGTGATGGTACAGCTACAGTACAGCACAAACTGTACACACAACGACTGTGGACGAGGATCCAAAATAAACTTGATGCTTAGCAACCTCGATACAAGTACATCAATGCTAGATACTCGTGATTTATATATTCATTAACACTAAAAACTTGCTGTTGCCTTTGTCAAGGTAATTTTTAATTATTCATGCTTAGGGTAATAAACGATTACCAAATTTCCAGCTATATACAGTATGTATAGAACAGTACATGCAAAGTATTCACATCCACCAGTGATACTCTAACAATATATGTCTTCTTTTTAAGTAGCCAACAAATATGACACATCACACAATTAGTATCCCATGTCTCAACCACTGAAGAAAGTCTTTCACAAAGGACAATGCTTAAGAGTCAAACTGCAAGCATGATAAGATGTCAGAGGCCTTATTCAACTGGCATCTGTCTGTAAGCGATGGGAGAGCACAGACAAAGGGAGACAAAGCGGAAGTCTTGTGGAAACGAAACAATTAGAAGGCGAGCATGGGGAAGGAAGTATTTCAGTGTGTTGAATCCCTGCAGATTATTAGAGTCTAGGTTTACGGCACTTCTAAGGTCTGTTTTTCCACTTGACTGCCCCAGTGTTCATTGACTTCCCTATCAGACAGGAATAAGGATGGAAAGATGAATAGGAGATGACAATGGAGGAGGAGTAAAGGGTGGACAGCTTTTTCTTGCTTCACTGGAGAGAAATGAAGAATTTTTGCACTTCGCAGCAGACGTAAAGGCGACAAAGGCTCAAGGCGGAAACAGATCCTTTTGTCTTCACCACAAACCTGTTGCTCAACATTGGCTGATTATTACCACCATGAAAAAGTATTTGGAAGTTTGTGTACGATTGCAGTTTACATTCATAGTCTTTACATAAGAAACTACAAGTGTAACTCAGCAGTGTCATGAGGAATGTCTATTATATTAAATTACATACATCAGTTAAATTCCAGGTTATTTAAACATAAAGCTGCTAGCAGAATGGTTATAACACTTGTTATATTGAGAGTAAAGCAATTTAGAAAAACACAAAAAAATTACATCATAACTTGCTGACACAGCAATCTGACTGACATTTGGCTTTTTCCCAAGCATCTGTATAAAACTCAGGGGAGTGAGTTGGGTGCTGATTAACTTTCACTACTGTGAAGCATGATGGTACTGTGTATAATGAGATGTAGTTCGCATTAAGACTGCATTGCCTGTTGAAAATTTTCAAAATGGAACTTGACAGATGTTATGCAGGTCACTTTTTATGCTCTCGTCCGATAATCATTTCAACTGAGTCTTTCCTGCCATTTCCTTTCATTAAGTTGCCAGTTAATACAGGCACACAGAGAAACATTCGATGCACTCAAATACAAAATCTCTGAGGGGTGGACAAAATCTTAGAAACACTTTTCTGTATAACAAAACAGTCAAAACAGCAACAGAATCAGCATCCAGTCATAAGGACATAATAAACACAAGTGCTGCCTTGATGCAATGTGACACAAAAATCACAGAGTTGAACCAGCTCTCCTCTAAAAACACAAACATATATAACAAGATATAACTAGAATCACTGGAACTGGGCTCAACATGAGATGAGGTATTTAAAGGTCTGAAGCATCCTGACTCATATTGGTATTCAGTGAAATTATCCCTGGTTTTATTCCAGATTCAAAGACCAAGGACATTTTTATAAAGTGTTCAATAACTGTACTGGAAAAAGGCACGCTGAGAAAATGGCACAGCTGTTCCACATTACAACAGGCCAACTAACTAGCCCATGAGCAAACCTTAATTGAATGAGACAAGCGCAGTGCCGCCCCCCACCCCCACCCCCAGGGGAATGTTGAACAGTCACTCAAGAAATGATTTTTAAATCAAGTACACTACTCGTGGATGAGTGGCTGGTTAAAGAACATTGGGGAGAGGAAACAATAATTACAAAACACATCATCTAACAAGTCTGCAAAAGATTGGAAAAAAAGAAATTCATGAGAGAAACTGCATTAGTATCCAACGGTAAGCTGTTTCTTTCATTACTAAACTTAACAAACACTACTTCCTACAATTTTTTTAAACCAGGTCTGAACAGAAACTGCAGATAGAGGCTATGAGCAAGGGCAGCATTTGGGGGATGAAAAATTCCTCAATCCCTGGCCAGGCACTTCCAATTAATCTGATGGATTAGGATGCAGGAGTTCCATTCATTAGTGTGGAGAGCTGAGTGTGTGTGCGTGTGGTGTATGTTCCTTTGCATGTGGATGATGGAAATTAGTAAGTAAATGCATGTCTGTGAATGAGGCTGTTTGGGGAGAATTTGTCTATGTGAAGGAAAGTGTGTGTGTTGTTCATTAAAAAGACTTAAGACATCAAGGTGGTCTGGAGGTAAATGCAGTCACGGCTTGTTGAGCTAACATGGGGATAAATGGGAGCTAACTCGACTACCACAATCTCTGTCACTTAAACACACACACAGGGGTTATCTACACAGACTAATTTATATACTTGTGAGTAAACATGTGCAGTCTGACAAATGTGGTTTAATGCCGAATGCAGCCAGACATCATACAAAAAGAACCTGTTCTACATTTTTGAAATGCACTGAGACAATTAAGTCTGTTGGGCCACACACGTGGTTGATGATGGCTACCACTACATACGTGCTGAAATCGTAAGAGATCTTCAACAAAAGATTTAATTGTGAAGAAAGAGACGTTCAGTGCAGCAAATTAACATTAACATGACAGCTGTGTTTGGCTAAAACAGCTTTTTAAAAGCATTCATCTTACCGCTATGTGTAAGTGGTGGAGGCAAGGGCACAGGCTTCGTACATACTTCGTACTTTATTTCAATATATATTTAAAAACAGACTAAGCAATTTCCCAAAACAGCTGGGGATTGTAGTTTTTAGTAAAATGTTGTTTAATACAAGTACATATTGTTCATGTTGGGGACTACATTCAGCTGTGCATCTAAAAGTATCTAGTTCACTAGTGAACATTCATGGCAGTGTGATAATATATATGCCATCGCCTTAAAATGAAACGTGAATGTGTCACCCGGAGATACTATTAGGGTCTGTGATGGACAACAGAGGAGGCCACATACACAGACAAAAAAGAAGAAATTAGAATGTTGACATACAAGGTAATACTTGTTAGTAAGATCAAGTCATTGTTTATGGCTTTTATTGGGGGAAAAAAGATAAAATTTATAATTGTAATGTAATGTGATTTATATTACAGCTTGCTGGCACATGATTTTTTCCCCCCTTCATAAATGTAGGCAGTTTCACAGAGCGGAACTGTACGATACAACTGTGATCTGCTACTGCTCCAATTAATCTGATGGATTAAATATCAAATATGTTTACACCCTTAACAAACACCCCCCCCACACACACCAAGGACGATTCACTGTAGAATTTTTTTCATTAGCATGCTTTGAGGATCAAGATCTCACGAATATGCAGCTTTACATTACTGATACAAGAGCTAAGATGTGAACAGCACTGTGAGTGTTTGTGCTCAAGCACTCATTTGAATACACTGACATTGTTTATATAAGAACTGCATGAAACAGCCCATTTGTCAGACTCTGAAGCAAATTAGGTGTCTGCACTAATGCATAGACACAAACCCAAACACATACGCACATAGAGGAAAGCCATAGTTACCTCTGTTTATTACTGTGTTGAAATGAAATTGAGAACTGGCTTTGACAAGAGGCTGTCAGTGACATTTTCAAAGTGTTACATCTTAGTGTGCTACATGTCAAAGAAAATATACATTATGGGAACCTAAGTACCAATAAAAATGTAACACACCATGTAGACAAACGTATCCAGACAAACCTCTTTGTAGGGCTGTTTTTCAGGGGTTGGGCCCCTTACTTCCAGTGAAGGGAAATCTTAATACTGCAGCATACCAAGACATTCATGGCAACAGTTTGGAGAAGGCCCCTTTTTTATTCCAGCATGACTGCCTCCAGAGCACACAGCAAAGTCCATATAGACATGGCTGGATGAGTTTGGTGTTGAAGAACTTGACTGGCCCACACAGAGCCCTGACCTCAACCCCATCCAACATCTTTGGGATGAACTGGATTGTATATTGCGAGCCGGGGCTTTTTTGCCCAACATCGGTGCACAAATGCTCTACCGCATGAATGGTCAAAAACTGCCACAGAAACACATAATCTTGTGGAAAGCCTTCCCACAAGATTAAAAGTTGTTACAGCTTTAAAGCTGTTTGTGTGTTTAGAATGTGATGTCACTAACTTCCCTGTTGGTATAATAATCAAGTGTCACAATACTTTTGTCTATATAGTGTAGTTGAAATCAGTGGGAAGTTACATCAACACTTATCACACAAAGTGTATGAGAAATGAGCATACTTTGTCCCTCCTTTTCTTGACTATTTTTGCTTTAAAACCAAACTGTTAATAGCTGTGGGCCAGATAACCTTTACAAATAGCTATATTCATCCTTTTTCACCCTGTATCCTGTACTTGTGTACAGTGTGGGTGAATGTGTGTGTTTTGTTTGGTAAAGGTCAGGAGCCACTCAGTCAGGAAGAGGGATAAATGAAAAGTCAGCAAAGCAGAAAGAACAGAGAGGAGAAAGAGTAAGTAACAGAAAGGAAGAGAGATGGAGTGGAAATGTGTGCTACATTTATATAGTCAAAGGATAGGTTTGACTGTGTGTGTTGCTGCAAATGGGTACAGTGACAGGTGATCAAGGAAGTGAACCTTGTAAGGTAACTTGGGCAAGGGTGTCAGCTAAATACCAACAACATAAAAAGAGAGCAATAGCGTGAAAGAGAGAACCAAGGGAAAGGATGACGGTTTGCAGGATTATACAGCTAACTTGAATCAGACCTGTAAACAAGACATAACTAGTACTGACGCAGTGCAGAGCTGAGTCATGAGTCAAAATGTTGAAAAAAATAACTAGTATATAATTGTACAGAGGGGCAGTAAATTAAGCAGTAAATTAGTTTTGATTCACTGCTATATGATCAGAATTTAAATATTTCTTAATTTACAGAGAAATGTACACCAACTCATCCATGATTTAATGTCTAACTATAAAAGAGCATATGGTAGGTGATTTATCCAGAACAGGTGAGGGACTATGGGCAGGTTCACTGAACCATTCATTCATTAACAAATATGGTAGTCTGTTTTAGGGATGCAGGTGATGCTTTAAAATCTCATTATCTTCTCACTGTTTCTGTAATGCAATGTTTACACACTCAGTGGAGACTTCAGTTTAATAACCCAAGAGCAAATTTAAGCCATTTAAAAGTTGTTGTTTTTTTTTCTTTTTTTGAAAAAAAAAAAACACCTCAATCAGTAAAGTCAGGCGACTTTTCCTTTACTCAGTAGAATAAGTTTATTTATGTTTTCCTTTTCAGGAACATATGGAGGGATGACGAGATGTTAAAAAAAAAAAGTTCAAAAAAAGACTTAACGAATTGCAGGTTCACTCCACAGGCTGTCCAGCATATAAAACTCTCAATTTTGGCAGCAAAATCTATTAAATTCTATTAGGAAAAGAATAATGTGAAAGAAAAACAAAAAAAACCCAAACAAATCCAACTAAAAATCTGTATTCATAGACTCAGAGCTAAATTTTAACATACACATTAAGACAAAATGTTGGTTATCACTTTCATAATATTAAGAATTAAAAGAATTTGATATCCATACCAGGCTTAACTACTGATAAGTTGTCTTAACAGGTCTTTCTGAGAAAAAACAAAAATCAAAAACAAAACAAAATTGACTGTGAAAAAGGATTACATCAGTGCAGTTCTCTTCACTGTTTTCCTGTCTGTCAAAGTTGAACTGATTTTACTGCTGTTTTACATAGCACTGAATGGTTTAGGCCAAAATACATTACTGATCTGATGCTACACTGCAAACCATCAAGACCTCTCACATCTGGTCAGATACAAAGAAGTAGCATTCAGTTTTATGGAACTCATTTGTGCAGCAAATTCCAAGAAAACTGGGCTCTCATTTTATTTAAACCAGACCTAAAGACTTGTGTTGTTGCCTCTTTTTTAAATAAATTTGGGGCTATTTATTCAAAAATTGAACATCACTGTATCTGCACTGCATCATTTTCATCCTCCTAATATGTGCCTTTTTACATTTTCTTTTGATATTGATGGATATTTTGTTTATCTTACCTTTATCTTAATACTTTTTAATATGTTGTATGTAAAGCACCTTTTTATTTCTTTGTTGTTTACCTACATCCATGCAAATATTTCACCTCAAGGTGACCTGAAAATTTGAACCCTTTGATTTTTATTAAAATTTTATTAAACTTGGTGGTCCAGTACAGAGAATACAGACCGACGTTTGGAGGGCATATGTCTAGTATAGCCTGGCTTGAGTGTTAGCCATTAGCTGTCCAGCTACAGCAGTTTACCAACTAGCCCTGCTAGGTGTTACAGAGGAACTCACCTATCTCTTCTTCCTTTCTTCTTCCTATCTCTTCTCTTTCTTTCTCTTTTCCTCCAGAATCTATGTGTTTAATATATGATTTGCAATTACAGTTTACAGTTTTAAAAACAATAGTTCCAATCGCTTTGTGTATGTGAGTGTCTGAGTGAGGTGACAGAGAGGAATGGTCAGAGTCTACTGTTCTGAACAAATATTCAGCCTAAAGGACCATTTATTTCACCGCTTCACTACACTGTTCAATTTTCTCCATATCGGCTCAAAACACACAGATAAACACACAAGCATTTCCTCGCTCAATCAAAAGCACACACACACACACACACACACAGATGTACAGGTATGGAAAAACGAAGCAGCACTCACATTCACTAACACATACCACACACACTGATGTCCTGTGCAAGCTAAAAGTCAACTATTTGCAAAAAGCCAATAAAACTGACAGCAGTGTTTCTTTAAAATATGAGAGGTTAGCAGTACTATAGAGAGGCTTTCTACCAACAGCGGGCAAAATCCATCACCCAAACATGTGAAATCAGCTGGAAATATGGAAATGTCATCAGCCAATAGTGTGGAAGTAAAGAGGGGGTTGGTCTAAGTAAAAACTAAGAAACAATAACTGAGATGCTTCATAAAAGGTACCCTGTGTTTTCCCTTACATCGCTCAGAGACAGCTTAAAGTTTGTTAGAACATATTCAAAACAACACTCAAAACACTTGATAAACGTTTAAACGTTTATCCCCCACCCCCATCACTTTCTTTGTCTGTATGTGCGTGTGTGTGTGTGCGCAAAAATGAACTAGTAGTATTTTCTTGGTTGCACAGTGAGACGCTCACTACAATTTCGTCTGCTTGGTCATGCCATTTGTCAGTTGACAAATCCTTTCAATATAGTCTACCTGGTCTCGCTCGCTCATCATTTTAAAGGAATTACTCTGTCTGGGGAGAGAGGGGAGAGTGGGAGATTAGAGAGGGAGGTGTGAGGAAGTAACATGGAGAGAGGAACAGAGTAGAACATTAAAGATAAGACAGGTATCTTCTCAGTATTGTCTGCCCAGTTCAAGCTATTCCCTGTTCAAAGAAGGGCAGAGGAGAGATTTAAAGAGAGCAGAGGAGATGTGGATGCATTGGGAAAAGGTATGAAGGGAGGAAGGAAATAAGGAAGAGATGAGAGCCATTTACACAGGATCTAATGTAGCTATCCCTGCTGCTACTTTGGTTGAGTGGCTACAAAATAGCAATCTGGTGTGGAAGATCAAGAAAATGTGGCTGGGTTAAAGCATGTAGGTCAATGAGGCTACTGCTGTAGAGGAAATGGAAAGAGGAGCAAGAATGATTAAGGTTAGGCTATAAAGCCTATAGGAGGCTAGGCCTGAAGAGCCCTTAACAGGAAGTTAGACACAGCCCTCAATAGATTCACATAATTCCACACAATAGGATCCCACACACTCAGTGGCCCCTTTATTATGTACACCTGTGCAATCTCACGCTATTCAATACAACCAGAGAAAATGGAAATAAAGTTTTGTTCTTCGCTATTCACATATAGGAGGAGGTCAGAGTATTAGAAACTCCTTTGAATTTAATACGGTATAGCACAAGCAGATCACTAAAAACTACTAAAAGATATTATCACCTCTATGACAAAACTGAACAGTTAACAAAACTGTTCAACAAAACTGAACATTACAGGACTTTATGGGAAACATTTGAATTTGATTGCCTTAGACTGTGCAGGTGTGCCTAATTAAGTGGACACAGTGAACCTAACTCATAATATCTTTCATTATAAAGCTGGCATTATCTCATATCAACATATGGGAGAGAATGTCACATAATCATTCACCGAAAAAGAATATGGATTTCATGTCATAATTAGTGCACAGTTGAAATAAGTAACAATGCATCTCCCTTGGTTTGATTGAATTAAAATGAAGCGGCTATCTGGCAAGCTGGGGCTACTGTGATGCATCGTAATAATACATTCATTTTAAAAAGCCTATACTACAGTACCGCAAAAGTAACCCAATTAAAAGTGTATCTTTTGCTGCAAAAGGGAATCTTCATGTGATGTATTATTTTATGATGTATTATGAATCAGACAGTGAATGTAAAGTCAGGCACTTCACTTTTGTCCTACATTTTCAATACTGCCTACACTGCCTTGCAACACAATAAACAAATCATAAACAATATCATACACATGAATGCTAGCACGACTTTAAAGAGTGGTGTGGTTCTATGATATGTAAACACCTGATCGGTCGTGAAGTTTGCGGCTTTCGTAATTTTAGCAATGCATCATAAATACCATCAGTCATGGGATTTCTGGCGAGTATTTCCAGGGTGGACAAAGCTCGTCACCAAGATAACAAATCCCCTTTCGTTCAGAACACCAGCCAAGTGTTTTCTTTTTCTTTTTTAAACAGATGAAAGCAATATAACTTTAATAACTGTGAGAAATTCACTTCATTATTTTCACTTGTTTTAGAAACTGCCTTTGAAGTTTGTTAAAATCCCAAACCGTGAAACCTTAATTTTATGGGTAAACTAGTAGTTTCCCCAACTTAGACGGGGCGTAAAATGGGCCTCTTGCCAACTGTTCAGCTTTCTGCCTCTAACTGGTATAATTTATTTTCTGCAAGCTCAGTATTAAATCTTTCATGATGTGCTCACCTTGCATTTGAATCAGATGTCTATGGCTATTGCTTCCTATAGTTAAGGAATTCATTTCTGTCTTGATCTAAAAAGCTGTTCAAAGCTTAACTATATTAAAGTATTTATTAGCCAAGTAGCAGCATTCAGGTAGGAATGCCTTAAACTAGCTGACTGCACTTTTTTCTTACATAGACATGGTATGAGGATAGACAGGGATGTAAAAAAGAGAGGGAGAGGTGACAGAGAAAGAAAGAAAGCAGCAGGAAGGGAAAAGGAAGTTAAAGGATGGAGGAAATTGGGTCGTTAAGGAAGGAATACTTAAAGGAAAGAAAGTTTAGACAGGAAAGAATAAAGGGGAAAAATGAAATCAAGTGAAAGTAAAAAGCAGGGCACAAGTTTCAAGCTAATCTAAACTGATTGAAGATTGATTACTAACAATAATCACTGGGAACAGAGTGGAAACTAACGTGAAACTAACTTTTGGGCTGTATAAATAACTGTATAAACTTTATAATGTTCAGAAACTAAAAAAATACAGCTTCTGGTTATGAGTGCAATGCCATACTGAATTATGATTTAAAAGGTCAGAATTTTTATCTCATACAATAGCATCATCTCTGCCTGTCAGTGTTTGTCCTGGGAGAGTAAGAGTAGTTCAGATGCAAGTAGGTGGCAAAGTAAGAGGGGTGGAGAGATAGAGTATTGAAATAACAGGGTGAGAAATAGAGCAAGTGGAAGCTGAGAGCTACAGTTGAGCACTGCATAGGATGTGGGTTACACCTATTTGTTGTTGAACACACTGAAAATGGCATAAAAGTAACATAGCCTGACAAAAAGGGTGCAGAACAAGAGAGGGGGTCCATACCATTTGGAATAGGAGATGGAAAGGGACAAGGGGGAGGTTGTGATGTTTTTTATTTTCTTTTTCTTTTGACTTTATGAAAAAACTTTATTTTGTGCAGTTTGTGCCCTCTCCTCTGTTGTTCTGCATGTATTCTCTAGGAGTGTTTGCTACAGGAAATACCAATCATTTTCAGTCTTTGCATGAGCTGAATTGACTTTTCTTACAATAACATCAGCACCACTTTGTATACACGAGGTCCCTGACCCCATGTATCCTTCACATGAAAGAGTTTGTGTACATGTGTACAAATACAGACATGACAGCACAATATTGTAACCTCATGATCACGATTTTAAAGTAAATTTCCTTCACACTATTTACTCCATCCCCTTCACTGCTCCCTCATTTTCTCAGTTTTTGTCATATTTTTATTTTAATTTCACACTTGAATGAACAAACTTAAATGATGACCAGAAAAACCATATCTGAAAATGCTGAAAGGTGTCTGTGTTCGCACACATATTGGTAATAAGTGGTAACCGTCCAAAGACACAGAAGAAAAAACAGAAGAAGTGAGGTAAATAAAACAATGTTGATATTACCACTTTGTAACACACACACGCACACACACCCTGAGTACTGACCTGTTAGCCTGTACCTGGTAATGGTTCAGACTAGCGGATCTTACTCATCGGAGTAAACAGCTGTTAAACAGCTTTATCCTATCCTTAAAATATTATGTTTTGGCTTATACCTATTGTGAAGAAAAAATAACGATAGAAAGCAGAAAAGAAAAACCGAGAACAGCAACCAAGAAACAAGAAGAAACAAACAAACAACGAAAGACAGGTGAAGAAAGTGGGGGTAAAGAGATTGTGTGGATGAAAAAACAAAAGTGGAAGGGTAAGAAGAACAAATGAGACAAAAATGGTGATGGACTCATGTACAGGTATATAGAGATGGGAAAAAAATAATGTAACTCATACCACTTGTCCATTCTGGGGGTTTTTGTGGGCGTAGGGAGGACCTCTGATATGATTCCACATCTGACCAGACGTCATTGCAAAAACTACACACTAGAGAGACATAAAAAAAAAGGTTTTGTTAAAACAGGGAGATTTACTTCACCTAGCTTGTTCCCAACGTAGTTACCCTTGACTTACGTCCCTGGCTTGTGAGGTCAAATATTTTTGGCAGAGCTTGTATTTAAGTGGATTAAAAGGTTTGCACCTAAAACCATGTGTGTGTGTGTGTGTGTGTGTGTGTGTGTGTCATACCAGCGCAGCCATAGCCCATCCAGTCTTGTTGTATATGAATTCCAAGTTGTTCCTCCTCAGATACAGTAGACCTCCAACCAGAGACACTAACAGAGCCAAAGCAATAGTCCCTGAATAATTAGGAGGACGGAACACACGAATCTGTAGGGGAAGAGACAGAAATACTTTTACATTTTTCATATTATATTATTTTAAATTATTATTTGTAGCACATTATTATTGTAGCACACATAATCTCAGTCCAATGGCACAAATACAGAGGCGCTAACATCTACCTGGGTTTGGGAGGGGTATGCCTTGAAAAACTCATGAGGAGAATTACTAGTAAGTTGAACAGCTGGCTGTTTTATTGTCTCACAGCTTCTGCACAACATATACAGTACAGCACTGTGTTGGTGATAAAACCATAACAGAAATAGAGCCTGTTATAATAATAAAATAAAATAGAAAATAAAGAGCAGTCCCCTTCAAGGCAAGGATAGGGGTCTACTTGAAGGCCTCTTCGTGCAGAAGTTGTAATGCAGGAGTACTTCTTGGCTGCGGCCTATCCCAGCCGATTACAGGTGAGAGGTGGGGTACACCAGTCACTAGCAGGGCAACACACAAAGACAGACAAACACACGCACTCACACACTCACACCTAACAATAGTGCAGGCTTTCAATTGTTGTACTACTGTACTACAGTACTGTACTGTATTATATGTCATGGTGGATATTAACAGATGAGAGGGTAAGACGTTCCCAGACAGAACATGTATTGGTCACCAACACAAATTATGTCACCTCTGAAAATGCATGTACCATGTGCTGCTGTTAAGTTTTAAGTTTTACTGGATTAAAACCTAAGAATGCATAATTCAAGGAAAAAAATAAAAAGGAAATTTAGCGAAAACCTCTGCCACTTAATTAAAAAGCCTTGAGCCTGGTCTGCGACCTAATATCTGTATGTATGAGAAAAAATAGACCTCATGACACGTAATAAGGTCACAGTGACCTTGATTTTGACATTTCACCACCAAGCTCTAAACACTTTAGACTCAGAGTCTAAGCATTTGTGCCAAATTTGAAGTAATTCCCTCAAGGCATTTCTTGAGATATTAGATCCATGAGGCAGTATGCACAGAGTATTTTTTTTTGTTCTTTTAATTGCAGTTAATCAACACATTAAAATAAATTTATTACAGGGAGGTCTAATAATGTGGTAACACTTTACTTGATGGGTGAGTACATAATACATTCATAGCAGCTGTCATAAATTGCTCACAAAGCATTCATGACTGTCTCATAAGACATGACACAACATTCATAGCTAACCTTTCAGAAATGTGGAAGACAGAATGGCAATAACTTGTCAAAATAAAAGTCTAACAAACTCAAAGCAATATTGCTGTTTTTGTTTTAAAGCTGTTATCTGAGCATGTCACATCTGAGTCAATGGGCAGGTCCAGTGCCAAAGAGACAGAACATGGGCAGAACATGTTTTTATGTTTTATAATGTAACCTTTGCAGGTAATTCTCATACTTTGCTATCTTGCCTACAACTCAACTCAACTCAATGTAGTTTACCTCCCAGTGTTAAACTCAGATAAGTGATTATGAATACTTCACAACTTGTATAGTAACGTGACAAACATGACATGACAGAAACATGACAGCTGCTATGAATGTGTTATGTACTTACCCGTCAAGTAAAGTGTCACCAATAATGTGTATGACAGAGAACATTTTATAGCAATGTAACCTCAAACAACAAGGTGTCTGACAATACATCAAGTCATTGAGAGGTTTATCTTTTTTAAGCTGGGTATTATCAAGAACAGAGGAGGAAAGCAAGGACTAATGGCTGATATGTTTGCACAACAGTACAAGGTGCCCGACATCCCCTGTCAATCGTTATTTTCATTCTTCGACACTATAGTTACTCAATTCAAGTTCCTCCATCAAACAAATCTATTCATCTCACCATTTTTCGATCATGTATCTGTCCTTTCATTTTTCCTTTTCTGTTCTATTCTTTATTAATGTGGTAAAGTCACATTGAAGTGCCTAAAAGCTAGCACAGTGAAAGTACTCCCCTTTCTGAAAGGCAGCCTTTTGAATCCACATTCATCAACACGATGTCAGCAAGATGCTCGGACTATATATGCCAGTACTTGGCTGACAGGTTGCTCAGAAAAGATGAAATTGTATTTCAACGCTGAAAGGTTTGATCTCTCACATGCCAGCTTAAGTGCGTCCACGAAAAGGCATCTAACACCCACCCGCATGTATAAGACCCTGGACCCTGAAACTTGTTCAGCTCAGCATAGCATTTGTCCTCGTCAAGACTAAAGGTGTTCTTACAACTGGCCTCATCTCGTCTTGTCTTCTGCTGCCTATCTGGGACGGGGTCGCAGACCAAATACACCTGACCTGCTGGTCAAAATCAGTTCAGAACTGCCCTCACATGACCTTGTTGGACTTGTGATGGCCAGTTTCAAATTAAATTATCAAGATTGATGCAGCAGAACCAGATACACTGCCTTTATTATTCAATGCAATATCTATCTTAATTACTCACAATGACACTTCAGAGATTTGGGCGTGTTATGCCAGCAGCAGCTACTCAAGCCTTGACTGCACAACCCCAACTTTTTATTTATTTTTTCATTTTTAAACTTAGTAAATCTAGTAGTAGTAGTAGTAGTAGTAGTCTTCATACATACCAATGTTGCCTCATGTGACGTCATAGACTGTCAGGTTTCCTGAAGTTCAACCTACAAAGGCTTTATGAAACTTTTCTATTTTAACATATGCTGTAAGACTCCACAATACTTGTAAACAGAGGTTGATGTGTAAAAATGGCTGGTTTAAAAGCTGTCAGTCAAACACTGGTATAGACTAAGAACCCTACTGAGAAGACCCAAACAGTTTGTTTCTGTGACCACCGTTAAGCATTATTATAACTGATCTGATAATGCAGAGTATAATATTACAAGATCTGCCATTCATAATGCGCCATTGAGCAACACCTTTAAGGAATTTTGCATACTACTTGAATTCTCATTTTTTGATTTAACTATTATTGCGAGAACATTAATAATTAGTAACAATATATAATATTAATAGTAATTATAATATTTTTGAGATCGACAACCACTCACACCACTGTGTACACATGGAAAAAACTGGAGCTGTATAGAGCAACTGCAGATGTTTCGCATGTTTTTTTCTTCTTCGAATGTGCACAGGTGAAAGTGAGTATCTGTGTATGCATTACCTGAACATCTGTGCGGTCTGCAATCCACTTGGCCAGCTGTTCCGAAGCAAATCCAATCCTTTGCAGGTCAAACGTATCAGCCCTCTTAGGCTTCCCCTTAGCTGGGAAATGCATGAAGGTTGGAGCACTATTCATGTTCAACTGGACAGGAAGAGGAAAATGAGGGTGAGAGGATATTAAGCTATTGTCATCTCTGACTTGTCAAACATACTAACTAACATATTATCCAAGGATAAAGATACATCTTCAATCACAACACTTAAATTAACAAATTGGGGCTGGGGTATCATAGGCTCACACTCAATTGGTTACTGGTTGGTTGCTTTAACTGCAAATATCATTTATCTAGATATTTAGAGAGAAAGGCTGAAAACAGTATCTCACTATCTCTGGGCTCTATTTATTCATGTAAGTAGTGCTTGTATGTAACACATGAAATAACTGTTTCATTCTAGAAAGTAAATAAATTAAATAATGGCTTTATTACCTTTTTTGTGAAATAGCGTAATTCTCTTTCTGCCTGTCTCCCTGTCTGTCATAGTTATCTTTAAGCAGCCAGGTAAAGTGCTGATAAATTAGAGTATGTCAAAAATGTTGATCAAGTATTAGTAGTATTCTCAAAACACACAGCTTGGAGATTGAGTCCTTAAGTGGCACAAAGAACTAAATATCAGTCAGCAGTTTTAATAAAATACTGTGATACACTGAGGGAGCAAAGCAGCAAACAGTCACTCTCTCTCATATGAGTGTCATTTTGCAGGCGCATCTCGCCTGTAAAGTGCATTCGAATATGAATGAAGAGAGACTCTCCAAATCTTGTCCATACCTTCCAGCCACAACATCTCCAGACTGACACTCCTCATACACACTAATACCACAAAAAACTATAAGACACTACAATTATTTCCTAAATTTGTTATGAGACAGGTGATGTTATATTATAAAAACTTCAGTTGTCAAAAATATTTTAACCAAATCTGACTATTCAGCTTTACTCTGTATTTGTATTTGCTCGTATTGGACAGATACTTTCCTGTGTGTATGCATGTTTGTACTGCCCTGATTACAAGACAGTAAGTGGATGTGGGATTAGTATCCAGTTAAAAATTGGATAGAGAACATCTCCTATAATTCTTTCTCTGCGTTAATATATTCTTCTGCACAAAGGAATTACTGTTTTCTGCCTTTCCACTTAAACACAGGCACAGCTAAATAAGGACGAGTAGACCTTTTCCTTCCTTCCTCTTTCCCGCCCGCCATGCTTCACACCTATTTAACTCCAAATCCCAGGACTCCCTACAATTATCAACAACTGTGAAGTCAGCTGGTTTACTCTCTTCTGTTTTCCCTCAAGACAACTGGAGAAAAATGGAGAGGAGGGGAAAAGGAAGGGAATGAGCAGAAAAAAATGGAGATGGAAGAAGATCGAAATGAGAGGAAGGTTGTTGTGCAGATTATTTATCTCTCTTATGTGAGTAGCCACCCATTTCCTTAAGTGATAATGATAAATGATGGATGAGATGCCTGTGTGCATGCATACAAATGTAAGAACATGCACACATAGATGTACTGCCTTGAAAAAAAAAGAACAAAAAAGCCAAAAGGAAGCCAGAGTGCAAGAATTAGCAGTACAATTAACAAAGAAAGAAGAAAAAATTGCTAGCAAAGTAGCATAGCAACAAGAAAGAAGAGAAAAAAAGAAATAATAAACACTTAAGGAACATATTTCAGTGTCATCTTCACTTGATTCATCTGTTTAAAATAAATCAAAATAAAAAAAGAAGCAAAACCAGGCTATTTCTGAGCACAGCTATTTAAAGTTCTAAGACTATAAAGAGAGAAGGAAAGGGACAACAGGGAATTAACCTTATTTTGTATCTTTTTCTGTATTAAGGTAAAGATGCCTGCAGACAGCAGCAGAATGCTGGTGTAGCCTGAGATGAGTAGTTTCAAACGTATCCAACATTTCTTAAATCACACTAGGATGAACACAGGTGTTTCAAAAAATATCTCTAAAGTTAATATTTCTTTAACACCACAGAACAAAAACACCCATTTCAAAGGCAGTGACTCTTGTTACTGGTTCTGGGGCAGGTTTTTTTAGTTTGTAAGGTACAGATCAAATGTATATGTAGTATATCCACAGTGACAATGTGACAATCCCTGTTGTTTTCATATTTTTAATTGTGGATCACAACTACAGTTCAGTGGGGTAACAATCTACATTCCTAGGTTTTAAAGGATTAGTGATATTCAGATGGACCTTATGTTTACGGTAAAATGTATTCATCAGTTCAACTTACACTAAACCTACAAATACACAAGTTCACCTGCCCTTTTCCATTGACTTGCCACTATAATGTGCTTGGTGTTGAGCCTAAACACAATCTAATATTTGTACTGATCTTTAAATTACAGCTGAAACAATTACTTGGTCATCAGGAAATAAATTGGCAAGAATTGTGATGAATGAACTGTTTAATTCACCCTTTGCTGTTTCTATAATGTGAATAATGTTGGTTTTCCTGTCCTGCATGACAGTAAATTAAATATCTTCAAACCATTGGGACAAAACAAGACATTTACTTTACATTTTACTCTGTAAAAAAGTAAAGTAAAAAGTAATTATAAAAAGTATAATCAGCAGTTACACTGATAATCAAAAAAATATTTAGTTGCAGTCCTACTTCAGATAGCAGAGTGGAGCTGTCCATCAAATACAAAAATACATATGGGTGACTATAAACATGAATCCCACCTAGCATATACTAAATAAGAAGGGGAGAGAAAATATGACCAATTCTTTCACACCATTTCATGTGGCTTGTCGGGATTTTTCTGCATACATACCACTTACTTTGCTATTTCTTCCAAATACATGACTCTGTGTATGTACTGTGCAAATAACAAGCATTAAATTTGCCTTTTGCTTGTATGCTTGCTTGTTTGGCATTGTAAATTTGTCCATATATGCATGTGTATGTTTGTGCTTGCCTTCTCTTTCTATGTCATTTTACAATTTTCTGCTACTGCTGGATGTCGTGTGTCATTGTGTCTTTCTGGGTTATTTGCTGAATTACATATTCTAAGGCAACCCCTTTATAATGTAAATCAGCCAGCTGGTATATGGAATGAAGAAATAAATAAGGAAAGAATAAATGCTGGGAGAGATGAATATGACAAAGAATAAAAGGGTCAAAGAGGTGAGGAGGCAGGGATGGGAGGAGCACAGGTTGTGAAAGACTGCAGACCATGGAAAGAGAGGAGGATTGATGAAGGAGGAGAGAAGCCACATTTCCCTTCCTTCTACAAAGTTTTACTATCTACAGTTTCCATCCATTAATGTACCAAAGCAAGTATTCCTGTGTTTTTCTAGGTCATAGGTAGTTTTGCTGTAAAAACACACTGTTTTGAAAACCTGATTCATACTCTTATTAATCAGAAGCTGGATGATTTTAAACTCAAGCTACTGCAGCTGCAACAAGTGGCATCAGTGTTTTTCTGTGGATTTCACACTACTGTGTGAATGTGTTTCATTAAAATCATGGCTTAGGTGATGATGACATAATGCTAGAGACAAAAAAAATGTATCTTGTGCAAGCAGAGAGATGAAGAAGGGATGGAAGAAGAAAATTGAAACATTAAAGGTGCAACTTGCAGTAAATTTGGGTGAATACATTTGGCAGTGTTAACAGACTAAATAAGTAGTTACCTGTTGGAAAACATCAGCTCCCTCATCATAGTCCACTACTGTGAAGAAGAGTTTGTTGGAGAATGCAGAGGAGTAACGCCATGAGTTCGCCAGGACTTGGTACTCCTCATTCGCCTGCCTGTAAGACGGACAGAAGACAGACAGAAGGAAAATAAATCAAGAGAACAGTCAAACCAAAACATGTCACACAGTACATGTATGGCAGATACTCATACTCAAGGACTTTAGCTACAGCAGCTGTCACTTGGGTCAGATGTCAGACAAATTCTAAAAACACAATTTCAGACCGATGATGAACACAGTGCACAGCTTTATACCTGAAAAGGGCTGGGAAAATGTGGATCCTCATGTTTTGTAGAACTGATGCAAAAAATGGAGGCCAAAAGTCCTTGAGAACAAATTTAGATTTTCACTGGTATCAGTTTTTACACACGTACATAGGCTAATTAAGCAAGTTAACATAAATTAGCAGAAGGTGGCTCTCTTATTATTATTACTTAGTATTAATTCTTAACAATGTTTTGTAAACCTAGTGGCAGGTGATGCAGTATTGTTATCAGAAATGAAATAATTTTGAAAATGTGTACTCAAGATGTCTTGTTTATAACCAATTGTAACTAATGTTTTACCTAATACATACTTTATTTTGACTTTTCAGCTTTCTCCACTTAGTAACCCGCTCTTTATTCTTTGGAAGTTATTATTTTGAGTCTGACAAGCTTTGGGTACAGACCCTGCACAGAGTATGAAATGAATGCATTTATTCATGAAAAAGAAATAGGGCTATAAAAAGGGGGAGGATATCACGAGAAAAACCACAGCTAGTGACCTCTAAAACAGAGGGTGAAGAGAGAGACAAGGTAAAAATAAAGGACTAAGACTGCACCAAGAAGATGAAGTAAGGAAAAGGAGAAAGGGGGAAGAGGAAGGCGTAAGAAAAGAAAACCACTCACAAGGGGCTTGGCGGTGCCTGACATGACATATGAAGATGCTACATTTTAATTTCTCTCTTTAATCTCATTTGTCTCATTTGTCATTTCGTCTTCAAATTTTGCCAAATGACGGTAATATTTTAACCGGGCATGACCAGTCCAGTTGATCACCTTATCCTCTTACATGACAAGATAAACATTTATACACTCTCTTTCCTCTCTCCTTTTTTCTGACTTTGTGTCTCCTTCCTGCTGTTCAGCTTCACTTTGACATTGTGTCTCATGTCAACTGCATCTTGTGTAGGCTTTAATTAGTGGGAAATAGTCTGTCAGAATATGTTATGTGCTGTGATGTTACGTTGTTATCTTTGCAGCTAATGTTAGGATGGGCCCTTTGAAGTGTCTCACATTTTAAAACGTTGGGACAGGTGAAGTTGAAAGTTAGGCCAGCAGACTGTCAGGAATCACAGTAGTGCTCACCTCAGTCTGTGAACACAACTTTGCTGGAGTTGTTAAGGTATCAGTGAGATGTGATTTTAACTGTCCTGATAGGCCATTCCATTGATTTATTGTTTAATTAACTTTATTTCAATATTTCTGTTGATGGGAAAGTTGTCCAGAGCTCGGTACTACCAATTAAAGAAAAAACAATTGAAAAAAAAAAAATAAAATAAATAAGAAAACACAAAAAATTTGACAACACAGTATTTAGGAAAATGCACTGAAAGCATAAATACACACAACATATTACAGAAAAGTGCTGCAAATAGGGAAAGCCAACAAGTGTTTCCAGAGGACACTAGTGCTGAGTTA
Source organism: Scatophagus argus (assembly GCF_020382885.2). Taxonomy (NCBI): domain Eukaryota; kingdom Metazoa; phylum Chordata; class Actinopteri; family Scatophagidae; genus Scatophagus; species Scatophagus argus. The sequence goes on along the minus strand of NC_058494.1, from coordinate 11,129,699 downwards.
TTGAAGTGCAGGTGCAGAGTAAAGAGGTTGCGTGTCAGTCCACAACATAAACAAAACTTTATGTTATGGTGAGACAATACAGACCCAAAAAAGACCCTGTACCCATTGATCATGTATTGAGGCTGTCTGTCTTCTGCAGTGGCCACAGCTGCGTGTCATCCCCTCTCTCCGAGCACACCCTCCCCCGCCCAAATCTTCAGCTGTTCTATCTGAATTAAAGGCAACCCCCCACCCAAAAAAAATCAATAGCTACAATACAAATAAATGCATCTGCTCATCAAGAAATCTACACAAGCTGTGTATATATTTATGCAAATCATCTGGTGATCATGATAACATGTATGCACCTCAGCACAGGTATTTTCCCTGATTAATTGCTAAAAACACGTACTTGGGTCCTATCCAGTGTAATTAGTCATTTCATGCCATTAAAAAGTGGGTGACAGTGATGTCACACTAAAACGTCCAGAGTCATTACTGTGCAAGATGCGGCCTTTTCATCCTGTCTCTGCCTTTTAGTGATTATATATAACATGCAGTTGATTTGCAATCTGATAATACTAATAATGGTTATTATCAGTTTTCTCCTTGGGAGCTATTTGCAACATAAATGTACACCTCAGAAGCATTCACATGCTCCTTAATCTCCTGTCAGTCAATGGAATTTGATTTTCCCATGTGGTTCCCATGATGATATACTAATGACGCATGATGATAACTGCTAAAACTGCCCAATCAGTGAGTTACCTGTCAGTCTGTGTAACCTCATGTTGTCCCCTATTGGTTCATTTGCAAAAAGTCAGTGTGTACAGGGACAGGACCAATAAAAGCTAACGCTAAAAAGCCCAGCCCAGAATTATACTTTGTAGTATGAAACTGGGGTGAAGTTTAAGAGTGATGTGGGAATGACGATCTCAGTGATTAGCCATCTTTTCCCGTACCTGATAGTCCTCTTAATGCGGACTCTCGGGTCACCATCTAAAATCCATCTCGTACTCTAAATTGTAGACTCTCACTGCCTTTCTAATGACGCGATGCTGCTGCAGTTAACATCAATAAGAGATGGAACGAAAGAGAGAGAGAGAAACAAACAGAGAACAAAAAGAGAAGAAGAAGCAAGCAAACAAAAAAAAAAGGTGACTGAGAGTGTGTTGACATTAATGAATAAATCTGGTAGTTTAATAGAAATAAGTAGTCTAGCTTTTTATTGTGTTGTTGTTCTTGTTGGTGCACACATTTTTATGGGTCAGCCCACTGCATACGGTGAGAAGATTTAAGAATTTGTGTGAGTAAGTGAAACATGCAAAAACTGCTTTGGCAATTGTGCATGTAATTATGGTCTATAAAGCACAATTTGAATGTAAGAGCACAGTAATGAACGAGAAATAAAATGAATGTTTGTCTTGTGTTACTACCGTGATTAAAATAAAAGAGGAAAGAGTAGAGAGAGAGAGAGAGTGACAGAGAGAGAGAGAGAGAGGATGCTGAGGGGTGCTGACATGAGTGATAAATAAGTTCTCTAATCAGATGACTGATGAAGTGGGAGAGTGGCTGATTAGAGGAACAGGCTCAGGATGGAGAAGGTCAGTGTTGATTTCATCATCTAGCTGGACATGGGTCACCCATCCCATTCATACTGCAAAGACAAAAAGGTGCACAATGTGCCGATTTATCAGCATCACGAAATTAGAAATTCTTCAACACAGCAGAAAGTATATCATGTGATGAATCTCAATTAGGAAACATTACACGTAATCTTCCTCAGCCGAACCCCCCCTCCACCAAAAAAAAAAAAAAAAAACATGCCATAATCATGCAGGATTAAACTGGATTTACCAAATAATTACTATAGAGAGGGAGCGATTCACTACTTAAACAACACAACAATCACCGCCCTTCGCTGCAGTTACAAGGTACCTTACAAAGGCAAAAAATGTCAACATATCAACAGCAAAAACTTAAGTGTCAAAGAAGAATACTACAACCGCAAAAAACAGCACTGACTGGAGTTCAGATGAATCTGAGAAAAATTCAGTCAGTAGCTTTTGTCTATCTTCACCAACATCGCAGAGCTCGTTCAAAATGAGCCGGGCTGAATGCTTGGCCTCTGGTATTGCTGCTTGCAGCTTTCTCAAGAATTGCTCATCCAACATTAAATCTCAAATTACTTGCCTCTTCATTTTGTTTAACCAGGACCACTGAGAGGGAGAAGATTATGTCTCGCAGTCTTGGGCTGCACCTCCTGATTATTTTTTTAAATCAATCTAACGATTGTCTTATCATCATTATCTATTTTCTGTTTCACTTTTGTATAATAAGAATAATAATAATTACTGGACCTCAAATTCAAAAGCATTGCAGTGACATACAGTAGATGAATCACTGTATCTCATCCCTTCTCCTGGACAGGAGAATCAATATTTTTATTTAAGTACCTGGTTTTGACATTATGATTTATTCCACCAGTGATATGCAATGCATTTACTGATAAAGGTATTTTTGCAGCAATGTGAGGCTGCAAAAATAATTGAAAAGATTTACAGACTGTAACAACAGTCTGTAATATTAGTTTGAGCTATGTCTCATTCATACATCGCTGATTAAGAAAAATATAACGGCTGAATAACATTACATGAGTCAAGATTACGTTACGTAACGTTAAGTTACCATTAGAGAGCTTCAAGTGCTCATGCGTAGCCTCAAATATTTGTGTGATGTCTAATGTCTGTCTAATGTCTGAAATACTCCCACACTTCACGATCATGATCATGAACACTTTCTTTAGCTGCACCTCGTGCATGCCTTGAACTGACGATCATCTTTGCTATCAAAATGCAGAGATCTGATTAGCTAGAGAAGCATCATGTGATAAGATTTACAACTCATGCAGTTGGTCTGAGTTTCCTGCTATAAAGGCTGGAAAATCTGTGCTGTTTAAAAAAGAAACAAGGCATCTGAACTATGTCATAGTCAACACTACACTTTATTGGCTCCTCAGCAATATAAGATATACAGAGATATACATACAAAGGTCATACAGACAGAGATTCCTTGCTTTAAAGTTATACAGTGTGCATATTATAAACACAAAAGTATTGGACAGGATTCTCAATAAAATGAATGCATCTAAATGACAATGGTTTTGTATTTATTCTTATGTTTACTTCGACCCATCATGCTACAGTAGTCTTTAGAACGAGGTTTTCACTTTTTTCCAGGGATTTCACAACAGTTTCATTTTGACAGAGGAGGAAAGAGAGCAGTAAGTGTCTAGGCTGGAATTTAGATTTTTGATCATATTAGAAAACTTGTTTATGGAATAATGGCTCTAATGACTGCACTAACCAATACCAAGTAGCCATGAAAACAAAGTCATGGTGTGCAGAGCTGTCCATGGTGCTGAAGTAATGGGGCTGTCAGTGTGTTAAAATTTAGATAGAAATTCTTTTAAATTCTGAACTAAATACTCTCTTTTTTAAATCATAAAGTATGATATGTGCATGTGTCAATCTCTCTCTTTCTCTCTTTTTTTTTAAATTAAAAACTTCTAATCCTGTATTAGCATGCTGAAGTAGTGCTTGACCTTTCTGTGTCTCATTGGGTCTGCTGCAAACAGAATAAAAATCTGATTTTGGAAATAAAAATCCAATTCAAAGCATGCTATTAAGATTTCAGCAAAATCTCCACGTGCATTAAATGCTTTCAGTACACAAGTGGGTAACTGGGCCTTATTGGCCTCTCCTGAATTTATTCATTCCCCTTTGGCAGTACGGCTGGCTAGAGTTCCGTTGATCCAAATGTCAATGTGACCCATAGGTTCTTATTATATAATGTTGGTTTCTTTGTTTCCTGAGGTGGGCAAGTCTATGTGCGTATGTGGAAGAAGGGCATGTGAAATATCAGATGATTTCTAGGACAGTGCGTGAGCATGTGACTTGAGAGCACACAGACTCTTTCACCGTAGGACAACTTCATTCTGTGTGTGTGTGTGTGTGTGCATACCTGCAGACAGAACACTGCCTTTGAGGCTGCAGGGCAGTGAACATGACGATGACAGAGTAGTTCCTGGGCGGGGCCTTGACAAAGCGGCGGAACTTGTCCCCGTTCATCCGGATGACCGAACGCCGAGAGGACCACTCCATCATTTGGTCAACCTTCTCTGATAGCAGATTCTGAACATACAGACAGAGAAAAGGGCAGAGAGGGCAATCCACACCATTAAGATTTACACAGAAACATTATTAGTTAGGTCCAACAATACCATGGAACAAATATTTTGCAAATAAAGGTAATAACTCCTAGTGGCATACTGTAACTAAGTACTTTTACATTTTGGAAGTGCTTGTACTTTGGAGAGGTTAACCGATAGTGGATTTTCAAAGGTCTACATCTGCCTGTAGCAGAGAGCCAATTAATCAGCTGACATCACTCCCAACCCCGAGAGAAAAAAACTGGCGCTGTAGGAAACTAATAATCTTGAATTTATAAGAAAATTCAAAATGTTATATCTCAGTCAAAATAATTAATAAATACAGTTGGAACTGATCAAAAATAACTATAAAAAGATGGCAATACTTCCACTACCACTGCTCCTGTCACAGGGGGCAACATGCCAGTTGCTAAATTTAAATTTTTATTAGGCTTGACTCCTGGCCTTTTTTGACTAGTGGGATGCAAACACAGAACCTGGAATACAGCTGTCCTAATCATTATTCACAGAAAAAGAGCCCTGCGATGGCAGTCTAGGTGTGTGTATGTGTGTGTGTGTGTGTGCATACACGCACATATTCACAGAGAAGCCAGAGTTCTTGGTTGTGTTTGTGTGTGGATTTTAGCAGTGAGCTGTTGATTAAATCCAGTCCAGCTTAACTAAAAGGTCACAAAAGTCAGCTTGAGAACACAACACTAAAGGTAAACAATACACAGCAAACACGTGTATACAAACACAACAGCTAGTGCCTTTGCAAAGTTCGCACAACTGAAATGCATATAGTAGCAAACTCACACAGTGGGATACAGTATAATTCACTGTAACCATCTCTGTGTGTGCACATGAGTCTCCTTGTACTGTGTGTATGTGTGTGTGTGTGTGTGTGTGTGTTGTAAATCTACTGTAAGACCGTGTCAGTGCAAGTTCTCAGCAGGATGCTGCTTAGCTGCTAACAGCATATTTGCCAAACTTGAGTTCTGCATTGATGAGTGAGGAAATACTGAGACTGCTGATGAAATACTTGTTTTCCAACCTCTGCATATCGTATTATACAGTAAAAGATCTGTGGGGGGAGCACAATTTAATACCTGCAAAACTGATAAATGTGTTTCACTAGTTTCATTAAAACAACGACAACGTCACTGTGAATGGTGCTTGAATTGAATGAATGAAGTAAACATGCAGCTGGTATTTGTTGTAAATATATGACAAAGTATTAAGCTGGAAATGTTCTATAATAGTGACAACATTAGCCAACGGTAAATGAATCAGTTTGACAAAGCATACTATTGTGCATCTTCTGGAAGTTTTAAAATGTCCCTGAACCACCACTACATTAAGTATTAAATAAAACCTCGATGCTGAGCTTGCTCTCTTTTTCTGAACAAGTAACTAAAACATAGCCGTCCCCATTTTATTGTTTACTTCTAAATCTATTATTAAATTGTGTAGCCAACTGAGCCAGCTGAGTGTGCTGACTTTCTCAACTAGGGTACATCACGCTTCATACTTCTCACTCTCAGTTGCCAGTCAAATCTTGTTTAGGCAGAGGGGTTGAGGCATAGCAAAGAGGAGTGGAGGGCTTTTTGTAGTTGCACCCTTTCAAAAAAGTTTTCCCCATCTCTAATCATTTTACTCCACTTATAAGGAGTAATGCATGACGGTGGCAGCATCTTAGACCACTCAATGTACATTAACTTTTCATCTCTCCCTCTTTCTCCTCAGTTGTTTGCCAATATTGGATCACGTAGACAATATCTAAGTAATTAAGCACTGTACCTTACTCCTGCTAATCAGATACAAAATCTCTTTTTTCTCCATTTTCCTCTCACACACACATACACACTTTAGGTGATCTGCTTGGCTGCAGACACAGAGAAGAGCTGTAAACTCCCTAGTCGACTACCTAGAGACAAGATCTCCAAAGACAAACAAAAAATAAAAAGTGTAAGAGGATAAAGGCGAGAGTGAGGCAGACAGTAGAATGGCATGTGTTTCTGCAGTATTGCCTGTTCACTTCAGACAACACACACTTCAGCACTAGTGGACCATGTATAGCAAGGAAGGAGATTTAAGACAAACAGCACAAAGGTGTAAAACACATATACACTTGGGTATGCATGTACAGTACTAGGAGTACAGGTACAAAGAGTTATTTGTACACCTCAGCTTTTTTGTCTTTAATTTATCTACCTTTTTTTTTTGTTTTTTTTTGCTCCAAAAGGAGAGCTGTCAGTCCTGGATGCCAATCATCCTGACAGTAATGATGTTCTGCCTTACTCATGTCCCACACGCAAACACACACATACACACACACACACACACACACACACAAGAACAACAGTGCTGAAAACATAGAGAAGTGGTACTTGTGAGCTACGTTTAAGAGATGATAAAGGCGCTAAAAAACAATGGCAAGCCGGGCAGGTAGAAAGAGTACATGTTTTGAAGTCTCAGCTGTCGTTTGGGGTGTCTTAAAATATACAGTCCTACTCACCCTGTTTAAAATAATATGTCAGGAACAATAAAGATACTGAAAAAAACAGAAATTGAAAATTACTCACTAGACAAACCATAATCAATCCAAGTTTGGGATTTAAATTATGCATACTATATGTGTTTTGTATTTTATGTCAAAACCACACTGAAGTATACATTTATTTGTAGGAGTAATAATGCCTCTACCGATTAGTGCTATTGGTCCATTATTTAACAAAAGCCCTAACACCAACAAATGGGACTCATTTGTGAGTGTAAGTAGTATTTTTGTTAAATCCCCTGGGAAAAGAGTGGGTTGTGGATGCAGTGGTGCTGTAGATGCTGTGAAAACGTGAACATTATGTTGGATTAACCATTTCAACATGCAAACATGAAGAAAGTTTTGGGTTTGTGTCAGAAGAAGAGAAGATGACTTCTTACAAGCATCTGACCTCATAAAACATAGGGAAATAGAAATAAAAGACCTGCATCAATAAAAAAACTGTTCCAAATAAAAGTCCTGGTTCACTCTTCAGCTAGGAAAAATACAGCTACTACTAGGAGTTAACGGTTATCATTATCAGCTGTATTAAGACCTGCATTAAGATAAAACGATGCCTCCACACGGAGCTACTTAAATACCTTCTGTTAAACCTTCAAGTGACTCCCACACATCAGTGTTATGGCTCCCTACCTTTCCTGACATACACACACAAACATGCACAATACATAAGCACTCCAAACAGCCCAGGACCATTAAAAACATTTATTTTCTACCCCACTGAGCTCAGAGGGCATTAGAATGAATCACATCATAGGGTGAGTGCATGTGTGTGTCCATGTGAGTAAGATGCACCAATGGTTTGCAGACATCCTGCTTTAACTCTGTGAATGTCATAACCTCGCTCTCACTCATAATCATGCTCGCACATTATAGGTCATAGCTTATGTAGCAGACTGTATAAGTAGCACTGAACTCTGGTCTAAATCTATGTCTAGTTCATTCATTTTTGCTCATTCTCTTTTCTAAGTATGTCCATTTTCCTACCTAATCTTCAATTGTCTTTTCTCCTCTTTACTCCATTTTCATATTAAGTTCATTTCAGTTACTCGCTGTCATTTTCACATTTGTTGCAATGGTGAGTCACCATGGTGAACCGGGATTCGGATATTGTGCCTAAATAAAGAATAAAGAGTGAAATAAATAAAATTACTTTAAAAGAAACACACTGTTGCTAGAATGAAGAGATCTAACAACTGGATAAAATGTAAGGCACCCCAAAGGGAGGAAAAGAAAAAAAAATCTGAAACTGATGATTAAAAGGGTTACAGGAGGAAATGAAGTGATGAAGGCAGAGAAAACCAAGGAAGGGAAGAGGATGACATGGAGTGTAAGGCAGAACTTTCACATGCACTGTTGACCATACAACAAGAGGTTATGGAGGGCATGATAGAAGACAATTAGTTTATCAGCCTGTGAGTTATTCAAACAGTCTCTTTGCTAGCCAGCCAGATAGTCAGTTACTCAGTCCAAAAACTAACGATCAGACCTTGAGCAATTAAGTAATTATTTATTCAGCTCATATGTTAGCTGAATAATTAATTGATGAGTTGATGTCAGTTACTCACAGATCTGATCAGAGAATTAAGCAGGCAGCCATGTGGTTGGTTTATTTGTTTTTCAATCAGCTGAGCTGCTTAATTAAATAAGTAGTCAAATAAGTATTTTAAATGCAGAAAAGAGACTTACTGCTACATTTCAATACTCTCTTTTACTTCTTCCTTTTTAGTTCTCTATATAATACGAAAGTTTAAATGAACTTTGTCGTATGTAAAACAACTCGACAGTTGAACCGTGTCCTCCTAAAACACCACTGAAAACAGTAACTATGGGGCATGAAAAAAATGTTTTGGCATCAAGACACTATCAAATTTTTCTAAACGTAATAAATTAAACACATAAATCAGAGCAAGTAGGGCCACAACAAAGAAATGAAGAAAAAAGGGATTTCTTGCAGTGGTAGAGATAAATTGCTAAAATCACCTCTCAAAATTCAAGTTGAATTTGTGGTCTTCACTTCAGAGAAACCACCAGGTCTAAATCTCTATTGTGCCATCTGAATTCCTTACTTTTATTTTCATTGCCAGTACAAAAGAAAATATCACAGGTGAAATTCTCAAGTGCACTGGGCAGAGAACAGCCATTTATTTCCCACTCCTTAAGAGCCATCTGAGAAATCTGTGCCAGGAAGTGCTGAGGATACTGTTTCATGAATGGGAAGATGATGATTACGTACACACTCCTGTGGTAGGGGCAGAACAAGAAGTGGTATATTTGAGGTATTTGTATAAAAAAGCTCAACATACTAAAAACTTTCTGTTTGCTACACACACTATATAGACAAAAGTATTGGTATGGGGCTGTTTTTCAGGGGTTGGGCGCCTTACTTCCAGTGAAGGAAATCTTAATGCTTCAGCATACCAAGACATTTTGGACAATGCTATGCTTCCTACTTGGTGACAGCAGTTTGTGGAAGCCCTTTTCTGCTCCAGTGCACAAAGCACAAAGTCCGTAAAGACATGGTTGGAGTTTGGTGTGGAAGAACTTGACTAGCCCACACAGAGTCCTGACGCCAATCCCATCAAACACCTTTGGAATGAACTGGATCGGAGACTGTTAGCCTTGCCTTTTTTAGCTGCAACTGCATCAACTGAAAGAAATTCCCACAGAAACACTCCAAAATCACAGGTCAATGGGGCAGTTGTGGATCAGCGGTTAGGGTGTCGGACCCGTAACCGGTGGATCGCTGGTTCGATTCCCCGTCCCGGTGTCCGTGGCTGAGGTACCCTTGAGCACGGTACCTAACCCCCACTGCTCCCCGGGCGCTGCACGCGGTCGCCCACTGCCCCGGGTTTGCTGTGTGTGTGTGCACGTCACTTGGGTGGGTTAAATGCAGAGCACAAATTTCGTTGGAGTGAGTTCCCTCCAATGACAAAATATGTCACTTTCACTTTCACTTTCACTTTCAAATCTCGTGGAAAGTCTTTCCAGAAAAGTGGAAGCTGTCATAGCTGCAAAGGTGTCTGTGTGTTTAGAATGTGATGTCATTGAAGTCACTGTTGGTGTGGTGGTCAGCCTCATGGACATACTGCATTATAGTCAGATTAGTTTTCAACCTCCCCAACCCCCATGGGGTCAGGGACAACCAAGATTTCCCCAGCCAGGCATGGGTTTGATCTGTGATCCCTTGTCATGAAAAGCCAACAGTATTTGTTGATCTCCAATCTCGTGATCCAAACAGTCTAAACAGAGGTCTATTGTAAGTGAATGGGTCTATTGTAAGTGGTAGCTTTGGCCATCAAGCTCCTTTACAGTTTCTTCCAATACTCCCATTGAAAGGGGGATTATTGGGAAATTGGCTTCATATATCAAGGAATAAAAACTGATCTCTCACATGCACAAAACCCACACACACAATTTTTAATCACAGAAAGGAAGGATAGATAGACAGACAGATAAAAAAGAAGAAAAGAAGGTACCTGAGGGGATACAAAAGTACAAATACATACGGTAGTGGGAGAAAAACAAAGTTACACATAGTGATAAATAGGATGAGAGGTGCAGCTGAAGTAAATGAATCAGAAGAAGAGAGATGTGTGCAGAAAGAAGGGGTTCAAGAGAAGGATGGAGAACAGGAAGGACAGGAAGATGACAGAGAGTAGTGATGAAGATTGACAAGTGAGTAGAGGAACATGATGAGCAACACAGTTCTTTCTTTTCCTGTGCTACTGTTTCCATTTCTCACATCCAATGATCAAGTCAAAATCAAACCAACATGTTTTCATATTCCCAGCTCCAAATTCGTTAGCCCATAATCTATTATTCCCTGAAATATCACAACTTGTCAGTGGAGAGTTGGGGGGAGGGGATTTGTCAGCTTATACATCTAATAACAATTATCTGAAATAAATGCATTTTTCCTCTGCCTTTGTCCACGTGTCTTCATGTCCATCACCCTCTAGTGATTTTATTTTATTTTATATCTTTCTCCAATTAGTGCCAGCAGGTGTGTCTCTCTACGTGACGCTTATGGACCATCTTTCTAAAGATTTGTCTGCCTTTTTTTTTCTGCTTACAGATTACAGCTTCGCTCTAAACCTCGCAGGCACATTGTGTGACATTTTAAATCTTCTGTCATTTCCGATCCCTTGGGCCCCTGTATAAGTCTTTTGTGTTTGTTGGCTCAGGGTGTCTGCCAGTTTCATCAAGTTAAATTTTAAACCTTTTCAGATGCTTTAAATGCCAGTTAGGAGGAGATATAAGCTGAATCTGAAGCTGAAATAAAATGTAAAAATGATAAAATACAGCATGCATTGGGTGTGGATGGCTAGGCTGAAAGCTCATGACAGGAACATCCGTATAATGTACAGTAGTTCTCTTACAGTGGGACCTGCAACTGTCCTACAGCAGGACAAGTCAGTTAAGACAATCTAAATTGAGAATTTCTTTACTTTACCTATTCCCAGTTCAGGTTTTATGGGTTATTTCTATCTGCAAAGACAGTCGTTGTGGAAGAGGTGAAGAGCACTGCTCAATCACCTTCCCCAGTTAAATAAATGGGATTATGTTTCCAAAACACCAGTCCAGTCATTTGTACCATCAGCAAACTAGTGAGTGTAATTTACATTTTGCAAGTAGAAGCAGAATGCCAAAACTAATTGTTTAGTCATTCTGCTTGGCCTTAACTCACCCCTTCTTCCCCCTGTATTATTTTTATTTTCCTGGTCGTTGCAGATATCATTTCTCTGGGGGAAGGAGAAAGCTCCAATTGGGTTTATGGGGCATCTGTGCACTTTGATTTTGTTATAAAGGAATCCCAATAAAACTGGGGGGTTAAGACACAGGGCAAGGGACCAGTCCTACTGTAAAAACAATAGGGAGCACTCGGGGAGCATATGGTCACTATACTGCTCCCAGCAATAAGGCAAAAGATGAAGGGATGGAGGGAGGAGAGGAAAGTAAATGAAAAAAAATTGGAAGGAAAACAGAGATGAGGAAAGAGGAAGAAAAATGAATATCACATGGGCAAGTAAAAAGTATGAGAGAGAAGCATAAAAAACAAAGAACACATTAAGGACACAATAATTGTGACAGACAGCATAATATTTTATGCTGGTAATACTGTACACAGCTAACAATCATTATGGCTACAAACTGGTGCAACAAATACAGTGCTGGGCTACTTGAAAAGTTTAGTGAACTAAGCTACCCGCTACTCTACATTAAATGAACCTCCACTGCACTAAAGCTTCCCCTAAGAGAATGTAGCAAGCTAAGCTATAGAAACATAACAAAAGTAGTCTTCTGCATCATTTTTTTTTTAACAATAAAATAACTTAATTCCATGTCATCATTATCTCAGTATATCTGTCTGTCTGTCTGTCTATCTGGTTTTGTCAAGATGTGCATTTTTGCTCGATGGTAAGCCCCCACTTCCTTTCTCCTATATATACTCTTTGTTCAGCACTGTCTTTTACACCCCATCACCTCCCCCATATTTTATTCATTTTCTGCCAACAGTGAAAAAAATTGTTGTTAGCTATTGCTTACCTGTTCACAGGTTTCTAGCTGGTAGTTGCAGACTGTACTAAATATCAATGGTAAGGCTTGGTTGGTCAAAACTAATTCCCCTCAGCCCGCACACTTTCTGCCATTTTTCAATCAAGTAAACGCAAGCTAGCGTGTCTGTATTCCACGGCCACAGAGACGTAGTAGGCATCAGTCCAAGAACAGGTATGTGATGTCATCCTCACACAGAAGTGCTTCTGCCAGCCACACATGCACATCTGTGTATGACAGTGGCGTTTTCTGCTGATCATTTGAAGTTTTATTTCAGACCAAAGGCTCTGCTGTGGTTGCGCTTCAGAAATGAAAGAGGAAATGTGGCTGTGTGAATATTAATACACTTAAACAATAAAAGAGCTAAGCTACTGAAAAGCTATTTGATTCAGAAAACAGCAATGTTTTTGTAATTGGTAGCTAAGCTACTAAGATATTAGTGTGTGACAGTTTATGACTTCAATTTCTATAATTCCCTTCAATCAATACCACACTAGCATTTCAAACATGTTTATCAATGCACTAATGTGGGCAAGTCTTCATGTCTGTTGTAATGAGAGCCCACAGTGAGCCTCAGTGTCCAATGTTTTCCTTGGCACCAACAACTAGGCAAGCATCACTATTATATTTCTGTAATAATCCCAAGACAAAAAAAATCCTTTTCTTTGTAATAGCCAAAAGCATGTTATAAAGGAAGCACATGATTATTTGGCAAAATGTAAGGCAAAACAAATCTGTGTGCAAATTAGTTTCCTCAAGGATTTATATTCGTGGGGCTGAGGGGGGATGTAAGCTTACAGCTGTAAACATCAGGTGAAAATTTAATTTTAAAAAAGTGCATCACAGGATTTTTAGAAAAAGTTTCTTGAAGGGCTCAGCAGGAAGGATACGACAAGGAAGTAAGAGAGGCTTTTTCTGACATGTGGAGCAACATCTGTGGATCCATTCAGCCAGGAAAGCATAGGTAACAAACCAAGCATGCATTGCAAACACTCCACAATGCCTGTTACTGTGAGATAATTGACTTAACACCAGAGAAGGACATATTTTTCAATGTTCATTGTTATGTTTGCTGACTATAAACATTTGTAATTCAGAGGAAAAATAACAATCACATGACAGAAAGCACCCATAGCATAGCCAATGTTATATACATATATATATACATATATACATACAAAACAATCAAATCCAACTTCAGAAATAAAGAAAAGGATGAATTTGGAACCAGTCTGAAGACTAGTGGGATTCTTAAAAGAGAAGATAAACACAGCCCTAGAGATGTTGAATGCAGCAAAGAGCCATTCTCTTGAATTTGAAAGAAACACAAAGTGAATATGTGGGCTCCTTCATCTCCCCGTCACATGGCTAATTCATCACGATTGTAGAGGACATGTTACCATCAAGTATTTCCATGCCTTATTATCTTTATCTCAGCACACTCTCGGTCATACTCTGCAGTGGGCTGAAGTTTTAAATAATATAAATATATAAATAAATAAATAAAATTGAAAGAATCCTCTATCAACTTGCGGTTCCATGCAAAATTATCCGTGAGTGTTTAATTCAATACTCTGCATGCTGGGGGTCACATTGTTTCTGTGGGCGTGTGTAGCATGTTCAACAGCCCGCAAGCGTTCAGCTTCATGATCAAATGATTCAGGAGTAAAAAGTTCAAATTTTGTATTAACTTGTTTAGTGATTTTGGTAGCATGGGACAGCTGTAGGTGGTCCTGAGGTTGTTAAGTGATTAAAGGATATCAGTATCATATGACAAGAGAGAAAAAAAGCCAAGGTGGAGAGAATGACAGGGTCATGTTACAAAAATGCAGCAAATTTTGAGGGAGGTGGGAGGAAAATAATGACTAGACACAATCTAACGTTTCACGAGGATGATGACATTTCAGTACAAATTATGTCAATATGTAATTTAAATGTGTATTGTAGCAGCTAGGCCTATCACCTGAATGCTAATGACTGATTCTGGCTCCGACAAGAGTCTGAGAGTCTGAGAACATGAGAGGCTCACTATATAAAATACTGTATATAGTGTCACAAAAGCAAATACACTTCCAAATCGCTCACAAGTCAGTTTCAATAATGATCCTTGCCTAACAACTGGGGAGCATCCAATGAAAACCTAAAGCTGAAAAGGTCTATACAGTGACATCCTTGTTTCCAGACACAGAGTATAGGGTGGACCTGAATTCAGTTCTGTTGCCAACGGCACTGCAACAGTAACATTAGTTGGTGTTAAAAAAAAAAATTAAGTTCAAGGTGAGAAGACCCAGAGAGACACAAAAGTGGCAACTGTATGTGCAAAGCAACAGATGGAGAAAACGTGGAAGTGAGGAGTATGAACACACTCAAAGGTTATGAAGATTTGGATTACCAGGTCAGTTGCCTTCCTCTTTTCCAATTCCCAGGTGTGCTGTGTGTCACTACTAAACACTAAATTTTACACTCTTTTAACTTCATGCATCTGTTTGTGCCAATCTGCTGGCAGTAATTAATTTTAATGGTCAAAATCAAGGCCAAATGCACAATGTACATATAAGCACATCTGAAATATAAGTGTACCTGGCCTAGCATGCTACCTCATTAGCCTTTGGAAGCTAACATTAATATTACAGCCTAATAACTGTGAGCTTAATGTGCTCCCAATTAGCCTTATAAGCCATTTACATTTGTTCTTCCCTTCTGCTTAGGTGAGCATATAGTCTCACTAGACCTATTACACATGAATGAACAGTAGTTTTTGAATGTATTTCTCCAAAATCTAAAAAAAATATCACAAGTATACCTGAGTTCATTGTGCAAATGAAATATTAATGACCCACATGGGTTATCTTAAAATAGAAATTCACTCTGAGCAAATATACTTTCTAAATCTTTGAGAATACAGCAGTGTGTGGAATTAGAAGCTCTAATAAATAATAATTTTCAAGATTAGAAGATTAGAACAGCTGCTATGTAAAAACAACAAAGAATTTTGTTTAGACACTTGTAAACTAACAAAAGACAGGATCTAACAAACCCATTGTTCTTTTTGGCAAAAACCATGGTCCTAACCTTACATGGCAGTTTGTACTTTGTGGTTAGCCTACCTCTAGTATACTTACATTATTTTCATACAAACAATTATTTGGTGGCCAAGTCTTAAGCTTGTGGTCTAATGCAAAGTGCTGGATTATTTCAGTGACTCACACAACTTAGTTTTTCTCTCCCACACAGAGAGAGTATTATTAACTTCAGTATGCAGAGGAAACACTGATTACTCATATAGTTGCCTTGAAATAGAATTTTACCTTAGGTAAATATGCTGCCAAAAACTATGAGTGGTGTGCAATTTGTGGGAAAAAGTAGGGGTAACATGAACAAAGCTGTTTTTCATGAGCAATAAATTGCAAGCTGGACATATAGAGGAACAGACTGCTGCTACATGAAGGCTGCATGAAATTCACATTGCTTTTGTTAAGATTTCAGTTCATACATAATGAACTTTGTACAACATGACATCCTGTAAACATCTTGCATAAATGGCCACTAGACACTGGCATTTTATCACAACCTTAGTTTGATAAGCTGTTAGTCCTGAATGGGCTGGCATACTGACTAAAGAGCTCATTTCAGAATGGGCCAGCAATAAAGCCACCAGAGAAAAGCTGCTGTCTATGGTCTTTCTTGTTTTATTGCCTGGAAAGAAATGCATGCATTATAGCTTTACCCCCTGTCCAAGTACTCTGAATGCAGCTTCATGGGCTGTGATGACAGTAATGTAACTTCTTCCTGCCCAGCAAGCTACAGCTGTCTTCCTGCCAAACTGCAAAGTGGTGTCAGTGTCACAAGGGAGATGGTGAGCTAGTTGCACTAATCATATCGCACTCTGAGCTCGGCTGGTGAGACTAATTGGCAGGTCAATAATCCGAACAGCTGGGAAGCCGAGTGACCACCAGTTGCTCGGCTGAAACAGGGGTTGAAACAATCATGACAAATCAAGCTCCTCATTAAAGACATGACACATGTCAGCCATAGTTCAAAGAGCATTCTCTTACTTTGCTTGTTTATTTATTTATTAATTAGGTTTTGCTTATTTTTACCTACAGTTCGAGTCAGGCATGCAAGGTGGGGTTTTTTTTTAGTCACTATTGGATAAAAGATCAGATTGACTACACTGTCAACAGTTGTGCAACATGACTTTGACTCAAATCATGGATCATGACTACAATACAATTTCACTCAACTGATTCAAGTTGAAATTAGCAAAGCAGAGATTGAAAATGTTGGTATTTCAAATTATTCTTCCATTTGTTTGATTTACCGTTCATCCACACAAAAAATGATTCATGACTTCGCTTACCCCAATTCTCTGCTGGAGTGATAAACGAAGTGATGATGGGGTTGCTAGAGGTGTTGAGAAGCAATTTTACCTTTGCCAATTCGGTACGCAAATACTAAGCACCCTTACTGCATTAATGGTGTTATTATGTGATTGTATTTATCTGTTGTTGATGCTGACGAGTTTACAGCACTGAATCCAACAATGTATGAGGCTTGTAATTGGAAATAACTGATTCAGTCATAATTGACCTTAAAGCTCTAGCCGTGTCAGAGGTGACAAAAGCAGGGAAACTCAGATTGGCAGGTGAAGCACTGGCTTTTACACAATGTATTTAAATGCACTTTCTACTTCTTAATTTTAACATCATGACTGTTACTTTCTCCAGTCACAGAATGTTCTAATTAGACTGTGGTGACAGTGATGTGATAAGCAACAAGAATCAACTATCTGCACATGCATGTACGCGCACACACACAGCTACAACGAGCATCACAATGGAAATACATTCTGGAAATACTGAATTTCTCCTGTTATCCTGGATGTTCTTTTAATTGTGTATGTATATTGGTGTTGAACCATCTAATCACACTTTTTAAGTGAACTGTCAAATGAACTAAAACCTTTGCCTTTGGCAGAAAAATCTGACCACTTAGCTGCTGACCAGATACAATGCAAACACCCAGGATTTAAGTTAACTCCTAAAGAAAAGGGAGCTTTGGTGCTGATTAAAACCATACAGATAGATCTCAGCTTCTCCAAATTATGTTAAATTTAAATATGAAAAGCACACAAAATTACGGTTTATCATGTCATAAAATGTCTATTCTAATTCTAACAAAGCTAATGAATAGCCTTAAAACCTCTCACAAAACATTCCCTTGTGGATGCTGTTCTTTCCATTGTGGTTACTGTCATTCCAATGAAATCAAGTTACTTTCCAAAAGAGGATTTGAGGAAAAAGAGTGGGAGACGAAGTGAGAAACTGAAAGAGAGAGAAAGAAGTAGACAAGGTCTGACACAAAAAGGCATTTAACTTCTATACCGACTGCAGCTTTATGCTAAAGTGCTTCTGTTCTTCATGTCATATTACTATATTGCTGTGTGCATGTGTTTGTATGTGTGTTTAAGAGCTTATTTTAGGGCTATAAATAAGATGTCAGTTAAAGAGGCAAGCTTGGACAGGACAGTAATTTCCAACAAATCTCAATGCACAAGGTAACTTTTTCTTTCAGGAATTTTGCATTCACATGAATTTTTTCTACCTTAATAACCAACAAACCTTAGAAAGTTTGAAGATCCCAACTCCTCACTACCACCACACCACACCACACCCTCCTCCAACTGCATCCATAATACTGCTCCATGGTCGAAAGTCTCAGGTTTGACTGTGTTTGACTGAGCAAATGAGAAGCAGGAGAAGAGCCAGAGACCACGGTGATTACTTGACATTCCCTGGACAAATAAATGCTTTCAAAAGGTTATGTTAACATAAATCAATAATTCATAACCAGTTCGATTATTTCTACAGTAGGTGTAGTGTTACCTAACAAGGATTCACTCTGGCCACATGAGCACACAGGTCACACAAGGTAAGAAATCTGCCTCTCTGTTTTCAATAAGGCAGTCATATGGCAGCCTCTCTATTATGCAGAGAAACACAAAACACGCACATACACAGTCTTTAGCCCCACGTAGGGTGTTAACAGGCTTTGTGCCAGTGAAGCAGAAAGACTAAGATTTCAATAAGAGAGAATCATCTGATGTCTGTGACAGGCAACATGTCCACACACACACAAACACAGCATTAGTAAAAGTTCCACCATAAGGCTTTCAATCTAACAACCTGGTAAACAGTGAAGACTGTGCGTTTGTATGTGCATATGCGTTTAAGGGTGTACTTGTGTATTTGTATGTGTGTAATATGTGAGTTTGTGTGTGGCCTGCGAACCGTCACAGCGACACGGGTCTGTCTGGGAGGATAAGAGTGAGACGTCTTATCAGCCACAAGCCAGCCATAAAGACACACACATACACACACGCTAGGGTAATATGCTACCTCATATCAGCTATATACCAAGAACTGTCAGTGTGTCAGGTTGAAGGAGGGAGAGAGCAGGGAATGAAGAAGGGATGGAGTAGAGCCATGGAGGACAAGAGGGGGAAGTTGAGGGAAGAAAAAAGAAAGAAAATGGAAAATGAGATGAAGAGGATAGAGGAGTGACAGAGAAGAAAAAGAGATAAAGAGAGAGAGGGGTCAAAGGAAAGGGGACTGTTATGACAGCATTTCCCTGTGGAGATAGGGAGTGATGAAGAAAGGCAGGAATGAATGATCAGAGAGGTATGCTGGGCATTAGCAGTTAGACAGACTGTATGGCAAGCAAAAGGTCTTATTATTATCTCAGCATTAGATGTCCTGATGCAACAGTCAGACGACACTGAGATTTTAGCACGTCTCAGTTCAACAGCCACACGGAAGTCAGCGAGTGTGTCAGCAGCTGACTGAGAGACTGTGACGCTCATTCATACGAGATGTATGGAAGAAATCACAAAGATTTCCATGTTTACAACTCGCAAGGATTCACGTCACCTGACAATACATTGGCAATGTAACACTAAATCCATTACAAGTGAGTTCAATGATACTGAATGACTGACTATGTCCTATTGTGAGGCATCCATGTTTGGTTTTCAGGCATTTGTAGCACCAATATAAACACAATATAAACATGTGAGTACGATCTACATGTCAAAACAGGTAAGTATGGAAAATTTGACATAGCATGAATGTGTATAATGTCCAGACAAACTCAATGAATGAATAACTACTGACTCACTGACTGCAAGTTACAAAGTGATCGACTGACAAAAAGACCAGATATATTACCTGTTGATACTGGCTAACATACTGACACAAGTGACAAGGAAATTGTGTGTAACCAATTTACATTGAGGGAATATGTCAGAGTAAATGACCGACTGACTGACTGGTGGTTAAATGATGATTAAATTACCGCATAAATAACTGAATGGTTTACTGAGTAAGTAACTGGCTACCTGGTTGAGCAAGTGACTTACTCAGAAAGGCAGAAAGACATTTCAGCAGGAGCAAGCGCCGGTGCCTCTGATGAATGGCCCTAAGAAATTCATGTTCACAACAACAAGAAAACACCTTGCACTCCTCCCAGATTGGCCTCGCAAATGTCAGGAAAATGGCAAAAGAGTGAGGTGGGAGGTACAAGGGAAGGGGAGAAGAAAGCAAAGCAGACCAAGGAAAACACAACAGAGGAGAAAAAGTAGGGAAAAAATTAAAAGACGAGAGAAAAATTATTTCATGACACTACATAATTATAGAAATGTCAAAGGGTGCACTAAAAAGGGGTAGTTGGAGGAAAAAGACACACGATAGGGGAAAGGGGTGGGGAAAGGGGATGGAAAGTGGGAAATGGAAATCCTTTTACCACTCAGAAAATTTGTTATAGAAGTGTTGGAAAGGGGAAAGGAAAAGAGGAGGTGGCGAGGGAGGAATAACAGAGGGGGAAAATGACTTGGGAACACAGGCCATCAGTCATTGGGAAAACAGGCCTGACACTACTGCATCAATAATTCAGATGACTACAGTTAATGAGCGAGATCCAAACAAATCACCCCTGAATTCACTGAGAGAACACTGAAACATTTCACTGCACAAAATATGGCACCATTATGGCTGCTTTTAAGCTGCGGTTTGGACTGGACTGGTAACACACCAGGGAAAGTGGGCTGGATACAATATTCATCTCTCTTGAACCTTTGAAACATTCACATTTATTTTCATGAGAAAAGGCAGACAGATAGAACCAACTGAGACTGAGCACTGGCATGCATGCATAAAAGTTTGAAACCAAAAGAAAAGATCTATCTGACAAATACAAAAAGCCAAAAATAAACAAAGACTTTGATAAAATAGATGGAAAAGAAAAAAAAGAGGAAAGGAGGCAATGAAAGCAGAATTTGTCATTTCTGTGCAAGACGGTGGGAATGCCTGTAGTGCAGCAGGCACACAGGAATGTAAAGACAAACCCAAACAGTGCCATTTGATAGCACTAAGCCTAGATCAAACCCAGTATGGTGTCTGGCATGGGACAGATGACTGTAACTAAACTCACACAGTAAACAACAACTACACAGCATGGGACATGTCCCCAACACATGATAACAGACACTCATTTGTATGGCGTGGTTGTTAAATGGGAAGCTTAGAGCTGGCTTTACGTGGAGGTTACACAGCACACTTAGGTAAAGCAAACTGTCTATTATTAATAACATTAGCACCATGTTAGTTCCCACCGCAGTGCTGCGTCTCTGACAGTGTTTTGAGAAATACAGAGGACTCACTGGGGACGATCCTGTCATCCTGTGTTTAACCTCTACTTGGACTCCAAATCGTGTCACCTGCAGAAGTTATTTGACAACTGCAATTGTAGGAGGCATAGTACATGGGCATAATAAACTCTTTCGATGAGTAAGGTTGGTCCAATATAAAAAATGTTTATACTTAAACTGAAAACCTTAATGTTAGTGTAGTGGCACTACACTCCATCAGGACTGTGACACAACCATTCAACATGTTTTTTTCCTTCTAAATGTTTAACATTAAAAGATAGCAGTAGCTACATTTCAAGTGTGCGTGGGAGCGCTGCAAGTCACCGAGTTTTCCACATATTAATGCAAATGTTTTACGATAAAAGTCCTGTTAAGAGATGAAAGGTTTCTGTGCTCTGAAACTTTAGAGCCATTTTCATTTGAAACAGATACAGGAAGTGTTGATTTGTATTAACAGTGTATTGCAATACATTTAAGAGGGCAAACTGGATTGAAACAAATCTTGGTGCTGAAGTACTGAAGCATACAGCATAATGTTAGACTTTATGGCCCACACTAACTTGTTACTGATGAGAGTCCCCTTTCGTGGATAGTGGTCAGAGCAGTATAACAGCACTGTGTGTATAACTCTTAACTCTAAAGTGGCTCCTGCCACCATAGAGCTATTAGCATTAACTTTCTCACTTCTCATGAGAAACAGTAGAGGCAGTACTTTTATGAGACAATATCTTGTCAAATCTGCATTTATTAAAATTAGAGCATCTGTGCATAGATTCATGTACATGCCAATTCCAGATCCGGCATTATAGGCAGAATCGGAGGCATCCCTAATACTTGTGTCCATATTGGATCAAGCCCAGACAAAAACCCATAATTTTTGTTAATTCACTAAATTTGTCCCATAGTTGGATATTTACAGTGTCTCACTCAATTAACAAATTTGTGAGCTTTGTATCAGACAATTAAGATTACTTTGATTTTTTCACTTTTGTTTTTTAATATTTTTTTTCCCCCTGCATGAATCTAACACCATATAATACTTTTTAACATCAGAAACTTAATATGGATGAATTTTGAGAATTTGTGGGGGAAAAGCTATCTTTCTCACACAGTGCCTGTCAGCACTAGAAAATCCATGGGTACAAAGACACAGTTCAGAATTCATAAACAGTGAGCTATGTTTTTTCTCAGACGAACAGGTCAGACAGAAAACCGAGAGTCAATAGTGCTTACACAGTGTTTAGCTTCATAAGCCTCAGTCTAAACTCAGCAAGTGGCTTGGGTTATGCCCTGAAGGGCCTACCAAGTAGTTTATTGCGCCTGTGTGTGCAGAGGTAGCAGGCTCTTATTATTCCGATCCACTTATTAGGACTGGTCCCTGGGTGTGGTGGCAAGCCCACTCCTTTGCAATCTCTACCTCTCTGTAGATATATAACTCTCTAGATATATAATTCTCCTTGCCTCAGACTTGCAGCCCTGGACTTTGTTTCTCTCTTTACCTCCCCTGACTCCATATGCCTAGAGGAAGTGCTTACATTGGTTCTTTCTTTGTGCTGTAGTCAGCCTTAAGACAGAAACATAACACAAGCTAGATATAATATCTAGCAGAGCTGGGGTGATGAACGAGGGAGTATTGAAGGGATATAAATATTCTTTCTCTCCATGACTATTTCTTCCACTCCCTGAGGGGCGTATAGCAGGATTTAAAAAAGGCAGGGGTCCGCCACCGCTGCCCTAACTTCTTTTTTTATTTCTTTTAATTTATTTCCTTCTTCTTCCATGTCTGTCACAATTGTGATGCTTAACTCCCTCTTTAACTTTTCCTTTTCTCTATCGGACTCCATTTTTATCATTACCTTGCACCCACCAGTACATCTAGCCTGATCAGCTCCGGGGAAAGGAAAATACTGAAAGCTAAGTAAAATTTCCTCTTCCATTCTTACACATTAAACTTTCTAGGGCATTTATAACAGTGGCCAAAAACTGCCACTATCAGTGCTCTGGGGTCTGGCTCTGACAGTAATACCATTTTCTATCGGCATGATACAGCACACTTTTGCTGCAAAGTGTTGTGCTGTACTCTGCCGATCTGAAATTTCACAGCAAACTCATGAAGAAAGATTACCAAGCTGACCCACTTTGCCCTCCAAGCAAAGCAAAAATGTGACTGTGCCCATCCTCAACTGAACTTTACTGTCAGTCAAATGATATGCCAAAGATGTGGTTTCATGCAAACAGGGAGATTTATGTCAGATTAATTCTTAAGGAGTGTCCCACTGTACATAACTTCAACATTTGATTTCACCCCTTCACAAACGGGTATCATATGTGGTTAGGCAGAATAAATTCTACTCACTTAGTGTGTTTGCACTGTTTCATTCATCCTCTAATACAAGCAGTGCTGGGAATATCAGATTATTGCATGTATCTTCACACTAGGTTGCTTCATTCACATCCTGTAGTTACCTTCTTGAGGAGGCACCTACAGTGTAGCCTACAAAGTAGCTTTTGAGCCTACACACACCATCACCATAGATGCTGGACAACCCTTTAAGACAGCTTCTGATCAACCCCCTTCTTACCATGAGTTGCTCTTTCTGTCCTCGCACTATTACTGCATACTCAAAACTTCCTATGGCACTTTCCTGTAGAAGGCTTATGATACTGCCCCCTTACTTCTTATCTTTGTTAGATTCCATTAAGTCTCCAAGCAGTATTTTGGCCTCTTTTGATTTTGGCATATAACAAAGAAATTATATGACAGAACAGTTTTATAAAAGCAACTGTGACCCCGCTGGAAGGCTTTTGCTGTAAAGTACATGCTGACAGTGATAAATTAGCCACCAAAAGCTAACTGCTTGCTTGATATGAGTTGATGTTAATTCAGCTCAAAAAAGTGGAGATAATAGGAGTAGATAAAAACACAGTTAGGACCTTATCTGTTAGATGATCAGGAACTATTACATAAGTCAGCAGAAATAAATTCAAATGCCAAAAAACAGCAATTCCTTTGTTACCTCCAAACCCAACCTGAAGCCTGAATCCTGATCTTTCTCTCTCTTAATGTCTCTCAAAGGTAGACTGGAAAACAAAATGCATTACAAAACATGAACTAGACTGTCATGCTGCTATTCTAACCATGATGAGTAAGTAACTTGAGAACCAAGGGCAGAAAAAGAGACAAGGCTTTGAATACTGATTTAAGATTTAAATATCGATGTAACAAACATGTGAATGTTTCAGCGTTCAGGAGAACTTTAATTAACTTCATGTTCAGCCCTACAGTTTGGAGCCTGGTGGCCAGGGCAGGACGAAGGGCAGTGAAAGAGAGCAGAAGTTGGTGAGATAAATACAAAATTCTGCTTCACCATTCTGTCCATTTCCAGCTAAATAAGATCTTCCTCCGCCTCCTCCACCTCCTCTGCCATGGCCCCAGGCAGGCAGCTGGGAATGAACATTTCTCACATTATAACCCCTCAATATCTCTCCTGTGGCTCATTGGAAGAATGTGTGTGTGTCTGTGTGTGTGTGTGTGTGTACTATGCAAGTATGTGTAAGTTGATCTAGTCTGATACTTAGTAGAGTCACAATGAGTTTGTCCAGACAGTACAGACAAAAGTTTAATGTTGGACAAAATATTGAATTCAAAGTTTTATAAAGCAACAACGTCAGTGGCAGAGATGCAGTGTTTGTGCCGTGGGGGAGGAAACACAATGATGCAGACATCATTTTTTCAACTCAGTTTTTCTTTTTTTTATTATATTTTTTTTAAAGATTGTTTAGTACTATTGAGCAAATAATAGGCAAATCTGAGTTTGGTGGTTTTTTGCAGGCTTGCCCCATTTATTTCTTCCCTCTTCTCTGTCTCTCTCCTCATCTGTGCTTCCCTGAGTTCACCTGTTCTCTTTTATCTCTGTGTTCAATCCATGTCCTCTTTCTGTCTAGGAAGGTAAACACTTAATAAGTATTTGAATATAGTTATTTTTAAATAACTTTAATTGCAGTAGTAATTACTGATCCAGTGTTGGGTGATACTGTATAGCCTAATGAAGGCTCTGAGTCAGGAACACAGCCTCTGGTTGGCTGACTGACTCAAACCAAGTGGGACCATGGGACTGCCAGTGCACGGCTGACCATCACGGTAATAACAGCAATAAATATGAAATGAGGAAAATGGATAAATCATCATGGAAGACATTCAGCGCTGGAGTTATCATTATGGATTTATTTTACAAAGTCTCCAAAACAGTTTACCTCTGAATTACAGTAGTCACATTAATCTTACTTAAGTTAGTCAAGGAGCGTAGATAAGCTCAGACTGCAGTATAGCAGCTACTGAAAGGCCATGCGTTTTTCTCTTGGTATTACTTATACATAAATGAATCACACTGGGTTTGAACTGACCCCAGGACAGCTTACAACATCTACACATGTTAGAAAAGGAAGTGCAGGGACTGGATTAAGTGCAGATACCTCGAGGCAACCACTACCCATGGCAACCAAACACCAATGCATGCGCTGCATTCTCCCCAGGAAGACAGAGCAGAGCGCCAGCTAGGCCAATCCAGTCCAATCCAATCCACCTTAGAGAGCAAGTCAGATAGATGTCACCAAGTCAACCCACTCCTCCACCCTAACAAGACTCCTGCTATGTTTACCTACCCCATCTGCTTTTCTTTTCCTTTAAAATAACTAAGCAAAGCCATTTTCCATAGTTAATTCTATTATGAATATCGTAATGTAGATGGCAGGAATCGAGCTTACCAAGTCACCAGGGTGTTAGATTAGATTACTGTGGGATGTTACATTTTCTTTCATGATTCTTTTTTCTTGTCATGGCAGAAAAATATTACCAGCAAAAACTGTAAACTTACAAGAACTGGATACATTTCAGCTGGGTATGTGATTGAGAAATACTCTTTGTCACTCATTAGATAATGCGGAGGTGTCCTTGAGCCGGTCAGTGCCTAACAGCAGACTGCAGCTATAATGGGCAGCTCCCTGGTGTCATTTTGTGAATGTGAGGCATTGCTGAAAATAAGCACTGAAGTCAGCAGACTGTCCCAGGGTAAAAGTTAAAAATAAGAATTTAAGACATCATTAATCACTAAAAAACTGAAGTTTAAAAGTCCAAATTGCGAGTGATATTACAGTTTAGTTTTATTAACACGCAGACTGCCTTAAGCTTTCCCCAGAGAGGTGACCACTTCCCAGAGTAGAGTTTTACAGATTCAAAATGGACAGGAAACTTTCTTCAGATGCTCTTCGGTGTTGAGGTGTGAACACATCTTGCACCACTACTGTAAATAAAATAAATATCTACAAGTAGTATCTATGGCTTGTCAAATAATGAAAAAAAAATTATCAAGTTTATCTATCTGCTGCAATTAACCTTGTAAATATAATGGCTGTTACCTGCATCAACCTCCTTTAGCTTGATATGTTTTAATTTTCAAGAGATATATATTCATATTGCCTCCTCATAAATAAAGTGATGCCTTTACATCATCATTTCTATTGCCTCTGCTACAGAAGGAGTACAAAGGGAATGTGGCTAAAGACGTTCTTGTATTGTTCTCGTTATTGTTAGCAGTACTGTTTTTGCTGACAATACAAGAACTGAGAAATATCTGCTCATTTTGCATATTTTCAAACCAATGACTGTGACACATTAGGGGTGGTGGATACAAGTACAGTGGCTCCTTTAAGGAAGAGGGCAGTGGTGTGTACTGAGTGTGTGGTTGAGCGAGTGTGAGAGAGAACAGTGAGAAGGGCACCAGTGAGTTGTCAGCCTGGCAAAAAATGGCACCATACTGGTTATAGCATGTGGCTTTTCTTCGTGGCTATTTATCCATTTTTTTGTGTTGAAAATAGTTATTGTTGTTAGTACGGTTGTTAGCTGTTCACTGTAAATTCAATAATGCCTTGAGTTTGGTGCATCGACAATCAGAAGCTGCGTTCCTGACTTGTCGTCCAATCAGAGGCTCTGTTCCTGACAAGGCATGTGACAGGTCTTATCTCAAACCTATTGCACAGAATAATGAACAACATGAGATTCTAAAATAAATAATGAATTTACTGTTACGACCCCGACAGGAATCACATGACCACAATATCATCCCAGCCCTATGACACAGTCATTATACACACACCATCATAATTACTGAAAAATCCACGCACTTACAGCAAACTAGAGAGCAAATACGTCAGTCTCAATTATTTATTCATTCTCTCTCATTCGAATGCTTTTTCATTAGTGGTTAATCTGTCCCTTTATTCATCAGTTTATTCTTTCACTCAGTCTGGTCTTTCTTCATCCATTTGTGAACACAGTCATTTTTTATCCCTTTGTTCAAACATTTGTTCACCTGTCATGTGTTTGTCCAATCAATTTTCTATTCATATGCCAAGTTAGCTGAGAAGAAAGGTGCAGATGAGGTGATGTGACTGTAAAGTTACAACAGCTCTGTGACTTCCTTAAAAATCCTTGGCCGATAAACATTTCTGCCCACTAAACACTGATTATTTGAAACTCACGTTTACAGGTGAAGCATTAGAGTTGTTCTTTCATGAAATCACTGTACATAGCATACCAGCGTGTCAGGCTTCAAAGACTTACAAACTGTCTTAAAATGATCTAACTGCAAACCAAACTTTAGGGAGAGGGGTGATTTACAAGTAGCGGAGAACAAAATGATACCTGGTACAATGTCTGTTTTCTGAATGGTCTGATGCTCTCAGCTACTGACCGCTAGTCAGTTCGGTTTGACTGCTCCAGAACAAGAGTGTATATTGGTACAGTTTCCTGTAATGTCATCATCTGCTATCTTCACTTTGATTGCTCAGATTCTGTCTGAATGCTCAGAGAGACTCCCTGCTGTCACTGGGTCATTCCATGCCAACTCACCCAGAATTCAGAACTTCTACCAGTTAATGTCATGGATTGCCTTGAAAAAAAATAATGTGAAAATTTCCATTAAACTCATGGGACCTTGCAAAATCTTATATCCTACCCCAAATACTTTTTGAGTTTTGAATTTTTGAAGTTTATCCCTTAGAGCTAAATTTACTCAATTTTGTGTTTCTTTGTGTATCCTCTGCCTCATTTATTTTTCAATCTGACAGGCTGAAATTTGCACTGAATATCAAGACACCCTATGGATAATTTGCAACATGTTCATGTTAGTTGCTGCGGGGTGTTTTACAGTAATTCAATTTATAAAGGTAAATAATTTTTAACTGACCAAAGAATCATTCACCTTCAAAATCTCAACTAGTTTTCACATTCACACACACACACACATATATATATATATATATATATATAGGTTTGGAGCTGAAAAACACAGTTCTTAAAATATTTTAATTGTATTTTGCAGCCCCTTGTATAAATCCCTCATAAGAGTGCTGTCAAGAAAATGTTGTTTCTTTATATTATTATCTTCTAAAGTTGCTAATAGTGACATGAAAAAGCATCAAAGGACACAGAAAAATCCTTTTTGATCAATAAAGCCAGTGCACAGATATTTTCACAATAAGATGGCCATCTGCAAGAAAAACGGAAAACTGAATGAGAACGTGGTGACTGAAAGTGGTGTGAAAAGCAAACCCTGCCTTATCATAACAAAGGTTTGCACTGTGTACGAACAGTCCTAGTTTTCTTGTTTCCCTTTTTGATTGTCAAATACACACTACTGCCACCTGCTGGCATGGAGTTATTTTTCTTACACAGGTGCAGAACGTACATGCTAACTGGCCATCAGCTGTAGTATGTAGTAGGCGGTGTTCCACTGCAAATTTTTGGCCCTGAGATAGCTAAAGTGACATAAGACTCCACCTTTATTGTCACTAATTCTGTGATATCAGTGTGGCGTGTCTGGGACATAAACAGGATGCTGTTCAAGCCCTGCAGTTCACTATGGCATTTTAGCAGTGCACAGAGAATCTGCTTAAAAGACCAGCAACTAGATTATTTATAATGATATTCAGTGATATTCAATAGTCAGAGCACCCTTACAAACTATGAAAATGACACATACTTTTTATTTGGTGAATTCTCTCCTCTTTAAC
The DNA here is from genome assembly GCF_020382885.2 of Scatophagus argus. NCBI lineage: Eukaryota > Metazoa > Chordata > Actinopteri > Scatophagidae > Scatophagus > Scatophagus argus. The sequence goes on along the minus strand of NC_058494.1, from coordinate 11,100,617 downwards.
ATGAAAATGTATGCTTGTGGTATTTGCTAATAAAGAAACTAAAACACGAGTCTCGCTGTGAAACTCTCACAGCTGAAAAGTCAGACTTGGCATACAACTGCTACGCAGGTGAGCTGGACAGTGCTGTAATTGGACGGGGACCATGGATGATATAGTCTGACAAACTAATCTCACAGTGTGAGACGGTTGAATGGAAAAGCTGAGTGGATATCAAGTTATTATTAATTCATCAGTCTTCTATTCCCAAATTCAAAAACTTTCACATTCAAATTAATAGTATGTAGTAGTAATAGTATTTGCTATTCTAACCTAGATTTAGTATCCATATAATGCACATTTATCAGTACCAATGTTTCGTATTTTTAATAAAGAAACACTATCCATAGATAACAAAACACTGGAATGACATATTTATACATGATAACGGACAACCATGTGAAAGTATAAAGTGGATTTGATTTACCAGTACATCGTTTTAGCAAGATCACACCATCGTATTAAAACGTGAACTAATCCGCGTAATGATTACTTCCACCGTGTCAGGGCTGTAGACTACTGTCTTTAAGCCCCCCCACAAAACATATACAAGCAGTTAAAAGTAAATTTATCATCAATAGAGCATATGTGCGTCTCATTATTCTCATTAGAAAATAAATAGCTAATGTAACGAACAGCATATTTTTAAGTCACTCTCTTTAATTTACACAAAATGGGTGAACAGGTGCTGCATGTTAGCACTGCGGTTAGCAAACAGCCCTTTCGATCCAGTGACAAATGACAGATCGCTCAAGCGAGCTACAGGAGCTTCCTGCTCGTTTCCGTTTCAGCTGAAAAAGGTATACTGTCACGTCAACAGAATTACCACATCGCAGCATCGTAAACTAAAAAGCCAATAGTTAAAAGCTGCTCCATGGCACTACGACAACAGCTACCATACAAATATATATTGTGGTTATTGTGGGATTTTCGACAGCATCGTCGAGCACTACGGTTAAGGTAGTAAGAAAAACTCAGTACTTCCTGCATTTAGAACTTTTCAAAATAAAAACGGTATTGTGGACAATACAGCAATGTTTTGGAGTAATGAAGCTAAGCTCAAAGCCCTTTAACAGTATAAGTGTGAACATTATCAAGAAGCACGAAAACCTTAATCAGAGAGGAAATGTTCAACCATAAACGTAAATATAAGTAAGTAAATAAGTATTGTCTTTTTCATTTACATCACACAATTGACCTTGTTCGTCAAAGACCAAATAACCAGAGCATTTCCGACATACTTCCTGTCTATTCTGGCTGAACGTCACCAACTTGACGCAACCGGCAGATTGAATTTGCAGACCCCTTTCCCAAATAGCACAACAATGTTCGTTAAAATACAATGTAGCGGTTGAAGCGTTACCTCCTTCTTCTTTTGTCCTCCTCCGGGTGGCAGACATAGCAGCAGGAGTAAGAAAACGGACAGAACCGGCAGGTTAGCGAAAGATTTAGCCAAAACAGACGCCATGACAGAAGGATGCTCTGACTGCGAGACACGTCTCCGTTAAGGGATTGGATTCTGAGTCATCCAATCACCGCAAAGAGATCTGGATCGCGATCGCCTCTGGGCTTTGTAGTTTTTTTAGATAGACATACTTTTAGGAAGAAAACTGCTTGATATTCACATCCAGAGGTCAAAATTGTCATTTCAGCTTTGTGGAAGACATCTACTGGGAGCTACTGAAGCCATTATTATTATAGCCTGGTCCAATGCCAATCCTCTATGCTACTACAGCAGTCTTTTAACATCAATGAAAAAGTCCTTTGTCGTTAATGGTTAATTCAACTTAGTTCGATGTATAGACAAATTAATAAAATTAGGCACAGCCTCTAGTCTCAGCATGGACCTTTCTTGTTTTCTGGTTATACTAATGCAAAAAAAAGGTTATTTGGTATAGTAGACAGGTAATAGGCTGTATTAAAAATGCTAACCCAATTTGAACTCAAAACATTCGATTGATTCTGTTTTTAAACAGGTTTTTGGGTCTCTCCAAGTGCCATTAATTGTCAGACAGATAATTAAATGAATGTTCAGATGTCACCATACAAGGTTGTCAATATCTCAATCCACATGTTGACATTTTTCATTTACTTTATTTTATTATTTTTCCATTGGGAATGGGTTCCAGTCGCAGAACTGGAGTTTGAGATTGTTGCAGACAGGTGATAGATTAATTGAGGATAGGCAAATGATTTATTTGAAAACACTGTAGGTGACAGGTCTCTTTATTTACCTATGAAATTACACCTAAGCATTTTGCGTGTAATGTAATGCAGCATATCAGCCTTGTAATAAACATTACTAGTGCCTGAATAAAACTTTTCATATTGGACTGATGTCAAACCACAAGAAACTGCAGCTCCATTGCCTTAAGACTCTATCAGCAAAAATATACCATTAGGGCTGTACATATCACCAAGGATATTGTACTGGAATGTATTGAAAGAAGCATGACTTTCTACTTTTCTGACAACTTGGTGGACTTCCCTGGCACTGACCCAGAGGCAAAAGACAGGAAGTGACTAATGTAGTTTGCTTTGTTGCTTTCATTCTCTGCATTGCAAAAAAGATTTCTGTCTGGTGTGTAGATTGTATGCCTACTCAGGTGGTTCCCACTCTATTGACTTAATTCACCTCTTATAACACAATATTACTTTCAGGAGGTAAATAGTGTTTAAAATACACTGGTAGACCTGTTCATCTTTTTAAAAAAATCTTTATTTTAAATTTTCATTTTCTTTTATTAGTGTAATTCAGTGATTAGTTTCCTTCTAAACTTTTCATTCATTATGTACAAGCATACTTTGGAAGTAAATTATCTTGCAATACAATACCAGAATGCACGAACCATAAACATATTGCAGTACAATTCCAGCAGACTGATATATAACCAGATGGGTATGAACAACAAACCCTGCTTACAAAATCAATGTGAACATTAAGGTAAATATCATGGCAGATAGTAATATGTGTGTTGATATGCTGATATGTCACAGCAAAACAGGCAGAGATAATGGACCCCTTCAGCAAGGAGATTGGGTGGAGGGTGAGGGGTGTTAATGGCCCAGTAATAGATGCGAAAGTGGCTTGTGCAAGGTCTAATGACCTGCTGAAAGAAACCGATGCTCAAGAATGTTCTGCTAAAGGGTAGTGAGAGTCATACTTTTGAAATGAAACTGAATGGCATATTAATAAGACAAGCAACCAAACGATCACAAAAATCATAAATTACCTAACGATGAATGAAGTTATTATTTATGAATGAAATAAAGACGTCAGTTTCAAACACACATGCACATACCCAGCTGGAATGAAATGCACGTTGGAATATTAAACCCAATGCACCGTGAAACAATCACTGTTGCAGTCTTGTTAAACCATAGTTCATTCGCTGTATAGCAGCTCAATCATGGAAACAATCCCAGACTTGCTGAACTTGGTTGCAAAATGTCTCACAAGATTCTTTTGGAATTGCCTTGCATGGTTATTAAGCGTTACTAAAGTTCTGGAACTTTTTAATTGGAGTCAGTTAAGTTAATAAACTGTACTGCAAAGGGGGTTTTGGCGGTTTTGCTTAAAACATTGCTTAATCAATTAATCAGTTTTAAAAATTACTCCAGAGTCATTTTCTGGAATTCAACTAGTAACCTAACGGTATCAGGAGTACAACTGCTGTAAGAATTTTGCCGTCATGAAGCAATACAGAAATATTTAATTTCTTTCTCACAAACAGAGATATAAAGAGCCAAAGTGATTAATTTCAGACATTATTCTCTTTCACCACTGTATCTCTTGTGATCATAACAACAATCCTTGTTCATGAATGAAATACCAGTTAAATAATGAAATAAACTGTTTATTGTAGGGACCTTGAACTCCTTCAGTGTCCCCTGATCCCTAAGCAAAGTAATCGTCAGCTTTCTCATCTCCAGTTTCGGATGCATCCTCTTAGTTAGCTAACGCCAACCAGTAACTGACAGGTTACTGTCAAACTTTGTACTGCATGGCAATAATAATAATGGAACCCTCCCATCGGCTTTTGTTCTCTCTGCAGCTAGAAAAGCAAACAGCTGCACTTTGCATTTGAGCAGAAGAATAAAGCTCCTATCTGATCACAGCCCAGGCAAGTGTTCTATGAGGGCGAGAGCAGAGGGACAGAGAGAGAGAGACAGAGAAGTCTGTTAAAGTCAGTCCCAGCCACTGCACAGCTGCAGCATGGGTCTTTAGAGTAGTGGGACAGGTAATAATATACACTACATTCAGGATGGAGACTTCAGTATAGCATCATTATGAACTTAGGAGAATAGAAAAAAAAAGCAATTATGAAATGTGAAAACCACATGTGCCTCTCTGAAAAATATCTTATGGAAAATTGTGTTATTTTTGTAAGGGAAATGACATTTAGTATAGTGCTTATAGCTATCTTTGTTTTGAATTTAGCTGTGGCAATAAAGTTACTGAAGTACGTCAGAGGGATTCTGTGCATTTACATTTCTGGGTAAGCAGCAGAAAAGCAAAGCCAAGTATGAGAGACAGTGGTGAAGGGGGGAAAAAAACTGTTTATGGCGTTTTAAAATGCAGAGAGAGATTTGGGGGTGGGGGGGTGGGGGTGATGTCATTTCCAGCTGGCACAGGAGTGACCGTATCCCATATCAGCTGCTCCCTTATAAAAAAATAACAAGTCCTTGGAAAAATGATTAATTGCCCGACAGCACTAAGTTTATAGAAAAGAAAAAGAGACGGTGGTGGGGAGGTGGAGGTGGTGGGGGTCCCAGAGTTACAGAGGAGCAGAAAATTGCAAAAAGAGCGCAAGACAGAGGTTGAGAGAGTGCAACATCAAAAGAGAAACAGGGAGTGAGAGGGAGTAAGAAAGGTGTTGGGGTAGAAAGGGACAGGAGGCAAAGCAGCAACAGAGAGAGGAATGGAGAGAGAGAGAGAGAGAGAGAGAGAGAGAGAGAGAGGGGTGCGCATGGAGAGAGAAAAGCAGCAAAGAAGAGAGTCAGACAAACAGAGAGGGAGGAGCAGAGAGAATGAGCGAGGCATTCATTAATATGATGTTCGTTATCTCTGACCGACTCCCTCAACAAATGTTCCTCTGTGTTCTGTAGTGTGCTGTTCAATGGGCCTATAGCTGTGTGTGTGTGTGTGTGTGCACATTCCTGTAGTTGTGGGGACACAAATCTGTTTACACAGTCACAACGCACATCATTAAATATTAGGCTGAAGACTTGCTTTAAGGTTAGGCTGAGGTTAGGGTTTGATTAAGGTAAATAATGTTTATTGTTATGGTGAGGTGGTGGTTAAGCCTCCAGGAAATGAATGTAAGTCTATGCAATGTCCCCAGAAGTGATGGAAACTGTGTGTGTTTTCCTGAAGTGTCTGAGCCCTGTACAGCGCAAACGTGTGAATGCATGCGTGTGCCTACTCTCATAGGCAATTCTATTAAATTGAACACAAACCTAATGCACTTGAAGCTTATAGGAACGTCACAATAGTATAAAGTGGAAAGGACTTGAAATGGTCCTTGAAATTGAGGCTTTGAAGTGGCAGCTGAAATCTTCGTTCAACCAAGCATGTTATGTTACCATCTTGGAGGAGTGATGGAGGTTTTGAGTCAACAAAGTGATGTTGAAACTAGAGAAATAGTCTGATATTGTATGTTTGGCTCTGCATTCTGGTTCTGTTGAATGCACACACACACATCTGTTAGTTTTGAGATATCTTGCTCTAGATGCTTCATTTTGATCTGATTTTAGAAATAAAAGGTAAAACAATAGCTAAATTCAATGCTTGAACTTTGCAAACTGACAGAATATTAGTAATTAAAACAACTGTAAAAACCATTGTGGGTTCAATCCTCAGCGGAGTTTGATTGGGTGACGTGACAATCATATCCCTTCTTCACAGCATAGCAAGGTGTTTTCCGCCTGGCTGGCAGAGGAGGTCTGAGTCTATGAGAGAACATTATTCAGCATATCCTACCTGTCTTGCCTCGCCTGCAGTCATCACCACCAGTGCTATTACTCAAATGTCTTTGAGTAAAATGTAGCTGCTATCTTAGGGAGCAGATTTGTATGTCAAAAACAAACAAACAAACAAACAAACAAAACCCACACCTGATCTGTCTCAAAAATAGTTTTGTACTCAATGATTCAAGGACAATAAAAGTATCACCGTGTACCTTGTTTTTTCACACAATATTCTTAATTTTGTGACATTTGAACTGAAGGACCTGAAGGAGATCAGAGACCCTAAATAAGAGAACAATAGGAGTGCTTCTCTGGTCTCCCCTCTTCTCCTCCCCTCCTATTGTCACCTTAGCTTGTCTCTCCTCTCCTCTCTTCTCCTCTCCTCTCCTCTTTTGGCACTACACCTCCCTTCTCTCCATTCCTCTAACCTACTCTTCTCCTTATTCAAAATGTATGTGACAGTAATAAAAAGCCCCAGTGGTCGGCAGGCGGCGACACCTTAAACAAATAAATAAAGAAAGTTTTTTTTATACGCCTATTAAAATTGATATGATCTACATATTTATTTTCTGTCCGAACAGTCATAATATGATTATAGTTCTGTCGGGCTAATATTCATTAAGAGACATACACACACACACACACACATAGACTTTCTGCAACAGTCTTCCAACAGCCTCTACATTTAAATCTATCTCTCTTGTCTTCAGTGGCAAAGCAACAATTTCAATTCATCTACTTGATTAGAACGAGCCTTTCCCTCTCCTCTCCCTCCCTCACTCCCTCCCTCTTCCTCTTTCTCTGTCACACACAAACACACGCACACACCGGTGCGTCAGTCTTTGGAATAATATACAGCAAAAACCCGTTCCTTCCTTCTCTCTTCTCGTCTCAACTCTCACAGCTCTCCTCATCTCCTGTCCTCAGCATTTCTCCCACCAGGTCCCTCTCTCTCTCTCTCTCTCTCTCTCTCTCTCTCTCTCTCTCTCTCTCTCTCTCTCTCTCTCTCTCTCTCTCTCTCTTTTCTTTCAGGGAGAGCAGAGAGCTGATATCTCTGGCGGTTTGCCGCATGAAAGTCGCCCAGGCGAGGCAGAATATCATCTGTCTGATCCGGACTTCTTCTCCTCAGTTGCCGACCACTGCACGAGCAGACACAACATCACTGTTCAACGGGATATAACGGCATTTACCCGCTGACCGACTGACAGGAGAGTCTGAACCCCGGCTTCATTCCTGCAGTGGGGGGAATATTTCTTACTCAGATGTAACAAAAAAAAAAAAAAAAGACGTACCGGATCTTCAAGTGCGCAAAAGCCGCAGCTGGTAACATATTACACGGCTAATTTTATTCTGTACATTATTCCCTCCGTCCCCAGCACGGACACACCAGGGACCGAAGGTGGGGAGGACGTTCACGGTATGGAGTCCTGATTTTACCAAGCGACTCACCGGGAGGAATGAAACTGAAAAAATCCGTCGCCGTGAAGGAATATTAATAACCTACTGCTAACAATAAACCAGGGGATGTTGCAGCAGAGTTTGAGACTCTAGAGAGCCTTACAACTTTTTTTTATTGCTCTCCGTTTTGAATCTCTTACCCTGTCCTCTTCTTCGCCTGTGGGACTTAAATTTTCGTAACTGATTTGCAGTACTTCACTTCTCTATCATGGACCGGTCGACGTCTTTGGATATAGAAGCGCTCAAGGTAAGACGCTCGTAGCCCGGTGGCGCGCCTGGACTCGTTCGCCTGGAAGAGGAGAGTTGCGATCCTCCGCTGGGTGGTGGGCTGATGAATAGATGACTGGGTGGCGTGTTGGGTGACCGGGTATGATGGGTGGCTGGTAGATGACTGTTATCACTGGGTGGCTTAATCCGCAGCAGAGTGACTGATGGTGAATGGTAAAGCCGAGTGACTGGCTGCGTGGCTATGAATGGGTGACCGGGTGGTTGCTTGGGCTGGGTGGGTGACCCAGTGGTTTTAGGGTGCCAGATACTGATCGTCTTGAGGTACAATAAAGGGATGTTTATGTTTTTTGTTTTTACTGCCAGAGTAGCTCTGTGTTGTTGCAACACATCAAATCTCTCCCCGGCTCTTGTCTCCGTGTCTCGCACACATGCATAAAATACACACTCTTTCTATGTTGGCGAGGGAATAAAGAGGAGAGACAGGGGAGCGTGTCAGTATTCGGCGCGTGGAGAGAATGTAAATATGGTCTGCTTGCAGAGAGTTGTTGTGGGCGTTGGTGGGACACTGGACAGGCGTGAAGGATATGCCCGACAGGGCGGCATTTTTTGTGCAGAGGGTCTGTGCAAAGGCTTAATGGGGAGTGCCGAGCGGGTGAAGGAAGAGATGATGACGTTGCCCTGGTAGCACTTCTGTCTCGCAAATTATTTTCACTTTGTGACAATCTACTCGTTCAGTGTACTGCGTGGTTTAAACTAAAAAGTGTCTGCCAAACTCGTAACTGTCAACTTAAAAAATAACTACTCGTCCTGCGCGCTTCCGCCTGTCGACTTGTGTGTAGGCTTGGGTTCTGTGCCTATTCCTGTGTGTGTGTGGTTGAAGGAGGGGGGGGGTGTTGGAATGGATCGTTTACACTTCTCTCACGGGTGTCCTTTCCGGGACAAAGTATTGCAACCACCTCCCCACCCCCTTACGTTTGTGTGCGCGTATCCATATGGTCAGCATCATCTGGATGTCAATGGTGAGATGAATAGATAAACTAAGCACAGGTTTGTGATGCTCAGAGAGCCTCCATCTCATCAATAATCTAATGATGTTCAGGTGAAGATCTGTTCACAGGTGGGTGTGTATTCTGCACTTTACAGTTGATATATTCATAAAAGCAGGTGGACCAGGGGAGCATTCAGCATTCTGCAGCAGAAGATGTTTACTCTTAAATGCAACCTATATAGCCTAACCTGCTATTTAGGTGTGTGTGCATGTATATTGTCATTTGAAAGGATCCACGGATGTATGCTTAGCAAAACTATATGGACCCTCAGAGGAGCACAAGGTCAATGCTGAGAAAGAGAGAAAACCTATTGTGGTATCTAAGTGATGCTACGTGCAATAACGCAGCCAAAAATAAGGCAAAAAGCTCAGGCAGGTCACTGTCACTGCAGATGTTACATGCCACATGTGTATTGTAAGTCCATGTCATACTTTTCATTGGGGAATACAATGTAGACAGGAACTGTGAGTGGAAATGTCCATTTTCAATGTGCTGCTGTTGTTTCTGATAACCAGTGACTGGATAAATCAGCAAATCAATGAGATTCCCAAGGGGTTTGACATTTCAAGTAGCATTTGATGTGATCACATTTCTGAGAAGGGGACCTCAATACTGCGTTTATGCAGTGCTCCAAATTGACTTTGACTCAGCTGACTGGTTGGGATTGCAAAGATGGAAATTGACATTCTGATTTAAAAATGACCTTAACGGTTAGCCAGTGAACTTGACCTGCACAGCTGTGTGAGTTTGTGTTGTGTTTGTCACTTGTGTTGCTCTGCTCCTTTCTGTGTCGTGTTCGGTGCAGTCAGTTTGTGGCATTTATTGGATAACTTCCAGGTGGTTGAGACTGTAATTTTAACTTACTGTGTCAGTGTGAGAGTGTACCAAGAATAAACATCATAGATTTAGTTCAACATAACATATCTGTCTATGAGCTCAAAGACCTCAAAGTGAGGCTCTATCTGACTTTCTTTTATCAAAGCTAAATTATCCACCCATTTGTCATCTGTGGAAGCTATTTATGTTTGTAAGTTGCAATTCCAAGAGACTTGACAGGTTGAACATTTAAAAATACGCAGATTATATAGCAGTTTGCTCTGTTTGTTTAATGTTTAATATCTCAGAAATGCACTCCCAGACAAGACCTTAAAAGTCTAAGATCGTGATATGTTAAAGGGAAATTTAACATCCTTGCCACACCACTCAAGCAATGTTTGTAGCAAGCAGCAGAAGCCTCCCGAGTCTTTCAAATAAATTACAGTTTTATTTCCAACCAATTTGTCTCCATGCATGATCGAAAGTTAATGTAGAAATGATCTCCCTGGATTAGCTGCTGTAACTAAATGCATAAGGACATGTTTTCAAAAATTTCCGCAGTGGAGGTGGTAATGCTGAAAAATGCCAGAAATATCCTTTAACATATATGGTTTGATGAGTGAATGCAAAGTTAAAAGGCGTTACAGTTCCAAATGAAAGAATATTGTTATTGCTACCTCTTTCTAAATAAGTAAGCAATTAACATGACTGTGCAAAATCTCCTGCTGTGGACCCACAGAGCCACCTTTCACACATCAAGTGACAGCTCTGGGTGGCCACCAATTAAATCTCAACCCTGGCAGTGTTGGACCAGCGCTCTGCCCATTGAGTTTAAATGATTTCTGTCCACTTCCACCAGTCCATCTATCCATCCATCTGCTGGTTGTTTTCTGCAGAGCTGGTGTCATATCCTTGGCAGTGCTGCCTCTGAGTCCTAGTGCATTGATAGTTGGCACTCAAACACACACACACACACACACACACACACACACACACACACACACACTCCTGCTGTGTGCTCTGTTTGCAATGAAGCTTGCAAATGTGTGTGTGTGTGTTGGTCCGGGCATGATCATCTATATTTGTATGGCCCGATCCTTCACAACCCACCAGATTTTTCAATGTAATTGGGAATTTATGTAAATCAATACAGTATCTTCTCAAGTATAACAAAACTGTCTGTGCATGTGTGTGTGAATGTGTGAGGCCATACAGTTTTGCTGGCCAGCTGGCATTTCAATCTTTGAAAGTAAACTGAAGACAACACACACACACACAAAGCAATCTAATCTAATGAAAAGCCACATTTTTTTCCCAGTCAGTCCAGCGTGCAAGTGTGTGTGCCTCAAACAGCAATAACAGGAAATGAACAACAAGGATAACATTGGGACACTGGGAAGTCAGTACATTATATCAAATATACAAATTGTATTTGTGTGTTTGTGTGTGTGGATTTGACCAAAGACCTGTCTGCTTGTAAATCAGTGCAGGTTTCAATATCAATGGGGCAGTTTAAGTGCTATTGATCTTTAGTAATAGCTGCACCATAAATTATATGCAGTATAATAAAGGTAGACAGATTGAATTTGACCCTCTAGTTCGGAGGCTCTCAACTTATAATAGGAACAGGGATTACAAAATGCAAAGAGTTTAGTTTAATTTTGGTAGTGCCGGATCAAAATTATAATATAACTCTAATAGGGGCTGGGATAGGGGCTGGAGCCCATGCATCCCATGTGAAATCAAACATCACAGATGTGTTTATAAACCTAGCTATGTAGTTTTTGTGCCTTAACTTTGCCTTTCCCTTTTTATCACTATTAGAAAGGTTTTGTGGCAGGATGGCTTTGTGCATCGGCCATAGATGGGTAAAAAACGGTATCTTTTGCCTCTGGATGAGATGCGAGGGACATTAACCAAGCATCAGTCTTTCCAAATGATGGTTAGTTACCTTCCAAAGTGGCTGGCAAAGTAAAGCAACTTATAGAACAAGCATCAACCAGAATGAACCAGCATTTGCATGGTGGCTGCTTTCCTACCCTGTTTGCACTCTTTCACACAACCTCATTTGGTAACCACCCAGTGCAGCCACAGTTTTGCATTTCTGGCCACTGAGCAGCTCAATTGGAGCAATTGGTGGTTCAGTGCCTCTTCCAAGGGCACTTCAACAGTAGCTGCTGAGGGATGGGAGAACATTACTCATTCATTTAAGCCAGCCAGCCCCAAGCCTGCCTCTCTAACCTTCAGGCAGACACAGTTCCTCATCTGGGTATTTACAAGCACCAGTTACTTAAACCATGTTACAAGCAAATGCATAAACCACACATGAGCTGATGACTTAATGTGCTGCAGTGTGAAATGCGCTTTAGTTTGGTGGCAGTTAAGTTTGTAGATGCTGCCAGTGTGACAGCTGCATGAGTTGAAAAGTGGGCTCCTCAAAGTGAGCCAAACAGACTTGATTCCTGTTAAAGTGAGGCCTTCATGAACATCTGCATCTGTGGTTAGTCCATTGTTAAAACCATGGCAGATGCCCTAATGATGATGCTTTGTTGTATTACGTTTACTGAGGGTGACATTAATAACAAAGCTACCAGGGAACCAAATACATCTACAGTTGTGTATTGATAGGCAACCACATGAATGAGCATAACTGCCTGGCGGTTTGTTAACGTTTGGGATGGGACAACACATGGGACCATCTGATGTGTAAATAACTATAAAAAACCTTTACAGTGTATTGATAAATGTCCAACCCTCAGTGCACTTGCAAACAATACAGCTAGAATGCCATCCAAAAATAAATGCAGCTTTCGAACTAAATATACTTTTCTGTGGTGATGAAAATGTAGGGATCTAAAAAGCGAGTCAACGCAAGTGTCAGATGATTTGATAAGCAATCTTAGACCAAGATCATGTCTTATGTCATCCGCTGACACAGACTGATGTTACATTATTCCTGAGCAATCTGATGATCAGCATCATGAAGGCCTGTGGCCAAAATTCAAGTTACATTATTGCAACCCAGTAACTGCTCAATCAGGTTGATTTACATTCTCTTGGGACAACTTTCAGTCCACTACATTGACCTTAATCATTCAAATTCAGAATCTTTTCGTTGCTGTTCTTTTGCATTTTTCACAGCTGCCCCCAAAGTTAGCCAACAAAAAGTTGGCTGAACATATGCAAATCAAATGTCACAGAGGATTACGTGCTGAAGGAGCAGTAGAAGGAAATAGTTAAAACTGTTTGTCCAGCATTTAAAGATAGTATGAAGCACACTAAGACATACACAGACTGGAGCATGAGCACACAGTAGAAACAGTATTCTGCCAGTTACAGATTTTGTTTTTGTCCAGATCAGTACATTTTACAGTTAATTAGCAACATTTGTTGTAAAAATTCTTCCTCTCCTTTCTTCTCCATTGCTTAGTTGTGTGGGTGTGTTTTTTGTACTTGAGAAAAACAAAGAGTAAGATTCCTAATTTGCATCGCTTTCTATATTAATGTGTGTGCACGCATGTGTGTTTTGTGTGTGCATGGCTGCTCAAGGAGTATTGTTTAAAGGTCTAATAGCTGGCGGGCAGCTGTTGGCCTTCTAAAGGTTAACTTGCGATGTTTAGACTGAGTGTGTGTGTGTGTGTGTGTGCATTCTTGTGTGTGTAGCAATTTTGTTATGTTTGCTGAACAGCAAAGTGAACTAATTCACCCTGTGGAAGCCCTTACCTCTGCACTGCTTGCAATAGTGTTTGTCTGTGTGTACCTTTCTATGTGTGTGTGAGCTCCCTGCTACTCACCTAATGAAGTAGCTGAAGGTAAACTTAACCAGCTGTGCAGCACTCCATTTATACACCAGCATTTTGGGAAATGAATTTATTTGCTTTCTTCATGCGGATTAGGAGATGTTTGAGATCAATTTCCTCTCTGCAGATGTGTCTCAATGTTTAGCTTAGCATAGCATAAAGACTGGAGACGAGGCAAGCAGATAGACTGGCAATCCGTGTAACAATTCTACTGCTGTCATATGTATGTGTTGTGAGTCTACTTGACACAGGTATAAATCAGATAAAGTGCATTAGTAGGCAGTTACTGTAAATGCATTGGATGTCTTCATTGACCAACACCAGGTGGTCTGATGATCGCGTTCATCATCTCGAAAGTCCGGTCCTTGTGGAATTTGGACATCCTCATCTTTGATAAAAATTCAGATAATTCTTCAGTGTGCAGCTCGCTAACAAGATTATGTAACAAGACAATTTTGGACATACTGTAAAGTGTACATTTTGTTTTTTTTAAGAAGGTTAGCTTATCCCCCCATTTCTAAATATGGGCTGGACCTGCTGTACAGTCTCTCTGATAGCACAAAGTCAAATTTTTTGCCTTAGTCTTCATAGGTGGAGGTTGTATTTCCCAAAATCATATGTCTTTTGAGATATTTGATAAACATGGCAGGATAAAATCACAATGACAGTAAACTATAGCTGTAAGTTGTTTAATTAATGAATTAACTTCCATCTATCAGGCAGTCAGTATATTACAATTAGTGAAATCTCACAGAGAGCATTTCAGTTATTTCTGAAATATTTTTTATTTAGTTTATTTTATTGTTTTTTGGGATCGGTGCATTCTTTGGATTTTACCTAAGGTCACATACATACTACATTAATGTGTGTGTGTGCTGGAGAGTACTGAATGTTTTATTTGTACAGTATACATATGACTCTAAATTGTGTTTCCATTCCAGTGTTGAATACATATGCTGGCTAGTGTATATCACCTTTTGATGCCACCAGGTTCTTGAAGACCTAAGGAAATCATGTTATTATTGGGGCTGGACAGTTTGCATGCCATATCCTACTACACACGGTACAAGTCCGTACTCTGGCATCAGCTGCTTAAGTCTACAACAGCATTTATCATCCCATATCAAGGCATTTAGAGCTCTTCAAAATCTGACATTCAAAATGTATCTGTTAAAGTTTGACTGATGGTGACTGACTCAGAGTTCAGATGGGATGGACCAGAATCATGGACCAGATGGGCACCGTGAAAAGTCTGTGGGCACAAGCAGGAGGTGCAGACAGCAGCAGATGTATATGAGTGTGATGCTGAAAAACAGACCTAGCCTACATGTCATTTGTTACCATGATTATTATAAGGTCCAAAAGGTTTTTGGAGTAAAACTAAAGGTTAATGAGCTGCAGGCCAAAACGAACAAATTATTTTTAAAGAATAGCGGCACTGTCAAGTCAGTGTTTTTTTTTTTAAAAAAAAAAAACAAAAAACAGTGAGTGCTGCTTGTGTGCTAAATGGCAAATAAATTGTGTTGGAAGCTAAAGACTTTTTGCAAGAAATTACACGATTAATATTGACTATATTCAAGTAGAATTTACTCAAGCATCCAAGATATTTCAGGGACACAGGCAGCATCCTTGGAGTCACAATTACTGATACAGAGGCCCTTCCAAACCTTCAGGGAAGAAATTATAGACAGTGAAGGTGTGTGTGGGGATTCACTGGTCCACAGTAGATGTGTACCCAGGGAAGTGAAAGCAGAACGGACTGCAGAGGTGTTTTGTAAGCGGAGAGAAAACATGATGGTGTTGAACTTGGCCCTGGGGAGGCTCTAGGGTCCAAATCACTGTACAGTTATAATAATTACACACACACTCTCACACACAGCCCTGCAAACCATCACTTAGAAATATGTTTGGATGCATTAACACATAACCTTCTGTGTTCACATCGAGATACAGAAGCAAACACAAACATGTTTGCCTCAGGTGTATTTACTGTGCACCTTGGCCCCAGATCGCCACTCGTGGCTGTAATGACATATACACACACACACACACCACACGCACACACACGCACACAAACACACACACACACATCTCCCCAGTCTTAACTGTGACTGATGCTTCAGCTCACTACCTGCCACTCACCTTTTCCTTTGTAAGCCTCAGGGTATATGACTCTCTCTCTCTCTCTCTCTCTCTCTCTCTCTCTCTCTCTCTCTCTGTGTGTGTGTCTGTGTGTGCGTATGAGACTCTTATTTCCCATGTTAACTGACCCTGATGTAAGGAAATATTTTGTCCCCTTCATGTTTTGAGTGCAGTTACATAGTCTCACTTGCAATGTAGACATTCTGACGTGTGTGTGTGAGAGAGAGAGCAAATGTGAGTGTGTCTCTGCATATGTACATAATTCAAATGCAAATCATATAGTACTATACTCTCTCTGCAGCAAATCTGAGCCTATATAAAGCATCTAGTGTACCTGTTCCTATCTGCTGTATTTTCATGTGATTATTTTTCTACATGTTATTCATTTCATTCATTTGTTCATTGTTCATTGTTATTATTCACAATGATATGACAATATGTTTATGTGGGGAAACTCAGCAACAGCCCTTTAAGTGGCATTTCATTGTTCCCTGTCCCAGCAAAAGCAATAACTTCAACAATAATTCACTTGTTTGTACACTTTAAG
Organism: Scatophagus argus; assembly: GCF_020382885.2. Lineage (NCBI taxonomy): Eukaryota > Metazoa > Chordata > Actinopteri > Scatophagidae > Scatophagus > Scatophagus argus. The sequence goes on along the minus strand of NC_058494.1, from coordinate 11,084,571 downwards.
AGAATATGAATTTTCTCCATAGCTTGGGTGAAATGTGATTAATACCAACTGGAGGTGCATGTATTATTGTTTTAATAAAACAGTTACCCAAATCTGTTATTCTAGCTTGGCATTTTGAGAAAACTTGGACAAAGATGGCCTATGGTTACAGCTGTGGTAGGCGAGATTTTGATGTGCCACCACAGCCAGCTCATGCAGTTAACTCACAATGTAGCGCTGCAACAGAGAATAGCTGAATGACTAAAAACCTGAAAGTAAAATACAAGCTGTCGCTGTGCTTGCAGAGGCGAGTGAGTACACCAAGCAGAGAAAGCACGGCTCAGCAACACTGTATCTGTTTCCTTAATTTTTTAGTTTTCTGTGTTGGGTGCACTTTACTGAGATCGCACAGTGCTCCTGGGTAGTTTGAAATGGTTACACAAGCCTTGCTGCCATTTGGACCCTCCAACAGACTGCTCAGATTTACTCAGTTGAAATCCAGCTCTAGTTTACACGCAGAATCAGTTTGTTACTATTTTTTATTTACTACAGAAGGCACAGCTTGGCCTAGAGCTAAATGCAGTGTAACACCTGCATCTCAACACGAGGTGCAAAAATCAGCTCAGTGTAGCAAGAACTTTGTCAGGATACTTGAAATTTTGGCCTGCTAATTGGGCAGTTGTAGTCAGTGGATCATCATCCTGAAAGTAACATGAAAGTCTGTACCAAGCGCTATGGAAATTCAGTCAATAGTGCGAACTTCACAGTGGCACTACAAGAAAAGTCAGGGATCACCAAAGCCATTAGGATACATCATTTGAGAACTGGCAATGTTCCACTTAGTAGATGCTGAAATATTTCAATACATAAAGAAATACTCAAACCTGCTGCAGGCACTAGAGGAAAAGTTAGGTGATGACCAAAGTCAGTAGGATCCATCCCCTCATCCATCCCCCTGGCTCAGAGTCGAGGACTAACCGACTGACATTACTGTAGTGACAAAAGCTGGTAATCTGTGCAATTATAGATATCACCACTGGATGTGTGACACAAAGCTTTGAGCTGGAATAACAACAGATCGTCATGCAAAAATGGCACTGCAGAAAATGCTCATCAGTGGGTGGGATATTTTTAATGATCAAAAATTGGGTGAAGTAGCTTTATGAGGAGCGCCCTTATTCTGATAGTAAATGAGGCATAAATTAGATTTTAGCATAGATATTAGCATAGTGATCAAAACTTGTGGTAGCAGGCATCCTTGTTATATCAAATTGGTTAATCACTTGGCCCTGATTTAACTATATGACCTACTGCTCTGATTCTGGCAGTCAAAACAGCTGTCCTGTCAATGACATGCTGCATAAATATACACTATTACACTACCATAAAAGTATCTGGACACCTGACCATTACAAGAACAGTGACTTAAATGACATTGCATTCTAAATACACCGACAGTTTTAGGCTTTCCACAAGATTGAGTGTTTCTGTGGGTATTCATCCCAAATGTCTTTGATGGAGTTGAGGTCAGGACTCTGTGTGGACCAGTCATCTTATTCCACACCAAACTCATCCAACCATGTCTTTATGGACCTTGACGATTTCCCTTCTTCTGAAAAACAGCCCCATAAGGTGTATCTTGATACTTTTGTCTATATAGTGTATGTGAAATTTACTTAACTTACTGAACATTACAGCTACTAGGAATGTGCATTTATCACTTAGGATATCATCTGCATGTGTCTTTCCTCCTGCCTCTCCTTCTCCTTCTCCTTCAAGTCCTTTAGAGACATGGTGATAATTTTGTGCCTGTCCAGAAGATTGAAGTGATTTGGTGTTATTTCATCGCAGCCTAAATCCATAAGCCTGCTTACTACACATAGAGTTTTAGACTTTAATTCGAGGTGTATCCCACCATGAAGGGACATTTGTACCTGTCATTATGTTCACTGCTGCAGGCTATGTCCCCCTGTCCAGCAATGACAAGTTAATAGACTGCATTGCACTGTGGGGCTAAACAGGGACTCACATCCATTATTAATCTCAGTCATTTAATTCTCCCCAAATTGCCATGATCATTTTGGAGAGTATTGCAATATGACTCAATTTGTCAACAACATTATAATTTAAATTGAATTATGCTACATTGACAATTTAATCATGATCTGGTAATTGTTACCTGATTCTGCTATGACAGGCTAATGATCACCTGTGTTTTTGTCAGTTACACAAATCAATGGCACTTTATTGTTGCTTTAGTGCAAGCACAAAGGCTGATTTATCAGTTTTTTCAGCGTGGATTTTATGTTTTTACTGATTTTCGCCTCTGCAGGAGCACATTTCCCTTTGTGATCATTAATGTGTACTGCCCCTAAACCATACGAAAAAAGACAGAGTTTTTTATCAACCAAAAGAAAATATGATCATTTACATGTACATGGAAATAGACATGATTCAAAGTACAAAAGGGCCTTGTTGTACCATTTTCACTCATTGTGTCTTCGCCCTCCAGCTCACACGCATGACATAACCTTCATTCCCCGATAACATTTAGTTTGTCATTTCCCTGCAGCAAGTCAGCTATCATGTGTCCCTGCCTGGCTATCATTTACAGAGACTGAGGAAGTGACACTGGAATGACAGGCTAATATTCGTCTTTTCAGCCGCCATCTTGTCCTGTCTGTCACCTCCCAAACCACAGCCTCTGCTGCTGCTCATGACATGAGCTCAGTTTGAAATACAGTCAAAGGAAATATCAGAGCAGGCCAGCTATTTGGCCTTGATGATAATTAACCTTGTTTACACTGTCAACAAGGAGGACAAGCTCAGTCCATTTTCTAGTTTAGTCCAAACTCATACTGATTCAGTCTACGCGAGACATGTTCAGATAAAGCTAGTCCATTTTTATTCAGCATGGTTTACTTAAAGTTCTTTAACGTTTAGTCAAGTTTATTCACTTCAGTCTGCTCTGGTCTAGACACGAGTAGCGCAGCCTTGGCCTTGAGGTCAAGTTTAATAGTCCGGTCCAATTTATTTTGAAAGGTACTTCAGCTTTATTTGACATTGTACAGTAAACCCTTTTAGCCGAGTATCACATGATCACTTGAGTTGTAAATACAGGGGGATGATTTGGTATGAATCATGATTTGAAATAAACATGCACTGTTGCATGCAGACAACACGTGCCCTTGCTCAGTCTGCTTCAGTAGTCCATCAAGCTGCACTGTATATGCTCCAGCAGTATAGCCCAGCATCTTTGCATTATCCCACCAGGAGCACAGTGCATTTATCTGTGCGCTGTATCTGCCTGCCTGTCCCTCAGTCCCCTGACAAGTAAATCATCTCTTCTACTGCTGTGACAGCAAAATCCTGATGTCTGTCACTTCTACAGGCCAAGCTGGGCCACACACATACTGAACACACACACGTATATACAGCGGCTCTCAAGAACAAGCAATCACATTACAGACATGCTGGCATCCACGCGCGCGCACACACACACACACACACAAACACTTTTTGTCAGAGGGGATTCTCGCCCACTCAAGGGCAGAACGGTGACACCTCATCATGAGCCAAATGAAGCAAGAGTGGCAAGGAAAGGAGGAGTAGAGGAGAGATGGAGGGATGGATGGAGCGGAACGGCGGAGCAATATGGAGGGGGATGAGTGGAGCTATATGCCAGCAAGGCAACCGGTGCCAGATTTCAGGGGCATGAAATAGGCTCAGGGAAATGTGGAGGGACAGACAGAGAGGTGGAGAGAAAGTGGGGATGAAGAGCTGGGAGAGGTGTATTGGGGTAAGGGTGAGAAACATCTCTCTGTGAATTCTAAATTTCAAACTTCAAAATTCAAACTTTTCCTCAAATGCATACCACAAGTGTGTTACAAGTATATTCTAAAAGTATTACAGTTGCAGCAAAATTTATTAATTAATGAACTGATGGAACTCAGTGGCAACTTGTGCAAGGTCAGTTTAAAGGTCAACACCAAATAACACTTTGAAAAAATGTAATTGTGTTAAAATTTATATGAAATAAGGTTTCTCTAACCAATATCTCTATATTTACACAGTTTCAGAAAGCTGTGTGGTACATAAGAAAAGATAGCCATCAGCTCAACTATTAGTGATTGTATGTGGGCAGGTGTGTGTGTGTGCCCTGCACTAAACAGTAGCTGATTAAATGATTACTTAGTGTGACATTCTTTAACCAATTTGTTACTGATGCGTCACTGTCATGGTTACTGTCTATCTGCTTTCATCATCTGTCATTTGTTTCTGTTTTCGCTTTGGCAGTAAATCATGGCAGAGTATTTCATACCGGCAAATTGACTTTAATTAAGAGAGAGAGGGTGAAAAAAAAGAAAACGCTGGATAAAATCACACGTGATTACTCACAGACATACTGTGAGAAGCAGAGAAAGATTGGTGGGTCCTCTTTCTAGCTCACATTAACGTGCTTTCCATGTCAAACTTCCCTTTTGATTTACTTGGGTTACATTCAAACCTGACATTAAATTGTGCTTCTTATGTGCACACTGAAGTTGGATTTCTCTTTGCTTTGCTAAAATGCAGATTTGCTTCCTTTGTGATATTCCCATCCCACGGACATGACTATAAACGCATCCCATCCTGCTCATGCATCATCTGACTGTCCATTCTGACTTGTGAATAGGTTGAAAATGTTGAAAAGTGATTTGATTTGATCTTAAATGCATTGTGGAAATGCTTAGCTCATGTTTATTCCAAATAAAAAATGGGAGATAAACACAAGTGAAAAAACTGGAAATATAAGCTATCATAAAAACCAAAGAATAAAACAAGAGGAAAAGGTAAAAGTGTAAAATAAATGAAGCATAATGGGACAAGGTCCTTGTCACTGCCTGTCCCCATCATTTGGAAGTGAGGAAGTGAAGGATAGATAGAGATGGAGTGATGGAGAGGAGGACAGAGGACCGTGTTTCGCCTCAGAGGTCTAGAGATGGAGAGTGATGATAGTACAGCAATAGACAGAGGGCAGAGAGAGGAGGAGCGAGGGCTGAGAAGAAGAGAAGAGAAGAAGAGAAAAAGGAAATCATGATGTTCAGAAAGGTTCAGATAAGCCAGACAGAAAGGCAGACCTGAGTTTGAGAACAAGTCAGTACAAAGTAAGCCAAAAGTGAAATCTGAAACAGTAGAAACAGAATAGGAACAGTAAATTGCCACAAAAGTGACAGTTAAGACTATCCCCAGAACCAAACTCTGCATTTTGCAAAATCCTGTTGGGCCACTTGCCAAATTTATGAAAGAGATATAAAGTGACTAGCACAAGCATGTGTCTTGAATCTCAGTCTGTTGCCACATATGTTATTTGAATAATGATCATTCTGATCATTGCCTTTGCATTGGTAGATAGTATTCATTTGCATCTGTGTTGTTTGCACTCTTTGGCTGTGATCAGACCTATTTTGTGTGTATGTTGCACAAAATAGGTTGAATGGAAGCAGTATCGACTATAACAAATAAGACAGTTATACAGCACAGGGATGTGAGACTGAAGCCTGGATTAAATGTTTGTTTGAAATGGACAGAGCCATGTAGCATCACAGAAGGCAACAGAAATAATGAACAGAGCTATGCTTTCCTCGCTGAGGATGAGGGAAAGGACTGATGGCTGATGGGAACAGATTGCGCAGGAGTTCTTCAGTGAGTGGCTGGCAAACTTCAGAGAGAGGCCACTACCCAGAAGGCAGGACTCTCTTGCAAATGAGAACACAGAGTACTGAGTGCACACTCTCCTGGCTGAGATCTGACCACCCACACAGGTGGTCTGGCATCACATCCCTTCACGTTTTGATTGGAAACGAACCTGTGTGTGTTTACACCTTGTACTACACGTGTTTTCCTTGTTTAGTTAACATAGCCACACACAAATTGTGCACATTTAAGAAGCATGTTTGGTGTTGTGAATGATTTGAAATGGCACATGACATGAAATATGAAATGTGAGATATTAAATGTGTCACTTCCTCCTACAAGTGTTTTTTTGTAGTTCTAAACATATAATTTCGTCCCACTCACACACATCCCACAACAGTCAAATAAGACCAGTGAATAGCATGTAAAAAAAATAAAAAATAAAAAAATACAGGAAATAGGACCAAAAGTGATCTGCAAATAATCCAACACATCAATAAAGACAGCAAGTAACCCCTAAACCTTAATTTGAGGTGACCTGGTAATCAGTGGTGGAAGAATACAAATACTAAGGGAAAAAAAAGAATCCTAAGGAAATAAAAAATGTAAGCAGGGCCAGGGCCTCTGCTAATACAGACTCTGCCACACATTTCAAGTGGGTCACATGTTATGATTGAGTCTCTGGTTTGACTATGTCACTTTTGCATCTCTGTCCCCCTCTTGTCACCGTCTGCTGTCACCATCTAATAAAGGCATAAAATCCCAACCAAAAAAAAAACCACAGAAAACATAAACCTCCTTCCTATGCAGACTTCGTGGTCACATTGTTTATTTGTCATTTTTCTTCAAAAGACAAACAACAGAATCCGGTCTGATGTTCCAAAAACACAATTTCAACCTGAATATGGGTGATGAGTGATGATGTGTCAGTCACATGAAGACGCTCCCACGTTTGACCCTCGATGACCCTAAAGCAGCAGTGCCCAGCACAGCTCTGGGGATGCTTTCATGTTGCTCCCAGCATGCCATTGTGCATTGCTTCTGGACAGTACACATGTGCGTGGTGCAAGATTTTCCTTTCAGAGATCAAGTATGACATAAGACAATTTAACAAAGCAGTAACACGCATTCTGAGCTGCCGGTGTTCTTGTTAAATATATAGAGCCTGATGGGCTGTTGCTCGAACTTCTGCACTTGTTTGCTCTGAAATAACTCTGCACATTCACTCATTCACCTCTCATTCTTGAAATTGAAACTGGCATTGTGGGAAAATAATTTATGCCTTTTTCTTCTTGACATGAAAGTAACTTATTTTGATATCGTGTTGTTGATGCTATTCCTTTTTTATGTGAAAAATTCTCTTGATCTTGTCCTTATACCTGCTTTTGATGCTTTGTGTGTCAGTGTTTGTGTGTGTGTGCATGTGTGTTAGTGAATTTGTGCGCAGATGCCTGTATCTGGATGGTTTGATATCACTTGTTTGTTCTGTTTGTATGGTTTGAGCTTTTTTTTCCCATCATTTCTCCCCTTTCTATCCCATCCCAGCATACGTCAAACAAATATGAACTTGTAAAGACCACAGGCGTTCTCAAATCAAAATCTCCACCGCCATTTTTTAGTATGCAGCACTGCAGCCTACCTATTTGTCCCAAACTCACCTCAGCTTCTCTACAAAGCACCTCAACAAGGTGATTTTTCCCTCTCAGCAACAAACGACAGCCACTTGGCATAACAAGCCTCTATCAAAATCTACAATTGAACAATACTTCTTGTTATGTGTTGAGATGGACCAAACAGTAATTGTGCTGACAAACTGGCAAATTCAAGAGGGAAAGAGGCTTCAAGTTTGACTTACACAGGATACTGACACCAGAAAAACCCAGAGTGATATATAAATGTATACGTGCATTTCTACAAGATTTTTCCTCCAATTACCAACCATCACATGACATGAGCGTAGGATGGCGCTTATGGCTTTTCTGCATAAGCAAAGTGTCAGTTTCCATCTCCATGTCTGCCTCATTACACTGCTGTTCAAACCTGCCTAATGATGACAATTTTCTACAAGGCTAGACTGAAAAAATAATAATAAAAAAAAAACTGTTGGCATGAGGCATGGTACATTTTCTGTGCAGAATTTATTAGTACATGTGGGCTCAGTCTGTCTATCACGCTGCTCTTTTCTGAAAGAATGACACATAGTTTTAGAAAATACAAAGCTGTCCACAGAGAGCACAAAAGAGTCCCTCTTTATCTACATTCTTATTTACAGTCTCCAGTTAAACTAAAATTCCTGTGTTTTGGAAAAGTTAAAAGCATGTAATGTTGCATGTGTGCTTTTGTGTGTGTGTGTGTGTGCATGACTCCAGAGAAAAAATACTTGTAATACAAAATACATGTGTTTCAGCCTATTTATGTCCGTGTTAGACTTAACACATCGGAGAAATAAGCCATCAGAGTTGTAAGTGCACCACCATGTGTCTCTCTCTGTTCCCACCATGACTCTCTGCCACATTTCCCTTTTATTTCTTTCATTGCCAGTTTCAAACCTGCTCACTTTATTGAAGGCAAACAGAGCGAAGTGGGGAAAAAAAAGAGAGTGAAATGGCTTTGATGTGTAATAGATACTCTGCTATTCCTTTTGAGGGGCACCGCCTCAGAAATGATGCTTTTCATTCTTCCTTTCTTCCTTCGTTCCTTCCTTTTTCCCTTCTGCCCTCTTGAATACTTTTTGTCTGTATTGATTTTTCCTCTGACATGAAAAAGGGTGCAGGAATCGTTGATATTGGATGGGTTTGATGTGTATGTGCCTGTATGTGTTTGACTCTCGGTTTACATCTGTGTGTGTGTGTGTGTATGTTACATATCTGCACATCTTCAAAATTCCTTATAAGAACATTATGAGTGTAACTTTTGTAATTTTGCCAAGATAAGGTAAAGAAAGAAGATAAAGAAAAGTCTTTACCATCTTCTTTCCATCTGAAAGCAATAGCACAAGAAAAGAGGTGGCTTCTTTTTAGCCTTTGCAGCCATGATGGAACATTCATCACAGCAGCATGCTTTAGTTGCTTCTCTGGTGCTGATGTATGGGAACAAAATAGTACTGATGACTAGATGTGTTTGGGAGGCTAGTGGGTGCTGGGGCAGTTGGGGTGGGGTGTCCCTCAGAACAAAATAAAAGCAGAATGCTGGACTATTTGTTGAAAAGTAGATTGTGATTTTTGCCATTGCTATCCATCTGTCACAGCAAAAAGCACAGGCACACATGATGCATACAGCCCAGACATACCATTCTGTATTGTATGGGGGTGTATGGACTTACAGGAGTTTAAAAATCTCAAAACACACAGAATACATTCATGGAAACTCAGATTTACCTCACTTCCTCATAATGTGTAGCAGTAGACTCGTGATATATTACAATGCTGTAGCAAGCTTGACCGTGCTCACGTGAACACACACAGTATAAAATCTTCTTACAAAGCCAGGCTTGCTCATAATAATAGTAATAATGTGAAAAAAGTGGATTAATTATTTGGTGACGACTCAAGGATGAAGAGATGAGGCAGGAAGAGAGTTATAGGTTTTAGACAAGAGACAGAGAAAGCACTGCATGTTCCACGGGAATGCTGCCTGCAAGCCAGAAAACTGTGACAAATTCCTACAGAACATACATAAAGAATCACAATCAGAATCAGCAAGTAGGCCTTCATATACAAGAAATGTGCCTTGGTATATTGGTGTATAATAATAGAAATACTATGCAGAATGTAAAGAAAAACAGCAAGCAAGTACTGCTAGTCAAGATACTGGAATAGAAAACAGAAAACTGATAACATGAATTTATAACTATAATGAATTCATTACAATTAGAAAAAATAAAAATAATACACTACAATATGAAAGTTATTTGAAAGAGCTATACAGTTTAATTTAGGAATGAGAAATGACCTGGAAATGTCTAAAATCAACTTTGAGCATTAATGTAAAGAATATTGGCAATATAGAGATGTGTGTTAACGTGACAGTCTCATGTACATTATATACATCTGCTACGTGTGTGTGTGAGCGAGTGTGTGGAGGTGGTCAGGCAGTCAGGAACAGTGTCATCCTGTTGCTATGAGACAGCTGGTCTCACCAGAGGGGACGAGAGAGACGGAGACACACAGAGACAGAGACAGAGACACCACATTTAAAACATTTGTTTGTAAAATGACAGATATAAAGAACAAACAGGAACAGTTCAGTTGCAGATGGAAACTTGACATCTTTTCTGCAGAACGGTGACACAAATCTGTCACATAAGTTCTTTTTGTTACTGTCAGCTTATTTTTATTTCCCAATTTATATGGTCTGTGGTATGTACTGAACGTTGTTTCTATGACCAGAAAACACAGAACAATTCATTGTTGAGTTTTCACAGCCAAATGTTTAATGTGAATGTTACATTACCTGTTATATGTATGAAATTGGTTCAAGTACACAGTGAAAAAAAAAACACGCTGGGTTAAAAGCTGACCCGTTGTGAGGTCAATAATGGGTTAAATTTCCCTGTACCAATGCAACATTTTGATCCAGTGTTGGTGTTATGTTTATATTGCTGGAGCAAAACAGCCCTTCTGTTGAGTGATTTTCTACCCACTGGTACTGTGTAAAATTACTCTGCGCTCTTTCTGTGCTATACTGTTTCTATACTGGGTCAGTTTTAAATCAGTGTTCATTTATATTGATATTGAGCTAAACATCAAGTTTAAAATGTTACATTAATACAACATTAATATAAGTTGGAGGCTCCACACATGAAGCATGATGCATTGTTTTTAGGGAGTGTCTAGAGAAGCAAGTGTATATACACACACACACACACACATCCATCCATCCATCCATCCCGGCGGGGGGGATCTCTCCCAGCTGACCCCCACCCCTCCTACACACACACTCACACCTAGGGACAATGTTGAGTAGCCAATTAACCTAATGTGTTTTTGGGATTGTGGGAGGAAACTGGAGTACCTGGAGAAAACCCACACAGGCACAGGGAGAACATGCAAACTCCACATGGAAGGGCCCAGACTGGGATTTGAACCTGAAACCCTCTTGCTGTGATGCGACAGTGCTAACCACTGCACCACTGTGCCACCAATGCATACTCAATAAATTATTATTTAATGGTTTGATGAGCACCACATGTAAACAATTATTTTGAAATTGGAAAATAAATTGCAGGATGCAAGCAGCTGCCAGAGCTTGACAAGAGAAAGAGGAAAGCATATGGCAAGGACAAAGAGGACAGAAATGGATAAAGAAGGAGCCAATCTGATGAAATTATAAGCAGGTGAAGAGTAAAATGATAAAATACCCTAAGGTGAGGAAGAGGGAGAACAGAGAAGAATGAAAAGAAAGTGATGTTTCTTAAGTAGGCTGTGTACACTTGTCAGGATGTGCCAATCCAAAGAGCGAACATGAATAAAAACTGATATCCTGTAGACAGAGCAGTCAAGATGCTGGTGGTGCAGGGGCCTTCATTCACTGTGTGTGCTGCCTTGTACCTTATGATATCACAAACAAAAACGAACAAAACACTGAGCAGAGACAGCATTACAATCAGATCAGATTGCTGTGATCTGAAAAGGATTGCTGAGCTTTGACTGGATCAGCTTCATTACTAAATAGAAATACGTCCATTTATAAAAGAGGGATAATAATACTGACTAAATAGTACAATCAAATATTAGTATCTAAGTGTAAGAAATCAATAACTGTTTCCAGCAAAACTTAAACGTTTCAACTTTAAACTGTTCAGCCCATCTTTCTTTGGACCATTTTGCACTCTTTTATACACAAGCAACCAAAAATTAGATGAAGATCAAAGCAATTCCCTTGTTCCTCTAACCCATGCACCACCCACCGTGAAAGGATCGCGTCTCCGCTAGCTGCTGCTCATATCAGAGCCCACTGTTGTCGGCTATTGTTACTGCAGCTCAGTTAGGTGGGTTGAATGTGAGTTCAAATTCTTGAAAGGACTGACGCACAAAAAAAGTTCAGATTTAAAGTGGATGATAAAAAGAGGGAAAAGCAGGAGGGGGGTCAAAAATATTAAAAGAGAGAAAAGATGAGAAGGAAGGAGAGAGAGGGCCATGGAGGGATCGAAGTGTGTGTGTGTGTGTGTGCAGTTTAACTGTTGTGTTCATATCTCCTTCTCCCTTCCATCTCAAGCTGAAGGCAATAGTATGATGATTGGGATATGATCTATATAGGGTTGGCCTTGAGCAGGGATTGCTGTCTGGTTAGACCGCGCGCACACACACACACACACACACACACACACACACACACACACACACAGAGAAGGTCCCGCTTTAATCTAGCATGCATTTAGACGAGACAGACGATTTTGTCTCGTCCTGTAAATTTGTCAGCCAGCGCTTCCCTCTCTTTCCTTTCTCTCATTTACTTTTCTGTTCATTCCAGCGCTTCATCTCACATCCCTCACTCTCTCCATTCTTCATGTTTTTTTCCTTCTCTCTTGTTCTAGTTTATCATTTACACCTCTACACCTTCATTTCCACCCCTTCCCTCTTTTCCACCTTATCTCTCCTTCTTCTTTCTCCCTTCCACCTTCCTGCCTTCCTGCCTTCCTGCCGTCCATTTATCTTCCTACCCCCACCCTGCACACAATACGCGCACGGATGTGACGAAAAGGCCAAGCGTGTGTGTGTATGTGTAGGTGTAAGCGTGTGTGAGCCAAGATTCTGTCACAGCTTGAGTGGTCTGACTTTTCTTGCTCTGGATCAATGAACACAAAGAACAGTGTCCCACACTGCCCCCAGGAATCTGTGTGTGTGTGTGTGTGTGCTCACACACATGTGAGTGTGGGTTTGCTTTTTTTTTTTAGATTGAACTCCCCAAACAAGTATATCTAACCTATTTCCTGTCAACACTGCGGTAGTTAGAATGGCTGTTGTGTTATTTTTTGTTGTTGTTTTTTTGTGTGTGTGCTTATGTCTATATGTCTTTGTGTGTGTGTGTGTGTGTATGAGCGTGCAAGTTTGTGCACGTTTGAGAGTTGTGTGACCAGTGACCTATGTGGTTTGAGGCCTGTAGCAGTAATCCATGCTGAGGGCTGGAGGAAGGAGTGGGAGGGTGGTCACTATATGGATCAATATGTCAGCAGTGCACAGTTGTTCTCCTTCTCTCTCCCTCCTTGTGTCATTGCAGCCTCTTCCCACCTTTTCTCCTTCAGTCGCCATCTTTCCTTTTCTGCATTCCACCTATTCCCTTAACTGAATTATCTTCCCTCTTTTAACTCTTTTTCTCTCCTTTGGTATGGCAAATCGCACAATTCAAGTCAATCCTTTCCTCCCTCCTTTCCCTTTTCTTTTGCCATTTACTTATTTTTTTTCCTTCGGTGCCAGCCTCCTTCCCCACAATGCTCTCCCATGGCCACTTGCCATTCCCTAAATCTATTTTTCTCACCCTATATCACTGTCTTCATCATTTCTCGTCAACCTCCATCTCTCTCTCTCTCTCTCTCTCTCTCCTATGAGATAGCTAGTGTCTGTCTGTCCTCCTCTCTCTCTCTCTTTCACACACACACACACACACACTCTCTCTCTCCCTCTCTCTCTCTCTCCCTCTCTCTCTTTTGGTGGCGAGAGCCTATTTCTGTGCATTACTAATCTGTCATTGCTGCACTCCAACAAAAAGACATACTCTTCTCGCTCTTTCTCTCGGTCTGTTTAGTTTTATCTCATCACTGGCATGAACCAGTATTCAGTAAGAGGAGATTAAGATGCAAACAAGTCTCTCTAAATATCCCACAGTATTTCTATGATACAGTGCTCTCTGTGTCTTTATGGTGAACCATAATCACAATGGCAGTGTGCTTTTTCTCTGACACGTTGTTTCAGTCATTTCAAATGACTAAAACAACCTTTTCCTGTTAAAGACCTGCTGTGCAAATAATGACTGTTGTCTTTCAGAAACATAGGCAAGCATAGTGGCTTAAAATGTGATACAGCCCTAAAGACATATACAACAAAGCCTGTGATGTTCATTTTCTTTTTTTAAAAAAAATTGCTGGCTAAAAGAACATGGTCTGTCTGCTATTGTGAGAGTGAATTTAAGAAGATTAAGAAATTACCAAAGTGATGAGACAGAAAGTAACAATAAATTCGAACTGTATGTCAGTGTTGTGTCAGTTTGGTTAATTTATGTTGATATATTTATTCATTTATTTACATTTTTTGATGTTTCTCTCTTTTCCTTTCTTTATCTTGTTTTTAAAAAGTTGCACTGTCGCATTACTTTGCATTGTAGAAAACCTTACCCTCTTTCCACTCGCTTTCCTCTGTTATTTTGACCTCATTCGCTCTCTCCATCCCTCCTTCTCCCTCTCCCCTTTGCTGCTGTCCTCCATTTAGAGTGTTTTTGAGGAAAGAGTGAAAAAAGATGTTTCATCAAAGGACATGACAACCCAAATCACTGATGACTAGTGCATATATGCACATGTTGGTAGATGCACGCATGCACACACACACTTACACTCAGACACTAATGAGAACAATGTGCTCTAACACACTTTCACAACTCACATTTTCTTTCTTTTTTTCATGAGATTCAAAGATTAGCCTGAGGCACTTTCTCTCCTTCAGAATCCCCACCTCTTGTCTTCTCTCTCTTCCTATCTCTCTCCCCAAGACCGTGATAGTGATTATTTAACTCCATGCTCTGAAAATCTGAGGCTGCCATCTCCGATTAACACACGCATGCTCATAAACACATGCATGTGCACATACCTCGACACCCTTTCATCTCCCTCCTCTGCTGCTTCTCTTCTCTTTCTTCCTGCTCCTCAGGGACAGACTTGCTTATGCTTTTTAATTACCATAAGCTCCAAGCAATGTTTTCTGAATTACTGAATCTGACACAAAACATGGAGAAAACTGTCCCTTCAAGAGACATGTGGTTTATTCCATAAAAATATTGAAAACTTTCCATAAGACAATCACTGAGCCACTGATATTCTTCGCTCTAGAGAACTACAGTCAACATAGCTGAGAGTGTTTGCATTTTAAATATCATATTTCTACCTTATATATAAACAACTCTGGGTCTTGTATATCTTCCTGTGCCGTTGTACTCCAAGTATTTCTTTGCAATAACTACAAAAATATCTAGCAGAAACACTGAAGTGATGAATCCAGGACTATCCGTCATCTCGGGCTTGTCTCCGTTCTTCCATTCTGATTAATATTCTGCTCACTTCAGCTGAAAAACACACCCAGTAACCTCCACTCACAATGTAGACTCTCCAGTACCAACAAGATTAGTTAGCTGACAGCACAGCATCACTACACCCCACTAAAGCTACTGAAAATTCTCAAAATGTGTTTATGTCTGTTCAAAGTTTCAGGGAGAAAACTCTTATCTTTGTATTTAGAGAACCATTTAGAGAGCATTTTGTTTAACATTTTCACTTTCCTGTAAATTGATGTTATTTCTAACAGCCAATATCATTGTGAACATACACATCAAAACATGGGAAATCCATTACAATAACGAGATACTTTAGCTAGAAAACTATCTCAGACCTCCACCAACAGAAAGTCAGCTCTCAGTACAAAGCAAACAACTAAGGAAGGAGTTTTTATCTCAACCAAAGGAATTGTACAAAAATACCAATTTAAGACTCAGTACAACAGCTCGCCAATGACAATAGACCCAAAGGATTTCTTTTGTGTATAACAGACAATTGCAGTGATTCTGCGACAACTGTGCAGTTACCTCCTGTAGTCTGGCTTGTGCACTGGTCTACTCTTGGAGCTGAGTGGTTTGATGGTGGCTCCACAGATTAGAGAAGATGGAGTTGGAGAACAATCTGAATTTGTAGAATGGGTGAGCCGTGAATCACACTCTTTTTGGGTCATTGCCAGATTTTCTAAGCTATTTGATGGCCTGTTATGGTCAGGGTAACATTAGATATGTGCATTTTCTGAATTAGCTAATATTCTGAGGCTGGATTTGGCCAGTGGGATAATCAACGATCACTACAATAAGGCTGTGAGAGCTGACGTTTGCTGAATATCACAATATCACAAAAATAAGAATATGAAATGAAAGAACAATACTCTATACTTTCAAATGATATGATATTTCCCCCTCTTGACAGATTGAATGAAAGGCATGAGCCTTTCCAGTTCCAAGGTTGGTTGTTTAGTGATCTGTGTTATTTCACGTACCAGTTTGACTTTTCTGGGTTTTGTCTGTATTTGTGCCTACATGGCAGCTGTATGTTACCTACATCTCATACTGAGTGGGGAAACTGCCTGATCGCTAATATCAGTGACATGCAGGCAGTCAGTTCAAAAAAAGTTTCCTGAGCAGCACAGGTAGATGTGATTGGACCGTTTCTAGAACAACCTAGGCTTCGTACTGAGAATCTGTGTCTCACTGCTAATTCTGAAGTAGGACATCCATGTTAAAAACAAATGCTAAGAAAGATATTATTCATTTTGATGTGGTGAACTACTTTGTAGTGACAGCAGAATGTGGTCCAACTTTGACGTTCATTAGGGAGAGTAAGTTGACATGGCAGATGCTGCAGCCTCTCTGGCCTTCACCCGATTAAGACAGCTGAGTCTGTGGTGTAAAAAGGGACACGAGGGAACAGTGTAACTCAGCTGCTGACTAAGGTCTTCAGCTGTAAGGAGCTGTTTAGAAGACACATTAATTCAGAATCCTTCAGCTGTAGTTCATGAGGAGGTGAGTACATTTATAATGGAATGCTTTCATTTTAATTAGCTGTACAAACTGCATGTCAGCATGCCTTTGTTTCCGATTGCTATAGCTTATCAAGCTCGTCTCTTGTCCTGTTTTGTCACACAAAATGGAAGCCAGGAAACGATCCCAACACTTTTTCTGCATTGCCAAACTAATTTCAAGCATTTGATGACAAAAGGATCAATTTGTTTGTGAAAACTGGCTCAACGCTCTCAGCAGGGTGCTATTTCGGTGGCAATGAAGAAGGATATGGTTTCGAATGATAAAGTGAATCCTCCTCTCATTAAAATGATGTCTCTACGCACTCTACAGAAGGAACACTTCATAGAAGTTGGGGATTAGGGGAGGCATGCAATAAAGCTTTGCTAAATTAAAATCAATCTTCTGCTTCTGTTTTTTAGCTCTCTACATTTTTCTCTGCTTGTAAAGCTCCCTCCATTACTATCTCCACCTTCTATCTCTCCCTCCCTCCCTCCCTCCCACTCTCTGGCCTGGTTCACAGTCCCTCTCGCCATCTCCCTGTGAAAATAGTAGCAAGGCCTTCCTCCCACACACTCTTTCACATGCACATATGTCTTTTGGAGAAAGGGAAGAGGAGGAGGAGGAAGAATAAGAGAGAAAAGAAAATGAAGACAGGGAAATGAGAGATCGCTGAGCAGTGTCACGTGTCTACGCAGCGTCTTCCATCAGCTGTCAGTCAAATCACATTTTCAGTGCTGTGATGACTTTTTATTTTGTTCTGTTGATGATGTCTGAGTTGCCCAAGTATCTGTTTAAGCCGTGATGAGTACTGCTGCAGAATATCCAGTTCTTGTTTTATTCATTCCAAACAAACCAAAAAATAGAAACACATCACTAACTGCACACTCAGCTCCTCAGCACAAAGTATATCTCAGTAGATGTCAGATGATGGTGAATTGCGAAGACCAGCTGTGTTATACAAGGTATAATGCTGCATTGTGCAAAATTGGTTTGGCTAAAATGAGTGTGAAAAACTTGAAAAATTTGATAAAAAATAGAACATGAACAATAGGCCAGCATGGCTGATATTACTGTAGGACTGCCTTTCACAGATACTCAAGTCAAGTCACTTTGATTCATTCAATCACAATCATGCACAGCTGTCCTTAAACGCTTGACTTGAATGATGAATAAAATCCCCCTTTTAAGAGGTAAATTGTTGACTGATGACTAATAAAAAACTGTAGAAATACCAAAGATATATTTCACAAGCTTTTAACAATTTTTTCTCAGATATGTCTTATCAGTATTGGTGCTGCTATCCAAAATTCAGCACTGAGACATACAAAACAGCCCAGGTGTGTGTGTGTGTGTATGAGTCAATGTGGTATGTATCAATACTGTATGTTTAATACATTCTGATCAGATTTTTTGAGTGTTTCTAGGTTTGATACTGTTTGTGTGGTGCAGTTGAATATTGTGTGGACACGTTTGAGTGTTTCTGAAATTGTGCGTGTGTGTGTAGGAGATTACAGTCTTTCACCCGTCTATGAGCACACAGCACCCGTGGGGTCAGTTACTCATCCTGGTTGTGTCTCAGAGTGACATTTCATAGAACGCTGTGCAGACTGAAGAAATAGTAACACAATCAGTGAAACTGGGAAACAACCTAAAAAGACAATGTAAGTCTCTCACCTTATATTTCATGTCCACATCATCATCTCACCTGTAACTATACACTGGAAACTGTGTATTATGCTGCTCTGAAGTATGTGTAAGGTGTGCACATTTTATTCTTGCTTTATGAACACCAGTTTATTTGTTGAAAAATGAATGCACATGACCCCTGTTTTCCATAGGAATACTACTAAGCTCTGAGGAAAGACTTTGCCATATAGAAACTGTAGTATGCAGTACTGTACATCAGGGAAATCATACACATCACAAGGTGAGAAAACACTCACCTGAGTACTTTACATACAGAAACTGTAGTAACCTAGTACTATCCATCTGAATTATAATCTTGCAGACTCATATCTCCAGTTTTAATGATGGGATAATCGCCATCATTGCTTTGATTTTACATGCTGTAAAGTCACTCTGAGCGATTGTTTGCTGAACTCAAATACATGACTTTATAACTCACTCTTTTCCAACTGTCATACCCAGTATATTAGGGTGCAAAGTGAAACTATTTACTAATGTAATCAGCTCCTACTTGCACTTTAAATTGATTTTCATTTTAAATTGAAAGAATTGACCCCAGACCTGGTGGAGACAGAGGCTGACTTGATGATGCAAGCAGGGTCCAAACAGCAATCAGTCAGTGTCTATCTCAATCAAACCATATCCTGCCGGCGCGCTGTCACCAGGAACTTCTCCTTTCAACTTATCTCTTTCACTTCCCCTTGTCTGCCTGCCAGACTGGAAGAAAGAGCAGTGGACTGGGCAAATGCCTCAGCCTCTACGGGCTATTCTGACATACAGTACACAAACGCACACACACAAACACGGAGCTGTGTGGTTTCATCTTCAGCTTATTATTTACAGTCTGCTGGTGACAGCCTGCTGCACTGTATGCAGATCTGGAGCATGTGCACGTGTTTTTATCTGTGTGTGTGTGTGTGTGTGTGTGTGTGTGTGTGTGTGTGATGCGGCACTCAGCACCTTGACTTTCGGCACTGATGTAGGCTTTCTGTCTTTTTCTACACCAGAGTCTTGGAAAGTGCTCTTAGTTAAACTTAGTGTGCGTGTTTGTGTGTGTGCACGCACATGCTTTTAAAACCTGTTGGGCCTCCTCAGTATTTGAAAACAAATTGTTTATTATTTAGATGTTATTTATAATGGATTAACAACAAAGAGCGGAAGTGGAAGTACGTTGTTTACAAACATTACAACTGTTCCTCTGTCCTTCTATTCTGACCTGCAGAAATAAACAAAACATAGTTTAGTTTGGCCTTGAACCAGGTTGATGTCATCTCAAGCATGGGCATCTTCAAATGAAAATCAAAATATCTTAGCATTTTGAACTGGCATGCATATCTGTTGTGAATAGTGTCAGCTTGAATACGTCAACCTATTTAAGAGATCTGAATATGCTTTCCTTCCAAAAGCGCACGTGGACGTCACAAAATGTTAATTATCAAATTAAGAGGGAAATGTGTGAGCTTGTTGTACTGTAGTCTTGTTTGAAATGTTACTGCTCAGAATGCAAATTTAATCCGATGCTTTGTTGCCATGTGAACACACTTGATAGGAATAATGACTGGTGCTTTTGTCCTCAGTACAAGAAGCGTCAGATCACAGCTGTATTGAGTTCAGTCCATCCAGGGCCAATAAAGATTGTTTTCCCTGGTGACCTAATTCGATTTCTTCATTGTAAGTACTGACCAACTAAACAACTGACATAAATGTTTCAAGGTCGAGAGATTACATCGATTACAAAACTGTTTTTAATACAACTGTGCAAATCCCAACTGTCCCTTTAAGGCCCGTGCATCCTGTTCTGCCAGGATAGGGGCGATAATGTAAAGTATAAATCTGTTTAATTAGGTTTATATAACATTTCTGTCCATTTAATATCTGTCACTGCCTTGATGTTATAGGGCTCTATGGTCATCTTTCTACACCATCTCCATTAGTTCAGTGTCGGAGGCACATAACGAGTGCTCTATGCGCCTCTTGACTGTTGCAGCTAATTAGAAACTCCAATTCTGGCCTTGGCGCAATGTCACTGTCAGTCAGCAGGGTATTTTAATGTAACTCGGGGCAGTGCAGGCAATTAGTTATATTTAAGCTGTTTTATAAAACCAAGTACAAAATTTACTGAAGGAAACATGATGACAGTAGAAAGCATCTTCACAGTTTCTCTCGCTCCTTCTCCTTTTCTCCGAGTGATAATTGTTTCCACTGCTGAGCAAAGTGAGTCTCAGTACGTCAATAAGATCTCCAGTCAGAACTCTTCTATTGATTATTCAGCCAGGATGAGAGGATTGCAGAACAAAAGCAAGAACGGAGAGAAGTGGGAGACAGAAAAAGAAAGAGGCAGGAGGACGGTTGCTCGACTTATAGGAAGAGTGTAGCAGACAAATAATAACTCCCCTTCCTCGCTTCCTTCTCTTTACTTTATTTATTTATCTTTTTTTGTGGGGGGGGGGGGGGGCTGTAGGCCTGCCCAAGTACATCAAAGGCCATCCAAGATTTAGTCTTTTTAACTGTCCTATTTTTTTTTTCAAAGTAAACGAATAGAGAGGAGAACAAGTGATGCAGGGACAAAGACAGGAGCTGGGAGGAGATGATGAGATTAGAAGGAACTCCAGAGCTTGATCTTGTTTTTACACTTTCTCTAGCATCGAAGTAGCTGCCTGTATAGTCTCAAATTCCAAATAAGAACCGATAATAGCTAATGTGGCATACTTTAAATGCTGTTGATTTACCAAAAATGAGCTGTCTGACTCTGTTAGCCCCGGCTTAGACCCTGCCTCTAGAAATGGAAAAGTAAAAGCCTGCTTTAATTTTCTAACTGTGCTGTAAGTCTGTAAGTGCTGTCTGAAATGAAATGAAATGAATGAAAACAACATAATAACACTTATCTTTTCTCCAATATATTAGTAAATATGTTTACAGTTTCTTAGTAAAACACTTTTCACACTCTGAGGTCTCCATGCCGAAATGACCACTGAATAAAGTACATTCCCAAAGATCAAAATGTGTAAGGCTGCCAACCTATGTCAACTTATCATTAGACTGAAATACTTTGTGTCTCCAGTATGCATGTGTGCCTGTGTGTAAAGAGTTATGACTGCACATTGTATATTTACTACTTACTTACTGGCCTTCGACAGCATTATGATATATCTGGAGAACTGTCCATGTCCATTATGTATCAACCTTCTCTCTGTTTATTCAGTGTATTTGTAATGTATTGCATGAACTGTACAGGTGACATCCTCTCGCCCATCTGCAGAATGCTTGAGCACCTGGGGAGGTTGAGGCAAATCATCAGTAATGTATTGTGGATATCAGAAATTTGGCCCCACAGGGATGATTCACCAGATTTTTGAAAGCATTTCTGACCATCATATTATCTATTTAACTGTGATACCTTGAATTACTCCAAACAAATGAGACCAGGTTTAATATTGCTACAGCAGATTGCCAAATTATTAAATTTGGTAAATGAACACTACGTTTCCATCGCACACCAATTGCTGAGTGGCCTTCCTCCTGTGTTTTCTGTCAGTCGCCAACTTAAGAGCATTTGAAGACACCTCAAGGCTGTTTCCAGTGGCAATGAAGCCATACAATGAAGGCTGCCTTTTTGCACATTCAAGAAAACGATGTTCACTGTAAAATCTTTCTCCATCTTCATATCTTCATTCATTTTAATGAAAAGCTGGTGGACCTTTTTCCATTTGTGAAGCAAGACTTATTTGTAAACAACATGTCCTAATAACTATAAATGACTAAATAGTTTGATTGCCAAAGACCAACAAAATGACATACGTGCCCATGCTGGACCTTCACCATACAGGTCCTCCTTTCCTGCGATGTTACTGCTGTGAAACAGTGACAGTTTGGTTAGATTTAGGATAAGATCATGAATTGGGTTCAAATATGTATATCAATTACATAACTTAAAGGGACAGTTCACCCCAAAAATACATATGTAGCGCTATTTGTTGATCTAGATTGTTTTGTTACGTGTTGCCAAGAAATATGTAGAAATGTCTTTCTTTCTCTTTCTCCAATATAATGGAACTAGATGGCACTTTGAAAATCAAACCAAAGTGCATCTGGGGAAGTTGTCGGATAATGTACATTTCACACCAACAGCTGCCTGTATTCATTCTTTTATGTTTGTTTCATTCATCATAATAGCCATATTTGAAATACAGAGTTCCTGCCAAAGGCTAATCAGGCTGCAAGACCGTGAAGTTAAATAACTGACTCTTTCCTTTGCTGCAAATCTGCTTAGTTGCGCTTTACTGTTCACTGAGCATGATAGCAATCTTGCTTTGTGTGACTGATAGATGTTCGAAACACTGTTTAATACATCAGCTCAAAAAAATGATGATGTATGAGAAAGAAAACTAATTGCTTTTCATTTTTGTGTAATTGTGCACCATTGTTGAACGACCTCAGTAGCATATTTGTTGATGAAATGCTTTTTTCACGTATGCTAATGAAGATAATCAGCAATGCTACATCTATTGCTGGTGTGGTTTGTATAGAAGAACTGATTGTTTTTCTTTTATCTCAGATTAATTCTTGAATCTTCACAAAGCTTGACAGTGTGTTTATTTAAAAACAAACAAACCATTGCTTGCTGCTGTGAGGTCCTAGAAACAGTGTGTCGCAGTGACATGTACAGCTGTTAATTGTTTGGTATTTATTTTTGACGATGCCTGATGGGGCTCCCACTGATCTAACATCACTTGTATGACAGATCAATAAATGCATCCATCATTCTGAAGTGAGCACAGGGATGCTTCAAAATCAACAATAAAGAAATGATTCTATTTCATTTTATGTAATTAGTTGTTCTTCATGGTTCACAAAGCCTGATAGCAGACAAGCTGGCTGATTGTTTGGTACATAAAAGGTACATTGCAATGTGCACCACACTTATGCTGATTTTCTTTCTTATTATTATGTTGTTTTCATATGTGTGAATTAGATTTACAGTGTGCTGCGTTTCTTATCAACCATTACTAGCTCTTTGTTTTAAGAATAAATTCCTGTTTTGTAAAAAAATGAAACAGCAATGATTTATTTGAAGATGTGATAGAAATACCAATAACTGCCTTTCTTCTTTTTCTCAGGATTTTTTCACTCCATCAACTTGTTTGCCACATGGCCAAATGCACGATTCAGCAGTCAGACTCATCATGATTACTTTTTTCGTTATTGCACATCTGTCAGCGACAGAAGAGCTGATTCCATCTGATGCTTCCTGATATGTTTTAATTATTAATGCGGCTCTATGACAATCTTGCATTCTTGATATTGACAATTAGAGATGGTTGAGTTGCTGACGAGTGCTTTATGTAGCGAGAACAGCAATAGCACAGGTTTTTATTACTAGACAGACTGCGGGATCAGATGTTTTCAGGGCTTTTGGCAACACTGAATTCACTCTTTATGGCTGCCAGTTAAATATGCAGATTTTTTTAACATGTGGTAAAGACCATGGGTTGATATCTCAGCACACTGAGGTGCTTAAGCTCTTCAACTTCAGACATTTTTAGAGCTCATATAACATGAATAGCACAAATGCAATATATTTTTGAATTGCCCTTCCAAAACTAAATACACGAAATGATGGGATTGCGAATGGGAGAATGAGATGAGATGGGCTAAGTGGATTGTGTGTCTTCTGAGAATGCACTTAAAGCATTTATAAATGTAGAGAAACACATTGTTTGGGGCAATATGGTTTGGTGAACCCCAGCAATGAAATCACACAACTACCACTGATCATATCGAATTTGACTGCAAGTCCTTTTGACCTGATTATAACACTAATAATGATTGCTTTTAGAGACAGAGTAGTAATAATGGAAGTGGAGGCACTGCATCAAAACAGTAATAGGGCGGTATTCACTCTGGCAGCCATTTTTTGGTTTCATTTGTCTAAAATGTTGGAAGTTTTGGGTAGCATCCAGTTTCATCCACTTTAATTTTACAATTTATGGGGGCGGTCTTAGCCAGTGGACTTGAAATCCTTTAAAACCTCCCATTTCCTTCACAATGATAAACACGGAAGAAAGGACTGGAATTAAGGACAGTTTGCCTTAAATAAATAAAGGTTAATTAGAACTGCACATAGATGTATGAAATCCATCAACACTTCTCCCTCTTAATATGCAAATTAGATTTTAGTAACCTTCTTGCTCTCATAATTCCACATCATCTTTTTTAAGGGCTTTCTGAGAAAGAGAAACACAACTTCATGCTTTTCTGTAACTGTAATTGATCAGTCTTTTATGCTGGTGCATGTTTGCCTTGAGATTTTAAATAATTTCTTATTCAGTGTGATGTGACAGACTTTGTCAAATTTAAGCCCTAATGCCAGTAAAGAAAAACTACAGTGAATGTTAGTTTTCACCCCAACATGGAGGAAGCAGACGGCTTTGAAGTAGTGCTGGACTTTGCCCATGAAGGTTTTTTTTCCTCAAGGATTTTTGTATGTTTTCTCTCTTTACAGTAGAGGCATGTATCACACACACACACACACACACACACACATACACGTACACTAACTATCAGGATAGTAGAATTCTAGAGGGTATGCAGCGATGACAGTCAGAGGATGAATGACCCAGCAGAGTATCACTGAGCTGACACTCTGATAATTACATGCCAATCTCACACACTCTCATTTCCGCCATCGACACACACAAAAACACACAAACGCACCATGTAAACTGGGTTTGTAGACAAAGCACATGCATGCACACAGTTCACAGCCAGTGACGACTGCGTGTAACATGCTCTTGTTCCACACTGACAAACAAACTGTATTCAGTGTGGTTTTGGTAGGGGCAAATTTTGACAACAGTGCAGACAAACACACACACACACACACACAAACACAGATTTGATGTATTTTCCGCAATGCGTCTCTCTCCAAATTCCTAACTGTGTTCATTTACTAGCAGAGGTCTCATCAAACTTTAACCAGGCAGCATAAACAGCTTCAAATGGAATAAAACACCACAACTAGCTACACTGGAGCTACAAGACATGTACACACACGCACATTGTGGAAACAGACACCCATACTGTATGCACACTCAACACACAAGTTGCAGGTTTATGCACACACACACACACACACACACAAATATATACAGTCTGCATGTATGAACTCACTGGTTCTCTTTCACACCAAATGAGGAAAGTGTGTTCACATACA
The DNA here is from genome assembly GCF_020382885.2 of Scatophagus argus. NCBI lineage: Eukaryota > Metazoa > Chordata > Actinopteri > Scatophagidae > Scatophagus > Scatophagus argus. The sequence continues at coordinate 11,059,253 of NC_058494.1, read as the reverse complement.
GCCAATGCTCACACACACAAACATTCATAGCACAGTGATAGTTGAGAAGGAAATGTAGGCAGAAGATGCAGATGTTGTAATCATAGCCTCCTACTGTCAGCACTGCTGTGTATGTGTGTGTGTGTGTGTGTGTGTGTGTGTGTGTGTGTGTGTGTGTGTGTGTGTGTGTTATTGAGAGACAAAATGAAGCAGTTGAGAGGCTGTCTCTCATCAACTTGTGTGCATTGGAATTGTTTTATTTCCTGCACTGCTCGCTATAATTTGGTGCCACACTCACGGCTCAAGCTCTTATTGTTTGTGCTTTTTCTTCTTTCTTTTTATTTTCTCCCTAAAACCCTCAGATTTGTTCTCTCTATCTCCCCCACTCTATCTTTCTGACTCTGCCTGCAACTTATCAGGGGATGAGACTGAGTACCCACAGTCCTGCGCTGTGATTGGTGATTTTCTGTCTGATGTTCAGCCAATAGTGTGTCAGTGTCCCATTAAGAAGCCATCTCATTAATCACCACTAAACTCATTTACCCAGAGGCCCCCTCATGACTTTATTGATGCCTGGCTCTTTAGAAGCCCATTGGCCCCCCTTTGTGACACAGGTGAGAACGTATGATTGGTTGTCCCTGAGGTGAAGGTGGGAATCCATTGGCTGTCATGATCAATGTAGGATGTCTCAGAAAATGAATGACTAACCTCCCCTGTCAAATCAGTCGTGCTCCCTTGTTTTAAGGCGCCTTGTTGGAACGTGACACACTAGCTGGACGGGGTTTGAAATTATTTTAATTTTAAATGACACTTTTATTTTAAATGGTACAAGCTGATACAACTCTGAAGTGTCAATATAAAACATCTTAAATGCCATCAAAGCATTGCATGGCTGAAGTTTTCAGTTATTACTTTTGATTGTTTTTCCGCTTCATAACATACATGAGTCGATAAAAAGCCAGCCTTAAGGGATTTGTGAATCTTAGAAGTAGTGATAACAAAACAATATTGTTAGGTCCGGCAGACATTAATGAAACTAATGTTCCAGTGTATATCTTGTTGGTGAACCCCGAAGAACCCAGGAGACATCAGAGATTTATTAGTTAAACCATCTGATATTTGAAATTTAAATGGCGACATTAGCAATTTTTTCAACTACATTTATCAATATAATCAGACCAGGAAGTCACAGCTGCTTTGTCTTACTTCCAATAACAGTTCCCATAATGCTTTGAGAAATGGAAATTATTCATGAAAATAATTTATTTATTATAATTATGTGCAGTTTATCCACAGCTGTACAGACAACCATCACTGAAACAATTTTGATCCTGAAGAAAACCTGAAAATGTTCAATCAATTCTCATAATTCTCAGGCAAGTTCTGGAGGTGTGGGTGTCATGCAAACTATTCACCTCTATCTTTTCTTAAAGTCTCTACCGCTCCATTCCCCCTTCCATGTGAAACTCTGTGATGCCCCCTGAGGAGGTGAGCCCCACAGTCTGAAAACCTCTGCTCTAGCAAAGAGGGGTCCCTTTGGTTGCCTCGAGGACAGGAGAAAGGTGCTGCATGATTTGTTCATTGAACTGTAATTGAATGTTTCACCACATTATAAAAACATGACATTCACATAGACCACTTAAGCCACATATATAAAACATTACTTTAAATATGCAGTTATTCCCCGGCTAACAACATGGCAGCTCACACTCACCAGTTGTTGCACTTTGACTGAACCTGTCAAAATAATTAAAATCAGACTGCGTAGTAGAAAAAAATCCTATGATGTAATGCTGTAATTTAAAATAGGTTGATTACAACTGGTGTACAGTGGTTGCTCTTATAATACATAAACACACTTTATACCACTTCGATTACTAAATCCATTCTACGCTCACTGAACTGGTTTATGACTGACTGTGAGTGAGTGTGCTACTATTTTAAGCTGACATGAAATTCGTTTTTCCCAAACCATCTTTTTGAATGATTAAAAAGGCTAATGACCACCAGCTGTTGGCAGCCCCACTTCAGTTTGGCATATTGTCTTTAATGTTATATTAATACAACAGCTTCCATTCTTATCATTCGTCCTGTTTAACACTGTCGTCATATATCAAAGTGTACTGAACTGGATTAGTGTCAGTCGTGTAACAGTGACAGCTGTTCTCTTTATTTTGTGACATGGAAGCGCTGCAGTGTGACGGGACAAGTAAAAGTCACCGGGAAATGTCCTGCATTGTGCAAGAAAAGACAGAAGAGAAAACAAGGAGAGCTGAGTGTTTTATCTGCCGAGGAAATTCAGCCAAGTCAGGTGTGGAAAGAAAAAGAAAATAGATATCGTTATGGAAGCATGCTGAGGAATGTCAGGAGAGTTCACTGAAAAGTCAGTGAATAACTTCAAGGATCGCATAAAGTGACTATATGGATTTTGTGTTTGAAATAGGGTGAGCGCAGTCCTCATTTTTTTCTGCCCCCAACTCTCGTCTTCACACTGGAAGGACCAAATGACGTGACAGTGAGATGACAACAGCGAAACACTTTCCATTTTTAGCTGATTTGCCTTTGTGACCAAGATCTTTAGATGACTCGTGTTTCTTATTGCCCACGTGCTGCCAATATGCACCTGTGTTGAGATGTTCTGCACTTGATTCAACAGGGAATCAAATTAGCTTAAAGTTCAGTACTGCACTGATTCTTCTTCGTGTTGGTCGATTCTGCTTCTTAAATGGTGACTCTTTAATCAATTCAGTTCCTGGACTGAAATTACTCATTGTATAATTCAGTTTATCGTTTGGCAGAGTCGCACAATATGAAGTCAATGTTTGTTTTTGGTCCAGCTGGCTCACTGGTTTGGCTTACCTGTCTGATGTAACTCACTGTAACCACTGACTTCAGTGTGCCACCATATGGCCCTGTGTGTGTGTGTGTGTGTGTGTGTGTGTGCGAGTGACATCATGAAATTTCATCTATGCCAAAACCAAATGTGTGGAGATGAGTCAGATCATGATTACATAAGCGAGGTTGTTGATGTCTCGGCCTTCATTCCTTCGTCTATTAGTAGTAATGATTTTGTGGCTGACTGTGAAATGTAACTGTGGTTGTTTGAAACAATGCTCAGAGTAAAGTCTGGAGAAAAGATTACAGGAGTGTTTGTATGTGAAGAAATATGTTAAAGCAGATATGAATCCACTTCTAAATTATCATTTTGGCGTATAAGCTAAACAAGCAGTCCTGCCTGTAGAGAGAAGGTAAGCTGCAGTGTTTTGCCAAGCAGCAAATTCGTTGAAATCTTAAGTTTAGTGCTGTGTGACTCAGCTGGGCCCTGAGGAGGAAAGGAAGAGGGCCAGTGCACCCATGCAGATTTTATCTTCTGTTTCCAGCAGCTTGAAACTACTCAAAGGAAAAGTCTTTCGTTGTTGGTCTGCTCTGAACGAGCAATCACAGACTCACAGACCGCAAGGTCTGCAATGCTGACTAAAAGTGGATGACCAAAGGTGGGACCAGAATGAGTCTCACTGACTAAATCTTTTGCTAATATAAAGTTTATTCCTTTTTAAATGAATTCTCTATAATTATGTTCAATTTTGCACTGTATGATTTCTAAATAGTAAGACAGTAAATGGACTGAATATAATTTTCTGCGTTAAACAAAGAGTATGTGAATGAGTGCCTCATTCACACACACAAGAGGGGCTGAGGACAGAACAGCCTAGCCTGCAATTAATAGACAACCTGCACTCAACCTCCTGAGCTCTTCACAGTGAACATGCACAATTCAAGGTGTAGGTCATGGAAAGCAACAAAACAAAAAAAAAAGAAAAGAAAGCTCTGTGTTTGCATTATTTACCAGCCCGTTAGTTAGAATCCTCTCGTGTCCGAGGACATCACAAGCGTGAAACGTGACAGATGAATTGGCTGCTCTGTTGTTCAACCGTTAAAACAATGCTGTTTTTTTTTAAGCATCCAAAAATAGATCTTAATCTATTACAAATCTGTCTGGCAGTTATTGTTATGCTGTCTCTAATATCTCACTTGTAGTTTATAACTGTTTCCATTCATTCCTCACCCTCAGCTCAAATATTACACTTGTAACTGTGCAAATACTCTTTGTCTACAGTATGTGCTGCCGTAAGCTTGCAAGTGTGTGTCTGTTTGCTTACTTGTGCTTCCCCGCCAACATGCACACACCCTCTTCCCCCTGTATCAAATGTCACATCTGCCTGTTCAAATGGCACTGACTTCACTTAACACAGAGACAGTGCTGGTCCCACGACTACTTAATGCAATTGCTGTGTGTTGAGAGGAAAAGCACATGCACACTCTGAAACGCATACGTACCGCAGAAACCACCGATGGCCTTGTTCTCCCTTTTGACATAGACACGCATACACAGACATACAGCATGGTTTGACATGTCTGTCTGTGTTAAAGCTTAGGTCTGCTTGGTCTGAAGTGAGTCTTTCTCAGCAGCTGCTCAGGTCTCCGTCAAAATCAATACAGAGAATTGGTCTACTGAATCCTTTGGGAAAGTTACAATATGGGCATGCGTCTGTGTATTGAGTCCAAGAAGCAGGAGTGAAGAGAGTAAGCTTACTGGATGCCATAATGGATTCCACACTCCTCCTCCCCCTAACTCTCTCTGTCTGCCTTCCCCTCTCTTGCCCTGCAACTCTTGAGACAACCTCACCTCCTCAGACTCCAGTCTTAAGACCTTAAGCTTTCTAATCTCCTCCTCTCCACACTCTCATCCTCTCCTCCTGTCCCAGTCCTCCTCACCCGACTCCCATGTTCCTCCCTCTCGTCTCTTTCTCCTTGTTCGACCTACAGGTGTCAAATGCAAAGTAGCAGAGAGGGTTTCGTCCTGCGCTGAGAGATGTATATCCCCCTTTGAGGCTCCTTTTGTGTCTGGATAGGCAATTCAAGTAGATCACAAGTGGTCCATTTATTAAGGACTACCATAGGTGTTCCCAGGACAAAGAGTGAAGTTTCCCATTATGGGTCTCTTTTAAGAATATAACAGCCCTGTAATTTATCATTCCATATGGGCCCCTTTAGGTTTGCTGCAGACTGAGTGTCCTCTTCAATTTAATGAGGTAATACTCTCCAGCGCATGCAAATGTAAGCAAAAGTTTAGACTCAGATATGCTTCAGTATCATAACAACCTACAGACACCTTTAGAAAAAGTCTAATAATACTGAAAGGAAATGTTAAGATTTTTTTTTATTAATTAAACAACACATCCTCTCTGGGCTGACGTTGATTATGTGAACCAATAAAATTGAGAACAGCCAATATAAACTTAGTTATTTATGCCATATGTTTTCACATAACCTTTGTTAATGTCTCTGTCTCTAAGTGTGACATCTCAAAATGTATTAATGGATTTTCAAACAGTCCACTGGACAGGCAGTCATTGAGCTAGGACACAACAGATTGGATTTTAATGCTGACATTTAAGATTTTTACCATCATCAACTTTTAGCAGTAATTATGAATCTAATGGAGACGATGGCTTCATGCTAAATATGTATTATGTGTTTTCAGGGGAGATAATTCAGTTTATCTTATGAAAACCTAAATTTAATGACTAATGTCTTTAGGTATGACACCTCCTTGGAAGACTGTTCAGTGTTTTTTAAGGTTTGTGTTCTCTAAGCACTTTCTAATTTCAACCCTAATTAAATGCACAACATGAGGAACAGCATCTGTGTCAACCACGGGGAATTTAAACCTTGCAACATTTGAGCTTTCATCAGACACGGTGCAATGAGCATCTCAACAGCTTTTATGGATTTCACAGCGAGCATTTCCTCTGTGACTGGAGTGGAATTTTGGGGGTAGTGCTCTGACTGTCCCCCAGGTTTACCTTCCAGGAAGGTGTTCATGTTGGTTTGAGAGTGTCAAGACTTACTGGAAGAGAGTCTAAGATGTAGGTTCCCAGAAGCGAGTTCAGATGTCTTAATGTGGCGCCTGAAGTTTATGTGGTGAGGTGTAAACGTTGGATGGGCCATTTGTGGGCAGTAAATGTACAGCTCCTCTCGGCAGTGCATGTAATAAATCTGTCATTATCACTCTCGGTCTCTTCCGGTGCTCATTCTCTCCCTTGCATTTCTCTGTTTTTTCTGTCTCATCCTAAAACACACCCAAAGGATGCTATCCACCCATTTAAAGGCCTGAGTACTAAATAGCTTCGCTCAGTTAAAGTAATGTTTTGATGAACATACTAATGAGCATTCTCCACATGATGGACCTCTGGCACTCACCTTATGTTCTGGGCTGAGTATGTATCAGAGGAAATGAGATGAGCTGAAATGAGAGGGTGGCATTATCACACTGGCCAAACACACACTTCCATCTGAGGTCTGCGATCAAGGCCATTGACCCTGCGATCCTGACCTGCACTGCCATGTTGCCCACCTCCAGATGTCTATCTCTGTTGGACTCCATAGTAACCAGCCATCATAGCTGGCAACAAACATGGCCAGCGCTAATCACTGACAACATGGAAGCTGTGGGGTAGCTGGACTGTCAGCGGGGTGGACTGAAAGGTCCATGAACTGACTGAATCTTTATGTGCAGGCACAACTTGTTGGCTAACGTGGGATGAGCTGTGTTTGACTGCTGGCATCGTTTATCATTATTTTATTTTTTGATTGTTGTGTATTGCCTGATTCATTTTAATCAGTCACCTTTATGTGCTCTTTTTTTCAAAATGGATATGCAGCTGTTGGAACAGGAGGGATTGTACTGTTGAAATTGAATATAAATTTAAAAAAAAAACAACAACAAATAAATAACATTGGACCATTTTGTGGCCATTCATTTTATGGACAATTGAGTCATGACCTTTTGGAAATTGCATATCATGTGTTCCAAACCTCAGATTGTTAAACTGTTCCACACATACCCTTGAAAACTTTCAAAAGAGGACATTAAAAATGAAATACAATTCCTGAGCTGCTGCCCAAATTTACTGATGTGTGCAATGGGTGCAATAAAAGGTTCCACCTGTAAAACAGCAACACCTGTGCACATAATATGTTTGTACTTTATTGTTACCTAATATGCTGATGGAAACTCTGAAGGGTTTTATTGTTTGTTCACTGTTTATTCTGCCATTCAATTTTTAGATTATGTAATAAATGTGATTCTCGACCTCTGTCCTCTTCTACAAGGAGGTCATGGGTCAAGATCAACCAAAGAGCAGCACCCAGGAGCTGGCACTGGCGCTGTGTTTTGTTCAAGGAGAGCTTATGTGGTTAGACTCCTGCCAAAACATGACCCTGAATCTGGATCTGAGCTTGTATGATGCACACACACTTGTAGCTGTTTTTCCACTGGAGTGTTTCTCAGCATGGTTAGTGCTGAAATTGCGTTTGAGCCACACACAAAAAAAGAAAACCTATTAAGATTAACTTTACTTCGGTTTAGAGGCTGGGGCCCTTGACTCCAGCATGAATGTCATTACTCAAGAGCCCTTGGCCCTCAGGTGGTCTAACCCTAGCATTTAGATTAAGTGCAATTACTGTCTTGCACACAGAGATCACAGGCTGAACACTGAGATGACCACGGATAGCTGTTGTGCTAGCCGTGAAAACAGTTAAAGCAACAGCAAGCAGCAAACAGCTGCACACACACACACACACACATTCACACGCTATGAGGCAGCTCGAGGCCTTTCTGTGGTTCTGACATGGGTTTTTGTGATGTGTAACAGTATGCCAGCTAGCTGGGTGGGAGGATAGAAATTTTTATATGCCTCACTAAAGCTGTAATCCGTGACTTGCACTGCGCGTGTGCGTGGGCGTGTTTCATGAGATAAACAATAAGTGGCGGCTTGTGTTAAAGTGAACTTATCTCAAACCAAGTCAGTGTACTTGTGTGGCTTAATTCTCATTGGAGAGTAACAAAGTGGGGGAAACTGACAGCAGTAATGGAACAGGCATTCTCAGACACTTCATTAAGATCACGTGCCATCCCACCTGGCAGAAACCTCTTATATTTTGCTCCATGTATCCATCATTAGCATGCTCCTCGCACAAATACAAATGAGAGAAAGATAAAGGCACATTCTTTTTATAATCTTGATGCTTGTGTTTTCTAAACTTTATTATCAAGGGAGAGCAAAGGAGCAATTAAGTATACCAGCATTTTGTAAGCAGAGCTGCTTCAAATTCCAACACAACCAAACAACCACTCACCTTGAAGCAACTCAGCATAACAGCAGTCCTCTACTTTTGGCCCCTAAACAGTTGGTGGGAGTTAAATGTCTTGCTAAAGGGCACCCACATAGTTTTTGATAAAGGAGGAGTGAGTCTTCTTCTGTCAGCTATCTGTCTCCATCAGCTCCAATGAGGACATGTTTAGGTGTACTTTGTCTTACTTTTACATCAATGAAGGGAAATAATGCACCTGTGTGCATAAAGTTCAGTGCAATATGTGGGCTGCAGAATGCTATGATCATACATATTTTAGGTGGCAGAAAACTGAAAATGTGAAAACTGTGTTTGCTTTATCTCACTAGCAAAAAAAAAAAAAAAGAAAAAAGGGGGGGGGACATGCAAACAAAGAGTCTTGACCTCCACCTCCGCATAAGCAGACACAGGAGGGGAGGAGGAGACAGGAGAGATGCTCAACTAACAAAATAAGGTGGAATGGGTGGAATGAGAAAAGGAAGGACAGTGGGAAAATAATGGTTTATTGCAGCAATTTAACAGCATTTTGCATATTTTTGCAGTAAAATCCAAAGACAAAATAAGGAAAGAGAGAAACCAAATGGGTGTCAGAAATGTGTTAACACTATCACCCGTCTTTTATCTGTGCTTGCCCTTGTAGTCTTGATATAGTCCCATTTGTTCTTCAGCATACATAGGTGGAGCGATGTGGTTTCATAAAGCTTACATTTAAAACTCTTTTTGTTCAGCAAGTCTAAAAGTATTTAGAAATTTCTGCAAAAAAAAAACAAAACAAAACAAAAAACATAAACATGTAGAAGCTGCTGGATATGATTTGAATAGAAATAATGCCAGAGTTAAAATGCAAAGTGGACCAAGAGAGGGATAAAGGTTTGGCTTTGACCCTTAGTAATAACAGACAGAGGCACACAAAAAAGCATGAGAAGCAAAATAGAGGAAACCTGTTCATAGAAATGTTATCGAATGACTGGGGACTCCATTCCTGGGTGTTATGATTTGTACTTCCTCATGATGAGGTATTGAATCTGCTGCAGTGAATATTATCTGACTTATCTTCTAGCTGCTCAGAATATTAAAGTGTCACTTCAGTGTTGTTAATCATATAATGTAACTGCATTTTCAGTGTTCTTTCGACTTAACTGTAGTACTGTCCCTGTTGAAGTGAGTTGAGACTGTACACGCTGGGAAAATGAATGAATCCCACCAAACGTAATGCAACACGAATGCAACACGGGCAGTGAAGCAGCTGCCATTAATTCCAAATGAAACGTTCCCTATGGGGAGGTAGACAGAGACAGATAGAGACACAGAGATGTATGCACACAGAAAGAGAGCAAGCGAAACTCATCTGTAACCTAGCAGTCATCTCTCTCAGCCAATCATTCTTTTTTTTTCTTTTTCATTGTCAATAAATTCTATTAAAATCCAGCTCAGGGTGTCCGATCTGCTGATTCCACTTCTATAGAGCCTCCTCTCATTGTCTCACCAAAGGCTCAAGTGAAGGGCACTGATAATTAATTGTAAAAGTGAGATTGGTGGCTCTGAAACAGTTATTTTGTTTGACTAGTTAAATTTTCATTTAATGAACTCATAATCAGCAGTATCCTCTCCCTGCCGATGCGATTTTCACAGTTCATCAGCGGAGTCTCTCTTGTATGACTGCAGACAACTCTCTGTGTGTGTGTGTGTGGCATTTTTAGGCATTTGATTTGATCAGCCTGCGAATTATTGTTGAATTACATCTGTTTAAGGATCTAAATAGCTGAGAACCTGCTACATCATATACAGTATATAGTATAGAAAACTGTTGGGGAAAGTGTCTGGTGTGTTGAGTAATGACATTCACCCACTAATGTTTACTGTGGGAGGGTAATTTTTATCAGTGACGTGCTGAAATTTGACACTGTTGCAACAACAAAATGCCTTGTTTCATCAATGTCATATACTGTCATCCACTGCAGTCATGTCCATGCACTTTTGGTGATGCTTTTATTCAGAGCGGAAATATGAAAATATTTTCATGGCTTTGTTTTCTAGCCTACCATGATGCCTTCCTGACCTCATCCATACATGCAGAAGACAAAAGTTGTCTTTCTTTTATCCGTTCACCTGGTCTGTGAAGAAAAAAAAGCTGATTTCCATATAGTCTGTCTACAGTTCAGTGGACAAGAGGCAAAGCATTTTATATTGGAGGTGTTTTCCCATTTTCTCATGCAGATAAGGAATTTGACACACCTGAAGATTCCTGACAGGTATGTGTATGTGTGTGTGTGTGTGTGTCTGTGTGTCTCTATGAGAAAGCTCCATCTGTGTGTGGACACACATCATTCACCAAGCCACCAGCTGAAGCAGAACATGGAGGAAATTTTAATCAAGGCTCTCAGCAAGACTGGTGGGCTAGAGGTGAGTGTGTGTGAGAGTGTGCGCACACAGGTATATTAGAAATTATGCCAGGGGTACTGTGATGAAACATTAAGACTACTCCCACCAGTGATAAAGAAGCAAATAGTCCTGTGTGACCTCGGAGCATCTTCTTGTTAGAATGAAGAATAGACTCCAGTGGCTGGCTGGTTCAGTACTAATAGTTACAAGATATATGCATGTTTGGGGACCTCTGCCATGGCCACCACACTAGATCATAACCAAATTTTAGTTTTACAAGCTTTCCCCAATTTTCATTCTTTCCTTGAGATAATAAGCTCTTATAGTAAAAAAAAAAATCCCTTAAACTCTCCCAGTGTGCTTTTAATTCTCCTTCTGCAAAAGTTCTCAGTGTAAATGAAACATCACCCGGGCACAATGGCTCTTAATCTTACAGGGTTACATGTTATTCTTAGCATGACATAATTTTTGTTTTACTGATTTTACAGTCTTTGCCAAGCAAACTTCAGGTAAGAGGAAGGTGGCTTCATTTAGATCAAAACATACTAAAGCTTACACAGGGAGAAACAAAAAAGGAGAAGAGGGACCTTGGTTTTCAGCTGCTGTACCAACTCCTTCAGCAGTTATACATGAAGAGAAACTACAAAGGTGGCAGTTCTGATAAACTGGCCTTGTACTACTATTAGTTGCTTATAAAACTTGGAATCAGCGAGCTCCACAAGTACTTCCTGGCCTTTCATGTTTCTTTCCATTCAGCTCTGATAAAATGCTCTCAATTGATGTGGGTTTATAACTTACAGAAGAAGAGATTTCAGCCAAAGAGTGCAGCCATTATTATTGAAGACTGTGTCAAGGTCAACACTACTGGGAAGATTTTTTTTCTGTCCTCTATCAGATGTTTTAAATCTCTGCAGGAAGTGTAGAGCACTCTGCTTTTACTCATGAAGTCTGATAATTTATTGTACCTAAAGAACGTGAAGAGGATGCTAAAATGAGTTATCTACTGTTTTTTTATTGGGTTTTTTTTTAGTTAGTTCTTCAATTCACAAATATTGGACGGTTCTCTTTCGAACAATGGTGGTGAAAGTTCCTACTTACAGCTGACAAATGACAATACAAGACAAAAGTACTGGGCCACCTGTCCATTACACCAACAGGGACTTTAATGACATTGCATTCTAAATACACAGACATTAATATGGAAGTGGTCCTCCCTTTGCAGCTATAACAGCTTCCACTCTTCTGGGAAGACTTGCCCCAGTTTCTATGGGAATTTTTGCCCAGTCATGCAATGGAGCATTTAAAAGGCAGGCACTGATGTTGGACATAAAGGCCTGGCATACAATCTCTGTTCCAGTTCATCCCAAAGGTGTTTGATGAGGCTGAGGTCAGGACTCTGCGTGGGCCAGTTGAATTCTTCCAAGTAAGGGGTCTAGCTCAACCCTGGAAAAACAGCCCCATCCCAATACTTATGTCTATATTGTGTATAAAATGATCAAAAATATTCATCTGTACTACTCTACTAAAATAAAGTGATTTATTAAATAATAATAATAATGATAATAGCAATAACAACAACAACAATAATAATAATGCATTTTATGTAAAGGTGCCGTTCAGATCACTCAAGGTCACATCAAAAACAAGAAATAACAGTAATAAACACTTGGAAAATAAAAGCAACAGGTGAGAACACAACAGTAAGTGGAACAAATGAACAGAAACTGAGGATAAGCTACATTAGAGTGCAGGCATTAGTCACAAGGAATAAAGTTAAAAGATATTAAAGTTATAAATTAATTAATAAAACATGTTGGAAAAAATGATTTGGAACCATTTAGGCACCACATTCCATTGGTAGGCTAATCAAAAGGTTATAAATGCAAAACCAGGGGTACCATCACACGCCAGTTGACACAAATGCCTATTTCTAATTTTCATGCACTTGGGCAAACACAAGTAGAACATTCCAAACATAAATGTATACGTACACAAAATAATTTCTCCATCGACATTGTTTGATTGGGTGGCATGGTGGTGCCACGGTTAGCACTGTCGCCTCATAGCAAGAGGGTTCCAGGTTTGTATCCCGGTCTGGGCCCTTCTATGTGGAGTTTGCATGTTCTCCCTGTGCTTGTGTGGGTTTTCTCGAGTTTCCTCTTACAAACCCAAAAACATGCATGATAGGTTAATTGGCTACTCAACATTTCCCCAAAGTGTGAGTGTGTGCATGTGTGGTTGTCTGTCTTTGTGTGTCAGCTCTGCTATTGACTGGTCAGCTGAGATAGGCAACCAGTCCAGGGTGTACCCCGTCAGCTGGGATAGATTCTAGTCCCCCCGCAACCCTGACAGATAAGCAGAATAGAAAATGAATGAGTGAATTTTTTATTAATTTTGCAATTTTTATTGGCTGCATTCACAGTCAGTGAATTCCACAGCATTATTCTCTTCACTCAATGCCTTGTAAACTTTCAATTTTTCCAAAACGGAAAAGACACAACTGGGTTTGGAGATTTTCAGACCTCCTTCACTCCCTCCTTATTAACTGGTGCTCGGTCGACGCTAACCTCCTACCCCCTGCCGTCTGTATTAATTATCCTCCTGTGTAGATCAGGGAGGATTTATTAGATAGAGGAAGGCTTAGGGTTCTTGGCGTTTTGCTTATTAATGATGATCATGATAATCCCCTTTTCTACTAGACTAGGATTTAGTCTCTGAGGACACGGGGTCTGTTTTCATACAGTAAGATGTAAATTGATGTGTGTATGTCAGTCAGTCATGTTTTTCGGTTTTCACTGTGTCTACTTGTGCCTGTCCTCCCTCCTTTTTATTTCATGTCATCAGTTTAGATACTCTTAACTCCTGCCTGGCGGCCTTTCCCCTCTTCCTCTTATCTATGCCATCCTTCTTCTTCCATGTCCTTGAATCATTTCCTTCAAACTGAGCCTGTTTTGCTTCTTCTGTCAACCTCTGCAACCTAAAGGTGTAGGTTGGATTTGTGTAGGCTTTTACCTTGCGTACGATTTTACATTCTGCCATTACTTCATCCTTCCCCCTCTTTGCTTCCTTGCCGCATCTCTCTTTTCTGCTCATTATCTTTGACAGGTGAACCTTTATGGCATATTCCTTCGGTCCATCCTTTTCCATTTTCCTTTCCCTCTGCATAGACATGTTTTATCATTGCTTCCAGCCCCATCCCATGTAACTTGTAGATGCGCAATAATAAAAGCTCTTGTATCTCGCTTTCTCCAATTCTTTCAATTTCTCTTTTCACCATTTCTTGGTTTGCTTGTTTCACAATGTCAGTCTCTTTCCCCCTCTCTCTCTCTCCCTTCTTCCCTTCCCCCTACCTCTGCCCTCACTCATCCGCTCTCACTTTTGCGCACATCATTCCATCCCGTCTTTCCTTCATTGATTTCTTCATTCTCTCAATGTCAGCCCTTCTGTCTCTCTCTCTCCTTGTCACTCCTACATCTCTCTATACAATCTCTTCTTCCTCCACTACAGCTTGCCCCTCATCCCCCCCCTCACCTTCTCTTCCTCCATTCCCCCTCTTGTGTCTTGTCTCTTTTCCTCTCTCCTTCCCCCTCCTTCCCCCTTACCAGAAGACCTTGCCACTGGGCCAAGCCTGCCCATTTACATTGGAATAAATCTACCCCATCGCACAGCCACTTCTCAGTTGTTTCTTTTTTTTCAACCACTGCAATCCTTTTAGCCACCAGCCTCAAGAATTAATAAAACACAGCAATAAACTCTCCCTCCTCCCTCTTTTCTTCATCCCCTCTTTCTTTTTTCTTCTCTCTCTTTCTCTCTCTCAATGTCAAGTGATGGATGGCTTGTAGGAGTGGGTGCCAGCTGTGATGTAATGACACTACAGCCATGTCCTTATTTTAACTCTGGCCTCCATCAGAATATTTGTCAACATGGGACTCCCTCAAAGGCATAAATACAAATGAAAGCTAATAAAAGTTGGCAAAAATAGCAAAATTATACAAAGACTATAATAAGTAATCAAAAATGACAGTTAATTGGATGCAGCTCTACGACTCCTACAGGGACATAATGAAAAAGCAATATAATATTGTGAATGTAATCCAAAGAGAAGTGAACAATATTGCAATATTGCTAAACAAGCAGGGATTTTTTTTTTTTTGGCTTTAGTGGCACAGTGTTACTCTGAGGCTCTCCTTCGCTGCTGTGAAACATTTCTTTACCAAAAGTCTGGGCTATTTGTGTTTCTATGTACATACAGTTTTATTGTTTTACGCAGTTGCATCAAGTAGGATTTAAGGTGTTTCATCCAAATGGTTTTAGATGTCACACAAGTAGTTAAATAGAGATCACCTCTCTAGTTTGATTATACTAAAAAAAACAAAAACAAAAAAACACCTGCTTCGGGAGAGTGTAGTTTTTGATCGTTCTGTATCATGATGAAGTTGAGCCATCATGAACCACAGAGGTTCCTCAAATCTAACCAATCTTCTTAGGGACAAAGTTGGAAAAGGAAATTTTGAACAAGAAAAAGCATGTGCAGGTTTGTGTCCCACCTCCTGCCTTCTGACTTGTCAGAGGAGTAAAAGCACAGGTGAAGCAAATTTTGTTTATGGTGGCTCTGTTCCATCAAGTGACAGTGAGCCAGCATGCACAACACCCTGAAAGCAGCTCACCTAAACAGAATGCAGTCATTTTAATGTCATCAATTACACCTGCTCCTTTCCTGCTATGACAAGCCAAAATATCTGCTGTGAAAAGGGTCTGCCAACATTGGCTTTTACTCAGTAGTTATTCATGACAAAAGATCTTTGCCTAATACTTGGGTTACCTTACCATACCTTAACTGTTCTGCAGTAATCATTTGTTGTCCTCTTTCTCTCTCTCTCTCAAACACACACACACACACACACACACACACACACTAATGACTACTCTGTGTGCAGGTCTTCAGCTCAGAGCAGAAGCATTTTGGCGCTTTTGTGTTACTCTTGTTCTAAAAGAAAAGTGCATGTGTGTGTGTTCCAATGCTGTTGAGCTAAGCTTTAACCCAACGTATCTGTCACACATGAGAAAACAGTTGATCGAAGTGAGAAAGTGTAACGCTGACATTCAACACAGATCAAGAATCAAAAGTCAATACATTCTGCTGATGATTTGAACAAATGAGCCAACAGCATTCACAGCTTCCATTGAACATTTTGCATGATTATGCAACGATCTGGCATCGTTAATGCAGAGAGAACAACACAGTAGGTCTGTGAGTCTGGGGCAGACGTTATGGAAGATGGTGGGTGCTTTGGCATTCAAATGACAGATGATAAAGAATTCACAAGCAGTAGACAAGCAGAGCAGAGCCCTGAACTTGAGATAGAAGAGACGGGGCGACCTTTTCAAACAGCTATGACTCCACAGCCATTGAATGCTCATTTGTCATACTTTGCTGACTCTACTTTCAAATGACATGGATCAGCATCAGCCTGGGAAAGGGTACCACTGAGTTTCACATTTGTAACGTCTTACTCTTTTGCTCTGACACAGTTTATGTCTGTAGGACTTTTTTCTTTTCTTAACTCATTCCAAGATTTTTCTTTTTCTTTCAAGTTTCTTGTGCATGTCCCTATTATTCTGGATAACCACACAGAAGACACTGTTTCTGTAGATTCTGTTTTTTGGTTAAAAAATTAAAATTAAAATAAACAGATCCATCTGATAACAAAGTGAGAAATTATGTTTGCTGAAATTATCCTTTAATTGTTCTTAGCCACACCACAGCCATTCCAGAGGAAAGATAAAGTCTAGACTCTCTTGTCTGCCATATTTCTCTCTCTCTCTTGCTCTCTGTCAGTAGGGAAAACAAATTGAATATGCTGAATGGGTTTGCTTGACCCTGTAAATGGAGTCCTGTCAGGCCAATCCAATTTGTACACATACACTAACCCATACGCACACACACAAATGTACACACACCGAGCAGAAGATGTATAATGAGCAGTTAGTGTCTATGTGAGGCTGTGAGTGACCTTGAGAGAGTGTCGGGATTCTGTTGAGTGATATGTGTGGGTGTGTGTGTGTGTGCTTCTGTATGTGTGTCTTACCACAGTAGTTAACCTCACTGCATATTGATGTGCAGAGTCAGATTAAAGGGGATTATGGGGGCTCAAATGTAGCACCTCAACACCCCTCGCGCCCCACTCCCAGCCTAGGCCATTCATCACTGAGCCCTGAGTGTGATCCTGTGATTACCCAGTGGACGTTGCATGGCGACAGGTACGTCTAGATTCCAGACATTCACCAAACAAAGCAGACGGGTAACATTCAAGAAACAAAGAAGATGCGACTCACTCATAAAATAAAGTAGGAGGTTGACATTCACTTAACAATGCCTTTGGGTAAGATGCAGCAATAGGATGGGCGGGTTACATTCACTGGATGAGACAGGTGTGCTACATTTATGAAAATGGATGGTAGGCTTGTATATAACAAGAAAGACAGCTTATGAAATGGTTGTGAAAATCAGACAATGAGAACACAGACATGAGTAACACTCAGAGAAGGCATTTCCACATTTCAAGAGTCAATTATTCGCATTCAGTGGAGATGTGATTGAATGCTTTGCACTTAGTGACATAGAGTACAGTGTATGTTTCGCCACACCACATATCTGATTGCAATCTGTCTACATGCAAATTGGAGCAAACTGCACTCAAGTCTAAAAGATTGTCAGTAATAAAAAATTATAAAAAGGACATATATATATATATATATATATATATATATATATATATGTATATATATATATGGTTATAAAGCTGTTCGATAAATGCCAACAGCTAAATAATATATATCACTTGTTTACAACAATAACAGTTTAACCACCAATCTAAAAGGTATTCATAAAGTAACACTCACACACACACACACACAAACATGGCTGACACAGTTTCCTCACACAGACACACACACACACACGGAGATCATCGCAGGGCTAATTTCAGTGTCACATCAGCTGCCGTTATCACAAGGGACAGACCCTGTTAGTACCTACTTCCACAGATCACTTACTGACATAATTACACTTGGGACGGGTCAAGATTACATTTGTATCCTGTGACAGTTGCATTCACACCTGTTCAACATCGGTTTGAAACTGCTAGCGCTTGCTTCAGCCTGTCAGTGGCTGGTAAGAGTAGCTGCAAGGCCAAGTGTAAAACAAAATCTTCACTCAAGTACTATCAGTGCTGTGACTCCGGTGGCATGACATCATAAGGGACCTCTACTGGATCCCACCTTTTGGTTTTGATGAGTTGAATGAGTGATCCACAGTGCAATAGGATCATATCCCTTCAGTTCTAAAAATATATGTTACTGTGGTTGGTGTTTATAATTTGCATTGGAGTGGGTCAAATTTCTGAAGGCTGCAGAAGTTCATGTTCATTAAGGATGTTCATTAGAATTAAGAAACTCATTTTAATATTGTTGTGACCTTGTTTTAGGTCCCCATGCAGAGTGGTGGTAGATATATACATTAAAAAAACCTTGGCTATACTGTTGGTTGGGTAATTACTCCAAAGACAACATGGGTGGCATTATACTCTGTGTAAATTACACACTCTCAAACATGTGCACACATACAAACATGCTGGCACTTGCACATATTTGTTCTCAAGTGGATCCAAACATGTTCCATCATCACTCCCTCATTGTGAATGCACGTGGTGTGTGTTTATGTGTGTGTGTGTGTGTGTGTGTGTGCGCGTGTGTCTGGGGAGGAGTGACATTTCCTGTATCACGTACCACCGCTTGTTTGATCTTCCCTCTTTCATCTTCTCAGCAAAGAAACCTGACATTACAGGGTCTCTCTCTACTCTCCTCTTGCTCCATTTTAAGTCCTAAGTGTGGCTGCCCATGTGTGTGCGTTTGTGTGTATGTGTGCATTCGAGAAAGCTAAGCGGAGGGATAAATAAGTGTGTCCTCTCCACCTTAGGGTGAAAAAGAGGAAAGTGCACATTCCCTCCTTCCTCTCATGCCCTGCATTTGCAGAAGTAGGGGACAGTCTGCAGTGCATGTGGGTGTATGTTACTGCAGTTAGAGGAGCCGCTTAGCAAGTGTGTGTCCATTTGCATATTTGTTGTCACTAGCTATATTATTCTATCAGATTCTATCTCTTATTGTTTAACCTCATGACTATGGAGGCTCATTGAAATTCAAGAGAATTCAGGTGAGTAACCAGAAAAATGCCCCTAAACCTTGGGAGTCTGTGAGAAGGAATTGCTACATCATAAAGCTGTAACCTTGAAATTCCTTAACAATAAAGTTAAACAGACATTTGTAAACAGCTCCTCATTATTATAGTAATTGCTCAGTGCACTGGGGTTTTTGTATCAGTTGGACAAGATAAATACAAGATAGCATATGCAACTGAACAGCGAATTGTTTTGCAGAGCTGAAAGTGCAGCCACAGTGGTGCTTCATTAGCGGTGGCTGAGGAGGATACTTGTACTGTGCTAACCCTGATAGGAAATCTTGTGAGGAATTTCACTGACTTTCCTCTCAGAATAGAGAGCAATTGCCTCTCCGCCAGATAGGACAGCTTTACATCCCCATCTCAGCAATCATCCACCTTTCTTGAATGTCTTTAAGTACGACACTGAATCTCTGTCAGCTGCAGTAGTGCTGTTCTGGAAATTTCACTGATCTCTGACCTTTATGCACACAAGCCAACCCTAACCTTCCCTACAAGGCAATTAAGTATCATAATATAATAGGGAGGAGGTGGCTATAGTTTAAACAATGACCTTAGTATAAATACAGTGGTGGCCTTCACAAAAGCATATCTTTATGCATAGTACAAAGTATAAGAATTGTATTTCATCACAATTCTAAATCACACACTGATTATAGCAAGCACTTATTCCCAGCATAGCATGTGTAGTGCAGTTGAAGCAAAACCAGCAAATAAAAGTAGCCAGTTGGATGTTAATTTATTAAGCCAGGCAGACACTGGACAGATCAAACTTATTTTTAGCCCCAAAATGTTTGACCCTGGCAAATTTGGGAATCAGGCTGAATTTCACTTAGATTGGCTATCTTGACGTGCAGTTCGAGTTTGATTAATCTCCTTCATGATCAATAATCAGGCTGTTGAACAACCGGATAGATTTCTTTCACGGTTGGCTCACTTGCAGTTTGAGCAGTTCCATGGTTTGATTTTCTCATCAAAAAATCTTTTGTAAGCTGAACAGAACAACTTGTTTTGATATTGCTGGGATAAAATCTTACATGATATGACTAAAATTGTAGTGTAGACTGCTGTGATATGAAACTAAACCTCCTTACAGCAGACTTCATGTTTTTCTTCTGTATTTCTTACATTCAGTTCATTGTAGAGCTGCATAAAGCATCATTTTTTAGTGGACAAAACCCAATTGGTGGTTTCATGCTTATGTTCAGGGTGATAAAAGATAATAATGGTAACATTTGTATGCTCTGACCTTGCAGAAAATCTGATTAAAATGTTTAGAATTGATAAATCCCAATCCAATTTTAATATTTTTCTACTTTATGAAGAGACACTGTGAATCACTTGGTACAACCAAATAAAGTTGGTAAAATGAGTCTACTTCAGCTGGGATATGCAATAATTGAGAAAAAACCCCACTATCATCTCTGCACTTTTTATTTCTTTTACAAATTACAGATGCAATGTATCGGACAGTACGAATCTGAACCCTAGGTCTTACAAATATTTAAGCAGTAAGAGCACTCTTGATATCACATTGCCCCTAAAAACCATTACATTTTTGGACTGGTTGTATGCAAAACCTGCAATAAACACAACCTCACCAGTAGGTACTGTACTGGCTGTTCAACCAGCGTTGAATTCAGTATTGTGTTGACTTTTATAAACATGTTTCAGTGTTGCAAGGATCAAAATTCATATTGATGCAACCATGTACTCCAACTGTGAGTCGCGTCTATGAGAAGAATGAATGGCTTTTACTTTCAGAATCGGGGCACCCAAAAGAGCTCCTCTCTCTTTGCAGCTTTGAAGATGGTGAAATTTACCTTTTTTTTTGTTTAATCTTATTGTCATAAATTTGTCTGATCTGATTATGGTTTTCACAAGTCTAATCTTGGTACATCCACCTTTTTTGAGGGAACAGTGATATAATAAATACAGTTTCAGAGAAATAATAGAACACATGATAGCAGTTTAGAGATGTCTGGATTAGTATTTCTAATTTTAATAATCAGATTAATGCAGTTCTCATCCTTCCCAATTGTAAAAATCTCTTCTTCTTGGGGTGTCCCTGTAGCTCACTTGGTAGAGCATGTGACTGAGCATGTACTGAGGCTATCTGTCCTCTGGAGTAGGCACAGGTTTGACTCCTGCCTGTGGCTCATTTGTTGTGTGTCATCCCCTCTCTCCTGTTATATCTTCAGCTGTTTTATCAGAATAAAAGGCAATAACCCCCCCAAAAAAAATAAAAAAAGAAAATCCACTGAAAATAAAAAAGAAATCTCTTCTTCTCTCTCAGAATGTACTGAAGAAAATGCAGGGACTCTGTGATGCATAAAAAAACACCCATGTGGGCTCATGTCCTTCAAAAAAACAAAGCAAAAACAAAAAAAAACAAAAAACATTACAATAATAATACCAAACTTGTCTATTTGGTCATGGAAGTGAGAGAAGCATACACACATAAGTAGTCTGAAACACACACTCATAGTGCGACAGGCAACTATCAGACATACAGCTATCATGCAGTGAAAGGCTGTCATCAGGGCATTGTTACTGTGACATAATGCTGTTTATATCCCCGCACACAAGGCAAAATAAGAACACTGTTTAGGTGACAAGACCCTGCCTCTCTGACTCTTTCCCTTCTTTCTCTCTACCCTTCACTGTTTTACCCAATTTTCTTCTCCTCCCTCTGTACCCTGTCAAGCTCTTATTACACCATGCCCGTCGTTCTCTACTCATCTCAATCCCCCTCCATCTCTCTCTCTCCCTTTGTCCCCAGTGAATGTCATTTTGTCAGCTGGTTGTCATTTTGTCTTCTGCCTCTCTCTCTCACCCTCTTTCTCTCTTTGCCACCCTGCTAAAAGACTAATGAGTGACTGCATGCAAAAGGATGGAAGGTTAAAATGAGAGGGGAAGGGTAAGCAGAGGTGGATGGCAGGAGGGAATTTGGTTCAAGATAAATTGAGGGGAAATGAAAGCAGGAATGAGTAATTTATGACAGAAAGCATGAAAATTAGAGAAGAAAATATTCAGTATCATACTTAAGCATCGCCAAAGCTGACCATCGTAATGTATTTTATCCCATGATAAACGTACGCATTGTTTCCTGTTGAGGCTGTTGTAGACAAACAGCAAAAGATGAAAACTTTTACCATAATTAAATTGCTTTGGCAGTGGTAGAAGTACTGAGATCCTGTTTGACTTATTGTATTAACATAATTTACAAGGTCCTTCTATGAAAAAAAGGCCATTGTGGTAAATAATTCTGATTTGTGGTCAAAGAGGTTGCATCTCCGTGTTACTGTCGATATCCTCTTCAACTGGGCTGGGGAATGGAGAGGTGTGTCTTCGCAAACACAGGAATAAAGAAGAGGGGATACAGAAGTGGTCATACTCAATGTGGACTGTGAAATAAGTAGGCATACAATTTATACCCACATATACTCTGCACTACACCCCCAGCTTTCGACACATTAGCTTAAGTTCAAAACACATCAGGGTCAATCAAGTCAAATAAACAAACATCCAGAGAAAAATCAAAGAGGCCACTCATGTCCAACCTCAATCAAAGACAGACCAACCTCAATCAAAGACAGAGGTCATGCTCTCCCCTGTTCTGTGAACCATTCTTTATCTCATGAATGTGAGTGAGTGTAACGTGAGTGTAACCGAGACAAAACTTCAATTAATTGATGAATACCATGAAAAAGAGTTGAAAGCCCTTGACATAAATGTCTTATTATAATTCTAAGGATTATATCATGATTGTCACGCTGTGTTAGTTTTGATTATGTTTTGTCTTTTGGTTTCTAGTCCTCACGTCATGTTTCATGTTTGTTTTCTCATGTGTTTCCATGTATTATATTCCAAGTTTTTGTCATGTCCTGTTTTATTTTGAAACTTCCCCTGTGTGTCTGTTTCATGTAGCTTTGCTTTAGTTTATCCTGATTGCTTTCTCCTTCCTAATGTGTTGCACCCGTGTCTTATTGTCTCGTCTATTTAGTCCTCGTCTTCCCTGTCACATTTGTCGGTTCATTGTATTTGTACTTGCTTTTGCTTCATGCCGTAGTTTCTTTCCATGCCAGGTTTTATTTGTCTTGTCATGCCATGTTTTTGTTGCCACAGTTTTCATGATCCCATGCCACAGTAAGCTGTGAGCTTTTTGAGTTTTGCTGATATTATTAAAAGACTATTAGTTTGGACCTCTGCCTCTCTTTGTGACTCTGCATTGGGGTCCAACCCTCTCCGTCAGCGACACACTTAGTGACAATGATAATAATTTATAAACAACTAAAGAAAAATAAATCTAAACAATAGAAAAAACTAAGTCCCCCTGCCCCACACTCACAACCACCAACAACCCTGCATAAGTGGAGAAGAATATGGATGGATGGATTTATTATTATCAAGCTGTGAAAACAACACTGACATACACTACATAGACAAAAGTATTGTGACACCTGACTATTACACCAACAGGGACTTTAATGACATCACATTCTAAATACATAGAAAGCTTTGCAGCTAAACCAGCTGCCATTATTCTGGGAACGCTTTCCACAACACGCTGGAGTGGGGATTTTTGCCAGTTTATGAAGTAGAGCATTTGTGAAGTCAGGCACTGATGTTGAATGAAAAGACATGTCTCACAATTTCTGCTCCAGTTCATCCCAAAGGTGTTCAATGGCGTTGAGATTAGTCATGCTGGAATAGAAAAGGGCCTTGACCAAACTGTTGCTACACCATTGGAAGCATAACATTGTCCAAAATGTCTTGGTAAGCTGAAGCATTAAGATTTCCCTTCTCTGGAAGTAAGGGGTCTGGCCAAACCCTGGAAAAACAGCCCCATCCCAATACTTCCGTCTTTATAGTGTATTATCACCTATTAAGTTTGCAGACACAGAGCGATGTCAGCATTTGTCGAGAGTTTTGTTTTTGTTATATTAATAATATATAATATTAATATTATATAATATTAACTCTTTTAACTCTTCACTCTGTTTTGGCCTACACCAGCTCCTGAAAAAAAATCTGTCTATCCAGCTGCTTGATGCTCCACTATACTGACCAATTAGTTATTAACTTTTTCTGTCCGCTGTTTGGTGCTGGACAGGCTTTTTCATTAACAAGAGCTGTGTCTGATTGATAAAAATATTTCTTATACCCACTTTATGATTTCACAAACAAGTGTAGAAAGAGAAAACCTTTCCTCCTGTGAGAGAAAGGTTCTAACATAATCACATCTGATTATTATTAAATTACCATTTATGGTTTGGTTGTTGTCCAAATGCAAAGACCTTCCTGCAGCATTAATGGGAAGCCTTTTTCATATCCAGCTTGTATATTAACGATTGTGTGTCTGACAGGAAGTACAACTGCTGTAATCTAACACTTAGCTACTCCATTTTATTCAATTTTATTGTTTATTGGCTCCCAAAATATTGCTTTTCTCTGCATTGCTAAAGCCATAACATTGGCATTAAAAACCCATCTCACACACAGACACATTGTCACACAGTAAGCACTTGCCCTCTTATTCATTCTGCTGTCATACTCATTCATACTCGTAAACACACACACACACACATACACACGCACTCTAGGGAGTGTGTTGGCATTTCACTACAGCTCATTGTGTCATGATGGCGTTACGGTGCCTTCCAGACACCTCTCAGACAGATTGGCTTCTCATCTTTAAGACAGCCGATAATGAATTTGAAGCACGGCCCTTGGCTTTGGCATACCTGTGGAAAGCACAGTCCCAGACGATGAAAGAGGCAGACACACACTATGTGCCTTGGCAAGACATCTTAGCGGAAATGAAAATAACTTGTGGTAGTGTGAGGGTAAATTGGCAGGTTTCATAAAAGCCAGCCTTTCTCCATTGCAAGGAGCTCCAAGGAATGAGAAAGATTCGGCCTGCAGCGTTGTCCTGAAGAAACCTGGAATTTCTAAAATGACAGCTCATTAGAATATATACAATATCATGTTTACTTTTCTAGCCATCATGTGGCTGTGTGTGCATTTTTACCATTTCCAATGAGATGCATTTATTTGGTTTTACATGTGAAACAATGCAATGAAAGGGAACAAAGAATGATATTTTTTTTTACACATGATTGATGTAGAGGCATGTTGATAAGGCAGGAGGAGGGAATTAAATATAACAAATTTATCAAAATGTGCTATTTTGAAAGAAAGTCAACACATCTAGATGAGTATGGCAAGATTCTAGTGGCCAATTCACTGCCAACCTCTAAAAATGAGCACGTAGGCAGCAATGCACTGTAACTTGTTATGTTAATGAAGAGACTAACAGTTCACTTAATGTGCTCTCGTGATTATTGTGGTTGCATGGGGTTTGTGACACTGTG
Organism: Scatophagus argus; assembly: GCF_020382885.2. Taxonomy (NCBI): domain Eukaryota; kingdom Metazoa; phylum Chordata; class Actinopteri; family Scatophagidae; genus Scatophagus; species Scatophagus argus. The sequence goes on along the minus strand of NC_058494.1, from coordinate 11,034,083 downwards.
CACAGCCTTTACCAGCAATTTCAATCAAAAACTAGTTGCGGGCTTTTAAATCTCTTGGATTTTTTCTGTTGAAGAATTGTTTTCATTTTGCTGCCAGGGAGACATCTACTCTTGTATCCAGGTCGCCAACGTGCAGGGCTGTCATCATTGTGTTATTATGCTTATTTGGCTCCTTCTAAATTGTTTGAAACTAACAAAATAACATGGCCACATTAAAATACAAACACCTCATCTTACCGTTTATCCTGGCAGCACTATGTTTTTGCACAAGTGTGTCAACTGAGAACACATTATTATTCAACAGCTGTGTCTAAGCATGCAGTATTAACAATAAGAAGCTGGGTTCCCACCCCCAGCTTTCCTCATATCTAACAAGTGGAACCTAAATGGCCAGTAATTAAGTTTGTCAAACACTTCATAGCATCTGAATCAACTAATCATTGGGGAAAAAGTGAACCTAATCCCCCTTTTTTAAGGCAATGAAGTAATAAATAGCTTTCAGTAAGCTTGTATATGTGGTGAAAGAATGAACATCAGTGCAGCTCACTTAATGAAGCTGCCAGCAACTGTGGGGAGGGGGCATTAATAAAATGAAATAGCCTGTAGGTAGTGGTGGCCATGGCATAGCATTTTCACATTCATTTACTTAACATAATTAACGCCAGTGCTATCAGTGCGTCATTGTTGGCAGCCACTGTAGTGACTCTGGGGCAAGTGGTTTGCTCAAAGGTGCAACAAGATTCCATGATGAGCAGTACGACAGCTGTAGTCTGTTATTTAGATTTTTGTAGCTGGTGCAGGGGTTCAAAACCAACATCCTCTGGGTCACAAGTTTACCAGACCATGAATGGATAGGCTTCAACATATATAACAGCTCTCTTGAATTAATGAAGATGGTATCAGTGACAGTCAGCCACTGATCAGCCAGAGTGCCTCAGTAAGTAAGTCTGCTCTTTTCAGTTTTGAAGACAAGCTTTGCATAGCCGTATTGGAGCAAACTTTAGTCAAGTAGTTTCAGTTAAGCCATCCAATGCTAACGTTACTTGTAAATTCAACATTTATGGTCAAACACTTGAAACAGCTTCTTCTTGCAGTAGCAAATGTAATAGGGATATGAATAGGTTAACAGTAAAATCTGTTCTCATAAGCAGATACACCATATGGACAAAAAGTATTGGGATGGGGTGGTTTTTCAGGGGTAGGTTTAGACCCCTTACTTCCAGTGAAGGGAAATCTTAGTGCTTCAGCATACCAAGACATTTTGGATGATGCTATGTTTCCAACTTTGTGGCAACAGTTTGAGGAAGTTTTGAGAAAGTGCACAAAGCAAAGTACATAAAGACATGGCTGCATGAGTCTAGCATGGAAAAACGTGACTGGAATGCACAGAGCCCGGACCTCAATCCCATCTAACACTTTTGGGAGATTGCAAGCCAAACCTTTTCATCCAACATCAGTGCCTGACCTCAGAAATGATCTACGACATGAATGGGCAAAAATTCCCACAGAAACACTCCAGAATCTCATATAAAGCCTTCCCAGAAGAGCGAAAGCTGTTATAGCTGCAAAGCTCTCTATGTATTTAGATTGCAATGGGCCTGCCGGTGTAATGGTCAGGTTTCCCAATACTTTTGTCTATAGAGTGTACCTTTACTTTTGGACAGAGCCAAGTTGTTTCCCACTTTTCTCAGCCTTTATGCAAGGCTAAGGAAAGTGTTTCTTAGCTCTAGCTTCATAATTAGCATACAGATATGAGAGTGGTATCAGTCTTCTAAACTAACGCTCTGCAAGAATCATGAAGTTCAGTCATGAAGTGTGTTTCCCAAAATGTCAAATGCTTCGCATGAGATGCAACATTTTGCACCAAAAATTTATACACATAAAAAGTAGGACTGAATTGTCTCTAGAGGTTCACCCAGGGTAACTGGAAAATCCAAATAATGCGTGAGGCCAAAGCCTAGATTTTCTGGTTCTGGTTCTGTCTGGTTAGGAGCAGGAATGTGAATATCTACAGTATCAGCAACCTTCTCTTATGATTTTCTTCTTCATTGTATCCATTGGAATTTACCTCAGCCTCTGACATTATTTCACCCTCTAACAAATGGCTGTACAGCAAAAACTCTGTTCATGGTACATTAACTTTGACAGTTTATGTTTCTTTTTTTCTGTTTCTTTCTTTCCACATTCCACTAAAAAGTTGTGGAAGAAGGTGGATTTTCTGTGATTATTTGAAAATGTTAAAATTAGTTTACACAATAGCTCAACTTTCATTAGCTATAATCAGTTTCGTTCAGTTCTACAAATAATAGATTTGATTTGTAGAAAAGTGTTTCAAATGTTCCAAGTTATGTAACGTATAGAGAAGTGAACTGTCTTAACTCTGACTCAACTTTTACTGAATTGAAATTTCTCGAACACTGTGTGAATGTTAACTTGCTACCTAATGTGTAAGTAATGCAGTAACTTGTTTGCATTTGTCACCCTTTAAATCTTACTGTCTACTATGAGTTCAACTCATTGTAGAGAGATGAAATCAGAACTGGGTCGAGTGAGAACCATAAATAGAGAAAATGCAACAGTTCCTTAGCCAAAGAAAGACAACAAAACATCAATATACTGGAGTAGAGAGAGTCAGAGAGTGATTAAATGAGATTTCCATGGGATGAAAGGCAGCTTGCAGATAATGAAGTGCCCCCTTTGACCAGTGGCCAAAATAAAAAGGGACACAAAAGCACATGCACACACTCTCTGACATACACACACTGTAAGAAGACTAGACCTATAAACAAGCATACACCATTAAGTGGATACTGGCTTTTACACACTAATCCCAGTCAAATCCTTTTGGAAAGCAATGAGACTGGCACCATCACACAGGCATGTGTGTGTGTACGTGGGTGCTTGTGTGTGCCTGTGTGGGATAAAGCAGCAAAGTGATCATGCAGGGTGTAAATCCCAGAGTTGAGTGTTAACCATCCCTGAGGTTATGTTAGTCTGTTGGAACAGCGTTTCACCAACTCCTGGGAACCAAAAGCAGTAAATTTAGTCTGTCCCTGGGGATGGAGAGGGAGGGAGATGAGAGAGGGAGGAGCATGTGGTGGGGACTGGTGAGTCTCTGAAAGCATACAGCTCAATTGTGAAGTGAGGAGACACTAGAAAATAGCCTGCCACCCACACTTTGTAGTCCACACTGTAGTGCCATTTTAGAACAAGGTGCCTCAAACATCTCTTTTGGCCTGAGTCTAAAGTGGAGCAAAATACTGGTAATTTAATCCAGTCTGGGAATTCATGAAACCAAACAGCATAGGTGCTTTTGCAGCCCTGTCTCCTAGAAACAATGTTTATATAACAACAGAGTTGCAACAGAAAATGTATATTATAATGCATATTATCATAAAGAAGACTTAATGTGACCAATTATGTTTTGTCTGTACATAATAAGGACATTTGATCAAATAACATATGAGGCAAGTTGCAAAAAATTGTTGATATAGAGCAGCTCAGTAAAAATAAATATATATATATATACATATATAAAAAACTTCAAACTTTATTTGTCAGTATATTTTTACATACACCAAAATTCTTCTCTGCATTTAACCCATCATTGATTGAACACACACATGCAACACACAGTGAAACACACTGCAGCAGTGGGCTGCCATTTCAGGTGTCATTTCGGGGAGCATTTGGGTGGGGGGGGTGGTTAAGTGCCTTGCTCAAGAGTACGTCAGCCATTGCCGGCGTTGATTAATCCCCCCACCCAAGTTTTTTTTCGAACTGGCCACCCTTTGGTCACAAGCTCCTTCTCCAACCCTTAGGCCAAGGATGCGTATGTTTCCAGAGACATTTCAAGGATGTTACCTCCGGAAACAAATGATAGAGGTGCTGTTGCAATAAATACTGTTGAAGCCCCGAATGATTAAAAGCAATGCTTACTTGGAGGAATGCTAAATGGCGGTTGAAGTTAATACAAGTAATTACGGCAACCAATCATGTTGAAAATGATTTAAGTAAAGACATCGTTTTCTTCCCTCAAGCTTACAGCTGCTCCTATTCTATAAGGCTGAAATGAGACGAAAATTAAAAGAGAGCCACTGGGGGAGGGAAGGGAGGAGTACAAAGTTAATAAAAGTAGATAAAGTGTAAGAAAAAGAAAGAAAACTTAAGTAAAACACGGAAGTTTTCAGGTCAAAGAGGGCTAACAGTGCCCCGAAAACATGCAGAGGGAAGGGGGATGAGAAGGAGCAGAGGAACAAGGGAGGAGATGGATATATAAAAAGCCAGTCCTGTCTGCTTGTGCCGCTCCCCTTCGCCCTCCCCCAGAGGATGGTGTGATGGGATAGAGATGAAAGAGAGACTTTGAAGAAGGAGTGATCCATCCCTTACTCCCTCGAAGGAGGAGGAGAGGGATCAGAGCAGAGGCCCCTGACACAGCAAGAGATGTCAAGATACACACACAGTACTTTTCGCATTATGCACTTGACTTCTTTTAGAAGTCGAAGGTGACTTTACAGTCCATTTTATTTTGCTTTGAGCACTACTTTCTGAAACTGACCATATGGGCTATCATTTTTCTACACTTTATCACTAAACTGCACAGTCATCTCTTCTTGAATGGCAACTAGAGGCTAAGATCTCTTGCTAAAGTTGCAATCTTTCTTTTTCCTCATTTTGCACTGAGTTTGAAAACCCTTGACTAAGCTGTGGCTCAAGAGGTACAGCAGGGTGTCCACTGATCACATGTTGGTAAGCGATCCCCCGATCCTCCTGTTCTTGGGCAAGACACTGACCCTCAAATTAGTTAAGCCAGCACCTTGCACATTGCATGGCAGGTTGGTCTGTGAATGGGTGAATTAAAGGTAAACTGTGAAGTGCTTTTGGACAAAAGCAATATGTAGTTACATAAATGCAATGTCATTTACCATTTAGATCTCAGACCTCAGATGACACTGTGTTTGTGCTTTGGTTACACATTCATGTATCCTATCTCACTCAGCTCTCAGAGATGAGGAGAGATCAAAGGATGATGGTGGAGAGGCTTGCTCTGGACAGCACGCACTGTGTCGGTTTGTTCTGGCATAAACACAATTTCTGGAATTCGTCTCCTTTGTGATCTTGGCTGTATTAAAACAGAAAACTTTTTTGACTATTAGTCCCTCTTTGTCATAAATAACCTGCGCCATGTTATATGAACAGTCACACATCAGAGCTATGTTGTAGAAGCACTGTTGTTGGAGTCTGGTCTTGTTACCAGCTCATAAAGTACGACTATTTTGCCACATCCCTTGGCACAACATAGCCTTGTGTGTTTGGATGAGGCATCGTGAGCTGCAATGTACCTCCAGCGTAAACACATCAGCATCAATACAGCAGTTTACAATGTGAGAAAGTGCTGAAAGGGATGGAGGTCGGGGTTAAGAGGTGGGTCTGGTACTTTCAATTAATCCAGAGAACAGAATATCACAATAGTCAAACTTCAGTTGATTAGACCTTAAGCATAGCATCAGGTTGTGGCTGTGATATTGTCCATTAACAAACTTTCATCCACCTCCATCTGTAATTTTCAACTCCTGAGCAATAATCACTGCTTTATCTGACATGTGTATTCTTGATGTATCCGGAAAAGCAAGTTCAAGGGTTACAAGGGGAAAGCCGTGGTAGGTCTAGTCATTGCATACGATCCAAAAATGCAACAGATTTCCAAATCTCAATTTCTCTAAATAGCTCAATCATTTTATATTTCCAAGAGCAGAAATGTCCTTTGCAATCTCTCAGTAAATTTGTCTCTCAGCTTGTGAATCCCTCCAATCATCTAGCCAGCCATCCAAAAATATAACCACTTATTTCATTTTCAACACATCTCTTTTTATTCCTGGCTCTCTTAATGTCTCTGTCATTTTGTGCTGTCAGCATTGAGCTCTCTTCTATTGATTTGGCTATGGACACTGCATCATGTGTAGGCTTTCTCTGGTGTTTGCACTGAAAAGATTCCAGATCTATAAATTCATAATTTAATCCTTAACTCAAAGTCTGTGTTGATTGTTCAGTCCAGTCCAAGGCTCTACCCACATCTATCCAAACATATTCTCTGTTCATGATATGCAGTAACTCAGTCTAACCTAATTACTTTGCCTTTCTAAGTGACAGTTGAAGACCTTAGTATTCACCCTCACATTTCACAGTGTAGTTTACCATGAACCCTTCCAGAAGTCCCAGAATGTAAAGCTGAAAGAGCAGATGCAGTTTGCATGCTTTCCCTGTGTCTGCGTGGGTACTCTGGTTTCCTCCCACAGTCCCAAATATATGCACATGAGGTTAACTGGCTACTTTAGATTGCCCCACTAGTAACCTCACAGGACTGCTTGTTAAAACACAACTGTCTCAAGATATGTTCAATACAGATTGAATGTGATATGTACTTCGTATTTTATTACATTTTGTAAATGACAACGATGATAATAAAGTTAATCACTTTCCAATCCAAAAACTCTGTAATTTCAACTGTGTGTTAACCCAATGGCCCTAACACCCTTGCTGTGACAGCGAGGAGCTACAGAATAACCCTAACCTTCTTGTTGTCTTGCTGAGAAGATGAGGTGAATGGGAACAAGTATAGTATATAATTGGAAGCGGAGATGACTTGTTTGAACACATTTTCCATCAGCACATTCACAACATTGCTGTTTCTGCCCTTAAGCTTATGATTAGCCTTACAACACCATATCATCCAATAATTAAATTGTTGGATGCTGCTTTTCCTGACATTTCAGCAGCAATTGATGTCACACTTCTAGCTCCTTCATGTTAAGTGTCCCACTGCATATTGATTGAGAACCTGTTACACACTGAATCCTGATTAAAAGCACTTTGTCCCAGCCTCTCTCTGTCTTTCTCTCACACACACATACACACACACACAATTAATTAGATAGTCTTGAAATTTTATTGATATATTACCATGCCATCTGTATCCCCCCATAACATGATTATATGTGCCATGTGTGTGTTTGTATATTTGTTCATGGATGTATGTGTGTCTGTGTGACAGAGAGAGTTCAGGTATGCAATGTGATTAGATGGCACTTTAATAGTCCATGTTGATAAATCACCGTGAAAACTCGACATGTCCTGTAACCACCAGACATGACTCATAACTGATGTGGGGTGGAGGAGTGCTTGTACTTGCTGACCTTCTGTGCAGTCGGCACTGATTCATAAAGTCAACACAGAGTGCATCGATGAAGGTTTGGGAAGTCATGATGAGGGTCAACATACACAGCTGTAATGTGATGCTTCCCTGCCTCACACACACGTACAAAAAAACAATCTTACAGAACAGAACTTTGGGGTCTCAGTAGCAGAGGGTCGATAAGTGGACAGATAATCACAGCTGAGGTTGTTATGTATTGGTATGTGGGATGGAGCGAGATTAAATAGGACTATGGATGATTGCATTTTGGGAAGATTATCTTTTGCTGCAATTGACATGTTGCACATTATTGTGTGTGTGTATGTGTGTGTGCGTGTGTGTGTTTATTTGGTGATTGGCGTCAGTTGCCACTTGCTCCCATGGGAAGGCAGGTAGGTAGAGGCTGTATATTAAAAAAAGAAGAAAACGTACTCTTCTCTTCAAAATGGCTCTCACTCCTTCCCTCCTTTCTCCCCTTTCACTCATCCTTCTGTTTTCTCCTATCCTTTCATATCCACTGTAAAATAAAGATGAGATGATGTGGACTGAAAAACTGAACTGAATTGATCTTTTTCAGGGATGACTAAGGAAATATCAATGCGTAGCATCAGAGAGAAGTTGTTAGAGGACTAAAAGCTTTAACTGAAAAACCAAGTAATAACAGTTAATATACAAAAACTATACACCAAAGACTTTATACAATATGATGGCTTCACAAGTCAAAGACTCTGGGCTTGGAGTACAGAAAAATAATAATGCTCTCTGTAACAGGCTTTCATCTTGTAATTCTGACTTTGTTCGGTCATTTCAAGTGTGATCCATCCAGGATTTAAAGGACTGAAACACACTGATCTCCCTGAGAGATCATTAACTAGCCAGTTTGTCCATCATTAAAAACCAAAATAATATTTTTTTTTTAATTAAAATGTCTTTATATGTCGCTTTAATTATTCTTTGAGTCAGAATTTAAGGTTTTGTTTTTCAGTCTTAAGTGTCAGTTTGTGTCTGCATGTTTGTGTCTGTATGTGTGTACTTGTGATTATAGATAGATTATAGAAATTCTTGACCAGAACTAAACCTAAGCTGAAAACTACAACCAGGACTGTAGTGGTAAAAGGTTGCCAGGCAACACGTTGGAGGACGGGGCAGGTGATGTTGTGTTCTGAACTGTCATGCAGTGCTCAGTGAGCAACGGAGTCCCATTTGAAAACTTTATAAAATTGTGCAATGACAAGTGAGCAAACCATCATAAAAAACTGCTTTCACTACTACAGCCCTCAGTAGAACCATGCAAAATACAGTATGAACTACATTAGTGCCTGCTAAAACACTGTGCTTGGTGGGTGCAAGTCAAGCAATTCTTCAGAATTTTATTTTTCTATCTGTTTTATTAAAAATGTGATTCTGTAGTAGCAGTTTGCAGATACACAAGAACATTCATTCGCCACATAGGCCTGGTGCATGTGTGTGTGTGCGTGTGTGTGCGCGTGTGTGTACTGCAGTACTGCAGCCCAACTCAGAGCTCAACATATTGTGGATTCCTTCCTGCATATGTAGTCTACTGACTACATCCAAAGAGAGCGAGCGAGAGTGAGCTCTGATTTATTCAGTGGAACAGCAGGAGGTAGAGACTGTGAAAGTCAATAATTTCAAAGTTTATTTGCTTATGCAACAGCTCTGCACTCTGATCTTCATCATCCTTCAAACTTCCTTCAGTAGGAAAGTATAAACCTACAGACTGCAGGACTGTTAGTTTTGTTGCATGAATAGTATTTTGTCATTCTTGCCTAAGTATGTCCTTTTGTATGTGTTCCATTATATGTGAGTGCGTATATGTATGTGTCTTTGAGATGAATAATAATTTTTTTATTGTTGTTATTACTCTGGATATGGCACGGTGCTTCCAAACTTGGCCCACTGGAGTTCAATTACTGGGTTCCCTCTGGCTTGCCTTTTATCACTGAATAAGTAGTTCCCCGATACTGTGTGTGTGTGTGTGTGTGTGTGTGTGTGTGTGTGTGTGTGTGTGTGTGTGAGTGTGGATGCATATGTCTATAGTTGTGGGGACAAAAATCATTGTGAGAACCCACCTTAATTATGGAGACAAAACACATGACTTGCTTTAAGGTTAGGTTGAGGTTAGAATTAGATTAAAGTAAGGGTTAGGATTAGGCAAGTAATGTGTGTACAACTCTCTCTCTCTCTGTGTGTGTGTACGTCTTTGGTCAAAGATGCATAGCTGCATAAGATGTACACACATGCAGGTTTGAGGAGAGGAACACTTTCATGCGTTCAAGCTCCGGTATCTGTCTACAAAGCACTGGTGCAGTCATCGCCTTTTCCAATCTCTCCATTGTTGAAAAGCATTCATTTTTTTCTTTTTGCCTCACTTTTAAAGCACTGTGTTCACCTCCCACACAAACGTGCAGACACACACATATGCAAAGGCACTGCAATTGCCATTGGACTATGAGGTTTAGATGTGGGCCATCAACTCTACAATAAATGGTTGCAAAAGAGAGTTAAACAGTGTCTTACTTGTTTTTACCTATTGTGATGCTGCGACACTGATTTTCCTATAAACTGAATAGAGCACTTTCCCTGAGTAACCTGGTGGGTAGAAAGAATGAGCAGAGCCACAAAAACACGACAGTTTGCTCTTAGTCAGATGACATTTATAGATACATTTGTCTGAATATTAAGAGTCTGAAGTCCTGCCATCACAAGTGCAGTATGTTTGTCTAGTCAAGTACCTGTAAGATGTAACACTTGAAGGGATTTACTCTTTGAGTGACATTTATTGAAATTTCTATGGTCTGAATAAATGTCAAGTAATCGAGAAATAAACCTGGGTAGCTGAACTTATGAAAAAGCTTTTACATTCAATCTTTCTATTCAAACACTCCTTGCACCTTGCAAATGTAATGTGATTGATTTCTGGGAAATCCAAACAATGACTGTAAGAACAACGCTAATTAAATTCCTCTATTACGCACATCTGAACATTCCTAACCATCTGAATACTCCTAACCAATATATAAAAATATAATAGACAGTATAACAATAGGCTCCATACAAGTAATTTACAACTAGGAATAGATCACTGATGGGTTATGGTTGGATATGGCCATCATGAGAAGAGGAGGAAGTAATCTGACTGGCAATTCTGAATTTAAATGACTAAATAAAGAGATAACATAAAGCTCAAAAGTTGTCTATATGTATTATGTACTGTATGAGTTCCACATCCCCATATACTTTTACTGTTATTGCCATGGGCTAGTGCAGCAACGTTGATTAGAAAAGCAAGAGACCTCATTGCTCTTAGGATTTCCCGTGGTGAAACAGAAAAACCATAAAATTTATTAACTTCAAACTTCATGCATAATCACTCAAAGAGATGGGTCGTAACGAGAGCTGTATGACGTGTCCCCTTCTTCCTTAGATCACAGACTTGTCAATCAACCTGCGTGCGTACTTAATGAATTTATAGGATAGGATAAGATAAGGAAATGAAAAAAATGACTACTAATAACACAACACTGAGGACAATGATGGAAAGACAGACTTTGGATATTAGAAATCAGAACGTAAGTTACAGGTTTCATACGTCTCTCTTTCCCTCCACTGAATATGAAAGAAATATTATCAATAAACTCATGATATTTCTTGCGAATTTGAACAGGAATGCATTACTAATCGTTTCTGATCTGAATGGCAGTGATTATTATATCAATAAACATTTTCCATTATCACATAAAGAAGCACTGACTTCTGTACCTCTGTAGACTTGTCTCATTTGACTGGTACTGGTTGGTACATTTTCTCTCTGTCCTCAGCTTACTTTGCTCTATTCTGAGGTTGCCCAAAAATCTTACAAATGTCACACCCTTCCCCTTGATGACAATGAAACTAACTGTGACTGTGAACTGTTTGGATTTTATTTTCAGTAGCAGGTATTACATTCATTACATTACTTTCTCTACAGTTACCAGACGCAACTCTAAGTTACCTTTTAAGCATTCTTATCCACATAACACTATAAAGAAAAAGTCACTATGGCCTACCAGAAAAAGAGGAAAAAATGGGGGGTACGGTATGTGCCAAGTAAGCAAGTTATGTTTCAATCAGTTAATGGCCATTTTACTATATCCTGCTCTCCTAACACATAAAAACACACTGAAGCATGCCCACCTTGGAAAATTCTCAAATAACTAAAAGGATATTATTAGTTGGTGTCAAGTGCGAAGGAATGGAGGAGCCACAAAAGAAAGAAGGAAGGGGGGAATGTACATTGTTGTTCTGGAGGAGCAGAAACGACAGAAATAAGGGAGTAGAAGAATAAAGGAGAGGATAGTGGAAGAGAGAGAGAGAACAGAAGCAGAGGAGAGGGAGAAGAAGGAAACAGATGAGAAGGAAGATGGGAGTGGAAGAAGAAAGATAAACGAGAGGGAATAGCTAAGAAAAGAGCGCCTGTGATTCATGTCAGTCGGGCTGCTCTGCATCATCCTGCATTCACCAGCTCATGATCTACCACTGCCTCAGACAAGTGTGTGTGTGTGTGTGGGTGTGGGTGTGGGTTTGTGTGAACACTTTATATTGTGTCTACTCTCTGTGGAAATGGTGCCAAGGTTTGGATAAGGATACAGATAAAGACGAGGAAGATGGGGTTGTAAATCACACACACACACACACACACACACACACACACACACACACACACACACACACCACATGCAGTTCGACCTTGACTTCGGCTGGTGCACTCCACCTCTCATGAACATGTTGTGTATTATTCTCCCTCTCCTCCTGCTGCTGGAAACCGATGCTTATCTACTTTACAGAGGATAACACAAGAGAGCTCACAAGAGAGAATGGGAGAGAGTGAGAGAGAAAAAAGACGAAGAGATATGGAATGTGCCTGAGAGAGAGAAACAGAAGGAGAGAGAGAGACAGACAGAGAGAGAGAGAGAGAGAGAGCTTGTAGCTAGAGGAATGAAACCGAGAGGGGTCTGAATAATATACAAGATTCCCGAATAATAGATAGACAGGCAAAACTGATGTTCTTCTGAGTGTGTCCTACATTTGTTCATTTGTTCAAGGAAAGGCACAGATGGAAATCTCATGTGTGTATGCATGTACAGTATGTGTATAGGGAGTTCTCAGAAGAATAAAATGGAGAAAGTCTATAGCATGGATGGGTGTCACTAATATTGGTGGTATGAATGGAAACATGCCAAATGATGACTAATACCAAAAGCTGGTATTCAGTGACTGGTCATATTCATGATCCTATTTACTTATTATTTCATTGATCAGTTTATAGGGGCACTCTGCTGATTTTGTACATAGGATTCAGTTTATTCATCAGAAGGAGTATTGGTCAGTCTCTGAAAAAAGTTATATAAAATACAATATATAGACATACAGATGTGAGTACAACAAAACTGACCAAAAATAGTTCAAACTAAACATAGAACTGTTATGTCCATACGCACGGTATCTTCTGTGGTTCTGGAGGCAGCTTTCCAGGGTTTGCCAAAGTAACCGAGATGATGTCACCTTGAGGTGGAGGCTTAAAATGTTCAACAGAAAGCCTGCATTATAAACTGCAGGTGTGGATTGTGAATGCTGTGGTTGTTTACCAGGCAAAGAGGATTTAATCAAAGTCATCTTGTCTTCGGCTGTTGTTTGTCTGTTGTCATTTGTCTTTTGTGAGTACCCCTATCTTTAACTATATGAAAGTACTATTATATATATAGTGCTAATACTAAATAGCTGTGTTTCTTTTGATCAAAATCTTTCTGTTTTCCTTTAAATTCTTGTAAAGTTGGAGGTCACATTATATTTAGCATCTGATAAATGTATCTTTTTTTGTCAGCTTTTTAAATCGGAAAGGCTATAACAACACAGAGAAGATCTATATGAAGGGGGCTGTAAAATGTAAAGCTTGTCTGCTATATTTGCCTGAGAATAACCAAAGTCCCAAAAGCCAGATCCACTCAGCGTTTTTGGGTTTGTTTTTTTTGTTTTTATTTTGTTTTGTTTTTGTCCTGTGGGAAAGTAGCATTATTTGGCATTTCTGTACTTGTATGGTATGTTGTATAATTTCAGTCTACAGACATGAAATTGAACTTGTCTACTTACTTTTATAAGGGGTACCACTCACAGTTCCTATCCATGGTACACAGTGTATGTCCTCTCTATGTCCTCTCCAAGCTAATCCCATGAACAACCCTTGGCTTCTTACCTTCTGCTCAATTCATCATTGCTTGAGCGATCCCATGGCCATGTTTTTTCCAACCCATGAAGATAGCACATTAGTGTGAAGTACAGTATGTCCTGGTTAAAAGTCAGTGTGTCCTTGAGAGTTTATGTTGCTCACTTCACTGCGGATATCCAGCATTGTTGATTTTTTGCTGGAAAAACATTTGTGATTCACTTTCATTATGTCTGTTCTTCCCCACAGTGTAGTGTTCAAAGTGGTGATCATGACCACTGCAGTGTTTAGTCAGAGCTGTTCTGCATGCAGTGGGAGAATTCATAGAAGTACTCGGTTATATAAAATCAAGATTACTGACAACAATGAGCATGATATGGCTATCAGATATTTTTCAATTGTGTCTGCAGTGCTGAACACATGTGCTTATGTATGTGACCAACTGCCTCCTACAATGTCTATTAATAAAAGTATTATCCAGTGTGACTCATTCTAACTCCAGCTCTGGCATGCTGACTCATACATATCATACTCTACCAGTACAAGTTATTTCTCACTTAGTAACTTGTTTTGACCTTGTGCAGTAGTACCTCAGATAAAGGTGGTGTGGGTTTTCTTCAAGCAAAGTGAGACTAATTAATCAGGAGTCAATAGTCCCTTGGCTAAAGCAGAGACCTGTGTTTTCTCAGAATAGTACTAATTTGTAAGGAGTTCAGCAGTCCCCTGGTCAAATCAGTCTTGGGTCTTCTCAAGATAAAATAGTGCAACTCATTAGTAGTTCAATAGTCCCCTAGCTAGAGTTTCCTCATGATAAAAGGGGTCTCATTTGTTTGGACTTGAGAGTGTTCCCTTGGCCAAAGCCACACCTATTATTCCCTCAACTAAAATGGTACTAATTCATTAAGGTTTCGGTAGTCCCTTAGCTGAAGAAGAGCTGTCTTGGAGTAAAATAGTACAGATTTATGCCAACTCAACTAAAGCCAAACTGTTTTAGTGTAATAAAAATACGTACGTTACTATCAGATATATCTTCAGTTATCACCGAGTTCTCACGGTAACAAACACTGAAAGCTGAAAGTAATCATTCTTCACTTAAAATACACTCATTGTTTTTTATTCTCTGTTTAATGTTACGTTTTCTTTCAGAAAAAATAATATAAACACTGACTAAACAGACACGTGCATGAAGAAGAATACACTGACACAAGTGAAATAAATACACTGGCAGGATAAATACACACACACACACACACACACACACACACACAAACTATGTAGTGCTGACTCATGGAGATTAGAGGAGAATAATAATCCTATTATCCTGTTGTCTTTCCGCTGTGTCTTCTATTACACTTGACAAGAGCAGAAAGGTTGTGTTTGTGTGTGTCAGTGTGTGTGATAGGTAAAGAGGAAAAGCACATGGGGTAAGCCATTATACCTGTGTGTGTTGGCTGTCTTTGTACATGTACATTGTCCATTGTCCTGGCCCTCCTAGTTTGTGCACATGAAGCACCCAACACACACATAAAATTCTGGAGTGTGAGCGTGTGTGTGTGTGTTTGTATTGCCCGGTAGCTAATGTTTTAATGGCTGTAGATGAATATATAGGGTCCATAATGTCCATTAGAGTCAATGTAAAATCAATACTTGTCATATGATGGACTTAAATGTGGGCTCTAAAAGCATCTCTCTTTCATTCCTCAAGTCCATTGCTTACTTATCCTATCATCCCTCCCCTTTCTCCTCTCCATGCCTCACCCTCACCCGGTCCATCTCTCTCACCCTGTCCATCTCTTTGTCTCTCTTCCTGTGAGTCATTTATTTCTCTCACCCTCCCATTTTCTACATTCTTCACTGTCGATATATATTTTGCAATTCTCTGGCCTCTATTGTGTTCCTTCTCCTGTTCTCCCTCGAATCCATTGTAAAATGTG
Organism: Scatophagus argus; assembly: GCF_020382885.2. Taxonomy (NCBI): domain Eukaryota; kingdom Metazoa; phylum Chordata; class Actinopteri; family Scatophagidae; genus Scatophagus; species Scatophagus argus. Next base: position 11,018,737 of record NC_058494.1, on the reverse strand, counting down.
CCTCTCCTTCTCTTTCTCCATCCTTCTTGCTCTTTCCTTCACCATCAAGGTGTTCAAGCACATGTTTATCTCTGCTGACTACTGGATGTCCCCTTGCTAAACATCTTCAATGGCCTTTTAAAATGTATGGCAGGGAGACAGACAGCGATGGCAGTTAAATTGCCTCATTTTACACACACACACACACACACATACACATTGAACAATTACCCATGAAGATGCAGGTGGTGATGGCCGACACCTTGACACTTGCAGCTAAGTGTTGACCTATTGACCCTGAGCCTCTTGGTATAGCTGCTCTTAATGACTTTATCTTCCCTCCCAGTCTCTCTCTCGCCCTCTGCCTCCCCCTTTCTTTCACTCAATCTATCAATATTTCTCTCTCTCTCTATCTACTTCTATCAATACTGACCTCTATCGTCCTTTCTCTCTCCCTTTGTTTATCCACACAGCAGTATGTCTTATTCCGCCCACTCACTCACGACCAAAGCAAATACCGATTGTCACTGAATTTCAAACTGTGAATATATACACATATATACATTAAATGACATTGACGACGATTGCAGCTCCACATACATTTAAGGTTACTGACAGTCATTCTAAAACACATTCGTCCACATATCTGCAAGACATAATTTTCATATACAGTCCAAACAAGGGAGATGCACACAGTTAGAAGTACATTTTCTGCCGAAACAGACAGATGCCTGTGTTTCATTTGTGTTGCATCAATACAGTTTTCTTTCTTTTGGTTCCCATGACATTAGGCCTTTGAAGACTGCGGCTGCAGTAATCCAATACAGCCAACTGTAAGCATAGCAATTTAGCACTGATCCTTTATCTCACGTCTGTGCGTCTTTTTCGTGTTTCTGTACATTTTCTTTTTATCGACCAGTGTGTCAGTTTCAGTCCTTCATATCGGATTACCATTCCAACCACAGTTGCACGTGGGTCAGTATTCATTTTTTACAGAAAATGGTATGTGTTCAGTGCATCTGTTTTAGTCCATGTACCTATACTAAATGTCTCTTTTATTTGTATGCTCAACATTTTGTAGATGTAAGCCACTGATCATGTTACTGTAAAGTAGCGGGGGTTATTGTCATACTGAATTAATTTTCCACTCGTGATCAGATCACCCAAGTTCCATGTTAATGCCAATTGCAAGCAGGGGCCCAAATACCTAAAATGTATTATCGGTTATTATTATCAGGTAAAGAATACATTGTTGTATTTCTGAGCATTTTGCTAGCTCATCTTGCCATCACCGAGTGAATCTGTTCATTGTCTGTGTACTATTGCTTGTGTGTTATATTGTTGTTGCAATGGATGTTATTGATCCAGTAGGTCAAATCATGGTGGTTTGCGGCCGGTGGGGTTGGACTGGGACAGAGAGGGAAGCAAATAACAGCTTCCCCTGCTGCCTCTCATAGCAAACACTCAAGACATTACAAATGGTTTGGTCATGGATTGAAGGAATTGCAAGGTTTTATGGACTAGCGTGCTTGTGTGTGTGTGTGTATATCAGCGTGTCTGTGTGTTTAGTATGAGGTAAGATTTTATAGTACCACCTAGTGCTTGTAAAAGGAGGCAGTTTTACCTCCACACCTTCTTGGAACATGTTCACCCATTCACCCATTTCCTTTGTTCTACTACTCTCTGTCTGTCCTTCATCCTTCTCTCTCTCTCTGATCCCATACCCTTTTCCTTGGGCTCTTCCTCATCTGTTTCAGTGGTTAAAATCAGATAGTGACTTTCCAGTTGTGCACTGACAAAGTGACACACACACACACACACAAAAACTTGCAAAACTATGCATTTGTGTTCCCACAGTATATTAAAAAGGAAAGCTTCAAGATGTTAGTGTTGCTCATTGTTTATTGCAGGAGTTCACTGGATTCGATGGGAGTCTGCTGTGCATAGGTTTTAATTTATGGTCATCAAATTTCTCCCATTGATGATAGAAATAACTGATAAATGCTATTTCCCACAGTAGTTCATCATTTATGTACTAGGGACAGTGGAATAGACCACCTTGTTTCATCACTTAATATGGGAATAGTGAGAGATATGAAGAAGGTTTGTCTAAAAATGGCTTTGTCAGATATGTGACACTAAAAAGGTGAAATTAGAATCTATCCCAGCATCAGGAACTTGTAGGAGGCACACGTCACTTACGACATAGTCTATTCTGTAGACTGACTAGACAAATGTGCCAATCAAGTTCACTTTTGAAATCTGGAAATGAAGAAAGAATTAATCTGTAATTAAACACACACAGTCAGCATCCAGTTTTAAACAAAGATGCAGGTCAGTCAAGCCTGTTTGAAGAGAAGATAAAGGAAAACTGTAAAATCTTCTCTGTAGCTGTGCGAGCACAACTTTGACACCCAGGGCAATTAATGATGAAAATGGACAAATCTCTCTAAAATCTTTGTTAAGCTCCCTCAGCAGATTAATTCAGAAATATTTGAACTGGTACTTGTAAATTATCTGAGAGACTGGCAACACACAGATATTGGATAACAGATATTAGGTGAAAGTGAGGCAAATCATCTAGAAAGCTACTGTTCAAAACAGCTTCAGAGCCATAATTACAGTACAGCTTGGCTTTAACCACATGCATCCACAGACTTTATTTTGAGTGTGTTATGAAATGGTTGCATAGAAACCGGCTCACTGGGATAATTGGTGGGTATGTTTTGCGTGTCTTTATATTCACACCTATGCCAGAGTAAGGAAGGTGAAAAAAATCATGAAAAAGTAGAAAAGAAAATCAGTTGAACACGGCGCATGACTCCAGTTCTGTCAGGGCTGTATTCACTTCATGTATTATGGATTGAGTCTGTTATATCAAAAACACCAGGTAGGCTAGTACCATTATCTATTGCAGAGGCAGACAGCAAACATGTATCTGCTGAGTAAATATTAGGCTGCTCGGACGGGCATGCAGGTGTTGTCATGGTAACTGACCCATATGGGATGTTGGAAACTAGATGCCATATTTAGAGTTTTAAGCCACACATTTTTGCCTGCTGTAGCAGGTGACTGAGTAACTGATGGTACCAGTGAATAAGTCCCAGTTGCGTGTGTGAGCATGTATGTGCTTGCATGTGTTTGACCATGTGTGTGTTTGAAGTCAATTCCCTGTCAGGTTGCTAAAAGGAGAACTGTACATGAACTGTAGCTTTGCAGATTCTCTCTTTCCGGTCGCCATGCTGTTAAGACGTGCAGAAACTGGGCCAGGGCTACAGGGGCACAACAGATGGACTGTCAAGGATCGAACTCTCTTTTCCGCAACTCACCGTCCTTTATTAGCATGAATGCTAAATGAGCTGTAATGGCAGAGCGGGTAAATATTGTAAAAAGAATAACCTTGCAGGCCTATACAGCAGTATACTTTGCTGGACTAATGTTTTATTTCTCTGTTTACACACAGACTAAAATTAAGTGCATACAATTAGTGTATCTGCTACAAAATGCAGTGTCAGACTTGAAAAAAGAGAGGGACCAGGAGAGGTTTCGCCTGCGGTGGTGGTGGTGGTGGTGGTGGGGGGGGGGTGGGGGGGGTGGGGGGGGGTAGTATTGTGATGGCTGGAAACCAATTATCTACTAACAGCGGGATTCTCCTGAGGGACCACTCGAAGCCCAGCATGGAAAGCTGTGTGTGCATGAGTGTGTTTGTGTGCATCCTGACCTGGATCTGTGTCTGGACAGGGCAGCTGAGGCAATTATAAGTTAAAAGTTCCCATCCAGGGCTGTTGTTTAAGTCTGGAAGGGGTGAGAGAGAGAGAGAGAGAGAGAGTGAGACAGAGAGAGACAGATTGGTGGAGTGTGCATTCTAGGATAAGACTGATGATTTTCTACATTACTTTTAGTCAGTTCATACAACATACACAATATTCCTGTAACATAAATGCCTAAAAGCAATATGGATTGTTCCAAAACTATCACCTGTGTATGTAAAGACTTGGCTTGTTTTCCTACCTTTCCCCTCTGCAAAAAATGGATCTGAAGCACCTTGGATCGAAACACGTAAGTTGCACTCTGCAGTTAAACTTGATTCAGACTGGTATGAGGAGAGGTTGTTTACAGAGATTTTTACTGTCATATTGACAATCTGGAGATGTGAGTAGAGGACACAGTGTACCAGACACAGTCATCCATACTGACTATATAAACCTGTTTATGAGCCCTGTAAACTTACTTGAAAATAACAGCAGGGGATGATGGAGAAGGTTTCTGTCTGCATATGAGGGTAGGCTCTCTGTGCATATGGGAAACAGAAGGTGGTTTTATTTGTGTGTGCATTTGGGCAGTTAGATGCAGTTGTGTGTGTCGAAGATTATGTCTTTGTTTACATGCCTGTGTGGCTGTGTGAAACTTGAAATAAGAGCTGTGTGTGTGTGTGTGTGTGTGCACGCAACTGTATGCTTGTGCAGATGAGCATGAAACAGAAGTACCAAAGTCTGTATTCCCACTTCCTTTCTTAACTTTAACTTACTTGCAGAGAAGGGAGACACAGATGCATGGATGACAGAATGATAGCAACATGTTTTTTCAGTCATGTATTCTTGATGAAAAATTGTCCTTGAGCTTGGTTTTGTGCATGATGCAGGCCTTATGATGATGATTTCTATATGGAGTTATGACTGCAGTCCTAATTTTATAATGGCGTCATGAAACTGACAATTGTGACAAATATCTAAAGTAAGATGTAAATGACATGCATATTGTCCATTAAATAAAAATAGTTTTACAGTGTATCATAGATCCAAAGTGGCACTGAACCACATGAATAGCAATCAGTGTGTAGCCAGCCTTAAATTTCAGCTTAAAACCACCAAGTACATCATGATAAACTTAAGTTACTGGTTCTATCTGTATAAATCTGATCACACCAGCTGCTCTTTTTTTGTTTGTTTGTTTTGAGGTTATATAAGTGATATTATGTTTCCTCTGTGTCTTGGAAGATGTCCATGCAGACCACAATTGCGTTTCAATGCACCAAACGTTCTTTGTCCCCTATCCCCGTCTTCTACATGTGAAAATCCTTGATGATGTTGGTCTTTGTTCAGTTTCAGGGTCAGACGCTAGAGGACAGAAGGGGAAAGTGTTCTTGTCAGTTAGATATTATACTCCTTTTACTCTTGTTAAAAGTCTAAAAGACATATTTCCAGTTCCTGAACCATTCATTATTGATTTATTTATTGATTTGTTCAGTCATTCATTTGACATTTGATTCACTACAGTGATAGTAGAGTTGGGTCATGCAACATATAGGGAATTTATTTGGCTTTTCCACAAACATTTCAAAATTTAGGTACAAAGGCTTGAGCATGAACTCCTTAAATTATCTTTTCATCAAGGTTTTCGGTATGGAAGTGTCTGCTGTGTCTGTATGTTCACCAAAACCTATCTGCATCTGCAGTGTGTCACCCTCTGACTGTGGGGCTGTATGTTTACCTAAAGGAGAAGTGGTAATCAGCCCATGCATATGTATGAGGGGTTTTTTTGCAAATGCTGCTCTAAACATTGCAGAGGCGTTACCAACACATTGTGGATCAGGGTTTCTGAACGTTATGCCTCACCGCCTAATCACTGGAATGCCAATGTTTAGAAACAAGGTTGAAATATATGTAGTGCATTTGTGTGCATGTGTGCATGTTGCCAGTGGGAGCAATTGATTAAAACAGGCACATGAGTGGGTTAATAGACTTACAGGTTGATCAGGAGAGAGCAGAGAGAGAAAGAGAGCGACTGGGAAAGCAATATGTTCTTGAGTGGGAAAACAGATAAGATGTGAGGGGGATAACAGCTTCTGTCTACATGTGTGTGTGAGAATGAAGAGTGTGAAAACCTGGCAAGGTGTGATTATCAATGGCAAGTTAATAATACCTCATCTTTCTCTGTTTAAATTTCTGTCTGGCTACGGGCAATGTGGCCAGGTTGGAATAAATGAGTGTCACCCACACATCCGCATTATGCAGAAATTAAGTGAGACTCGTTGGTGGTTGCTATAATGAAAAGATGATGTTTGTGATTTAAATACTCCTTTTTTCAGAGGAGGAGGAGGGAGGTTGATTCGTATGCCTCACAGCTTCTTGGCTCTGTTCCTTCTTTGAGTAAGAGAGCTCATTTTGCACAGAAATTTTCTATTCTATTAAACAAAAGAAAATGGCCTCTTGTTGACTGTTTGTCTATTTGATCTGATATTTTCATTCTGATATTTTATTTCCTTTCCAACCACCCTTGTTGTCAGAAAGGCACATTCAAAATATATTTTGAGGAGCTAAGAGCCTTTTCCCACTGCCCTTCTGCTGATCCAAAAGTTTTGAAACAGTTTTCTGGAACAGAATTCTGCAAATGCCAAAGTGAATCCACCTGCGACTAAGAGCAACCTGGATGGGCTTTGAGCAAAACTGGATGCGCTGGAGGGAAGAAGCTGGAGAAAAAAAACTTGCAGGCTTATTGGAGGCCTGCAAAAGAAGCAACTCCCTGCAGGTTCCCCAGGGGCCTGCAGAAAGTGCTCTCTCCGAGAACCGTAATTGCCAAATTTCTGAACTTGTATGATACTTAACACATTTTTGAGTCAGAAAGTAGAAGATGCTTCTCTGGGAAGAGCTTCACAAGTTCAAAGAGTGCAATAACAAGCTGCACAGATCGTGTTTTCCTGGAGATATCCTGCTGTTCTGCAAATCCTCACATGGAGCAGTCCAGTTTATTTCGTCTCTGTCTGCATAGCATACCTATGAAGGATTGCAGATAATTTGTTATTTATAATATTTGCATTGACCTAGTGTGGGTCTGATAGATGTTCAAGACTATGCCTCCTCTCCAACGTGGGAAAAAGTTTTTAGTAGAATTAATTACTTCCTTATAAACTACGAATGTGATTTTTTTCTGATCATGCTGACAACTTGTTGTCTTTCTGTAGTCTTAAGAAATTACTATATTTCACAAGCTATCCTACAGTTAGGGATGCACCACTTTTTCAGTCCCAGTATAGCTACCTGGGCTTAGGGAATACGGGGAGACCGGGGTCAAAATTTTGTGTGACACTGTCAAAATTTCTCAGTTTCTTTGTCATCACACCTGGTCTCTGAATGTCTGTACCAAAGTACAACTCCTCCAGACATTTTGTTTTCTAAATGAACACGTTTGTGTTTTTCTGCACTTCTGTTGTACGTTTTCTTTTATCTGACAACAAAACTGATGTCTTAATTTCTGAACAGGTGAATGTTTTAATACTCATGTGGCACCTAGAAGTGTCTTTCTGCTGTATTCTGGAGCAAACCTGGTATAAAAGTTGTGCTACAGTCTATCAGCTCTGCTGCCATTTACCACAGTTAAGTGCAGTTAATATCCAACATTGTTTCTATGGTTACGGAATTTCTGCCTTTGTTTGCAGCATCTGCAGTGCATAGGAAATCACGTTTTATACAGTACAAGTGTATTGTTTTTTATTAATTTAAGCTAGTAATTCTGTACATGATGAATTTGTATTGTGCAGCCTGTGTGCGTGGACAGTATAATTGAGTGAATATACCTGATTGAATGGGATCGTTACTGTTGTTTTAACACTGATGTCTGATGTCCATGTTTGTCCCAAGAAATTCAATCTAACACAAGAGCGTCAATGACAATCAATACCTTTTAGTCATTTTCTCTTTAGAGTAGATAACGATTTATTCAGTGAATCAGCTCAGTAAGAAATAGTATATGATGAACATTTTTAATGAATTTTTGTACCAAAACCTGAGCTAGAGTCAGAGTGCAAGTGGTTGACAAACTATGTCGTTTGTGTTGGATGGATCTTTCAAATGAAATGATCTTTCATTAGGTCTTATTGGGGCTGTCCACTAAGAGTTTGTCAGCTGAATCACTGCACTTTGTTTTTTAGCTGCGTCATTGTACTCAGAGCCAGGAGAGAGCAATGGCATGGCAGGCTGTAACAACAAAATGACAAAATGACCACAAACCGCTAAACGATACCATAACAATGACAGAATGCAGGTCTTCGTGACCTCTGACAGCGTGAAGCAGGTCAGCACAGCTCCTCAACTACTCATTGTACCAGACAAGAGCACATCCTGACAGAGTTGTCAGGACACGTTCTCTGACTGCGCGGAAATCTGAAATGATCACTGAAACTTGTGCAAAATGATTTTCTCATTGACAGATAGTCAATATAAAAAAGAATTAAATCAAATCTTCATACTGAGCAGCCAAATCCTACTGACTGATAATCTGACTTCTTAGATCAATGAAAACAATATAGTCTCTTTACTCTAGTAATAAACCTTCCTTTACAGAAATTTTAGCAAAAGCAACAGCATAGCTTCAAGCTCAATCTTTGTGCAGTGTACACCTTGCAATTACTTTAGTTTGAGCTGTAAAATCAAATTGAACTTAATAATCTGTGTGGCTTTAGATGTCACAAATGTTCTTTTCATTGGGTGATGTATAATGAGCTTTTGATGTTTATTCACATTAGAATGCTGGACTGTGTTACAGATTTCAGACAACAATGCAGATTTCATTATACACTCAGTGTAAGTGAATTTTATTTTCCTTTTGGGAAAGTAACTCGAGCCATGTTGTATCATAGAAAAAAATAACAAAAACTCAGTAAGTCACCATCTCAAGGAATTTAATCTCATTCTCCATTTGAACTGGAACACTTAAAACTTTCTCTTTTTTCAGCCTTGGGAATGGAATTGAGTAAATTAATCCTCTCCTGAGACCCACACACTTTAAATCATGCTAATACCTTTTATCAAGTGGGTACCCATCAGAAAAATGCCTGTGCTCATTTTGGTTCTAATAAACTCAGAAACTACATGCTGAATTTGATAATAGAGGGTGGCAAGCGGTTTTCATGATGACGTATGGAACTGCAGTGTACTTAGGGAAATGAAAAAAACTCCAATCCAGGTTCTTACTTCTTACTGTGGTTCAGTTATATCAAGAAGCACATTACAAGGCATATTTGTTAGGGGGCAAAAAGGAAGCTCTGCAGTGATTTCTTAATCGCTGGATAGACAGCTTTTCTTATTGATATGGTCCCCCTTTAAGTTGTTTCCCTGGGCATGGCTTATCATCCTCTCGTGTAAGCCAATAGGACTTCTTCAACAATCCACTTGTGTGGGTGTAGCATGCAGCTGCTAATCAATAGCCAATAAAGCCAGATCAATTGAGCTTACAGTGCAATCTAGACTCTAAAGGCCTTGTCTGTATCATTATTGTGAGAAACTAGGAGGTACCTCTTTTACAGATATGGCTGCACCCTAAAAGCCACTGCAAAGTTGGCCAGTCGAAACTGCAGACTGACCTCAGACAGTCACGGTGTTGAACTAACTTACTGTGATTTGACTGTTTAAGCAGTAGCACCACAGTTGTGCCTTGGTGTTTCTTTGTTTAGATGTTTAGTATTGACTGTGGTCAATACAGTTTATGAGCTCTTTGGGGTTCTTAAGTGAGGTCTGAATGGATGTGACCCACAGTGGATTGCTACCAACCACAAGCATACAAGTTGACAATGAAGACTATTTCTGATTATACTATATTGATTATATTCAATGAACATGGAGATGGGATATCCAGCTACTTGGAAGTGGTAAAGTAATGACTGTGGCAATTAAAGTCCACCATTTAAAATCAATGGCCCCTCATGGGAAAGGTCATAGTTCAATGTGCCTATTACTGACCAGCAGTGGTTGCATTGTCATCTGTCATTCGGATGAACCAGGTCATTATTGCTTGTCATTTTAATTTTTCTAATGATAAGACATGATGAGATAAAGCATGTTTAAAAACATGAATAGCATTTTTTTTTCCCCACAGTGACACCAGAGGGCACAAAAAAACACTGAGGTCACAAAACGAGCAAACGATTTACAAGAAATTAAACCTTTCTCCTGGTCTGCATGGATTTAAACACAAGAGACTGGGTTAGACTCTTAGAAGGTAGTATTTCCCCCTGCAAGCACTCACTTTACTGGAAGAAAAGCATGCACTCAGCAGCACCCCTCTGTGACCTGGGGTCAGAAGTGCACACTAAGGCAATAGCTCTTCAGCGTGCGGTCAGCACATGGACAGCAATGATGAAGTCAGCAATGATGTACACGTGCTATGAGGGGAATCTTTTGATAGAATTAGATACCTCCTCAATTTGTCTCCAGTGCAAAATGGAAAAGGTGTGCGCATCTGCCTGCATGAGCCTGATGCCACTGAAGTTGAGACCTTGAGAAACTTCTTTGATTCTTTGATCATCTTCATCTCAACTGTCAGTGTCCAATGGTCAAAGGAATGGACTAGATGGACAAGGGGGTTTACTACACATGTACTGGCCTGCGTGTGGTTATGTTGTGTATTCCAACAACAATTGATTGATTTTAAAAATTCCACATGAAGCAAGGGACATCCCAACAACAAATACAAATACATTTCAAAATTGATAGCTAACCCACTTTAACCAATTGGGCTACCACGGTTTATTATATATTTCATGTCAATAAAATTCTGGTTAGTCAGGCAAGTTTTAGAACAGTCAAAATCAACAGGTTAGACAGGTCAGGCTCATTATCATCAAGGTCAGATGGTGTAATAGTTTAGGGAGGAGCAGAGCCATTTTGAAAGTATAGATGTATTTCATGAGCCTGCATGTGTATGGTGTGTGTGTGAGAGAGAGAGGTATGTGTGAATCTCATAGAGAGATAATGACAAACACATGTTTGTTAGCATACAGTATTCCTCCACATGTACACACAGAGACAGTCAGAGACTGATTCAGCCACCCACCCACACACACACACACACACACACACTCAGCATTGTGGAAAGCTCTACCTGGTGTCTTACAATGAGAGCAGATGGTCTCCCTGGTCCACCATCTCTCTCTCTCTCTCTCTGTTTCTCTGTTGCTCACTCCACCAATCTCTTTCTTGTCTTTCTCCCTTTCTGTTTTCCTCTCTTTGTCTATCTGTTGCTATATTGCTCACTCTACCAATCCTTTTGCTGTCTTTCTCCCTTGCTCGTCCTCTCACTGTGTTACTCTTGTCTCTGTTCTCTTTTTTCTCTTCCTCTTTTGCTCTCTCTGTCTCTTCTCTTTCCCCCAAATTTACTCTGCCTCTCTTTATTTTTGCTCTCTTGCATATGATCTGAGCTTTAGGGGCTGTGTGTCTGTGAGCTTCCTGTGGGAGGTTACTTGAGTTGACAAGGCCACCAGCAGTGCCTTGCCATGCCACCTTGATGCTGTGCCAGTGTGTGTGCTCATGTGTATGTGCCCCCTGGACTAAGCAAACATCAGAAGTGTGTGTAAGTGTTTGTCTTTGTCTTCATCTGTGTGTGTGAGTGTGGTGTGTGTGTGTGTGTGTGCGTGTGTGTAATCGGGTTGACAGGGTTGGCAGCAGGCCCTTGCCACCTTGTCTCAATGCCAGTGTGGTTCAGCCTTTCTCGGTGTATTTTTCCAGGCTGCATTCGATGAATCTGAATTCGATATGAAGACTAGTTATCTATCTATCTATGTAGCTGAATGTATGTTAAAAACCATCCCTGCATTTCTCAGTTTGTAATAAATAGGTAATTAATCGTACACATGCCATTAATTGACAATTTTGACTTGATAAATTAAACAACAACAATGTCAGGCTTACCTTAATGTGTTTTTTAGCAGGGTTCTTCCCTATTCAACTGATTTCAACACTCGAAATTAACACGATTGTTTCAAAGTGCCTAAAAAATAGAGGCACAGCAGCAGAAAATATTGGAAAATGAGGTGTTAAGCACTAGAGCTGGTGTTCACACTGCTGTAATGTCAAACTGCATTTTCCCCGCTCTCACATTCTGTCTCGTCACGCTTTCCTAAAATACAGCAAGGAACGAACCAACCAAAATGGCTCTGAGCTAAGAAGAAGAAAAAGAAAAAAAATCTCTAAGGCTTCCTCTTTTCCTTTGCCACTTTATTCCCACCAGCCTCTCTCTCCCTGTGCTTATTCATCTTTCCCTTCCTTAGCTCCTCTCTCTCTCTTTCTCTCTCTCTCTCTCTGTCTGTCTCTATCCACCTCCTTCTCCCCACCTCCCCATTCCTCTTTTCTCCCTATCTTTGTCTCCTCCTTTCCCTCCCACCTGGAATCTTTTTCTCTCTATCTTCCTCCTTTACTCTTTTCATCCGTCTCCGTCTGAATCATTAATGCCTGCCATGTCATGATCTGTGTGGATGTGAGCTGCGTTCAGAATGATTATTCCTTCTCACTGTGTTCACTTGATCTCCCACTTGCTGTTCCACACAGACACCAAACTCCTGACTTCTAACACAGCTTATCATCAAATATTTACCAAAAGGCTCAAATTAATATAAAATGACATAAATGTGTAGATGTACTTGTATTCTTTCTCTCTCTCTCTCTGTCTGTCTCTCTTTCTCTCTCTTTTCACTAAATTATTACTTAGTGTATCATTTCATGTGCATTTTGTTGGAGCAATTACAACAACTTCACCACTTCAGTTACTGAAAAACCTCATCTGACAGTAACGACAGCATAACTTTCCTGTTTCAGTGTGCATGTCTCTAAGCCTCGCTTCAAGTGAACCATTTTCAGGTTTTACTGCAGCACATTATGCAACAGATAGCCCACATTCTCTCAACTGACTTTTTCAGTCACACAGTCTCTGTTATATTCAAATTTCAACACTCTTGGTCGAGTCTTGGTAACAGCAGTTGTACATACAGTATCTGGTGATCTATACATTATGTGCATTTATATATAACAATACTCTAGGCTAATTACTTTGCCAAGGATGAAAAATGGCAAAGTCTTTGAAGTTTTATTGTGACATTCATTTAAAATATCTTAGACAGAGTGGAGGCCAGCCAAATACATTTCCCCAGACTGTTTCAATTATGCAGCAATCTCAGACATATATGCAGACTACAATAGTAGAAACAGTACAAACTGATACCTTGAAAGGTCCCCAGGTTGAAGGTAACATAAATACAAAATGAACATGAAATCCTGCAGAAATGACAGATGGTCCACAGCCAAGCTGCTGTTTGGGTGACATTGTCAGAAGTCACTATCATTACTGAAAAACTCTCATGATGAATTCAACTGTTGTCAAAGCTCTACAATAACAATAATATAATAATGATAATAAGTAGAAGGCAAAAAATAAGCCCAACATTGGCTTTCCAAGATCAAATGCCTGGAACTGCTCCTGCATCATGTCCAACATGGGCGTACATTATTTCCTGTGAAATCCAGGTGGTAAAGACAGACGTAGACAGCAATGGAAGCTCCTCGATGGAGAGGCAGTTGTGTAGTGCATGTACACTGAATTACTGCTGGTGAAAAATGTTAGTCATGAATGGTAGCAAAAAATTAGCCTTGATAAAATGAAAACCTTAGAGATCAGTCATGACATCACTCTTTGAGAGAAAAAAGAAGTACTGGCAATTAAAACAATAATTCCATGCAAAAATATTCAATTTTCTGTTAGGTGGTTGCAGGAGTGTCTATATTCAAACCAGCTGTTGCACACATGAACACATGCACACTATGAAAGTTGTACAGTATGCAGAGTCAGGTTGAGCTGCAGTCTTATGTAAGAGCTTAAAACATCTGAGAAACTCGCACTGCTCTGACAGTATGGGTGGCTGCAGAAGACAGAAGGAAGATGGTCAGAATTAAGGAGAGGAAAACGTATGAGGTGGAGAGAGGCAGCAAGGGAACAGAAACAGTAGTGAGCTTGTTAGTATGAAGAGGTTTGTTCAGGGTAGAGAAGACACAAAGATACAAAGATGATGACTTGGGAAGGGGGAAATGCTGCTAGAAACTAATTATTTTTGAGAAATAAGAGGACTAAGTGGGTCATTCATACAAAGACATAACAGATATTCATAACAAGTATTCTATTTTATTAGACAGCCTTGTGTGGTTTCAGTATTCCATGTCAAAATGTCTATTTCGGGTTATATTTTAGGAGGGAGCAAATACAGTCTTGAGAATAGTTGATCATGAGGGATCATATGAAGGAGATGAGGAAGGAAAGAACGGGTGGAAGAAAAAAAGGAGCAATAACTCAAAAGAATTATTTGGCCTAGCTTTTATCAGTCGACTGAAGGACAACTCTATTGATCACTTCATATCACACAGAACCTCTTGTCCTCTTTGCTTTATCAGAACCCATTGTTTTTTTTATGCATGGACAGATAGAATGCCTTAGTTGGAATTGATATATTTCTTCAAAGGAGGGACACTGTAGTGTGTGTGTGTGTGTGTGTGTGTGTGTGTGTCTGATATTTAATACACTGCTGCAACTCCTTCAAAGTCGATGTTTAGTCTTCTGAAAAATTGTGCTCAGTGATTTCACAGCCCTTGTCAGTGTATTTCACTGAAAATTCAGCTGAATGTCAGCTTAATTTGTGACTTTTTAAGATGAATGGAAGAAAAAAAAAATACTTTAACAGCAGTAGTAGCAGCTGCATTTTAAGGAACCAATGCACATCCGATCTATGTGTTTTTCTCTGCTTGGCTTGCTGTATGTCTGCCCAATTAAGAGTGTGTGTGTGTTTTTTCTTACACTCTGGTCTTAAGGCTCACTTTGTTGTCAAACTTCCTATAATCCCTTTTAGGCTGCATCTCATGACAGCAGCTGACCACAAATCTCTCTCTGTTTTTCACTCTGGTTTTCTGTTTGATCCCCCCATCTCTCTTAAATTCCTTCCACACGCTCTCCACCTCATCCACTCACATATCCCTCCTCTTTCCCTGTTCAGCTGCCTAAATCACTTGCTATGTTTTATCTGTTTAACACAATAGCAGCACTTACTTTCCCATTTCATTGCTTTTCATTATAATATCAAGTAATGACTGACTCGACACAGGTACGACCTTTCTTACCACCTTTCAAACTACCTGAACTTTTTCTTTACACTCCAATGTGTGTTGTGTTGCAATTGACAATTATGTGGATTACGGTTTCTTTTTGCTTTAATCAGCAAATTATCCAGTCCCCAAAATGTCATGTAAAATAGTAAAATGCAGATTTTAAAAAATGTGAAATGCACTTATTTTGGCAGATAAACAGCCAAAAACCCAAGGATCCACAGCTCTTCCTCTGTCTGAATATGGATGAACCCATTTTACTGTCACTGGCCACATGCTACTTCCAACACTGATGGAACAAATAAGATTGTGGCTGCCCTTGGAGTAGCTCTGCTCCAGAGATTTGTTTGCATAACTAAACCTCTGATACAGTCACCAGCAACTATTTCCTTCCCGCTATTACTCATCCTTGCTCCAAGATCATCTCTCAGTTCATATGTACTAACACAATTGCACAATTATTGTGATTCCTATTCATCGCTTGTCTCTGCTCTCTCACCCTCCCACCAGAAAGGCTAATATATGGTTTTAGCTCCAACTCCTAGAATTAACTTCCATTTTCACTGTTGTTGCCTTTCTCCTATTTGACATTTTCATCGTTTCCTTTCATATTTGCTCTCTCTTGTCATCTGATTGTTGCGTATTTATGTGGCACTGTACTACTCTCAGAGTTAAGGCTACTCACCCTAACAATATGGAAGATAATGTGCAGGTTTGAGTCTTTCAAAGAGGATTAACTTCTCTTCCTCTTCACCCCCCGGTTTATTCATTCAAGCTTTTTCTTTTGGAACCTTAGCTCTCTCTTTCTTTATGTGTCTGAAGTTAGATTTCCTTTAATAGTTTGATCAGTTTATTACAGAATTGTTGAAAGCATTCAAAATTAGCTTTTTCTTTTTTTTGTCAGAACTGGTTCTGAAATATAGTCAATATTACAAGTTTACAGGCACTGGAATGAAACAGAAAACTCCCAAATGAATCCACAAAGGACCTTCAGGGCTAGAATGGCACACACAGACAGTTTGTCACTACTTTAATGTGTCACTCGTCCTAATTTCACAGTGATTTATAAATGAGGAAAATCTACAGATAGCATTTTTAATATGACAGTAACATCCAGTGGGCTGTGTGGCAACCAGCCCATTTCTTACAGAGGTTAATGTGGAGGTTTCAATTCTGTCCTCCCTTGCATTAACTCCTCCTTTCCACCTCTCTAAAATATTCTTTTTTTTTTCATTCCCTTGACAGTCTTCTCTGCTTCATGTCTTACATACTAATGTGAAGGGGGCGTTGCTCTGTTTTGTGTCTACTTGCCATGTGTGCAAAAGGGACAAATGGCTGAGTTTAGCAACTTTCAGACTTTCCTTTTTCATGCAGCCTCACTTATGATGGCCATGTCACTACACAACACCTAAATATAGTTATAACATGTCAAGAACTATCATTTAGGCTAGAGTTTGGCTTAATCTGTGGAGACAGAAAATTTTTTTTTGTGTATAATGTAGCAATTTCTTTAACATTATGGCTGCACCTGTTTGTGTTTCCCTGCCTGCGCTAGTTGGATGGATGTGGCAATCCTGATGTGGGGGTATTTTTTAATCTTTTGTGTGCAATATTCAGTTTCAGAATCAGAATACTTTATTGATTTCAGGGGGGGGGTGCTTTAACCAAGATAATAAATCACCAGGCCAAAGAATTATATTAAAATAGAAATAAGAGTATATAGAAGTATATCTAGAATATAAACATAAATATAAAGGTTTGTGTGCAGGGATGAATCAGTATTGTTCAGGTATGTACAAGTATCGCATAAGTATGTGGTGAATTTACATTAATAGTGCAAAAACAGTGTAGCAAATACAGTGAAAATTGCAGAACCAGTCTCTCAATCTCTTGACTCAGAGTGTCTGACACTCCTAGGGAGGAGCTGAAAGTCTGATGGCCACAGGCAGGAATGACCTCCTGTGGTGCTCTGTGGAGCGTCGTGGTGGAATCAGTCCGTCGCTGAAAGAACTCCTGTGCCTGATCAGGACACTGTTGAGTGGGTGGGAGACACTGTCCAAGATAGTGTATAACTCAGACAGCATCCTCCTTTCTGACACCACCATCAAAGAGTCCAGCCCCACCCCCACAACATCACTGTCTTTCTGAATCAGTTTATTGAGTCTGTTGGCACCCACTGCCTTAAAGCTGCTGCCCCAGCACACAGCAGCAAACACGATAACACTGGCCACCACAGACTTACAAAACATCCTCAGCATCATCCGGCAGATGTTAGACAATCTTAGCCTCCTCAGGAAACAGAAGCAGCTCTGGCCCTTTTTGAAGACAGCGTCTGTGTTCTTAATCCAGACCCATTTATTGTCTATGTACACTCCCAGGTATTTGTATTCTTCTACAATGTCTACAGCAGTCCCCTGGATGGCAAGGGTGAAATTATTATTTCTCAAAGTACCAAATCCCAAATTATTTGGTTAAGTTGTAGACAAGTAGAAGCAGCACTCTCACAGCTTGACATATTTGTCCACTCCACTCCACTTTGCAAACTAAAATCTAAAATCTTTTCAAGTAGTAGCAGTAAAATTGTACACTGGTAGCTATTGAGGGACTACACCATGTGTCTATATCACCACAATGTTTTTTTAAAGTTGTAAACTGTAATCTTATTTAAGGTTTAGTGGTGGTGACTGTAACAAAAATCTGTCTTTAGTATCATAAAAACACAATATACAGTAGAACGTTAATATAAATTTTTTTTTCTCCCTTTTGTCTGCTTTTCTTTTTCACTCTCCTTGAAGGAGCATTGCAGAATTGAACTGTCAGGGTTGTCAGGGTTGTTTTGCTGTCTAGATAGCAATATTGTTTTCTGTGACAGTAAATTGAGGGCAAATTGTTCATTTTCTTTAGTTGTGCCCCGATTACAACTCCCCACACACTAACAAGTCCACACAAACTCCTTTTTATCCTCCATTTTAAGCTTTCCATTGTTAAGCTGAAGGAGGGATTTGTATAAAATGTGCCTATGGCTATACTATCAGCACTTAAGGACAGGAAAAGACTGTTATGTTTGTTTCTTATGAATACACTTAACAGAGAAATAGGATCAGCACTACGAAACAATGTGTATTGAGCTTAAATTACAAACCCAAATAATGAAGCTTATAACAGCATGTAGCTAAACAACATGCTTCAAACATTTTTTTCTTTTTTTGCTTTTTGATTAGTGGTCCTTTACAGACTAAAAGAATATAAATTACCTAGGAACAGACTCATAGTTAGACTTTATGACTGCTTAAATGGTGGAGAGTTGTCACTCTTTTGTTAACCATGCAGGTCAATAGAAATGAATTATACTTTTGTGCTCACAGTTTCCAGAAAATGTACTGAATGACTGATATGTGGAGAAGCTACTTGATCTAATCATGTGGAACACGTCCATATCCAAAAGTTACATATGTAGGTCATCATTGAACCAGCTCAACTGGTCACTGGCAACCTGTTTGGATCTTTTAAACAAGTTACTGAAAGACAAACTTGTCTACTGACGATGGTAAAGGAGTCAACTGGCATTTTTGGCAGGCTTATCCAGATTAAAAATTACTGCATATATGTGCTAATTTTGGCATAAAAATTATGTCAGATAGACGGCAGAGTTTGGCTATTTGTGACTCCTATTGTTAGTTGTGGAGTTACGTCTCAGATCTTACAAAACCTGTGCATACAAGCCAACAAGGACATGCATACATAGCAGCACGTATGCTCAATATGTACAGACTTTCATCAGGGTAATACTGTACCCTCTCTTAATAAAGCAGCACATGCATACCCCCCACACAAACCAAACACACACACATCCACACATTATTTAAATCAGCTCCAGTTGATTAAATCCGTCACATCAGACTTGTCTAAACAGAGAAAGGATGAAGGGAGTAAAAAAAGAGATGAAAATCAAAGAGGGTAAGAAAGAAAAATATGACAAGCTGTCCTTCACATCTATTAATGATTGAAGAGATGAGAGAGGTAAAGGCAGAGCACAAACACATACTCCAGCTCACTTCTGCTTTAAAACCTCACAGGCAATTGCTATATTTTGAGCAGTTATGGTGTGAACAGCCAAGATTAAAAAGTTTAATGCAAGACCAGAGGATGTGATTGTTTGTATATACATACAGAGTTGAGAGTGTTGGTAACTGGTGGTGACCCTTAAGTATCAAATGTAGCAGTTATAATTACCAAATGTATCATTTGAATTGGAGGTAGGACTCTTTCTCCAACATCTTTTTACTTTTTAAGTGCTCACTTAAGTCACATTATGGGCAAAACCTGTAATCCATCACCCATATTGTAAAACAAGAAATAATTTGGACCTGCTACAGTGCATCTTTCCATTCTCTTCTGCTTTGTCTTTCTGCCATATTAACACAGCCACACACTCAAGTAAACCACAACAGGCAGACCAATGCAGGAATGAGTGAGTAAGAAATATTAGCTTAGTGGTCCCCATTGTGTGTGCAGTCTATATGTGTTTAGCCCTGTATCCAGTCTTGGGACACATTTGTCATCTGTTACCTCTGACTTTGTCAAAAAAATATCATATTTCCTTTTCTCTGCTTCTCCAAATGCCTACAAAGCCCCAAAAGGGTTGGGACGTGGAAATGTGGAATCTGGTTTTGTGTGTGTCATTTTTCTGTCATTGCTGCAATCTTCTGAGGTCTATATGTCA
Source organism: Scatophagus argus (assembly GCF_020382885.2). NCBI lineage: Eukaryota > Metazoa > Chordata > Actinopteri > Scatophagidae > Scatophagus > Scatophagus argus. Next base: position 10,999,123 of record NC_058494.1, on the reverse strand, counting down.
ACATACTAGAAAGAAAAATCACTTATAGTCTTCTTCCATATGTCAGTGAGAAAAGTGTGTGTGTTTGCAGGCAGCAAGCCAACACAGACAGGCAGACTTAACTAGAGTACAACAGGAGACAGTCAGAAGACGTTGGAGGGCAAAGTACTGTGCAAAGTGCATTTGATAACACATTTGAGGAGGATGACATTTGACTCAGGATGGCTATCATTATCTCTCACTGGACAGGTGAGAAAGGAATGAATGACAGACAAGTTAAAGTTAAACTACAAAATAAAGGCTGTCTCTGACAAAATCAGGTTGCATGCTCTTGCATGGTATATATAGCTCCTTAGATGAAATCAGCGAGCAGCTTTGAATGAAAAAATGGATGATGTCACAGCGGGTCCATTGCATTTGCGATCGATCATCTGGCACCACTTGAACAGAGATGTCATAGAAGGTGCAGTAGACAGCTATAAATGCTTGCACCAAATACACAAAATACAATTAAAATTACCACTAACATGTCACTACCACTTCACTTTGGCACCAGGAGCCTTTGCACCTCAGAGCATGAAATCATTACAATCCAATTCTACACTTGCATACACATTTTAATCCAAAGCCACAAGGCACATTCTTTAATATATGGATTCGCTCTATTTCTCTATTTCTATGCCTGTTTCCCTGGGCTGTTTTTTAAGCTTCAACTTATTTTTGACCAATTCCTGAATATGTCTGAAACAATAAATTGAGCCTTGGGGGCATTTTCTGCCATTCTGCTGTGCTGCTTCTTGTCCATATTTGACTAAGGGGATTCAGTAATGGCTTCTCTCCGTGTCCCAGAACCAAATACAGTTTCCAGCAGTGGCTGGCACATAGCAGGACTGGGTATGCAACCGAGACGCCGTTATGGCCTTAACACAATGCCATTATCACTGTAACACAGTGCTAATGCTCTCTCTTGCTTGTTCTCTCTCATAACACACACACACACACACACACTTTTACACACTAAAGCTGTGTCTCTCTGGAAACTAATGGGTTGTGCTCCTCGAAAGACACGGATACTTAAGAGCTGGTTAGGGGCTGAACACAGATGGTGTGTGTGTGTGTTTTGCTGTGTCTGTGTATGTGTGTGCATGGAGGAGAAAGCCAGGGAGACATATGTGAGATTTGTTGTTTGTCTGTTTGTATGTTTAAAGTGTGTAATGTTTAATGATTACCTGCACTGAGGTTTGTGTGTGTGGCTGAATGTCTGTCTAAACAACGCTGTGCCTCTGTCTGCTTATGGATATGCGTCTTGCGTTAATGGTTATTTTCTTTCTGTGAATGTCTGTTTGTTCATATGTCCCATGCTGTTTCACTGCCCTTGTACAACAGTGCATCATCTGCATGTCTGCGCTTCCCATGTAAATAGGTGTTTGTTATGAGCTTTGGCGTCCAGTTGACAGTAGTGCAGTCTATTCCACTTGTTTTTCAGGTGTAGTAAACAGTGTGCTCAGAGCAGCAGAGAGACCCTTACCCAACACAGAGACAAACACAGTCACTAGTGCAACAACACAAAATGTAGATCATAAAGTTATTGTCACTGATGCTAGTATACAGACAAATAAACACATAGAGACACCATACTATAACCTCAGTATATGTCTCCATTCCTCGGGTTCTGTTAGTGTAAACGTACTCCTGTGTGCATTTAATGTTTAAATAAAAAACTGGGATCAGGCACTGGGACCAACAGCATAGCCTCAAACCTTTTCTTTGTCTGCCCTGATGACTTTCCCCAGTCTTCTTCATCACTGCTGGTTACATGAGCGAGAAGAAGATGACAGGAGAGAGGGGTGAAGAGAAAGTGTTCAGAGACTGAGGTGTTTTTCACCATCATCTCATCAATGCTTGTGCATATGGCTCTGCATTAGCCCTGCCCGGGGCAATGCACAGTATCGTATGTCCTTGTAGACCAGTAACTCAGTGATGGGACTCTAATTTGCATGTTACAGTTGCCATCTGTTTGCAGTCTGTACGTGTATTCAGATACCAATTTAACATAAAATGCGGCTCCTTGAGAACTTAACTGACTGTTTCATTGCTGATCTTGTTCTGTGCACTGATGGCCCCACGTTTGGCTTTCTAACAAAAGAATTTGGCTCTTGTGGCTCCCCTCCACTGTAGCTCTGAGGCCTGTGATTTGGTGAGTTACTATATTCTCTCTATGTTCACTGGGGTTTCCTGTGAGTGGTCCAGATTCTTCACAAAATCCAAGACAGGTGGATCAGAGGAAATTAACTGCCTATAGATGTGACGAGAAGTGTGAGCCCTTTTTTTGTCCATTTGTGTTAGTTGTGACAGATGACAGATGTCCTGTCCTGGGTGTTTTTGCATCTTCTTCTTATGTTTCTTCAATTTCTTGTGACCATGAATAAGAAAAAGCAAGTAAGTAAAGAAACTGAATTCATTAATTACCTTTGGTTATTCGTTCTTTCTTTTTATATTTGCAGGTTGCTATTTTCAGTCACAACATCTATTAATGTGAGGAAAATCAAGACCACAGGCTCAGAGTAAAATTTCACAGCACCCTAAGCCAATCTTACCAGATAATGAAGATATACAACAGCTGCTAGCCCGATTCTGCATAAAAGACCAACTGTCATGCACTGAGGAGAAAATAACCATTCATTTGTTTTGGATGCTTGTGTATGTGCATGGAAAAAATGGGCAGAAACATAACATCCTTCTTCTGAGTGAATCCTGCATAATCACTACTACCTGCCACATTTTGCATGATGGGCAGAAGAAAGATGGAGAGACTTAAATGGAAAAGACACAGATATTGTGGAGGGACATATTTAGAGTTTTAAGTGTTAGTACATGAGAGGAGAGGAGAATGAAAGGACTACTATGACGCAGAGCTGGAATGACATAGATGAGCTGACAGAATGACTGAATAATAAAGAAAGGTCAGTTGATTATACTATCCTGTATGTATCAACTGCAATCTAGAAACACATCTGTGGCTAGACTCTGCTTCTAATTTAGTATCTTACACTACCATGCAGTAGACTAAACTATAATGCAGTGGTATGCATTTTTGTCTAGTCCAGCCAGTCTAGTCTTGTATTATATAGTAACAGTATAAAAAAAGCATGACAAATGTACAAAATGTTTATATATTAACTGGTGTGTGGGGTCGTGCGAAGAGTTCTTAAAGACAAACAGTAATTTTTCTATGACACAAAACAGAAAAAAATCTGCACCTTTTTGGTGTAAAAATCACATAAATTTTTAAATGTTGGTGACAGAATATTAGAGGTTAGTTGAAAGTCTTTATTTTAATTGACAAAGAAGCAACAAAGTCTGATTTATTAATGATCAAAATAGTTACCAATTAAAATCCTGACTTTTTCCAGACTGACTGACACAATTAAGTATTGTGTGTACAATTGACTATTTATGGTTCTCGGCCATAGCAAGTGAGCCATATCATTTTCATCAAAGCATTCACTTCCCCATTGTATGGAGGCATTTATCTTTCTTATGTGTCTCCAGTAATTTGTTTGGGCTTTTCCTTTAATTTGTCACTTGTCTGTATGAACAAATTTTGATCCTGGTAGCAGTTAATTCATGAGTGAACTCTGCAAAGCAAGTGATTCAAGTGATTTCTACTTTTGCTGTACTGTGTGCCAGCAAGCCTCAGCTGTTAACAAAACTTGAAGCTAATTTTCAAGCTGAGAGAATTATGAATGAATATTAAGAACTTTACCAGTGAAACAACTTTTATCTACTGCTGTGAATGATTTAGGGTATAAAGACAATGGCTTCCCTTTCAAGAATAAAGAAATGACTTGCAGCTCCTTGTTAACTCTAGACCTCCTAAGCCAAAATGTGTGAAGAAATGATAATTAACCTCCTCCCTGTCGTTCTTATTAAATTTCAACAAAGCATCTACTGGTAATATCCCAGAGTTCACTGGGGGAGGGACAGAATGGTTGATGGGATGTGAAAGAGTGAAGCACATCTGGTGTTAGAATACACCCACTGAGACACTAAGAGGTTTATGGGGCTATACTGATTAGAAGACACACACACACACACACACACACACACACAAACACACCATTATTTATGATGTACCCTCTTCGTCCTGGCACTTGGATTAAAATTTGATACTGTTTGTGTGGGTGTGCGTGCGTGCGTGCATGTGTGAGTGTGCGTATCAATGTACTTATGTACTGTACATGCAAGTAGTGTAAGTGTATGTGTATGCACATCACTTCACAGCATAGTGGGCATTGATTGGACTGAAATGAGTGTGTGCCTTAGTTTTTTGTCGTTGTGTATAGATGTATATCTAAATCCGTGTGTCTGTGTATACATGCATGCATGAATTTGCATGGGTGTCAGGGTGAAGATGACTCCAACTGCAATTCTGATTACAATAGCAGAGTGCAGATAATGAAATTTCCTGTCCCAATCATGCATTAATTAAACACTGAAAGATAACTGGAGAATGCTGCACACAGACTTTAAATACAAGCATACAGTGATGGTGTGTGTCAGTGTGTGTGATGAGGAATGCCTCACTTCTGTGTCCTTGATATTCACTCAGAGTGTATAAGTTACTGTGTGTTGTCCCTTACAGTTAAATCATGCATATTACAGTGCATTGTATGTTCAATCTTGATCCCAGAGACATTTTTGTGTTCCCAGTTGTTTCTGCCATGTCTAGGATCAGTGAGCCGAAGTTTATGTGTCTTGTTGATATAAATATTTAATAGAGCTTGACGTGGATGATGTTAAACCACTCAAGATCACATCCTTGCCGCATTTTCTTGTTCATAGTCATTTTAACAGGCATATCTCAGTGAGTCTGCCTGAGAAACCAAGTTGAGCTCACTGTCTCAATACTTTAACTTTTGACTGCAGCTGGGAAACACTCCCGGGGTAGCCATTAGTGGCAAGAGAGACTATAATGAAGAGTTGGAGGGGGTCCCAAAAAGTCTAGATGAAGCACTTGCCACTTTACACTGCAAAGACGTGAAATAATAGCTTCCTGTAATTGCCCCGGACTTTATGGGGGTGTGATAAAGGGTCTGAGATCTCTAATGATACAACTGGAATATTGAATCCATTACTGGTCTTCACTGAGTTTGTCTAAGTTCTTTTTTTCTTTTTGTTTGTTGGTATAAGGCAGTGCTTCTCAATTATTTTCTGTTGCGCCCCCCCCCAGCAAGTAGAAAACAATTCGCGCCCCCCCCCCCCCCCCCCACTCTCCGCCGCGACTATAAATAATAGTAGTAATAATATGTAATGATATTTAATAATATGTAATAATAGGATGCTAACAATTCTCGCTGGTTTACTGAAGTAGCATTCACAAAGCGGGATGATTGTTGGCAATATTCGGCACGTTTTGGCTGGAAAATCTCCAGCGACTTATCAGCATGATTGGGATGTAATGTCTTCAAGTGGCGCCTTAATTTATTTGGCTTCATGCTGTCCGCTGCCAGCATGTTTAGACAGTAAACACACCGGTCTTTCGTCTCCCACTGTAGTCACAGTGAAGCCAAGCGCTACATATGCTTCGTCATATTTCCTCGTCTTAGCTTTCGGGTGAGTTACTTTTGTCTCATTATCTTCGTCTCTCTCCGCCTTTCTTCTCATCCCTGTTAAAAATGTCTTCATGTTGTCTCTTAAGGGTTCGCTTACTGCACTTCATATCGCCTGCTCGGTGCAAAAAAACCGCTACACCATAGAGCTAATACTCCCTGCGCACACTCTGACAATGAGAGCGCCACTGCCAACTACTGTAGTGGATGTGCAATTACACTTTATTCTGTTATGGCAAAAAAAGCATGTTCCCCAGGGTCACACGCGCCCCCCCTGGCATCGCCCCGCGCCCCCCCAGGGGGGCGCGCCCCACTATTTGAGAAGCACTGGTATAAGGTGATGCAAAATTGAATGTTTTAAAAGATTCTTTTGAGGCTGAAGCAGGAGATGGTTGTTAAATTTTTAGTTTATCCAGGGAAAGTGAACTGAATGCCCTTCTTCTTTTCAAGCAATGTTATTACTCACTGCTGCTTCACATTCAAGCACATTCACACATGGTAGATACTGAGTACAGTGGTCTATTTCTGGTGTCTTTTTTCGGAAAGGGAGAGTGTACACCGGCACATTTTCCAGCTGGTCTTAACTTGCTTGTTGGTAAAATCTGTGGAAAAGTTCATAATTTGAACTTGATAAGTAAGTCATGACACAGGATAACACAGTCAGTTGTTACATAAGTTGTGTTAATGTTTCATTCTACAGAACAACAAGCTGCCAAATAATAAGCTGGAGTTGCAGTATGTGTGGGAGTATATGCATAATGTGAGCTGGTCCCTTGTTCCTTATTTTTGATCTTAAATTCACACCCGAATGGCACCAGATTACATAAAAAAAAGAACTTGGAATGCAGTGTAAGATGAACAGTCCGATTAATGAGATTTATTAATGATGCTTTAGAAATGGAGATGCAGACAAAAATGATCATGGATAACGTTAGATTTCTGGAGGGTACTGTTTTGTTTCACTGTTGTCTTTTAATTTTTTCCATTTGCTACTTAATGTTAAAGTGAAGCGACTCTGCCTCTGAGTCACTGCCTGTCTGTCTCTGTATTCTCTTTCCCTGCTTCACCTGTCTTGTCTCATCACCGTCTTTCTCTCACTCTGTTGTTACATAAATTATTTTAGTGCTTGATATTCTCCATGTGCTGCAGAGCCACATACACAATAAGAATATTTTTTGGTTTTTTTAACCCAAAGTGGTGCAGCTAAGATTTGTACTGTTAAAAAGTACCCCTCCCACAGTCTAACAAACTGAGGCTTTGGCTTTACGCTTTAGGGAAAGACCTATTAATGGCCACGGATAATTATTGAATCTGATATTCAGCATTTTTGTGATTATCAGCATTTTCTCTCATAAAGTATTAGCCATTTGTGTGCACTCTTCATTAACTATCAAAAAAGACAGAAAAAAGCATATCCTTACTCTCAAAAAGTTGTAACTTGCAAATGTTGGACATTTCTGCTTGAAAAAGGACTAAAATTACTAATCAATTATCAGAATTGTTGGTAATTAATTTTCTTTCAATTAATTAATCAACAAATCAACTTAATCTAAAATCAATCAAAGTTAAATCTAAATACTTCAAATGTATGGCATTTGAGTAAATTGTAGTTTAGTTACTGTACATCAGTGGTTATTCTAAACTTTGACATTAAGATTTTTATTATTGCTGTTGATCTACACTACATAGACAAAAGTACTGGGACAGACCTCTTTATTATTAAATTCAGATGTGGTGTGGGGATGTACTGTGTCAGGGGTTGAGCTGAAACAGATTCCATATTAATGCCTGTGTATTTAGGGGGAAAAAAAACCCACAACAAAACAAAACCAAAATAAACAAAACAAAACTATACTGGTCACTCCCTTTCATCCCGTGGGTCCACTTTTATTCCCCAGATTAACATTTTTCATTTTATTTGTCCAGATGTGTTTCAGTTGTATGAACTTATCACTGTTAGGAAATGTGCAAAACTACAAAGCAGTATTTATAGCATATTGCCATTAGTTGAGGCTTTCCCTTTTCACCTTCATCCTGATTATTACTGTTACTGTTAAAAGAAAATAGTTTACAGTATATTTTCTTAGTTACAGTTAATTTAATACTTCTAAAAATTCAGTCTGGTTGATGTTAAGTTTTTCCATTGGTACTACAGCAAAGATTAGACGGTTACAGTGTAGGTATCTCACATGTAATGTAATATGTATAAAAGCTGATATGTACTGTTGTTTTGCAGGTTTTCACGCAGGGAGACATCAAAGTGAAAGCAGCTGATGCATACATTTTGACAACATTTATTCATTCTGCATAAATTAAGCAAAACATGAATATGAAATATGAATATACAGTTGTATGAACGCTTCACTTAGACAGAAACTGTAAGAAACGCCTTTGCGTGAATTGGTACTGCATGTCTCTAAGGAACATCACTGTATGGGGGAAAGTCAATGTCATGTAAATATATCTACACTGACTATACAGAACAACAAAGCGTTGAAATGTTGAAATCTATTTTTCATGAATACTGACAAGTATGGGCAGCTGCTGACTTTTTTTATGCGTCGAGTTCTCCATAGAATTTACAAAACAGCACATTCTTGATATGACAGCAGTGCGATAAAATATTGAACCGTTCATCTGGATGGGTTGTCTGTTTGAACAGGACAGATAGTCATGCAGATAGACATATCTGTGGAACCACAGATCTGTGTTGAGAAGGATACAGTGACACTGATATAAAGTAAATTGGTTACACAATGAAATGTCAGAGACATCTTTTTAAGTCACTACAAAGTAATAAACTAAATTACAAAAGCTAAGCCATATATATGACTTGTAACGATAAAAATCTGTGACAGCTTATTCCCTGTGTATTGTCAGTATCCTGAAAAAAATGACATTGGATTTCCAGTTTTCTGCTTTTAAATTGTATCTGATGGTAGATTCTGTCTGACATGTCTAGAATCATATTAAATGAGACCAGACAAAGCAAACAGTGACTAAACCGCATGAGCATCAGTGGATTAGATCGTTGTACTATTTAATGTACTGTACATTTAAAATCAATTCATGTATGAAAGCTACTGCAGTGGCTGCCAAAGATAGAGCATACATTATTAATTTGCTGGAGGCACAGAGTGAGACTATTGGATGACTATTGGACATGAGAGAAGCTGGGAATATGCTGAGATGTTGTCAAATGTGAGTGCTTGCCCTGACAGAAACACACTGCGCTGTTCATTACATTAAACTGATACAGCATGATGTCAGGGTCTTTTAGAAATCTAATGTTTTTTTACACTTTTAGAAGCAAACAGCAGGGAGATAATTGCTACTCTGTTACAGTGGTTACTAAATGCAGATATTGGGTAACTACGCAGATAGCGACGACTGGGTTTGTACAGTCTCAAACTCATCTTTGCGGTTGGTCTTGATGTGGTCATTTGTCTGCTTCAGAGTTTGGAAGACACTGACATCTAGATCAGTTCAAATTGAATGACTGCACCCTACAGTGGGTAGGTATATTTGTAGGTATGTAACAAGACAACATTTACGAACCTCTCAGGTGGTGTTCAGCATAGGGTTGTTACTGAAAAAGAATCACATTGAATTGTTTGTTAAATTTCTACCCTTACGAACAAAACCAAGCACATCTTTTGTCCCATCTAAACAGGCACAGCCACACACTGGGATGGCAATGTCAAAACACAGATGACTTTGTCATCAAAGTGTGGACATGATGTGATACACTGTGACCGTCTGTCACTGAACTGTGTCTGTGCGAAAATGAATCACAGCTGCAGCAGTTGGTCTCAGCGGATATGGCATGGATGGTACCTAATGACTGTACCCTATGTGTTATTTACAGGCAGTGAATGAAATAACAGCAGCCGCATAAACTCCCAGGCAAGATTATTTAAGTGTAAGAGAGTTTTTTGTATTAATTTATTTATTTATTGATTTGGCTTTTACAATAAGTTATGAGGTTATAAATTGCAGTGTTATTATATTATAATGCCTTATATTTCAAGGTGTAGTTTTGTGTCTGTGTTGCTTTTTTGTGGACAAACATTATAATAATATTATAATGTGTACGGAATTATATATATATATGTGTGTGTGTGTGTAATTACGTACACCAAAGACAGTTCAGCAAGTTTAAAACTTGGCCCAGGTAAGATGCCTGCCATAAAGGCAACATTCTGGAATGTCTGTGCCTGATCCATTCTTTGCAAAAATGAATGGATGAATGAATTATAAACTGTTTAGTGATCATGTTTCATCTGGTTATAAAACACACACACGTACACACACATCAAATCATTTTAGTGAGGTATTGAGTTTAACAATCAAGTGTGGACAGTGCACAACAGATTAATGTATCATGCCTCTTATTGCCAAGGGCTGAATACCTGGAAACACACAGACAAACACAGAGAGAGAGTGAGAGTGTGAATTTATATTCTAACCAGCTAGAAGTGTGACTCCTCCCACTTAGCTTTCAAAAGGATTAGCACATGGTGTCGTTCAATTACTGTCTGTGTATGCTTGTGTGAGCATGTGTGTGTCTTCCCAGGAAAACTGCATCACTGATAGCTGATTGCCAAAGAAGGCTCAGAGCACATCGGCGGATCAATGAACACAGGTTTTCACACACCTGTAAACATGTCTCTATCATGGGTTTAACACAGCAGTGAAAGCATGCAGAGCTGTGCTTCAGTTCCCTAAGTCATCGATTTCACCATTATTACGGCGCTGCAAAGAATGGGGTGGCCTGGGGATTGAATGGATGTGGAAATATTTTAAATTTGGACTAGAAATTTTGTCAGAGACAGGATTTTCTTCACCTTTGTTTTTGCGGGCCCTGACTCCAGCCCTTGCTCAACTTACTTCACCTAAAGCTTATCATGTGTGAGTTGCATTTGGGGCAGAGAGTGGGCTGAATAATGAGGGCATACTGTGGACTTGGAAAAATTATATTTTATTTTATTTCATTATTATCACGTCAGGTGTAAACGGTCCCTAAAAGCTGCACTAACAAAGCTACTTAGAAAAAAGCCATTTCGTTATCCTGTGTGTGTGTTTCAGTGAAAGACGGAACAAGTTAGTGTCACACAGCGTCATGGAAATGGGATTATTGGTGTGTGATGTAGAGTCTTGTCACAAAACCTCCTCTGGTCTGTTTATTCTTTTTACACACACACACATGCATTCACAAACATTATATGTTCAGTGTACATGAGTGTGCAGAGATAAATCAGTCGTGTATGTGTCTGTGCGTGCAACATCTAATCTACTTTTGGACATAACAGTATCCACAGTTCTGGGAACATGCATGTGTTTACACATCTCTGTGCACACACATTCATACACAAATATGTGAAAAAAAAATGAACACAATTGTTCTTGGGGTCCATTTTTCTTTTATATTTTGATATATTTTTCATTCCCTCCATTTTCCTTGTGTGTATTTCACAGCTGCTGTTTCTTTTGTACATAATCCAGTGTTTACTTATTCTGCAGTTGAAAATCCTGACTTTCAAGATACTGTATATTCTCTGGTGCGGTTCAGTAGTCATATGCATTTAAATAGTTCATGCATTTAAATGCCCTTAACCTGGCTTCGACAAGTAGTTTAATGCATTTTAAAGAGAACAGTTCTGTGGCGCTAATGGTTAAACGTGGCTTCTCAGTTTGACCCAAGGCCAAGGGGAAGCACAATGCAAGCGATGTCCCAGTAACAGATAGCTATCATAACTATGCCGGAGTGCTTTCTAATCATTCATGACACCTCTCATTGTTTACCTCAGTAACCTTGACATCATTGTTCACAGACATGCACACTGCTGAGTGATATTTCCCACAATTTATTATTCTCAAACTGACATACATATGTCTAGACACATTTAGGCTTGCATATTAAAATCTTACAACTCAACCACTGCCAATTTGACAGGCTGTACTGTGTCTTTTAACACACACGCTTCAGGCTGGATGCCATGGCTCAAAGAGGAAACATTATAAATAGTCCCCAGGCGTAAAATATTAGCCTTACTTGTATAGCTCACACTGTGAGGCTGTTTTAACTTTCTAAAATATGCCACTCTCCATTACCAGCTGTCTGCACTGGAATCTGGCACTTCTCTGACAATTCCTCCAAATGTCACTCTTTAAGCCATCAGTAAGCCTATCAGTAAACTGGGCTGTTAGCCAGACAAGCAATCAGTCTTTTTTTGTCTACCGCTGTTTCTGTTTTAATCAGTCTTAAACTTGTAAAGCCAGGTTATGCTGCACAATATAATTACAGTCTTTCTGTATAGATCTGCAACTCGACATCATGACTGGTACACCTAAAGATCACTTCCAAAACAGCACGTCTTTCTTAATCAGTGTTAGAGAGAACAAGGTTACCAGTAAACTTGTAACAATATTTGGCTGTCACTCTCATTGCAAACCAAACACTGCCATGCAGGATCTGTTGTTATTTGCGGTGCTGTCGTGCCTATTTAAATCAGTTTGTTTTCTCTAAAGCACAATTCAGATTCATCGCTGTGAAGATGCAAGATGGCATGAACAAACGTTCTGTAAAGCTAATAAACCAGTCCAAAGCCAGTTGGCATAAAAAAAAGGTTTATAATAAAAATAGGATCCCCAAAATTAGTGTTTGTTGCAAGACAAATATGATAATGCTATTACTGCCGTTAAAAACCAACCCACATACTCCTGAGTTTAGAAACAATACACACACCTTCCTAATATATGTTGTGGAAGCCAGATCGTTTCTTTTGTTTCAACTGTTCCTTTAAAGGGACCTTTATCCCATTTTTCAACATGGATTTGGAAAAAAAGAGTGGTGGCATGAAACTGCTATAAAAAGGTCTTTGCATTACATTGAGTTTCTTTAAAGAAACTTTGCTGTTGAGGCCAAATGTACTGTTAATTCATTCATTCATTCATTTATTCATTTATTTATTTATTGGCACTGTAAGCACCACAAACCAAGTGCCATTTGGTTCCCTTATATTTGATGTTTCTATGGTCAGTATCTTCAAAACTTGACACATTACACTAAAATGATCTGGATGGATAAATAGTACTGCAGGCAAGAGTAAAATATGATGGGTGAACTGTATCTTTAAACAGAAGGGCAAACATTTGTATCCTTATTAAGTTGGAAATCACCAGTATTGATCAGTATGGATCCACACATTTAAGCTTTCTCTGACCTAAAATCAGGATGGGCCTGCTTGTTCTCCAGCAGATTTTTCACATATTCTGAATTTCTGTGACTCCAGAAATTAGCATACATGTATTCCAAAATATTTTCTCTATTGCCTGAAACAGCTCCAAAAAAGAAAGAGAAAAAAAGGGATGAATGTTTGAAGTATTTTGGGGATTTGGCTCGGGTACAGAATTTGAGAGGGGGAGTTCTCAGAGGAATTACTCTGTTTTAATGATTTGTGCATCTTTCCAGAATATTCAATCATACGCAGTCATGCATGGCTCTGTACTGGGGTACACATGTTTACATAATGCATGAGCGGGTGCTCATTAATTAACTATTTATCGGTGAAAGGTTCATAGTAAATCTTAGTATATATTGTTCTTTCGGCAGTCTTTAACAAATTTGTTTGGTCTATGAAATAGCTGTGGTTGATCTATCTATCTATCTATCTATCTATCTATCTATCTATCTATATATATATATATATATATATATATATATGTGTGTGTGTGTGTGTGTGTGTGTGTGTGTGTGTGTGTGTGTTTGTGAAATCAAACAAAAATGTTGAATTCTGCTTTCCCCCTACCCTCTTTACAGAAGGGCCATGTACCACCCACTACAGCTGGCTAATGAGGGCAGCACTCATGTTCTCTACTTTTAATTATTAAAAATAAAATAGAAAATATACTGAAGAACAAAATTAAATAAATTATTATAATAAAAAATGAACTCCTCATTATGCTTTACAAATAGTAGAAAATTATAGGATATCGTTCACAAAATAAAAACCTCATCTGAAGCTTGTACATGCATTACAATATTCTCACTAAACTGCAAACACACCTGTGTCTGAGGCCTTCCATTAAAACCCTCACAAAGTAAAGTAAACCAAATCCACATGCGTGTATGTGTATATGTACACACAGCATTTGTAAAGGCAACGTGTTTAACATAATACACTTGTGCATTATTAAAAAAAAAGTTCACAATTTTTGCAGCAGCAGACCAATGTTAAACCATCACCTTCTTCAAGTGAAAACACACATACATGTCCACACGCATTGCCCGCATATTAAATATGCAAAAGAAAGACTAGCATGCATTGGTTATCCATGCTGGCACACGTGGATGGCTCTTAGATAGATTGCAGTAACTGGGGGACTGAGGGAACATCACTGCTCTTCAGCACTTTAGCACCTCTTGTGCATCGATGAATAAAACATTACACAAGTTGCTACACACACAGACACACTAGCAAGGACTTACACATACATACAGAAGGATTAATAAAACATTAATCCATCTATAACACACTCATTGTAGTTAGCCAGATCAGCATGTACAGTATGGTTGAAGACCCTGTTAAAGATTCAAGTGCAGTGATGAGTGTTGGCGTGTTGCAGTAAGAGAGAGAGAGAGAGAGTGTGTGTGTGTGTGTGTGTGTGTTGGGTGGGGTATGTGTGTGGTATTTAGAGACAGGTCTGAGAATTGAAAAATTGAAGAGCTTAACCTCGTAATTGCAGCCTTGGCTTGAGGCAACAGTTAAAATTGCAATTCTCTCTGTCTAGTTTTCTCATCTGTCCTTGCTGTCTCTCCTTGACTTTTTTCTCTTGTTGTCTCCATGTCGGTGTTGTTGTGTTTGTATGCACAATTTCTCTCTTCCAAACAAATGGCTTCACAAGATTTTGAGTATTCATGTCTTGTACTCTACCCTCTGTAGTGTGATGGACAAAAGTTGTCCTCTCACCAAAGTGCTTCTTTGCAAATTGTCCCCCACAAACACTGAATAAACAAAGGTGGAGTTGAGCCTGTTTAGTTTTGAAAAACTGGGTTTTAGATGTTGCAACTCTTCATATCATCTTGTTTGAAGAAGAAGACTTGTCTTATTAAAGAACCTTGCACTACAAAACCAAACATTTTTGAGAGGGTGAGTGGATGAGGACCAGAGATGTTAAAAACTGAAAAATCCCTTGTATTGCTGCAACAAATCTGTGGACTGAGGTTGCAGTTAAAGCAGCTCTGGGTTAGCTTAAAGGACCTTCATGCAGTCTATCTGGTTTTACTTGCATTCAGAGTCTGAGCATGTTTTGATTGCCTTTGCACTTTCATAGGATGCAATGATTGAGCAAGGATCAAGGTGTGTCTGTGGCAGTGGATTTGACTTCTCACTATTGGATTGTTGTGATTCTCTTTGAAAACGTCTCTTGAGTCAAATTAGCCCCAACAAATCAATAATGAGGAGTTGTTATGAGTAATTATTGCAGAAGGAACAGAAAAACAGAAGAATGCTTTTTGTGGTCTGTTGATTTGATTTTGAAGTGGGTGCAGTTAATTGGACAAAACTTGAGCCAAAACAAATGCTGACATCAAAGAAAACCAAGTTTGGAATTTAAAAGAAAAGAAAATGGGAGGAAAGCAGCAAACATGTCAGCTTTGTATTATTCTAAAAACGGAAGTGGCTTCTGTAGTCATCTGCTTTATGTTCTTTTTCACTTGTGATTAAATGAGCCTGACATTCTGTTTAACACTGACTAGAGATTTTAGAGGTAGATTCCGTAGATTCGCTGCCCCTGACACATCAGTTTCCCCATTCATATGTGTAAAATTCTGCACTTCCATTTGCATGAAAGCAGAACTGGCAACCATTTTCACCTACCATTTGCCCTTTCTTCCCTGATCTTATTTCCCTGTCCATGCCTCCTAAATTTGTGTTTTAAATGTTATATTCTGTGTATGTTTATGTATCAAATCAAATAAAAGTATAGAAATAGGTAATTTCTCAACAGGTCTATTCTGTAGTTTTCCATATGTCACAGTCTTCCTTAGCTGTCATAGATATAACTCAGTTGTCAGTAACATTGTCCTAGGTTCATTTTCCCCATTAAATCTTATTAGGGGAGTTGTGTTTTGGGGCTATAAAACTGAAGTTAACAAAGATTTCTTTCTTTGAACATCATATATTCACTTTGTCACAGCATTGTACACATACATAAAGAGATACTAGAATCCACATGTACATACAGCACACACACACACACAGACACACACTTACTGAATGTAGATTAGTACTTAATGGCTCCAAAGGTGAACTTGTTCTCTTGGGTCAGTGCCACCAGGCGCACACACATGCACTGGCAGTTGTGTTGACACTGCCCATTAGCAGGTGATGAACTTGTGTGGTGAGAGAGAAACAGAGGGCGAGCACAGCAGGGAAAAAGTTAATATTTTGGGCAGGGGGCTTTGTATCAGAGTTACTGATGCTGAGCCATGTTTAGCCAGTAGCTGGCAGATGGACACACACACACGATAAACTTGGGACACTCTCTCATCCTCCCTCACATATTCATACACACTATCGCATTCATGTATTTTATCATTCATGTATATATACTGTATGTATGCATGCACATACACACACACACACACACACAGACACACACACACACACACAGTCATGTTTCCATCATTTCTGGGGACATTACATAAACTTACATTCATTTCTTGGAAGCGTAACCCTAATAGTCTTCACCCTAATATTCAATGATTCACATTGTGGGGACTTGCATTTTGTCCTCACAACAACAGGACTATGCATACACACACACACACACACACACACACACACACACACACTTGCACAGCTGGTGTCAGTACGGTTTGAGGCTGATT
The DNA here is from genome assembly GCF_020382885.2 of Scatophagus argus. Lineage (NCBI taxonomy): Eukaryota > Metazoa > Chordata > Actinopteri > Scatophagidae > Scatophagus > Scatophagus argus. The sequence goes on along the minus strand of NC_058494.1, from coordinate 10,982,638 downwards.
GGCTATCATTTCTCAGGCTGTATCTAATGACTAATTAGTATGCAGTTAATGACCTCCAGCTCTCAGTATCTTCCTCTTTCTCCTCTTCTCTCCACTGTAGAAGACCGAGGGAAGGTTTCTGCCAAAGGGCAGGAGGGGGTCAGGAAGCTAACCAAGACTTCCACTCTGTCTTTCTTTCAGAAACAGATTGGTAGACAAAGATGGAGGGAAATTGCAGCTGCTCTGAATTCCCTTCACTTTGAAGGTGGAGGTTAGACTGGCACTGTTGGGAAAGATGTTCCACCTGGCTGCTGTTTAGGCAGCATGCTTTACTAATGAGAGGTGCACTTTTTTGAGAGCCATTTATGTTTTAGATACTTTCTTTTCATGGGTCATTCTTTCACAACACAGTAGAAGAAGGGTTTGGTGCTCTGCAGGCCCTTTCGTCTTGACAAAACCTAACCTGCAGACTTTCCAAAAAATAGGCAAAAGGCAATTTGTTGTTGGTTTACATCCAAACAAACTACATGACCATAGCATAGCACCAGAAAAAAAAGGAAGATTATTTTTATAAATTAATTTTCTGTGGTAGCTGTACAAAATAAGGTCAGTGCAACTTTCAACTGACAATAAAAGATGAATATCTGAACATAGCTTTATTCTCCAGCTGCACTATGCTTGTAAAATAGACCTTTCTACTCCCCTGTGACTTGTTCACTTCTGTCTAGAAGAGCAGCAAAGAGGTTAAGAGCGTTCTTTTTTATTATTATCTTATTTTCTGGCTGACTTGGACAGTGGCTACAATAAGAACACTGAAGACAGAATTTGTTGAATTTCAGAGGTGGATTTGTTGGAGCAGTAGTTGCAGAAACAACAGCAGCAGGTGAAGCTAAGTTAGCTGATCATACAGTGCAGTGCAGAGACTTGTAAGGGATGACCAGATGTGAGGACACACTGCTTTTTCCCCAGGCAGCTCTGATCCAAAAGCGTCCTACTGTTGCTAGGGGACCTATCAATCTGCTGTCAATCACTTGTCTGCCAGACAAGTCACATACAGTGACTCTCTCAAAAGCAACTATCAGGCAATCAGAAACCTCCTCTTTACATAATGTGCCCAACTGATGTTCTTCCAAGCTTTCATGTCATTCTTTGATTTGATCAAATGGCTTTGCTGCCATTTTTAGATTCCATATTTAAACTGGAAAGTGATCTGCTCTTCTTAGTGCACAGCAAAACAAAGTCAGATAGACCGTTTTTTAAATGTTAAATGTTATTCAACTTGTATAAATCAGATGCGTTACATGAACATTAATATTAACATGAATTAAGCACATATTGTTACTGAATAATTGTTTAACGTTTAAACTCCTTTAACCCTTTGAAAACAACGAGAAAAAGCACCTTTGACTCTTAAAATGCGTCCAGGCTTTACAGAATGGCACCTGTTCATAGGTGTTTTTTATGTATTCTGTCATATTGATATTCTGTCTCCTGCTTTACGACAAGAACATGTTAAGGAAAAAGATGGGGAAAATGATGAGACATGAAAAAGAGGAAAATTGAAAGAAGTACATGGGAGAACTATATCGACCAGGTTTTACAGGAGTAGTGAGGGATAGTGGTTAAGAAATAACCAAGATGGGAATGATTTTCGTTTGGCAAAGGTCCTCTGACTGGATCACAGACACATAAAATTGCTGCTGTTCCCCTTAAAAAGTAAAACCTGGACAATCCTTTTATCTCACTGGCAGTACTCTCAGTGTCTTACTCTTTATGTCTATCACTTTCTGTCCACTTCTTCCCTGAACACTTTTCCCTGCCTCCATCCTGCTCTACTTCTGTGTGTCCCTCTTCATCACTTTAAACCACAGTCTTTCTCAGCCTTTCAACCCCCAAAATACTTTCTATCTTTTTGTGAACAGAAACTTGTCATACTTAAGGTGAGGAAAGTGCAGGAGTGAACTGCAAAAGAACCCCTGAAGTCCAGCTTAGGGGAAAAGAAGGTAAAGAGGTTGGGGGTGAGAAAAAGAACAAACAAGGAAGAGACAGAGATGAAGATTCAGATTCATTCAAGTCCTGCATGACACTGAGAGCAGTGGTGAAATTAATATTATTATAAGTTTCTGAGCGCTGAAATGTTGAACTGTTTCCATCTTGCATTTTTCTTGCTCACGCTAGCTGATGTTGTCTAACATTGACGACATCCCAGCACTTCATGGGTGCCTCTCTTTTGTGTGAACCAGGTGCGGTGCATAAGGTTGGCTCCCAGTGCATTTCATTTGACTTTCCATCAGAACTCCAAGAGCTTACTGTGATGTTATTTTTACCCATTGAATTGTGGTGCGTGCGCATGTGTGTGTAAATGTGTGTGTGTGTGTGTGCGTGTGCTGATGGATGGCTCGTAACCTGTCAGTTTGATGCAGGGGTAATCAGTCTGGCTAATGGAGTCCTCAGGCAATTAATGAGTGTCTTAAATCCACCTAAGATAGAAAAATACAGAACACACACACACACACACACAAACAAGTGCATACACACGCTCATCAGAGACACACAGGAACATCTGCACATACAATAACCTCTGAACTAATGCAGTAAACTTTTCAAACCCCCCAAGTCAGCGTTTCTATTTAAAACCAATTACTGAAGGCATATTTCATTTTCTAGTAGATCTCCACTCGCTACACGGAACAAGAAAACAAGTCATTGCCTCCATCAGTTATCAATGACAATTAATCAATACAATAATGCAACCCAGTGTGGGGAGTTGGTGAATGCACCCATGGGGAACATAGAGGGACACACATGCACGCGCACACAAAAACACAAACAAACAGACATTGTGATACACTGTACACACACAATGCACACACAGCTTAATGCACACACATACACCAAGTATATAGACAAAACATTATAAGGTTAAAAGTGCTTTTAGCATGTGGACACATTAATGCGTGTTTCAGATATGTTTCTACATGATAATGTCTTTAGTTTGAAGACTTTGGTATTCCATGCTGTCTGTCACTCTTTTCTCTCCTCCTCTTCCTCCCCCTCCCTTCCACCTCATCACAGGATCAATGGCAGCTACTTTTTTTAATTACTTCCCTTGACAGCTTGACAATAAGACACGTACATTCTGTCAGTTGCCTCAGATGCTTCTTTCGATCAGTCTCTTCAGTTACAGATTCACCTCAGTTCATTTCCACGCTTGGCTTCTTCTCAACCCTGTCTTCATTTGTTTAATTATCTCCAGTTATTATTCTGCATTACCCATAAGATCAACTTCCTTACATTAGTCTTGTTTTAAACAAATGAATATTTATGTGATTGTGTCCCGTTGCTTTTTCTGCAGTTGGTTTTAATGACATAATAGCAATACAGTTAATTTACAACCATCAAATAAATCTGACAAAAAGCCACAGGAGATGCAAAAAAGGGAATCAGTTCATGTCATATTCATGTTCTACTGCAGTCTCTAGCAAAGAGGTGGACAGCCTGACTGACAGATTGACACTTCCCTCTCTAGAACCACACTGTTAGTGTTGCTAAAATGATATCTAAGTTTTAATCAAAGTAATCTCTCAGTTATGTTTTGAATCACACAAAATGAAAGTGCTCTTAAGGTCAAACAAATTTGTTCATGCTCATTTCTGTCTTCTCATGACCACTTCAACCCATTTAAACTTTAGTATGCAAGTTGCAAAATGCATGACAAACAAGTTGAGTTGAGAATCGTAGTTTATAGTGTAGTTTTTCCTGTGTGTGTGTGTGTGTGTCCTGAATCAAAATCCAGTGAGATCTGTCTATTCTGTCAATCATATCTTTTGCATTCCATTTTTCCTCACACGACCTATAAATAATAAAAATGTTTGCATTCTTTGTGCTTTTGCATCTCTGAAGTTGTTGACAACATTGCAGTTGTCATGTATCTGTCAAGGCTGTGACACAGTTGGATGAACTTCACATTAACCAATTTATTTTTGATATGTTCACTTCACAACAAAGTGTAGAATCAATAAGTAATCTGTAATCTGGCTTGGTTTTCAGGATCATCAGACATGCTCACTCCTCATTTGAAATGGAGAAACTGATGGTTCTGTGGAACACACAAAGGTTTTTATGTCTTGAAATCCTGAAACACGCTTCTCTCACCTATTAGAGTGAAAAGAAAAAAGTAATGAAAAATGTATGTAAATACTGTTTGCATGATTTTTCACATGTAAGAAAATCGTCACATTATCCAAGAGATCAATGTCTCTTTATGCTTCAGAGGAAGCGTAAAGATGAGCTGATTGTGATGTAAACAACATTCTAACATATGCTAATACATTCTTCTGATAGCACGCAAACACAAACACACTCACACACACACACACACACACACACACATTACCTTTGTTATTTAGACCACACAGCCTGTGACACCCTGTCTTTACACATTGAGGTACTCATTCGTTGTTTCACTTTTGCTCACACTGACACATGCCTTTGCTTATTGTTTATGACGTGACTCACATTTACACAAAGCACATGTTGTACATTATTTTTGGTGATAAATTCACTGCAAAGAGTGTCAGACAGAGATGGTATAATTGACTGCATATGCTTTGCTCCCCTGCTCTAAGCTGGCTTTGTGTGTCTAAAGGTTAGGGTTATTGCTAGCTCCTTTACATCAGTTGGTGTGTGTTTAGTGAGAGCTCCACATCCAGCAGGTGGCATTTTGAGTTATTACTTTGAAAACAGGTGATGAACGAGTGTGAATAAATTCTGTTTTGTATTCTCTGAGCAAATTGATTGCTCTGAGTAAAGTAAGATATTAACATTACTAGTGTTAGCAGGTCAATTTCCTCTGGGAGACGCACATATTGAAATATATGCTTTATTTGAATACAGATTAAATAAATGAATGGGGTTACAGCTGTACAAGGTTTCTAGTTGAAGTTTTCAGATGAGATGGGAAAATATATTTGTTGAAAGAGGTTCCAGGTTCGAATCCCGGTCTGGGCCCTTCTGTGTGGAGTTTGCATGTTCTCCCTGTGCCTGCATGGGTTTTCTCCGGGTACTCCGGCTTCCTGCCACATTAGGTTAATTGGCTACTCTACATTGCCCCTAGGTGTGAGTGTGAGAGTGTGTGGTTGTCTGTCTTTGTGTGTCAGCCCTGCGACCAGTCCAGGGTGAACCCCGCCTCGCACACGTAGTCAGCTGGGACAAACTCCAGCACTCCCCCCGATCCTGATGGATAAGTCATATAGAAAATTGAAGGATGGATGGACGGAATGAGTTTTAGTCTCCCATATCAAAAATCTCTTTTCAGGCCTTGACAATTATACTAAAACAGCTGTGGAAAAGCGTTTCTATGTCCAAATTAAAGTGTATAACTGTGTGCATGCGAAGTGGACTTTCCTACAAAGGCCAACATTAGTGAATCTCTCTGGATGAATTAAATTGACAAATTTATATTATTACATCTTGTACCCTGAACACTGCTGGTGTAAAGTTCGCTTATTTGCAACAAAATGATGTTAATGGAGGCGTTCCCATTCACTGAAGATTATTTTCAACATATGTTTTTAAATTAAGTTAGATATTTTAGATCCTTGCTCACTTATTGCTCTCTATTGTGAGCGATGGCCTCATCATAACGCGAGTGGTGTGTATTTACCAAGAGCTATTATCCACCCTGCGAGTGTGAATTTTACACCAGCCGTGTGACTTGTATGCTGATGGAGTAATTACTCATCGTGCTCACCGTGAACTGAAGAGTATAATGAGATTTGTAAACAAAAGGCAGCCATTTTGGCAGCAGCTGACTCACTTACCATCCTCAATGGTCTCCTCTGACAGGTGTGTGTGTGAGTGCATACATGTGTTATGTGTCTGCGTACTTTGAGTAGAGCTCAAAGCAATAATAAAAGGAGATAAAGAGCAACTTAGCAATAGGGAGCTGCCATTGATCCTTTCTTTCTTCCTCTCTCTGACCAGATTAATTCTCACCAAGGGGGTTTCAATAATCATCAGACAAATAGCTGTGCTGGATCAAGGCCAGGGCCACAGGTGTGATGTTACGTATGTGTGCGTGTGTTATCTCTCCACATGTTGAAATTGTTCCCAATTATTACTTCCTCTGAATGTGTTGGTGAACGCACAAATGCTTGATGTTCAGATAAATGTTGAAAATTTACTTCACATTACATTTATGTAACATATACATTTACGTTACATTTATTTGTAGTATCAATTCTGCATCTTATGACCCTTCAGTCTTGTCCTGCCCTGCTGTCTTCTCATTTCTCTAATTACCCCTTTCTTCATTCTAACAAACCACCTTAATAAAAAGGGCTAAAATGAAGTTAAAAAAGAAAAAAAAAAAAAGAAAGAAATTAGCTTAAAAATAAGACCGCCATTTATGTATGATGAGATGTCGTGTGAAGTATCTGCCTGTAATCAGGAGAGAATAATCATCTGGTATCAGCAGGGATGGTGATGGATAATAATAAAGAGGTGGGGCTTCAGCTTAATTGGACATTTTAGTGCTAGGAATTTCTGCTGGCAAGAGTAGTGGACAAATCTGTCATCTCTCTGTCTCTGTACTGTGGATCAGTTCAAGCCCCTGGTATTTGGATCATTTTCTCAGAAAATGGCAGGCATTGTTAGTCGGCTACTGTGAATGTCTCTTCAAGGAAAATCCTGGTATTTTTGTGACTGTTGATATTACTCTTGGCACTTACTCTGTAACTCTCCGAGTAACAACAATCTCAGCTTGTCATTGGCTAAAAAAAGACACCTTTACTGGATGTAACTTTGACGGTTGGAGTTGCCCCAAAGGATTACATTGCAGCTATTGCAGATTTGCCCACAGGCTGCAAGCCACTCTCATAACTCTCCCATGATATAACAGGATTCAGAAAGTAAACAAATCATTTCCTAATGAAGCTAAGCCAAAGACAATCCCAATGCAATTAATAGCATCTGAGGCCAGACTATGTTTTCAGTTCAATAAAGTGTGGGCCCTTTGTTTTAGGTTAGTTGAGATGATCAGCAATTTCTCAGACGTGGTGATGTGGTCAGAAACAAAAACGTTTTTAGTGTGATAAATAAATAACTAAATGTGTGTTTAAGGCATTTTGTCTCCAGTGTCTTGGTTTAGGAAAGGTGACAAAGTTTGAGGCACAGGGAAATTATAATAAGTGACGTTTAGAGTACCACATGAGCACTGGAAGCTGAGGAAAATCTCCATATTTTGTTTGCAAACCTTTTTGCACCACAACTGATGAAGACCTGTGTATTGTTATCATGTTTAACATCATGTTTAATAGTGCGTTCTGGAGAAAGTTCAGTCTCATGCTTACTGTAGTTGCCCTCCTGACTTGCACTTGTCTTGGTTCAGTCCTAGACCCCAAGACTGTCCGCATGTTGTCTATATTTACTCGCATTATTCATTTGTTGCAAAGCTACTGTACTGTACCAGACTTCTACTGTCACTTGCTTGCATGTTACCTGTGTGTTATTTGCTTCCTGTCTTTCTACCTGTTGCCAACATCCTCCTGGCAGACTGACTACCAGCGTCCCACTTGCTGGCCAAATTTTTTTCATATATATTGCTTTGAGACTATGTATTTGTGTCCATTTCCCTGCTGTGTTGCAGCAATCACAAATGTGACAAGCACAGCTTCTGTCTTTAATCTTAACTAGTATTTTCATTATTTTCTTCATTATCCAGAGAGAATAAATCAGCAACATCACTGCCTAATCCAAGTAGATCAAAGCATGCTGCCAGGCATTTCTCCAGTCAGACTCCCAGTCAGGAATGGCAGCTAGAATACATATTTGTTTTCTTTTTGTCAATATATGGTGAATAAATGTTGTATATCCACACTGTCGATGTGGAAACGGCAGGATGACTCAGGTGTGATAACACAGGAAAGCTGAAAGAGGATATTGGAGTGTGTCCTTGCTTTGTGCTCTAGTAACTTTATTTATTTATTTTTTTAATTACTTGCAAAAACATTAAAAAAAGCCCCAGTTGGACTCAGTTGTACCTCGGGACAAACTGCTTCCTTTTAACACTGTCTCCCACCTCTTCCTGTTTATTGTAACATGAGTTCATAATGGTATTCTGAACATTTTCACAATTGAAAATTAGTCAAAGTCAAAGTCTTTACTCCAGAAACTTGCCTGGATGTTGTTCAACTTTGAGAAGCAAACTTAAAAGATACTTAAAACTTTTCTCATTTGTCTTTACCTCATGCTGCCACATTAACTGTGTGCATAGATCTTCATAATGTTGACAGACAGGATCAGCATGTACAAAGAAGCATATGTCCAAATACCAGCTGTTATGGCTACCTGTTTATCTTCTCTCTGTCTTCTTTCTTTCCTTCATGCTTAGACTGTTGATTCCTGAATGGTACATTATGTCCATTTAACACTCCTCTAACTCACTGGACCACTTTTTCTATTCGTGATGGTGCTTTCATGTTGTGTTCTGTGGTACACAGCACAGCCAGATGTCTGTTTTCAGTAAGAGAATGATTACCATCTTTACTGAAACTGTTCTGGTGTTTGGGTACTGACTTGCAAATGAGCAAAACAGAAGCTGCAATTTTGTGGCTTTATTATTGCAACGTTTACTTTAGTTTTTCCACACTAGCGGAGACAAAATAGAAAATGTGGCAAAATCAGTAACATGTTTTCAAATAAAGACCAAATAAAATATAAATACAGCTTATTTACGGTTTAACTTCAGACACCTTAACCATCACATTTAAACTTGGTGGATCTATAAGAATTACCAGGCTGGGTTCCTCTCAACAAAAAACAACATCTTAAACTAATATGAAGTAATACTGAAGTAAACTTGCAGTTAAACTGTTATGTTCAGTACTGTCTAAAACGAGTCTTCATTTAACTGCATCTTGTTGCCAGAAAACTTTTAAATTGACTTTTAAATGATCCCCTGCTGTGAGTAGTGATGATCTATTTTTTTCTTAGTTCTGTTTTGACAAAAGTGACTGTAGAAATCTTCCTGTTGCCAAGTGTACTTTGGCTGGTTTGATCAACATATGCCAACCAACACAATGCTCAGGTTTTATTCTGTTATCTAATTTTATCTGTTTCGTCTATGGTCCTGTCTTCTGTCTCTTTTCTCTAACCATCAACCCTTTTTTTTTCTGCTCTGAAATTTTTTTCCCTCTTTACTTCATTTCACCTTCTTTTGTCCTGCTCTTTTCATCTCCTTTATATATAATAACCTTCAAAAAACACATACAGTAGGATTTTCATGCGCAATTTTTACTTGTAATGGAGCATTTTTGCATTGCTGGATTGGTACTTTTACTTCATTAAAGGATCTGAATACTTCGCCCACCAGTGACCACGTCACTGGCAGTGGATCAGGATCCTGGACCTTCAGTGGAGCCTTGGGACTACACATGACAATAAAAAAATCAAAGAAAGCACTACAAGTAATAGTCAGAGCCTTATGGTTAACAACCAGCAATTTACTTGCAAAGACAACTGTCAATGTGCAGGAAGAATGGCCACTGATGAATAACTGATACAGATGAACGAAGCAGGTTGTTTTTCTTATAGTCACAAGTATAGCAGCCAGTCTAGTGTTTGTTTGCTGGTCTTCCCAAGAGATTTTCTCTTTCTGTTGGCATGTTAAACTCTAGTGAACCCCAAAGCAGGTCAGCTGTAGTCAGTCATCTTGACTAAACATCTCCAGGGAATGGACACTATTATTCATCAAGTATGTTCCAGATTCTTGCCCACCGACACACACACATCCGCCCAGCTACACATACATACAGATATGGAATTTTTCCTCTCTTTCCCCCTTTGTCTTCACGTTGTTTCTTTCCATTTTTTTTTTTGAATACTACTATCTTTAGTTTACTACGAGCTGTAGTTTGTTTTCTATACACTCCTGATTCAGGTCGAGGATCTTGGTCCAGTTTCCTGATAGCAACACTTACACACTCACACTTACAGTGAGTGCACACACAATAGCTCATCTTCAGTTTTGATATGCTACAGTTTCTTGGTGTGTCTAACTAACTGTAAGTCATGTTATATTTTTAGAAAGATTTAAATACACTTAGATGGTCTCAGTAGTTTTTAGTTCTATCTCCTACAGGATCAGGGACTGTTACTGCTTTCTTTTAAAGAGCATGTAAATTCAGAATGCTTGGTTGAATCTTCAAATTCTGATATTAACTTAGCTGCATTTAGTCTTTTAAACCTGTGTTGTATGGAACAAATAACATCTCTAAAAATCCCTTGCTATGGCTTTATAATCCATGGTTTAAACTGCACCTCTGGATTCTGTCTTGTAGAAATCAACTCAGTGCCCACAGAGGTCACTGTATTTGGGTTTAACTGAAGTTTGGGGACACAAGGGAGTAAAATGTCTAAGTTCAAATCATTCAAATCAAACTGTATTAACAAGAAAGTCTAGTAAATGGGAGCCAAATGTAGGTGTGTCATCACATCTGAACTGTTTTTCATCTAGCACAGAGAGAGCTTTTGCATATATGTCAAAGAGGTCAGTCTAACCATACATTAAGTAAGTCAAGTATGTGGGCAAATAGGGCATGATGAGGCCCTTGGGACCTGTTGACTCCCCCAAGCTCTCTCTCTCTCTCTCTCTCTCTCACACACACACACACACACACACACAATCACAAATGCACTGTAAGATCTGTGGTCTTTACTTTTATAACCTACCAATTACTGATGCAAACTGTATTGTAACAAGACAGAATTCAGATTGTCATTTGCCAGCAGCAACAAATCTACCACCACTGCTAAGCTTCTGGGTCAGAGATGACTTGTTCTGATGGAGACGTCCATGTCATGCCAGCTCAGCTTCGTTCATGCCAACATAATATAGAGAGGTAGAATAGTTAAGGTACAATTGTAAAGTGCTGTGGTGGTTCTATATGAGATATTGAGAAGTGAAGAACAAGACAGAAAGTCAGTAAGTAAAGAGAGATAATGCTGACAAATGTTCATATGTGTACATTTTCTTTACTGCAGTTTCAGTTACTCAAACATATCTGCATATCTGGGCTTGTTACAGGGAAGAGAAATAGACTAAGGCAGATGGAGACAAAGACAAAAAGCAAGCGAGAGAGAGAGAGATAAAGGGCAGTGTGGATTTAAAAGTGATTCCAGTAAGTTATTTTGTCCTCTCCAGTAACACAAGCTTAGAGAGTCCATTTCAAAGACATTAATCTAAAAGTTTCTTCTGTCCTTCTGAATCTCTTAATAGCTACCATTCAAACATTCATTCAGATACACACCAATTTTACATCCTTTGTCTCTTACTCTCTAAAGTTTTCCTTTTTACATATCTTACGCAACTTGGCCTTTTATAAAAATCTGAATTGGCTTTATTGTACACATATAAGGAATATGACTGTTTTCTTCCCTTTATCTCAGTGTACTTTCACAAAATAGACACAACAAAGAACAAGGACAACAAAGACTGAACACATGATTAAGGTAAGGAACGACAGAGAATAAAGAATTGTCTGGACTATATACAAATAGTGCAAAGAAATAAATACTGGAATGAATACATTTTATTGAAATCAACCTCACAACTTGAAGCATGTCCTTTTCCCCTACGTCTGCTCTGAGGCGAGACAGCTGCAAAGCTGTGTACGCCTGTGAGTGTCTTTCCATGGCACAGGTGGAGCTGACAGCAGGCATTGGCAGAAAAACAAGGTTTAACAGTTGGCAAGGCTTGAGAAATCTGTACCAAACACTCACCATGCTCTTAAAGAACACACATACACACAGGTTTGCACACGCTCGTCAATGCACCATCGCTCGCCTTGCTTATAATATAAACAATCACAGAAAACATGGATACTTGTAAGTGTGTGTCTTTAAATGTAAGACACGGCCAGAGTCATGTCACACACACCCACACCCACACACATTGTTCAAGTTTGCAGAAGCTGTGTCATAAGGATGTGATTTCTGATACTTAAGTGATGAATAACTACTCCTTGTATTGAGTCATATATTTCTTACTGAACAAGTAACAGGTCTTAGTTACATGTGTATTTCACCATTAAAACATGTCATCTTCAAACATTTGATTCCACATTTAAACCACACCTGAGTGCTGAGACAAGTGAGAATGACCATAAATCTCTTTGTAGCATAGGGACAACATTAGGTTTGTCTTACCTGTGCATTTTCTATGATGTATGACTCCAATCTCCTCTTGTACATTAACACATAGCAACTTGAGATCCCTTTTTAGTCTCTCTCCCTTTTGAAATCTCCCCTTTGCCTTTTTATTGTGGTGAAACAATGAGAGTTGACTTTATTACAGTATCAGTCAACTATGATTCATAGTAGAAAGTAGAATGGCAAGAGCTCTGAAGGTGGACAGAAGTGCATTGTATTTGTTGTTTTGCCCTTGAGTGACTATTATGCTGGCTGTTGAAATGGCACTGGTTGTTGAAATGCGATTAAGAGGATGAATTGTTGTCGGTCAGATAAAATGTGAGGATGTCTTATCATGTGGCTCCTTGAAGAAGTAGTAGTACAGTGGGTTTGTTGGATTTGTGTACTGTATTTCATGGAGAGAGCTGTGCTGTAGCCCCACACATTTTCAAATACCATGCAATACAACATTATGCAATTTATGACTGATTTTTAAAGCTGTACAGCTGCAGTACATTAAACATATTTCACTTTATATTTCCATTCAGTTTCCACCTTTAGATCTAATCAAGGAAGGTTGGTTCATGAGTTATTCTAAGCTGAATATAGTGTGCTTAACATATGGGAACTATTTGAATACTGGAAATCTACTTTTTTAAATGAGTATTTTGAAGTGCCACTCAAGTATTCTCCTCATGAAGTAGTGCTTGAGGAGGGTTTAAACATGTATATTGGTACATTATGTGTCCATGTGTAAAACTGAGGTGTGAAAAAAGTAAAATCACTAAGAGTTTAAAATAAATTCAGCAACACGGGCTGAATAGGTATATTTTACATTTACAGTTTCTCACTATATATATGATGATGTTAACAGCTGATAATTATTCAGCGTTGGGAGGATTAACTGTTCATAGAAGTCAATAATTTCACTAAAGACATGACAGTGATTTGGTTTTGGTCAATTTATAAATCTCCTGCATCAACACTACTGCGTCACTTTAGGACATCATGTGCTGTCTTGGGTGTTTTCCTCATCAAAAGTCATCAAATTATCACTGGCCTGCAATAAAGCTTCAAGCTAAACACAGATCCATATATTTCTCATTTCCCAGCAGATGTCGATGGATTAATTAGTGAGAATTGATTTCCTTTCACTGAGTTGAGACCATTTTTATTTCCCTGTATATGCATCTGTGTTTCTGTTCATGTTTGGCAATGAATAAGAATGACTTTTTGGATGCTGAATTGGATGCCATTGCGCATGCGCACATGTGTTATTTCATATTTATGACGATGTATGACAGTGTGCTCTCGGGGGAGAGTATGTGTTGATGTCTGCTTTCCAATGCTTGTTAGCTTCTGATTGCTGCCTAATCACAACATTGGCATTGTGATGCTGCACACACATACACACACACGCACAAAGACATACTGATGGACAAGGACACACACACGGGTACTCACACACTCATACACAGCTGTAATGCACTTGCCCACACACATATGCCTCATGTGGAAGCTGCTATTATGCCGTATTACAGGTAATGAACCAGTCCATATGCTTCCAGTCAGTTTCAAAGTGAGAGAGAGAGAGAGCTACACTGCAACATTACTGCTGTTCTACTTTGTCTGTTTAAAAATTTACTCATCATTTTTTACTTTATTGTCTTATGCAACAAATCCCTGCAAAAATATGGAACTGTCCTGTTTGCAAGGCATTAAAGTCAAATATTTTTATATGTAAAACATCCACTGTTTCCTCATACATTGGAAGCTGTACTCATTTTCAGCTCACTTTCAACTTTTCATGCCCTTTTCTCAATTTGTTGTGGTCTCTGTGATCTTCCTGCCTGGTCTCCATATCGAGGTAAGTATATACAGCACATCAGTGATGCAGAGGTCAATAAGAAGGTGTGTTAATTGTAATTTGCAGTGTTTATAGCGAGTAGCCAACTATGTACAAACATAAATTGCTTTACATTTTTAGGAAATCATTGACTTTTTCTCCACTACAGTACATTCCTGGAAATAATACATCAGAAAATGACATAGAGTTTATAGGGAACACAAGAACAAGCACCCCAAAATGAACTTTAAAAACACTTCTGTAAAATGTTTATTATACCTTGCCATCAAGTTTACTGTGAATTTTTACTCTGAGAGTTTACTTGAAATGTTGAACTTAAATTGGAACTGACTTTTTGTATATCTAATTGAATGATAAGACTGCAAAATCAGGCTGCATCATTAATTATAGATCATTACCTGACTAGACTATGAAGTCTGGCATAGGACTGCAAACCTGAACCCAGACACACACACACACACACACACACACACACAACATGCTTCGTGTGGAACCCTGGGAGCCCTGAACACTGCCAGTGCTTGTTAGGTATAGGTAATTAATCATGTAAATTACCTCCTCCTCTCTTCCCCCAGGGACAGATGGAGGGTCCTATGTTTGCATTTAAGTAGGTGTTCAGCCTCACATTCCTGGTGATTAGCATATAGCTTGGCATATTAAAATACAGTGTACCCTAGATTAGTCAAGCATAGGTTGGTTTAATTCTGTAATGTTATTTTCACCTCTGGGCGAGAAAGGTATGACTTGTGAAAATATCAAAACAGATGAGTGAAATGAACAGGAGCAGCAAAGGGTGCAAAGAGGGTCCTAAGTAGCAAGACTTTTTTCTCATTAAAATACAAACTTTCTATGGCAATTTAAGATAAGAATAGAGGAAGGAAAGCAATTTCTTAAAGCTCACAATTGAAAAGATCCTAAAATGCATATAAATGTAAATATAAAGTTACTTTTCTTTCCAAGCAACAAAAGCACCAAAGTAAACACAAATTTAGTTACTGATTTCGTGTAACTTGTCATATTCATTCTCTAGTGAGCATAGTTTCACCTAGTTTCATCAAAGTGCCCGTGTCGTCAGTCTTGTAACAAAGACATCAATATGAGTCAGCAATCTCTTCAATCTGGGCACTCTTTCTCAGTGTTTTTCTCACTTGCACTTTGTCCTTGCCATCATCTAAAAAGAGACTCTTGTAATTTTTCATATTCTTTCAGACGGTACAACATTTCACCACATATATTGTTATATTTGTCATTTTGAAGGAAAAAGCACTATTTTCGCCCTTTTGGAAACAAAATCTCTTTCTCTCTTCTACTGGGACAGAATAAAGTTGCACTAAATCATTAGGTAGTTGGGCATTTTACCCTCTAGCCTCCTTTCCATTCATGGTTTTAATGTTTTATCAGAATCTGAATCATAATCAGAATTCCTTTATTTATCCCCAAGGGGAAATTGTTCTTTCTTACAGACATTGCGAGTTTCCCGACCAAGAAAATGAAAAGATAGGAACAAATACAAAAAATAAAAAATAAAGTAAAATATAATATAAAATATTTACACACACACACACACATATATATACATTTATACATTTACAGGGTTTTTTCACTTCATGTAAATATAATTTTTTCCCGCATGTTTTGTGTGAGTTCCCCATCTGTAGGGATTGGATGAACAATTGAGATGTCCTTCATATTTTCCTTCTGAAAAGAGTGTGCTGTATTCAGTAGTTTATGTCCACTTTGCGTACTGGTCAGTCAGTAGTGTAGTTCATCCCCCCCCCCCCCCCGGCGAAGGCATGAATAGGGTGGCTATTGGGTGACCTTTAAAAAAACAGTTTCAAAGAAGATGCGCAGGATCTTTTGCATACCTTAGAGTTTAGTGAATTGGTGCCCTTGTTAAATCATACTATTTATGAACTGAATAAGATCACTGGGAAGCCTATTCATAACATCTAATTCTTTAACACTTTTGCAATTTCATCTTCTTTCTAGGAACCTCTTTTGTTCCGCACAGATTTCATCTTCCCATTGTTTAAAATGTTAAATCCCAACAGTGTTTAGTATGAATAATACTCTAACTTTTAGTGAACGGCTGCTGTGCTTCAACCATGTTTTCATTAGTCTCATAGCAACAACAGGAGCTGCTACCAGCAATCTCCCCGAGCATCTGTTTAGTGCTGCTGGCCGGAAAGAGGTACCTGGTGGGCACACAGGTTGCCTCCCATATCCATTTCGAAATATGAGGAAATGTGGATAATTTGGTTTTAATATGGCATTTAATCAGGAGTGAGCAAGCAAGGGAAGGAAGATACAGAGAGAGAGAGAGAGAGAGAGAGAGAGAGGGAGGGATGAATGAGGCAAAGAATGGAGGATGCGAGTGAGCAAACAGGAAGCTAAGAATGAAGGAAGGAAAGGAGAATATAAAGGACATGTCTCAAGGCTTGCATCAGCATCCACGAGGGTGCTTTCCCCTCGCTCTCTTTACAGCACCAGATGGCCTTAGTCTTTAATCACGGTGTGTGTGCATTTGTGTAGGTGTGTGTGTGTGTGTGTGTGCGCGTGTGTGGACATGTTTTACTTACCTTGTGGGGACAAAAACCTGTTTACACAGTTACACGTGGGGACAAATGCAAGTCCATTCAGCATAAAAACATCAGCTCTGCATGTGTGTGTGTGAGAGAGAGAGACTGAGTCAGAGAAGTACAAGTGTGTGTCTGAAGAATCTTAGTATCTCTCTCTCTCTCTGCATGTGTGTGTATCTGCCTGGGTGCAAAGTCTAATTAAGTGCATGTGTTTGTGTGTCAGGAAGTGGTGTTAAGTTGTTTTCATTTAAGACATCAGAGAATCCCTTTCCACCAATAAAAACACCAAGGATGATGATTTAAGAAAAAAAGTGATTAACTTTTAAGGTATGTGCAGTTGAACGTGTGTCTGATTTTGAACATTACCTTGTAAAAGTGGCAATAATGCAGACATTTCTTCAGGTTACAAACTAGCAGTTGGATTGACATTGTTAAAAGCTGGGTTATATTCTCGTATCCATTAAGTAGTTTATGTGTTTGACTGTGTCTGGACTTTTATGACCACCTTGACAGTGTGTCTGTTAGGATCAACACGGCTGGAATACAAGCAATGCACATTTATAGCAGCCACTGTTGTTTAGGAGGTAGAGCAGGCCTTCCACTAATCGGAAGGTCATTAATCTTATCCCCTGCTCTGGCTACATTTCGAAAAATCCTTGGGCAACAACTGCAACTGAACTTCAAATTGCTCCAGATGGCTGCTGCATATGTGCAAATGTGAGCTGACCTCAGAAATATTGTGGGACTGCTTTGGATAGAAAGTGTTGTATCACTCCTAATGAGCAGGTCAGCACTTTGCTTACCAGCATGTGTATGGTGTATGAGTGGATGAATGTGGCAAGTATCGCAAAGCACTTACTAATTGGTAGACAAGAAAGGCACTATATAAAAGCATGTCCATTTAGCATTCAGAGACCTCGAAGAATAAGCCAAATAGTTGTACAGTATCAGATGCCTGCTGAAGGGTAATATACTGCAAGTGTGGCACAAAATGGACCTTTGATGGTAAAAATGTTGGATCACATAGTCCAGCACACTGATCCAATTATCCACATGGGTATTACACATAAAGTTAAACAGACCTAGAAGTGACAGAACAGAACCCCTCCTGGACATGACTGTTCATTTAAAACGTGGGTCTGTATCTCTACAGGTCCTGGGTTTGATCTCAGGTCCTCAGGTTTGGATGGACACACAAAGAGCTTGATTATTTCCTCTTTTCAGTCAAAAATAGTGATAATATAATAATGTTTTATCACTGACACTAATCTGTGATAACCCCCCCCCCCCACACACACACACACACACACACACACACACACACACACACTGGTTAACTGGCATCTCTTGTATGTTATATGACATATCATATGAATCTGACACAGGAATTGCACAAGCATATATACCACAGATGTCGACCGTGTAATGAAGCAACACTCTCCACACTACCCACACTCATACACACACACACACACCTGCTAGACTAGTGGATGCCAGCATGTTTTAACCCTGGGGCTCTGTTGGCAAGTAGACAGAACAGAAGGAGAGGGAGAGGGAGAGATGTAGTAAAGCAAGCGAAGGGGAGACGAAAGCCAATACAGACAGGATGAGGAAAAGAACAAGAGGGCAAGAAACACATGGCAAACTGTAAGGCATGATGGTGAAAAATGAAATAAAAATAAGGAAGCTGAGATGGGAATGTGTGAAAAGTGAGTGAGAGAGACACAGGAAGAGAGGAAAAGGTGATGCAGAGCATGCAGCTGACTGAGCTGGGCTGCATGTGTAGTCAGAGCTACAGAAAGGAGGAAACAGTGGCTAGCAAAGACAGATGGAGGAACGAGAGCTGATGCAGCACAAAGAGGGAGACAGGAAGAGAGAGAGTGAGTGAGAGAGGTTTATGATGTATTGCATGTTTCTGACCCTGGTCTGGGCTGAGCTGGTCCAGTCTGGCACATTTTGACCACAGAAAGACAGATGTCCAGTATGACTGCCAACTATGTATATCTGATAGAAGAGGTGTGTATGTGTGTGTATGTGTGTGTGGATGCGTATTCCAGTAGTTGTGGGGACAAAAATCTGTTTACATGTTTACGTTGTACTTATGGGGACAATGTGATGAAAACACGACTCTGTGTGTGTGTTTGCGTTGGAGGGTGTGATTGCCTGCTTGTGTTTTCCCAACAAATTTCTGATGCCAGTAGCGTTTACTACAAGATTATTGCAGCTGAAGAAGACTCTCAGAAGTCATTTCTTTTTTCGCTAACAAACATCTCATCAAATGATTGCAATGTAAACCTGCTCGCAGAGATCACTGCTCTCTATGAAGGAATGAAAATACAAGCATTAGCAAGCATACAAGCATTACCTATTAAGTAACATGACACAGCAAAATAACTTGAATGTAACTCCAGTTCTGTAAATCTATTGTGGAGGTCACATGTAGAAAGCACAGTACTACGCAATCATATACAACACATTTCATAGGTACCTATGGTAAGACATTATTAGACAGGCATTAACTTCTTGCATCAGATACACTGATGCTAACTGCCCAGCAAACATTACACATAGTTGGCAACTAGCAGGCAAACATAGTGGATCATTTCACAGCTAAACAGCCATATATTTCTCTCTAGATTTGGTTGAGATCAAATCAGAATCAACATGAGGGTGAAGAGTAGAATAGTAGAGGTCTTTATTGTCACTATACAAGTACAGTGAGATGTTGCTCGGAGCAGGCCAACAGATGCACAGAGTAAGAAGCAGTAGATAAGAGCAGTTAAATATAATAAAGGTTCTAAAATGTACAGCAATATATATAGCTAAAAATATCAACAGATATACAAATGTACCTAGGAAAAAATTACTGTTGCTAGGAATAAATAGATAAGGTGCAGAGTATGCAGAGCAGCAAAGTGGTATTGCATGACAAGTGGTATTGCACAAGTCAAGGTATTGCACGATGGAGTAGTATCATCAGAGTAGTACTGCTATACAGTGATTCGATGGTGCACCTATAGAAGTTGATCAGCAGTTTTTGTGGTAGCTGAGCCTTCTTCAGTGTCCTCAGGAAGTGGAGCCTCTGGGCATCCTTTTTGGCCACGGCCGATGTATTGATGGCCCATGACAGGTCCTGGAACTCCGAGAAATCTGAAGCTCTGGACTACCTCCACTGTCTCCCCTCCTGATCGGTTGATGGTCGCCCTGGCACTCCCGTCTGAAGTCCAAGATCACTTCCTTTGTCTTCTTGGAGTTCAGGGCTAGGTTGTTGTCATGGCTCCAGAATTCCAGGTGCCCCACCTCCTCTCTATAGGCTGCCTCATTGCTGTTTGAGATCAGACCTATCACAGTGGTGTCGCCTGTGAGCTTCACAATTTTATTGGTATCGTGCATAGGAATGCAGCCTTGAATATAGGACTGTTATTTGTCAGGTGACCAGAAATACAACTCCAAATGAATGATAATGTTCCTCTGTAGCTGCTGAAATGTTCACCATAACATCTTTTAGGATGATAATATGTTAGCATTGTGTTAACAGCTTGTTGTGTTGCCCCTTATGTGGACAAAAAAATCATTTCATGCAGATTTATGTAATGATACTATTTTGTGAGATAAAGAACGGATATTTAATACAAAGTGAGGAATAGCAGGGAGAAAGGCTGCTGCAAATGGTTCCAAAATCTGCAAGAAAGAGAGAAATAACAAAGAAAGCTGCAAGAAAAGGTTCCCTCTGCCACCTTACTTCGTCATTCTCTGCCCTTTAGTGTGTAAGAATCCTTCTTTGAGTGGACAGCAGAGAGTAACAGGGGTGTATCCATCTGCTGCCCAGCCCCTCGAGCCATCTCTCTTTCTCTTTACCTCTTTTCACCCTCCATAACTCTCTCACCCCAATCAGTTTCTCTTCTATCCAACCAATAGGTCTATTCTGCTGGGCTGAAGTCTAATCATCATTATCCCTTTCTCTCCCTCCCTCTAGCCCTTTATTTCATTGTGCCCTCCATCTGTCCATCTCCTATTTTTCGATCTTTCTCAATCGTCTCTTTTCTCTGCTCTTTTTTGTTTTGTGCCAGGTCCTCATCCAGGGTACCAGCTGCGACCCCTGCAGCCCTACCTCCTCTCCTCTGTGCCAAGCTTTGGATCTTTTTTTTCTAATGAGAGATGGAAAGACTGAAAGAGAGGAGGAATGGCTGAAAAGAGAGAGGATGCAGATAAATCAAAGTTCGCATTTCCATTTAGCAACACCAAACACTGAAAATTTCAATGTTTATGCTAGTTCTTCCAAGCAGTAGTGAAACTGTGAAATCTTCGGAATGAAAATTACAACTGAGCAGCTAATTAGCTACCTAGCCTGCTGTGCACGTTTGCCTGGTGCAGATTTGTTTGGTCAGTGCAGGACAAGATGACAAGATCAAAACAAAAGTTGTCTCATGACACTTTCCAATTAGAGCAGTTGTACACGACATTGTTTAAAATTCTTCTTAATATTAACAAAAACAACAACAATAATAATAATAATAATAACAACAACAGTAATAATAATAATAGCAGCCCTGTTAAATAAGACCACAGCAGGTGGTCCATCCATAATCCACAGGAACCTGCAAAATCAAAAAGCGCCCATTAGTTTGTCCCCTTGAAGATGTTCTAATCTGCTACATAAGTGCCGCTGCAGTCTATACACACTCTGTCTGTGGTAAAAGTGATTAACTGCGCCCCACAACACATAGTATTAATAAAGGTGGTCACAGTGGGAGGCCGCACTTGTAGGCAGTGAATATGCAGAACTCACTTTTGTTGAACTGACAGCACAAGTTGCAGAAAATATATTTAACTTTCAAAGCTTAGATTTTTACTGCAGGGGCCTTTAAGCTGATTGACTGGCCATCAATTTCAACTTCTATTGGAATGTCAAAGAGAAAGATAACACTTTCGCTTGATTTTGTTTGTGCCTTGAAACATGCGAGGTAACTTTTTAATAAGCAGTAAAGTTGCTTTGATGATCCGCTATGCTAAAATCATATTTACCATAATGATAAATGATTCAAATAATTCAAACTGACAGTTATGTTTTTGTCATATTAGTGCTGATAAGGACCCTTTGGTAACAGACCAAAACATTGCTCGTGCTGGAAATACATTTCCAGCACAATGTAAGCACAACATTTAATGATGTAGAAAAGCAGCCCCAAGGACAAACTAGTCCAGTAAATGTGAAAAATGCAATTGTAACACAGTAGCAAGAGTTTATCAATAACATAAAAGACACAAGGAACAATTATCACAGGTAGAATTCTGTATAACCTAACTCTTCTTGACATCTCAAACAAATATAATAATAAAAAATAATCGAGCCAGGCCAAGACCATGTTGCTTTTTAACAAGAGACTGAAAGGAGACTGAGATTAGTTTTACATGACTGTGACCCCTGAGCTGTCGTAGTCATAGGTAGGTTTGACAGAAATTAACATTTGACTGTCTGCTGACTGTCACGAGGGGTCACAGTCATGTAAAAAAAAATTACGTTGTTTTTTTCTTGGAGTGAACATCAAAGGGTTAAAATGAGAATGAGGCTGTTAAAGACAATGAGAGGCAGTTACAGAGCGTAGACTTGTATTGAGGGACACAGGAGCTGAAGGAGAGAGTGGTGACCGGCTGTTTCTTATCCCGGACCAAAGGCTGATTGATGCACACCTGAAATAAAACCTCCAGACACATATACCAGCTGCAGTGAAGTGTCAAAAATGCACACAAACAAGCAAAGTCTCTCTGCACCCAAAATGCTAGCTTTAATTACACTGCCAAAGTTGTAGCTGCAATCCCTATCGAAGCCAGACTCACTGAAAATAGGCATTCATGGAATTTCTTTGGATAAAAGTATCTTTAAATTATGTTTGCCAAATTATATACATTGTGACAAGAAACATCATCTTCAAATTCAAGCTGACGGACCATACATGTCTCTGCTGACTAGGGAAGAGGTTATTGCTTTGATTAAGGCTTGGCGGGGCTCTTTCCCTCCCTCACACACAGAAGAAAGTTTGTGTTTTGGGCCAGAGTTGCAAGAAAATTGGCTTTTTGATTTTGTTTGCCATGGCTGTGAAACCAGTGTGAGACCAGACACATCTGAAGCTTCTCTGGTGTCGGATGATGTTGTGCTGAAATGAGCTGGAACATTGGTCTACTCTCTGTCTGCCTGTATATGTGCGTATGTGTGTGTGTGCGTGTGTGTGTGCCATGCATTCTTCATCTCTATCCTAGTCCAGCCCTCCTCCCTTCTCCTTCCTGCTTTCATTTTATATTCTCACATATTTCAAAGCTGCATCCCTCTGCCATGCTTGTATCTGACAAGTAAGACCCCAGCTATAACAGGCTGTCACTTGGATCGTAAAACAGCCATTATGCTTCCACACTAATTAGTCATTTTGACTTAAAGAGAATGTTTTTTTTTATTATTATTATTTGTTGTTTTTTGTTGTTTGTTTTGTTTTCTTTTTTATAGGTGAAATGACACCAGGACAATAGTGCAATATGTAGCTCCATTAATTAAAACAATGTTTACATGGAGCAGGTAGTGGGTGGTGGGACTGGACATTATTTTAATTATTTAGAGTCAACAGGTTTTTTTTGTGAGCAATTATATGAGGGTACTTATATTTAGTCTGGTGTCGCCAAGCAAAGCTGGTCTATGGAGATGGTAACACAAGCCATTGGTTGTTTATATCATTTTGAGTTCAAAAATCTTGCTTATTTGAATTTTTTAAAAAATGGCTTTGCGCAGCATTTCATACACAGATTGTTTAAGTAGAACCTTTTCACCGGGCCCTGTCTGTTAATTCTGAGGATTATGAAGTCCTGCCTCCCAGTGGAAGAAAACTTAGTGGACTTTCATCACCAGATAGTGATGCTTTGGTGACAGTGGCTGATGTTGATGATTCATACATTGAACGCAAAATTTTTAGTATTGCCTTGCATGCTCAGACACTCTTCAGAATTAATTTGGCACTTCAGCGATCCCAGGGACTGACAGAGAAAATGATTTTCATTGCATCCATCTCACTCATGTTAATTAAGCCAATATCTTGGGTGATTATGGCCGTGTGGTCACATAATGCTGAGCAGGACATATGGACATGAACCTTTAACTAAACCTGTTTCTTCACCAAAGGTTTCTCATGGAGCTTGTCATGTCATATTTGGATAACATACGTAATAAACATATCTTATCACCACAGACAAAGATAATTGTATGCAGGGTTTGATTTTTAATGGAAGATAATATTCAGAGTGGGACACTTAACATCAATATCACCAATAAATAAGGCCATAACAAAAGTCTTCATGCTGACTTAAAATTATAAGGAAACTGAACAAGTACTGTTTATTATTAGCAAAGTTTTTCTTTTCATCAGGGAAAGTCACTATGACTCATCTTGAAATTTAATTAAAAAACACATGGGAAGCCTCCATGATGTATATTAATACGGAAATAAAAAGCAGAGAAAGTTGCTGTCCTCTGTGTCCTGTGTTTGTACTAATGCAAGCAAGGGTGCAAACTTGGTGCCCATTTATATAGATGGAGAGCATTGCATCAACAGCCGCTGTCTTAACATTGACGTGACAGTGTTGCTTACTGATAGTCTGACGGCAAACTATGACACAGGCACAACTGTGCCACAAACCCTTAAGTGACAGCAAACATTTATCTAGCTGTAATAATGGACACTCATCCTGTGTTGTGGCATGTGGAATGGGAGGGGAAAGAAATGTCCACAGGTAAGTACATTAACTAATGTAATTTTGCAGGCCACTTTCCAGGTCAGACAGTCTGTGGCAAAGAAGAACTTAACTTGCCTGCAAATGACAAGATTGCACAGATGTGATACAAAATGATGTGGTCTTTTTAGTAGTACTGCTTACTTCACACTGTCTGTTCCTTGTCTAGTAAACCACATTCACCAGAGCGAGTCTCGTCATGTTCTATCTCCATACGCCTGCTGGCTCAGCTGTCAGTCAAACATGTACAACAGCCTGAACCCTTCGGAGACTTGGCTGCTAAAGGGGTGTTTCTAAATGTGTCTTTGAAGATGTTTCTGTCTGTTTTCTAATAAACCCATTCTTGTTTAATTATTGATTGCAATAAGGTTTTTCCGTAACCTTGCTTGTATGAGTTCTAGTAAAGCTTCACAATGTGGTTTTCAAGTGCAGCTTAGATCTCCTCTGTCTATTATTGTATTATTTAAATCTATCTATTATCTGTCTGCTGTCATATTGATAGTTAGACTATCCTCCAGTGTAGGTGTGTAATTTTCACAACATCTGTTTGGTTTTGTTGTCGTGTGATGAATGTCTTGTTAAGGACAGCAAACCACTGCTTCCCTTCCCTTGGTCCCTCCGTTGTTTTGTTTTTGTCTGTTGCTGTGCCAATAGCTCTCCCAGCACTCAACCAATTCTGCGTGTGTGTGTTTATATGTAGTGTGTGTGTGTTGTATCTTTCTGGGTGTTCATTCTTCTTATCAGACTGAATTTTGTTCATATCTACCTGACTGTTGACAGAGGTCTATAACAGAGACATGCAAGGATACAAACATAACATAACATAACATGAACATGAAAAGGCTTCATAGTAAACACAATCCCAACATGCACACTTTGAGGCAAAATAGCACATAGTTTTTGTTAAATAATATGCATCAGCATCTTCCAACTCTCTGCAGTGACTTATGGAGTAGGTTGTGGTGGGAACAAAAAAAATCAAGATAGCACTTCATGGACACTTTCTAAATATTAGAACTCAAGGCAGCATGCTTTGTTTTGAACTGCAGTATCAACATATACTGTGTATATACTGGAAATATATGCTTGGAGAAAAAACATGCTACCAATTAGGACAAATGAATCTGTTGTATCCATCCACATGGCACACTGGGAACATGTAATTACCCCAAATCTACCAGTGGTACTCGGAGGTCTTAAAAATTGTAGGGCTGCTGCATCCTTAATCACACAAAGACCAATGTGTTTCAATTATTAATCTCCTGAACATTTTATAATGCAAGTAAAAATACTGATGGGAATGAGAAATGTTTTGAGGGACTGCTTTACCAGATTCATGAGTTCAATCCACTGTTTTAAAGTGTCTTAAATATTTTTAAGAGGACACAGTTTTTGATTAAAAGGCGATGATCTCTGTATTAATAAGAGTGCTTCAAACAGTTTGCGTCACAAGTGTTTCGTCTGCACTGGAATGACCTACACACAAGAGAAAATCTGCTTAACAACGTATTTACTCTAGCCCTGACAAGTCTTCCTGTTAACACATGGATAAAGTGCAAGGATCCATGTTTTCTTCTGCAGTGTAACAGAGGACAGTTTCACAATTACATGCATTTTGTAGTTTTGTATTTGTACAATACAAAGTGTAATTCCATGCAAAATGATCATGTGCTGATCTATACTATATACTATACACTATACTATAAGCTATGATCTATACTCTGTACTATAGGTACACAATAGGATTTTCCTTATCTCTGTCAGCAGCACTCTCTCACACGTACTTCAGTGCATATCAGACTGGTCTTGAAGTTCTAGTGAGTGGGACTTAGTGGCATCTAGAAGTGGGAGCACCCCCTCATCTCAGCTGAACCACCCTCATCTTACCTTACCTAAGGTGGCCAGTAGTGAAATGTTCTCTCCAAAGCCAGAGTTTGGTTTGGTTTGCTCCTGTAGAAACATGGTGGTGAAACATGGTGGACTCTGTGGAAGAAGACCCACTGCCTGTAGATACAGAAGGCCCATTCTGATGTTTTTTTCTCAATCCTACACACTGGACATTTAAAAATACATATTTTACTTCATCGTCACCATTTAACACAAACATAAATATGAATAAATTGCATCGGTCATGTAGTGTACCTACAACAGCGCATTGGCGAGAATCTGGCGATATGGTATGTATCACATTACAGGGGTTGTGATTCATTATGTTGCAATGTAAGATCTAACTTTGTAGCACTACTTCTTTATGCGATGAGAGCAAAGGTATTTTACAGTTTTTCATGATATTACAACACCTAAATGGATCAATAATCTCCTTACAGACTGTCTGTAGCATCCACACATACTGTAGCCTAAATGAGTCCAGCTAGTGGCAGAGTGACCAGGATTACATTATTTTTTTTTTCCTACTGACTGGTACGCTGGCACTCCAGCATACCTCATCTTAAATTATCCACGTTTCTCAACCCCCCCCTCAGTAGGATCAATCTGTGGTGGTTAATGCAAGGACTGAATACAGTTGTGCCCTCCTGCAAGTACTTACCTCACTTGAGAGTTGACACTAAATTCTCTGCTGATTACTTTGATTAGGTTTCTCTGCAAAACAGTACATACCCTATGAAACATCTCATCACAGTGCAGGTTTAACTTTCCATTCACCAAGGTCAATTTCTTACCACTCTGCCAACTCAGAGCTTCTCTTGTCTTCTGATTCCCACTTGGACCCGAGACTTACCTTTGGTTCCCTCTTAGATCAGTGCAGGTCTCATTTAGTGTCCTATGTGCCTCACATGGAGGCACATATTGATATATTGATCAGATGAATAATTACCCTGTTAGTGCTCCATGAGAGGTGCAGCCCCTCCTAACCAGTGCCCATTGCCTTCCTTTTTATTTGAGACAATTCTGCTGTCATTATAGGCCATTTCTTACATGAACAAGGGATATGTAGTCTGAAATCAAAGTTTTATTGAAATATTCCATTGTTCCAAACTTCAGCTTCTTAGAAGAGCTTTCTTTTAAAACCTCTTACTTGAACAGGTATCTTTCTTCTCTACATTTATTAAAGTTCAACTGTTAAAAAACTGATACTTATTTATAGCAGGCAGGTGAGATTGAGAGGAAAGCTAGAAGAGGATTTTTGGATCGATTGAGCTTGAACGAGTGAAAGGGACTCATCGAAATGAGGGAAGGAAAGAAAAGTTAAAAAAAGAGACACAAGAAAATGAAAAAAAAATTATCAATAAGTGGTTAGTGTGATAGAGGGCAGAAAGGTAGTAAAGAGAATTCAGGATGTAGTTCATGATTGTGCATGTGCATGCATGTGTGTGATTGCAAGTGTGTGTAAACGTGTGTGCATGACTGTGTGTTGTTGCAAGGGCACCAGATGCTCAAATGATGAATGAGTTGCTATCACAGCACAGGCAGTGTAGTGACACTGAAGACCTTAGATCACATGGCAGTCACACACACACACACTCTCGCACGCGCACACATAGTTCCTATCCTGACAGTGCTGGAGTACAGCTGAAGTTACTACTCATCTTTCATCTGGCAATCTGTTTTTGAAACCTCAATCTTCTTTCTGTCTTTTCACCACTTTGTTTTCTCTTCCAGTTTTTCAGTTCTGATGGTTTCTCTCCTCTCCACTCCAATCTTTTCTTCTCTTCTCTTTTCCTTTCCTTCAGTCCTCTCCTTTCCACCTGACCTCTTTCCATCTTCATCTCCATACATCCTTCCTTCTGTGCACTTCTTTTAGTTCATCTCCAACTTGCAACTTACCTTCTCCTTTCCTTTATCCTTTATTTTTCTGTGACCTTCAAGGATGTCACATTTTTCTTTTGCCCTCTTCCCTCTCTCTCTCCTTTTCTTTTCTTCATGTGTCTCTTTCCTTCCTGCCTTTTCTGTTATGAGCAACTGTCCTCATCCTTGCTCTTCTTCCTTCTCTGCTTCTCCTCCCAATTGGGGACCAGTTTAATTAAAAGAACTGACAATAAAGCTGTGCCAGACATGACACTCACACGCACACACACACAAAGACGTGCGCGTACACACACATACACACACGCAGTCGTGTTTCCATCACTTCTGGGGACATTACATAGACTTACATTCATTTCCTGGAGGCTTAACCACCCCCACACCATAACAATAAACATTACTTACCTTAACCAAACCCTAACGTCAGCCTAACCTTAAAGCAAGTCTTCACCTTAATATTTAAGAATTTACATTGTGGGTACCTCGTTTTGTCCCCATCAGTAAGGCAGGTCCTCACACTGTGACTGTGTAAACAGATTGTTGTTATAGGAATATGCGTGTACACAGACACACACACACACACTTGCCTCCTGAAACATGTAAGGAGAGATGTACATATACAAACATGCAACACAATCTCACAGCAGGAAGCTGAGAGAGAACAAAACCATGTCAGAGGTTTGTTTTTATTTTTATTTTTGCAAAATCCTAACATGTCTCTCTGGCCACAAAAAAGAGAGAGAGCTAGAGAGAGAAAAAAAATCTTAGATTCAACAGCAATTCATTGAAAGCAAAATTTCCCAGGCTTTTTGATACTCAAAGGGCAGCACAGGGATTCACACTGTGTGTGTTTGTGTATATCTGTGTAACACTGTGTATGTGTCTGTATGTATTATGCTTGTGTGTGAGGCAGAGAGAACATGTTTTTTTCCATGCATGTGAAGAGAAAGCGAAATGTGGAGAGCAGCGTGGGGATTTTTGGTGTTGGGTTATGTCAAAGAGGGGGAGGTGGGTGAATGATAACAAGGCAAGGAGCAAAGAAAAATATTAATAAGAATATAAAGTAACTTGAGAATGTTTCAGTAGCTTTAGAGTAATTTTTAACTCTTATTTAGCCTTGCTACTCAAACTCTGTTTTCAGCAAAAGGAAAAAGAAAGGATGAATATTTACAACATTTTTCATCTGCAATCTCCACTCTTTGTGCAGTTTCTTGTCATTTGCATTATTTTGAAATTCTTGTAAACAACAGGAGTGAGTGATTATTAGTGAATATTAGTCATTGACTTCTTGTGGAAAACTACAAAGTAAGGTGATATGACCTAATGTCTGTAATGTTCATTTATTTGAACATCTTCAAGACTCTTGGGATTCATTGGGATTAATTTCAATATTTGAAAGCAAATATGATGACGATGATGTATGATGAAACACTTTTGCCGCACTGACTCAGTTTTGAACAGAAATCACTGCGATTTGAATGTCATTATGAAAAACAATGTTAGTCAATGTTAGTCAATAATGTGCTTCCAAATTTGCAGATTTTAAGTCTTTCAGAAAGACAGAAGTAAATATTAAGTGCTCCCTTACAGCTTGACAAAATAACCTTACTTTTTAAGCAAAATGCAAGCTTCAAAATCCCAGTGGATCATCTGATATATTTATTTTCACAAAGATGAAAATACTGCAGTTTGTATAGCTACTGTATCTGCGATATGAACCTTTGTTTTCCTCAGTGCTGCCACCTTTAACCTCTTGAAAGTACACAGAAACAGGCTGCAACCCCTCAAACGTTCTTCATGAGTGGGTCTCATTGTTCATGCCACAGTGCAGCTCAACGTCTTCCTCAGTCAGGCATTGCTGTTTAATTATTTCTAAACTGTTAGTCTGGCTGGGTCAGATCATGTTGTAGATAAACACCTGTGCTATGACCCCAGAGCTGAAACATGAACCTGAACATGAACCACCTTGACCATGTTTAGGGTCAACACTGCAGACTGTGCAATGTTAAATCACTGGTGCATGTGTTAGTTTGTGTGTGTGTCTTTATATCTTGTGAGTACCTATTATCTGTGTTTGTGTGTTTGTGGTTGACATCAAATCAGGTGCCCCTCTCTCATACACAAGCATTCATCTCATTAGATTTGTCCTTTAACAAGCCAATCACACAGCAGACTAATTAATAAATCATATCACCACGATAACAACAGGCACAGGTCGATGCTGCATGCTGAGAAAGAGACATCTGTTTGTTGTTTTTAGTAACAGGCGCATGTGTGTGTGTGTGTGTGTGTTTGGCTTCTTTAGGCAATAGTAACACTGCTATCCTGCTATCACCTGAAAATAAAGTTCTTGAGACATATTCATGTGTCCCTGGGCAATTATTGGCCCTGGTACTGTATGGGAGGGGGCTCCAATAATATCAACAGTTCTGATTAATTAATTAATTAAGTAATATCTAAAACAAAAATGTGATGTTTCCAGCCTCTGTGAATTTGTTTTTTGTTTTTTTTGTTTTTCCGGCTATCAACCCGGCCTGACAAACAAAATTTGATGACATAGTTCTGGGATAGTGTAATATTGCGTGACATTGTTTTCTGTTTAATAGACCAACATTTATCTGACTATTTAAGGACATAATTGTAAGATGAATGGATTATGAAAACAGTCATTAGTTGTGGTCCTAAATGATACTGCAGTAAGTCCCGACATTGTTCAGAGGTGGGAGAATTAAGTTACTGCCGCCTCAAAGCGAAGTGATAAGCAATTCATAATTTCAAATCTTAGCAGTTCAATATTTAGCTAATTAAATTAATTTTTTTTAAAAAAGAGCAGCTGCTTATGAGAGACAGCCCAGCTAATTACTGAGCAGCAGATGCATAAATCTGTAAAGTGGATGTGCATCTACATAAATCTGGCTTAGCTATATCCATTTTATTGAGTTAAGGAGTGCTTTATGTTTTCAGTTTGACCAAATCTATACTGTAAGCCTGACAAAAAACAAAACAACAACAACAACAAAAAATGATACAGTATGAAAGCTCAATCCTCTTAATTTGGAAAACAAAGATAACTCTTGGTTCCTATAGCACATGTCAAAGTGCTGCCAATGAAGAATATGATCTATGAGGATCTATGAGGATCACCTGATAATCCATGCTCCAGCTGAATATTGTAGTGTACCTTATTGTGTTTGTCCATGTAACTCTTCATATTTGAAGGTGATGAAGCAGTAAACAGCATTTATCCACTCTTTCAGCTTATTTATTTCTATCCATTTGGCTTTAGCTTCACATTATCCTTTAAACTAGCAACTCAGCTTTGACCTCTTTGCTGACTCGCACACACCAACAACACATAATGACTGAATGTGGCCATTGAGCTGTGTGTGTGTTTGTATGCATATTCCTGTAGTTATGGGTACAAAATGCAAATCCTCACAATGTAAATCATTAAATCTTAGGGTGAAGACTTGCTTTAAGGTAAGGGTCAGGATTAGACAAGTAATGTTTATTGATATGGTGAGGTGATGGTTAATCCTCCAGGAGATGAATATAAGTCTATATAATGTCCCCAAAAGAGATGGAAACAAGACTGTGTGTGTAACATCCATGTCCTTCCAGCTACTGCAGTAGCTTTTGGTTTTGTGTGTTGTGGAAGGTAGAGTGCAGAGACTTCATGCTGTAGGTTAGTACTGTATTTTTAGGTAGAGTTAAATGTTGCATTTTAGTACAAAGTATTTTGATTTGTTTGGTACATTACACTGCCAGAGAGAAATATTTCTATTTGCAAAGCATTTGCCTCTAATGTGTTTGTTTTGGAGCTAATTTTGAAGGTGAACTGGTCATTAATTTTTTAATTTGAACTGGCATTAAAACCATATGAAGAAGCCTTGAAATCAAAATTGGATTCCTGCAAGATGGCAAGAAAGAAAGAAAGAAAGAGAGAGAGGGTGAGACCCGTTTCAATAACAAATCTATGTAGGATTGAAAAGGTAAACAATTTACATAATAAAGGCAGATTAAAATTTTATGTTGACACATTTGGAGAAGAACCCCTCCTTGAATTGAAACCTTAATGTGGTGGAGGGGTTAGAGCACCTGAATGATCCTAGGGACTGTGTTGTCGGGGGCTTAATGCTCTTGGTAGGGTTTCACAAGGCAAACAGGCCCTAGGTGACAGGTCTGACTTCAGAAACCTCTAATGAAGAAAATAATAACAAGGACGTGTACATCGCCCGGACTGGCGTTACTGGGGTCCCTGGAGCCAGGCCTGGGGATGGGGCTCCTAACTGGGTCTCTGCCCACAGAACCCTGATAGGTGACGTGGGTCCGCCCTCCCATAGGCCCACCACCAGCAGAAGAGTTCATAAGAGGCCGGAGCAATGTGGTTTGGGTGGCAGCTTGGGAAGCTAGTGTGGTAAATTGAACAGTACCAGCTAGAGATAGTTGGACAGTTCCACGCACAGCCTGGGCTCTGGAACCCAACTCCTAGAGAGAGGCTGGACTTTCTTCTATTCTGGAGTCGCCCTCCGCCCCCAAGCTCAGCTGCCTTGTGTTAGAGTTCTCCCCGGTGAACGAGAGGGTTATTTCCCTGCACCTTCGGGTCAGGGATAGATCTCTCACTGTGTGTGCACCCTATTCCAGGGTACTGCAGGGGAGAATCCGGCCCTCGGATCCAGGTGGAACAATGCGGTTTTCACCCTGGTCGTGGAACACTGAACAAGCTCTGTACCCTCCACAGGGTGCTTGAGGGTTCATGGGAGTTTGCCCAACCAGTCCAGTTCTGTGGGAGGTGCTCCGGGAGTATGGGGTCCGAGGCTGTACGGTCTCTGTGCTCCCAGAGCAGGAGTCTGGTTTGCATCACCGGCAGTAAGTCAGACCTGTTCCCAGTGCATGTTGGACTCCAGCATAGCTGCTCTTTGTCTCTGGTACTGTTCATCATTTTCATGGACAGGATTGTGTCCGGTTTGGGAACCACAGGATTTCATCTCTGCTTTTTGCGAACAATGTTGTCCTGTTGACTAATTCAAGCCAGGACCTTCAGCATGCACTGGGGAGGTTTTGCAGCCGAGTGTGAAGCGGCTGGGATGAGAATCAGCACCTCCAAATCCGAGGCCATGGTTCTCAACTGGAAAATGGGGGTCTGCCTCAAGTGGAGGAGTTCAAGTATCTTGGGATCTTGTTCACGAGTGAGGGAAGATGGGAGCATGAGATTGACAGGTGGATCGGTACAGCAACAGCAGTATTACGGTCGATGTATCGGTCCGTCATGGTGAAGAAGGAACTGAGCCGAAAGGTAAGGATCTCGATTTACCAGTCAATCTACGTTCCTACCCTCACCTATGGTCATGAACTTTGAGTTATGACCGAGAGAACGCGATCTCGGATACATGCGGCTGAAATGAGCTTCCTCTGCAGGGTGGCGGGGCGCTCTCTTAGAAGTAGGGTAAGGAACTCTGTCACCCGGGAGGAGCTCGGAGTGGAGCCACTGCTTCTCCACATTAAGAGGAGCCTGTTGAGGTGGCTCAGACATCTCTCTCAGATGCCTCCTGGACACCTCCCTGGGGAGGTGTTCCAGGCATGCCCCACCGGGAGGCGGCCCTGAGGAACATCCAGGACATGCTGGAGGGACTATGTCACTCAGCTGGCCTGGGAACGCCTTGGGGTCCACCCGAAAGAGCTGGAGGAAGTGTCTCGGATAAAGCGGAAGGAAATGGATGGATGGACATTTGGAGAACTGAAAAAAAACCCATAAGATGGGTGAGACGGTATTTTTTTCTTTACTGAGTTTATGTGTATGGAAGAAATAAAAGAATAAGAACTTTCATCATGATCATCAAACACTAGTATAGACAAAAGACTGATATCTTCCAGTCTTTTGTTTATACTAAAGACTGATATCTTTCAATGTTTAAATGTGAAAGAGTTCAGAGTGTTGTGACTGTCAAGGACAGAAGTGTTTGGAATAGCCTTTAAAAGCAAGTTAGAGAGGAGAGGAAGGTTTTTAAAATGGAATGTTGAAGGTTGCCTTGACAGAAATAAAGAAAAAGAAACGAAAGTGTGGGAGGCATGAATATTTTGAGTCACGTGCAGTCAGTGTTTCAGTGTTACTAATTTGCGTATCCCCCAGCACTTTTCTCTTTCTTTCCATCATCACCTCTTTGTCAGCTGTTCTCTGCTCATTCAATTATATTGTGCAGGGCTTGCAGGTTGATATATGATGGCTCCATTGGGGGACTCGGACATGAGCTGGACATACATCACACACATCACTCACAC
The DNA here is from genome assembly GCF_020382885.2 of Scatophagus argus. NCBI lineage: Eukaryota > Metazoa > Chordata > Actinopteri > Scatophagidae > Scatophagus > Scatophagus argus. Next base: position 10,948,207 of record NC_058494.1, on the reverse strand, counting down.
GTACACTCTTTGGTCAAAGAGGGGGCTGTTGGGCTGACAACGTGCAACTCAATTAGGATAGAAGTCAGAAAGAAATGTAAGCAGAGTGATTGATGGTAACAGAGAGGGGGCTGTGAGAGGAAAAGAGAGTTGTAGGTAATGCTAAAGAGAACTAAAGGTAGGATGGAGGATGTTTCCTGAAATATCACTTAATGGTGATATCAGAGGTGATAACTGTGCTCTGTCTTAGTAATTTAGTATATGAGATTAATTTATGGTCTCTAGCAGTGATTCCCTCACATCTTTGCATTAATTTTATATCGTCGCTGTCCGACGAAAAAACGTGTTTCCACTTTTTACGTTTTTGACATTTTACATTGTACGGCATGTCCACATTCCTCCCTTGCAACTGATGTGTGCACGTCAATATCAGATTACTATTTGCCCATGATTTATCTTGATTACAATATAAAATGTGAACCAAAAGCTTTTGTTAGCGTAATGTGTTAAATGGAGATGTAGAATAACCTGCAATCAAGTTTGGTGGGACATAAAAATGAGACTGGAGGATTGTAAATAACCATGCGGTTATTTATAATCCAATCATTGGTGCACATAGGAAAGAAAATCCTTGAAAAAACCAATTTTGAAGATACGTTTTTTTTTTCCCATGGCAGCGACAATATACAAAATGTGTCTTCAGTGCAAATTTTAGTGAGTCATCATATTGAACTTACCTTGCTTAAAACTTTTCTTTGTGTAGTCATGCTTTTAGACAGTGCAGGTTTATTATAGTCATGAGTGAATACTGTTAAGTTCTGCTGTGAATTTATTTTAAACCGGGAGTGAAAGAAAGAGAGAGACATACACATGCCAAACATGAGTAAGCACAAAGATAGTGTGCTTGTATTGTGTGTTTGTGTGTGTGTGTTAGCGTGTGCTGGGGGTGTGGTGATGATGGAGGAGGTCAGCTCTCTGAGCAGGGTCATAAAGCCTGTGTGCTGATTCTGTCACCAGGAAAGATTTACTCACACACACACACACACACACAATCATGTGATGCACTTACAGCAGGCATCCATCACATCTCTCACAGCATGCCTGCCCTTGGAACTCGTCTGTCTTCCCCCTCTCCTTGAGTTTCCTTTCTGTATTTCCCTCTCTTAAGTGTCACTAGCTCATACACAGGAATAAACACACACAGCCATACATACCATTGTTCTGCCCGCTAACAAATAGCACAGCAGGAGAAAGAAACAGTCATTTTCTTGTCCTGTTCTCAAAGTTACAGTGCAAGATGTATGGATGGATATATGTCTGGATTTATTTAATTCAGAAATTATTGCTTTAGCACCTTCAAAGGAATTTCTTGTGATGCTGAATGTTGGCATTTTGTAGGTGGTTCGGTTATGTTAATCAGTGATAACTGAGGTCATTTTTCCTGTTTATAATTGCAGTGACTAATCACACCTACAGTCAAAAATGGAGATGCACCCATCCAATTGTTTGATGAAACCAGTATTGATGTTCAATCATAAAATTGCTCAAAATTTAAATATATATTTCATGAATGACACTCATATTGTGTAACATGTCAGAGTCTTCAACTAAAGTTAGTTAAATTAAATGTGGTATCACCTTACACACAGTGTATTCACTCATCAGCTTTTGTTAGAACTTTCAAAGAGCTGTAAAAGTCAGGCTGTGTAGCCAGCAAACTATCTATCTATTCTGTCTATCTCTTCAGGAGCAGGAAAAACCTTAGTTTAAGTCTGTTGTTGTTAGGAGTGTTTAACAGTGGTGACTTTTTGACTGACAGATACTGACTCAGCTGGAGGCAGCATGCCTGAGAGTGGAAAAGGCAGGGAGAAAGGCTGAGAAAATCAACAGTACTGGGTACAGTATTTGATAGCAAGAATGGGGCTGAAGAGGAGTGAGAACAATGCATTATGACAGAGAGAGAGAAACAGAAAGAGAAATAAGAGAGAGACAGAGAGAGAAACTCTTAACCCCAGGAAAGTTTTACATCTATAGGTGCAGTACTGAACAGTAGACCCACACATAATGACAATGTGTCTATGAAATATGGGCCAACACATTACTGCCATTATGTTTTTCGTGCTTATGTGATGTGCATATGAATTAGACAGCAACAAGAGACTTGGTGCAGTCACAAGTAACTGCATACAGTACAGCACTGAGCGTCTAAGAAGCATGTAAACAAGTCTTGTTGTACAGGTCTGTCACGTTGTAAACATTTGGTAAACAAGTGTTAACAACCAGATCCTCACAAAAGCAGATGTTGCTTCAGCACCAGGGAGAGCTCCTCATTCAGCACTGTGGCCCGCAGAGCTCTCCCTGTTGCTGAAATACAGATGTGAACCAACACTGATTAGTGCTACAGATAGTCTCTAAAGCAATCAAAGAAACTAAAATGAACATTTACTTTAAAGTTTTCAAATACACAGATTATTATTGTTATTTTTATTTTTTTTTTAAAAAATGTGTCACCATAACACCCCTTTCTTACTGGCAGTATGCTTGGAGGAAGTCACAGAAATAGAAAGAGATGCTCATATGAATGTTATGCAGAAGAAATGTCATGGTGTGTCATGATGAATAGGCCCTGAGCGAGTGGGGGAAACGACTGAGTCCTCACCAGCTACAAATGGATAAGAGAGAAGCATGATGAATGTTAAGCCCGCTAAAGTAGAATTCATAGCCACAGCCTATACGGGTACTGGGTCCAGCCATCAGCCTCTGATAGAAGAACACCCTAACTCAAAGCTCACATAGATTTGCTGATAAGGACAGGGTCTTTTCTTGCTTAGCTCTACAATGAAGCTCACATTTCGTCAGTGTAAAACACTACTCTGCTGTCCACTGATTGTGTTGTTTGCTCAACCTTCCCTTCTGATATCAGGTCTGATCTTGGAAAGTGACAAAATGGCAACCATCAATTTGCAACCAATTTTGAGAAACCCAGCAGTTCAAAAATCTTCAACAATCTATTTAGGTAAATATCCTTTATAGCAGGATGTGACTGGATAATGCCATAAGATAACAGCTGGTTTATCATGGGGAAATTTTCCTACTGACCACGCTGGGGACTAATGTGTGCAATGAACCTGCCAATCAACAACAACGTCGAGATCTGTTTTTCCCTTGCTTTGCCTGCTGTTCCCCCTCTCTTTATACTGTATTGTTCTCTCATATGGCCTCTCTCATTTTCCCCTCTCCATTTCCATCATCCTCTAATTAGCCTCATGGGCTCTGAAAAAACGAAAGACATCATTGGATGGAGATAAATCTAGACAGAGACAAATGGGAACAACTTTTCACTCCAGAGCCTCTATAAATAGAGACGGTAGTAGAAAGCAGCCCCTTTAGCACCAAAGCGGAGCTGCAACAAACATCAGCATGAGATGAACAAGAGAACACACTGATGAAGCAAGCTTCACTCTTCAGAAAAGATGCAGCCTAGCTTGTTTAAACAGCTTAAACAGCACATGTTTTAGTTTGGTGGCAAAGTTGGGTTGGGGTCCCATCCTGCCTCCAACCAACAGCCAGCTCGGCTTTCATTAGACATAAAAACAATTTTGTGGTACTTCCTTAAACATAAGACCGCTTTAAGCATTTGGGTGGGGCATATCTGACATGCTCATACACATTGGTAAGATCGCACGAAGACAGGATAATACAGATAGATACCGTGTTATATCTAGAAGGTAAATAGCTGAGTTCAAAGGCTCAGCAAAGCAAGTACCAGAAAGCCAACTTATGTTATTGCAAAATACTGTTATAATGTTTTTGTTAAAGTTATGTAATCATCTTCATTGATTGTATAAACAGTTTTAATATTGGGATAAGTATCACTGTAGTGTTAGCTGAGTTTTATTTATATTAAAACTAAGACTTCACTGTAGCATAGGTTGTCCTGTTGAAGGTCATTCAGCCACAAAGGCCACTACTAAAACAACTCCCAAACACAGTAGCACAGGTCATAAATTGCCCTTTTTACTATGTAGGACAGTATCACACCTTACTGTAGTTTTCACTCTTTTCTGTTTTGGGTTTGTCTGCCCGTCTCTCTAACACTGCTATTCATTTGTCCTATATCTGTTGCAGGCTGTTTATATGGCAAGAGCTGTTGTGCTTTTGGCTTAGTTTGGATATGCTTTTGTCTGTCCTTGTGTGCGTGTTAGCGAGACAGAGAGAGGGCAAGACTTGTCCTTTTAAGTCTTCTCTTTTTACAATGGCCCTGCAGCAGAACCTCGTAAATCCATTGGAATAGTGAACACTTCACTGCACAGGAGCCCTGTGTGTGTGTGTGTGTACGCATGGTTTGTTTGCCCATGTTCCTGTGTGTTTGCTGATGCGTACAGCTGCAGTGTGAGTTTTTCTGTCTATATGTGCTCGTTGCTTGGGTGGATTTTGTGTGTGTGTGTGTGTGTGTGTGTGAGTGAGTGTGAATGTGAGTGTGTGTGATCCATCTACTGGCTGAACACCTGAGTGCCCACAGTGACAGAGAGGGATGGCAGCCTGTCCAAACCAACAACCTACAGCCAACACAGAGCGCTCCCACTTTGGTTGGCTTAGTGTTTTATCACACTGGCTCACACACACACACACACACCCACTGGCTCTCTCTCACACACACACACACAAACACACACACACACACACACGAAAAACAAATGTACATGCATGAAAACAAGTATTTGACATCAAATCCTTTGTTGAGTTTTCTGTCACGCAGCTGCTCCCCATCTCTCCACAACGTTGCGTTTGTTTTTATTTGTGTATTATAACATGTACTTGACCGATAGTACTGTTTGTACAAATAATAATGTGATAACATATGATGCAGTTTCATTTAAAATAAAAAGTGTGATTACAAATCACTACAAAATAACTCACAAAACAAATAAAATAGGAATCATTAGTATTTAGAAATATAAATAAGACAATTAAAGTTTTTTTTCATGAGCACAAAATAATATTAGAACGGGCCAATGGATGACTGTGTATTCTTCTGAGAGATACTTACTGAATGTATATATCCCAGTTTCATTTAAAAATAAATAATATAATAAATTTAGTGTTTTCAGAAGAAGAGAAAATCCTTCATTGAGAATTAATTTTTCAAAACAATAACAGTCTAGAGGGGACAAGAATAAAGAGGCTGTGATTTAAGCCACTAGTTAACCAGTGTAGAAGTAAGTAATAGTGAACATCTCATGGCAAAGTTGCTACTCTGTTTAAAATATGCTGAGGTGCAATAATTTCTCACTTAATTTACATTACTTTTTCAAAGGATGAAATTCATGTTCCTCTCTGCGTTTAAAAAAATGAACTTCTTTCCTGCAGTTTCTCTCTCTCTGTCTGTCTAAAGTATCCCATCTCTCCCATAAATCAGTGTGATGTCACATAATCATTGGGATGAATAAAATCATAGGATACAGAGATGAAAGCTTAATGTTATCTATAATTTGATGAACAAAGTTAAGATTGGAAGAAAAGTACTGAATATCAATGCAGATTTTTTGATTTCATGCTTGTTAAATCTAATATCATGTTTACTCTGGAAGATCCCACAGTGCTTGATCTTTGTACCACTCACCTTGAATAGTGAATGCTTCTCCTCGGGAACTTGCATTAAAGAGGCTGAAAGCAAGAGGAACAGAGAGAGAGAGAGAGAGAGAATGTCAAGGCCATCAGAAGCAGAGTGATATTGAAGAGGTGGTATTGATTGAGTATAAGCAGATGAGAGCAGAGCCGGGCCGTGTGATGCTCGCTGACAGATACATTGGATCGCCCTCAGCACTTCACATATAGTAGCGGCACCAATTGGCCGTGCACGCATACTGATTACACTTTGATGAGGATTTCAGCTATGAAACAAAATCTTGAGCAATCTGAGCCATCCACTCATGCGTCCATGGTGAATCCAGCCATATCCACCCGTCTGTCAATTTATCTAACTTTCACATGCATTATCAGACAGCACACGCGTATGTCTGTTCCCACTTCATTACTAACAACCAAGCAAACTGAATCTGACTTGACACATACTTCACATCCTACATGTATTAATGTTCTTTTAGTTGAGACGGGACGAATCTGTGCGTCAGTGTCCGATTTATTTTGGAATGTTTCTTATCAGACACGCTGAGAAGCTTCGTTTTCGTGAAGTGCAATCACAGCAGGAAACTGAAACAAAATGTATTTCCATTAGCAGCTATATATTTGCCCCCAGTATAATGATATCATGAGTTATATTGCTTCTAGCCTGAACCAAACCATAAGCCCTTACCCACTGCAAAGAACCCCTGTGACTTGCCATTTGTGATTGCCCATTTTTCATAATGAATTTGGAGTCTTTTATGTAAAATGAAGCTGCTTGAAAGATGAAAGTCTAATTCAAATCTTATCGCATGTCCCCTCATCTCCTGTTATTAGCTATTATTAAAGTAATGCTGTTTATTTGGGCCATGGGGAGGGTACTTCTTATTCTTTCCTGATTCCTTTTATTTGATACTTTCTTTCTTCATCGGCTTTCCTCTCTCATCTTCTGAGCTTCACGCTGGCGTCACGTGGGGATACGGGTGTCTATGTGTTATAGTGATGGCTTATTTTGGTTTAGAATACAGATATGTACCCAATATCTGACTTTGGATGACAGCACTTTGACATTTCATTTCTCATTATATTTGCTCTGTGTTACTCTGATAGGCACATTAATCTACCAACCATGTAGCGGGAGGAAAACGTTTTAAAAAGGTCTACAAGGTATTTTTTTTAAGGTGCTACTTTTCAATTTCACAAGTTGCACGCAGTCAAATCACTGTGGTGAAAACAATAATTGCAGTAAGTAATTTTTGTTTGTTTGTTTGTTTTATGTACTGTTTTTTGTCCTTAGTGCACCAACAACACTATAATCCTGCTGTTTATATACTGCATATAGAGTATTAGTTCTGCTGAGATCACTATTGATGATATTCTGTAATGGTTACTATGGTGACGTGTCTCGAGTAGCTGTTGTTTTTATGGCTGTCAAGACACTATGATGTTAATAAAGTTAGGTCATGCTGTGCAGAGCCTCCAGGCTTTAGTGCACTATGGGATTGATTGATGACTCTGTTGTCAGTTCAATCTAAGAAATGCACTGAAAGAGAGAGAAAAGGGGGGAGGGAGGGAGAAGGAGGGATAATCGTGGGACAGACGAGGGGTGTAGAAAAAGGCAGAGAACAAAATGTTTTGATCAAGCAGAGCAGAAAGGAAGAAAGAAATTAAATGAGTGTGGAGGGAAGAAGTAGGAAGAATGTGGAAAAAGGAGGAAGGATGAAGTTAAGAAAAGAGAAAACAATTGATGTGTATTGCTGTGGGGAGTGCAACGGCAGAAAGATACTTCGGATATGAAATAAGAGTGAGGACATGATTGAAAAGTTAGAGAAATGACAGCAGAAGGAAAGAAGAATAAAAGGAAAAGACAATGGAAAGAGAGAGATGCACAGGACAGTGAGTGCAGCATTTTCTGTGACAGAAGGCTGTGTAAAGACGTATGACAAATACAATATTCGAAATTGAGAAACTATGGGGGAGGAGAAGAGTAATGTGACTGATAACTGTGGAATGGCTGTGAGTGAAATGAGACACAAATACACACCCAAAACAATAATTGAGTCAGTGACAGTGAGGATACTTACAGCAAGTTACTGAGTGAATGAGTAATTGAAAAAGTCAGAGAAACTGACCACACACAACCCAGAGGTGATGTTGAATTATGTAATTCTATGCCACTTGAAAACTGGGATGAAAAAAAGACCATAAACAGTTTTGGTTTTGATTGGTTATATTGGCTCATTGGCTGACTGTGCGTGTGCACCTATTGATTGTTGCTCTTGCAGAAATAAAATAATCAGCATTCCAGGGCACCTCAGATAACTTCAGTACATACACAGCACACAAAGTAGCACTTAGGTACATGCTCACATTCTGCTATTGATTCAGTGTGGATGCTGAATACTGAGAAACAATCACCAGCAGCCCCTTTCAGTGACCTATTCCACAATATCCTCCTGTCCATTCTGTAGCTGCACAGACTGAACAGCTGCACCCAAAAAGCAAAACAGATGAGCTTAGAATTTAGCAGGATAATTTCTTCAAATATCAAACATCATTCATTCATTAGGTCACTTGACAAACATTATAAGCCCTTTCCACTTGACATTAATATGTGTCTCATATCTAGCTTGTTCCTGGATATTAATTAATTGAAGTGCATTGAGAACAAATATCAAATGCATATTTGGCACACACATTAAAAATAACTTCAACTTCCCTTTAAAAAAAAAAAAAAAGTCATCACCCCATTTCATCTCCTCCTTTGGATTTGACACTAAACGCTTTTTTCCTCCTTGTTTCTCTGCTAAAGTTGTCATTGTTACACACAGGGTCACTGAATTCACTCTTTATGGTTAATGCAGACAAATGTCTTTCTGCCGAGTTGCACAGAAAGACATTTCTGCAAGACATTTGTCTTTCTGTGCAGCTGGGCAGATGTTTTGGTTGATTGGGTCTTCGGTGCATCTTGGGCACATTTCCACCTGGATTTGATCTGTTTCTGCTGTGTCTTATCACAGTTCAGTCACCCAGTATTTCTGTTAATTCAGGTGGAAAATGGCTCCTCAATTGTAAAGGAAAACACACCACTGTGTTAGAGATTGTGTAACACACCAACACACTGTAGGACTGGTCAGACTGGTGTCACTGGGGTGGAATCTTTAGTTTTTCACATGTAAAGATGGGATAGTTGAGCCTCAATTTGCCTGCACCAGTTTTCTGCAAGATGTTTTTAGTATCATCAAAGGTAGTGAAGATTTTCAAAAAGAAGAAGTCTTGTTCTTACGGTGTCATATCTATGCATTGCGTTGTCATAACATCAAGTCCTTGAGCTTTCCTTTGTTTTGTCCAGGCATCTCAAGAGTTTACAGGCTCAGGCAGTTAATATTGGCTTCTCAGACTCTTCCAATAAAAACTCAACAAAACTGGCCAAGTCTTTTTCTTTTCTTCTTTCTTTTTTCATTCTTTCTTTCTTTTTTTTCTTTTTTTTTTACTGCAGGCAAAGCAAGAGTCAGCATTTTTGTTTCCCATCAAGGCTTGTTGGGATCATCATGCGAGACTATATAGAGAAAAAAGCATTGCAAGGTGGAAAAAAATCAAGTTGGTGAGGTGGTAAGGTCATGCAGCCTCAGCAAATAAAGACATAATGTGTGTGTGTGTCTGAGAGAGAGAAACTAATAAAGAGAGAGAGGTGCCAAAGTGAGATAGAAAGTGAATTAGAGAGTGAAATAGAGAGGGGGTGAGAGAGAGGAAATTTGAGGCAGGGAGAGCAAGGTAGAGATAGTGAGAGCAAGGTAGAGAGTCAGAGATGGACAGAGATAGTAGTGCCTTGCAGCCAGTGTCCATATCTCTTGCCGCCAATGACTTCTACTGCACTACAACTAATGGACTCTGTCCTCCTCTGCTGTCTTATCAGCCTCCCTCTCTTTCTTTCTCTCTCCTCTCTCTCTCATTCTATCACTTACCACTCGATGCCAAGCTATCGCTCCACTTCACTGCTCAACTCTATCTCGTTTTTATCATTCTTCACCTCTATCTTTCTCTCTCCTTTTCTGTGCTGTTCTGCTTTTGTTTTCTTTATTTTCACCTGTTATCATCTTCCAGCCACCACCAGGACCAAAACCTCCAAAGTTCAGCCTTTCCCCTCTCTCTCTCCCTCTCTCTGCCTTATCTTTGTCTGCCCTGGACTGAGGAGAGGAATAAACATGTTGTTTCTATCTTCTCGCTTGCTTTTTGTCTAAAGATGCCTGTGTAGCCTTTGTGCAGAGCTGAAGAAAAATTTCACTCCAAAATGAAAGAAGTGAAAAATAAAGAGGAAGAAATGCTGACTGAATAAACTACCAAAAATGCAGTTGACAAATGGTGGCACTTTTAGTGACTCCAATTTCTGTAGATAAAGAGATTAATTCTTCAAAATCAAAGAGAAACGTCTCATAAAAATGAAAGATTATTACATATATTCTTCATCTTTGTGTCTCTTCCAGATGACCCAGGAGCAGTATATCCTTGCGGCGCAGTCCAACCCACTGCACCAACGGGGGGCATCGGTGTGTGGCGCCCAGGTTTACCCAGCAGTGGGAATCTACGGCTGGAGGAAGAGATGCTTGTACTTCTTCATCCTACTCCTCCTCGTCACCATGATTGTCAACTTGGCGCTGACCATCTGGATCCTCAAAGTCATGAACTTCACACCGGTAAGAGGCGTGTGTGTTCATGTCATTAAAATGCCAGGGTGTTTTATGGTTTTACTGTTTACGTCACAGTTTATATGAGAAGGTGTTGTTTACAAGGTTTACTGTAATGTAACCAACGTACTGTAATGTGAGTGAGAGAGGGAGAGTGTGTTCACACACTTAAACATACACGTGTGCACTGTTGTTGCACATATATGTCAAGTGGATGCTGTCCTTTGATTTAATTATCTAATCCAATTAGCAGTGTCCACCATCAATGAATGAAATATTATTCATTAAAATATGTGATGTGTTTTTGCTGTTCTTCTTTTTTTCATTTGTGTTATTACTGTCAAAGATTTTGTTTTTATGCGCCCAGTTATGTTCATGGAGAAAACACAAATAAGTTACTCAAATGTTTCTACATGTAATTCCCTTGAGTCTTGTCCAAATTAAGACTGGTATTACAAAATGACATTTACCCAAAGTTCTTCAGCAAAGGGTCTTTACACACTGACCGCTTTGCTTAACCACTTCAGGTCTCCGGTGGTCCTCGTTTAGCATAGTTTTACTGAACCATGACTGTCTTCTTTCCCAGCCTCAACTAAGCTGTTGCAGAGACTGCACCTAATTATACCTTTACTATAGTGGTGGAAGCAGTGGTCAAGCATAAAACTGTGATATGATTCTTTTTTGCATGTATCATACAGTGAGTGCACTGCCATTGTGGCAAAGCCCTTTATAAAAGATCATCTAAATCAGTCCAAATGTTCAAAGCTCCAATCAAAACCTGTTTTTATTCATTGTCTTTTTGATGTGACTGACATGCTTTTCCACGCTCTATTGCTCCTATTATGTGACTTAGCAGTGTCCTTATTTTCATTATGTGGTGATATTTTTGTTAATACTTAGCTTGTGCCTCCCTTCTCCGTCCTTTGTAAGCACCCTTTTGGAAAGCACTTTGATGCAGAATGGGTTTGTGCTTTTAAAATGGCAAATAAGTGGATTTGACTTGTCTGATAAGGAAAGGGAATAGCTAGTGAACAACTGTTTCAAAGATGCTGAATGCTAGAACAAAATGGTACCCTAACAGGCCCTTATTAATAATGTAATATTTTTATCCATCTCAAATTGAAGCTAACCTCTGTATGTGTTTATACATCTCTTTGCAAGTTAGACTTTCTGAGCGTGTCATTCAGGGGTTAAAGTACTCATACATCTAATATCCCGTGTTGCCTTAGGGCTTAAGGAACTTCACTGTGATAGTCTATATGTAAATTAGGCAGAATTTGACCCTTACAAACCTCTGGTAAAGCCTCCCCACATCCTCCCTTATGTTTCAATGAATGACATCACAATATAAGACAGGTTGACTGGTGGGGGCTGGGGACCAGTTATAAATACGCCTGAGGGAAGGCAGCCAGTACTAAGCTTGAAAGAGCAGATGTTTCAGAGGCTATATACTGGTGTGTGGAAACAGAGACAGCATCAGAGACGAGGAGACAGGAGGAGTTTAAAAAAAAGGCAGGGAGGGAGTTTTTCTTTATTTATTTATTCCAAGTGAGTGTGACTATGACACATGAAACAAAAAATTAAAAAAACAAGGCCCAGCCATTTTTCATAAACTATATATGTAAAGTATATAGACAAAAGTATTAGGACAGAGTTGAGAGTAGAGCTGGTTTCCTGCTTTGCAACTATAACAGCTGCCACTCTTCTGGAAAGGTTTTCCACTAGATTTTGGAGTGTTTCTGGGGTAATTTTTGCCCGTTATTGCACAAGAGCAATGGTGAAGTCAGGCGCTGATGTTGGACAATAAGGCCTCTCTCGCAACATCCGTTCCAGTTCATCAGGTGTTGGGGTTGAGGTCAGGACTCTGTGTGGGCCAGTAGAGTTCTTCCACATCAAACTCATCCAACATGTCTTTATGGACCTCTTGCTTCGTGCACTGCCATGCTGCACAATGCAGCAATCCAGCAGGTGGCACAAGTTGTTCGGGAAATCAAAAGGAGCATAAAATGGAAGACTCACAAGCTTCATCCATAAGTTTAAAAGACATTAATGAACGAATGACTGATCTACAAAGGGAAATTGAAGAATTAGAACACTTACTTCAAGATGAAAGTGAGAATAAAAGGCAAGACATAAAGGAAACACTGATGGAGACTTTTATGCAGAACGTGAAAGAGGTCGTCTACATGAGCTTTTAGATCGTGATTATGCACTTTCCACATATGGTTCCACTGCCGCAAATTCAAGCATCTCTCACCATTCCTCACCATAATACCTCGCATCAAAACAGAATTAGCAGCAAAAGAGGCTGAATATAAGTTAGCACAAGAGGAAAGAAAACAAAAGGAAAGGATAAATTGCAATGTCACAAAGACCCTGATGGAGGGTAAAGACTTTCCCAGCTTCGCCAGGCCTGGTCTCATGCAGTTGGTGCTGTGACTCTGTCTATCAAGCAACAAATCAAATGCACACTCTACTGTTAATGAACGACAAGACGCAGAACTTCCATCAAAGATCTGCAAAGACAAGCATATCAAGAAGAGATAGAGATACTAAGCAGAGGTAAACCATCACCAGGGAATAACAAACTTGTGTGGGAGAGACAAATAAGGACTGTGAGGAATGTTCTCAACGCTACACTCACACTCTCATCTGCTCGACTCAATGATGCTTCCCTAAGGACCTTTCTGTATGAGGCAACAGCGATTGTGAATAGTCACCCTCATACAACAAAGAATCTGAACGATCCAAACAGTTTGGAACCACTCACTCCGAATCACCTCATCACCGTGAAGGATACCACTGCTCTACCTCCCCCCTGGAAGGTTTGTTAGGGAGGATTTGTATGGGCAAAAAAGATGGTGTCAAGTACAGTTCCTGGCAGAGCAGTTTTGGAGCCACTAGAGGAAGGAGTATCTCCACAACATTGTTGTCAGACAAATGTGGCACAGACCTAAGAGAAACATTCAAGTAGAAACACGTTATTTTGCTGTGTATTCTGTACAAATGTCTTACGTTGGTTTATGACCTGCAAAGAACTTATTAAAAAGTCACTAAACTATTAGTCCTGGCTGACTTCTGTCGACTGGATGCTACAGATAGATAGACTTTATTGATCCCAGGCTGGGAAATTTGCACTATACAAAGCAATATAAAAATATATATATATAACAAATAAGCAGTACTGAATGCTGAAAATAAAATAAAATATATAAAAGCATATAAAATGTGTATTGCCTGTATGTTATGACCAGAATTTTAGTTAGTGGCAGGAAAGATTTCCTGGAGCTGTATCAGCCTGTGAGAGAAGGTAAAAAGATGAGTAAATATTTTAGAAAATATATGAATAAAAATACAAATAACTTAAGGAAAGCCTCTCCAGTACTAAAATACTACAAAATACTAAAATATAATATAAGAAATATTTAATGCTTATATATATATATATATATATATATATATATATATATTAACCAGAATAAACCATGATTGGATTTTGATATAACAATACAGTTAAATAGATTTTGTTTGTTATGGGTTTTTTTATTTATCTTCCGCTTGTCTGCATTAGTTGCTTGCGTTCATCAGTGACATGTAAGGAAGTGGAGGTCAGGGTGAGCACCTGGTTTATAAGTGCATCCAGTCTCGTGCGAACCATGTTTATCATAACTACTGTAATGTTAATCAAGCTGTTTTCACCAAATGAAAAAGGTTTTCACGTGCACTTTAAATTGGCTTTACTAATAGGACACAAAGAACTTTACTTAGGGAAGATGAAGAAGAGAGAGGTTTGATAGGGTTGAATGAGTATCTGTCTACATGTGGTTTAAATATAGGGTCTCAACATCCACTGTCACGATCTCCCTGCCATCCTCTGTCTCTGGGATCCTCTGAGATCTGGAGAGGTGGCTGTCTTGAGTTTAACTTTTGATGAGTTCATGAAGATACATTCAGAGGATGAGCTGCTTTATTGTGTTAATGCATTTGATCAGTTAACACACACATAGTGACAATAACTTCCTGTATTAGTGTGTGTGTGTGATTACACCAATACTCACCAATTTAATAAATCATTAGTATCTGCTTATGACCAAAAATTGTTCGCCTCACCCAACATGAGCGACAGCATATACAGTTTCACAAATCAATCAAAGTTAATTAAAGTTAGTCAAATCGAAACACTGGAAGGAAGCAAGTTGTTATTTAACTCCATAGACACATGACACAAAAATCACATCACTGTATTTACATTTCAAAGAATGTTTACAGATGTGTTTCACTGCATTAAGCTGTAAAATAAACCTAAGAAAGTAAAGATCACAAAAGGAGAATAGTAGTGTTCCCAAAAATACACTGTTTTCAGCAAAGGTCAAGCCAGATGTCTTCACAATCAATCGGCAATTAGTATAATTAGGTTTCCTGTTAAATGGCATATTTTTAAACAAGTGTAACCTTTACTTGTTTGTTTCACAAAGTCCTTATATAATTTATTTATTAGTCTTGATGACAACAAATCTATTACATCACTCTATCTTAGTATCAGCATAGAACTCTCATGTTTTTGCTTGAACAAACATTTTAAAGTCCCTTAAATGCATGCAAGCAGCATCCATGGCCACAGGGGAAATGTGGAGTGAAACTAAACTTGCATAAACCTTTTTCACAGCAGACATCTTGACCTGTGCAATGTGGGTGTAACGTCAAACATGATTGCTGCATCGAATTTTAGGAATTTCTGGAACAGAGCCAATGTGAATTTTCATTCCACCTGTGTACTCTGAAGCCAGCAAGGTTATCAGGACAAGATTCATCCTGAAAGCAAAACATATAAAGTAGAGAAATGGACAGATTATGGCAAGGGAGGAAAAAAATAAAGAAAAAGCTGAGGTTCTCATCAGGCAAATACATCAGTCAGATCCAAAATGTGGAAAAAAAAGGATATTTTGCTGCAACTTCACTGTTCAGGAGTTTGGAATCCATTGTTTTGAATATAATGAACTGAAGAAGCAAAGCATTCTTTTATCTCAAGATTTACATGTGTTCAATACAGAACAATTTACTCAAGACACAAAGCAGCAATCTGGTTATCACATGATTAATTGACCAAAGTTCATTGGAGAACTCTAACTGAGGACTCACGTACAATATGTCTCTCATCTAGCTGTGCCTTTCGGGCACATTCAGCACCAACTGAGCTTTCCCCTTCTTCATTGCACATTTGTTTTCTGTTGCAGTCTACTCAAGTGCAATTGTTTCGACTGAGGTGTCACTCTTGTGCATGGGAGGACATTTACATGAAGATACCTTTTCTTGATTTACCTGCCATTGCACTGCTTGTTGCTGCTTTGCACCTTTGCAGCTGTAACACAGGGGCTTGCCTGTGTAGAAGGTTTCCATCTGAAACATCTATCTACTTCCATGTCTGTGAAGTTACATATCTGGCACGATGTAAGGCTCATCGTTATTAACGGTTAAATGTAAAGGTAAAGAGCATTGAAAATAAAATCTCTCATTCACACAAATGCAGAACTATGCTGCCCATCTTCACCATTTCTCATTTCACAAATGTCATTTCCATCGTGACCATTCACATCACGTAGAAATGGCTGCAGTATAATGAAGGCCTTTCGCAAACTTTTTTGTTTTGTTTTGAGTTGCCAGATGCGATTCACATTGTGATGGTGTGAGGAGAAAAAGAGATTTGCTTTTGAAGAGACAGCTTTGGCAGTAAATTGGAGAGGAGGGACTTATGGGGATAGAGTTTATGTGTGTGTGTGTGAGAGAGAGAGAGAGAGAGAGAGAGAAGGGAAACTGAGAGGATACGTGTATGTGCCAGCAATTATTTAGCAATTGTTCATGTTGATATGTGTGTGTGCGTGTGTTTGTGTGTGTCTGTGTATGAGTCCTCCCCTGAGTCCTCTGGGCTTTCACTGCAGAAAAATTCAATTTCAGTTGTCACTCACCAATCAGCCTGACTAATTCCTGGTCTGGATGAGACTATGGTGTGTGTGTGTGTGTGCGTATGTGTGTGTGTGTGTTCAATCCATAATATTTTGTCTCTAGTTTGTAGTGTCCTGTGAATTGTGAATTGTGGCACAATGGCCTCTTACGATACGTGCATGCATTTTTTAAAAAGCTCCTGCAAACTTTAATCATAGACTAGTGATTTATCAAAGTTCAGAATTTTATTTACACTACAATAAATTATGTGTCCACTAGCACAATATAGGTGTCAGACTTTTCCTTGGGCCTATGGTAACATGGTAGTAAGAGCTAAACTCTAAAGAAGAAACTTTATGCGGCAAGCTTGTGCAGCCTTAATCCTTTAAAACATGTCAAACTTGTAAATACCACATCAAAGTGATTAATGGTAGCAGAATAACAATAAAACTGCCAGCAGTCTATAATTTCTGTCAGCTTTCTTTGGTGACGATGGTAAATATTTACTGGCAGTCTGTGAAATGTGCTTTTTTATTTTTAAATCCTGATTAGCTGCCAACCAGTGGGGGCATAAAATAAAACTTTATTCTTGTGGTCCTTTTCAGATCAGAGTTACAAGGTGCTTTAAAGATGATAAAACAACAATCGGAAAACCAATAAAAATGACCAACATTAATTAGAAATGGGGTTATGGCTGCATAAAATAACGTTGCAACAGGGAAATACAACAAGAATAAAACAGGCAAAAACAAATCTAAATTATGAGTAGCTCATAAAAGTGAGGCAAGAGGACAGAGAAAATCAGTGTTGGTGGCCACAGGGCTTCAGACGAATCCCAGGCGTCCTTAATGCTGTCTCACGGGTTTGTATAAAAATGAACAATCGTTAAATGGTGCTCTTCAATCCAATTTCAATTTTTAAAATGCATAATGTTGACTTTTAAGTGCATCATACCACATCTAATGTGATTTATAATAACCTTAAGCCACCAGGTTTATATAAATACAATATAACATGAATAAGGCCAAAAATATTACTTTTGCAAGAATTTAGGCCAGGAAATAGCATATAGGGAGGGTTGTTAGCTCATGTACTGGGAGCTAGCAGGACTACTTTTTATAATTCAGTGGACAAATCCTTACTTGTTGTCATCTAGGATGAATTTTCTTGATTTTGATTGTGTTTTTTTAATCTACATGCTTGAAGATGTCCAAAGATGTCCATCACAATCAAAGAAACAATTTGTTGTGGCTTTATATTGAGTCATACCAAAATTCTTTCTTTATTTATTTGATACATTTCTTATTACTTTATTGTTTACATAAAGACATAAAGTACCCATACTGAGCTGTAAATAAAAAGTTAGAATTTTCCAGAAGAGATTAAAGGGATGAGAGTGAGAACAAATGGACTTACTCACTGCTGTTCATCAGACAGTTTGAATTTGTCATTTCCTTCGGGCAAAGAGTTTGACACGTACATGATCTCAGTTAGAAGATGGCGTGCTCTTCACTGTCACAGCTGTTCCTGCGATTTATGTTAAACAGATATGCATGTTTTTTTTTCATTACAGCTTCTGGTTTAACTTCAAGTTTCTTCATCAACTTATCTGAGAAATCAGTGTGGTAAAGCGATAAAGAAGGAGAAAGATGGAGAGGAAAACAGAGAGCTTGGAGTGAGGGATGCGAGCAGAGGGGATGGTGAATGATGCATGGAGGAAGACAGATAGGAAAAAGAAGGGAGAGGGAGTGGTGGGAGTAAGTGTGTGTGGTTTCAATAGAGTGTCCCATCATCTAAGCTCAGCTTCTCCCTCCTGTCCTCTGCCTCTGGGGTCCTCAGGGACTTGAAACAGTGTCTGTTTCACTGCCTCGTGGAGTGGATGATGGCAGAGACAGGCAGAGTGTGGAGTCTGATGTGTGGCGGTGTGGGTGTTACATCAAGGTACCATCACCTTGACTATCCTCTACTTGAGGGCCCCTTAAAGCCAATGGTTTGTGACTTAAACTACATAGGAAGATAACAAATCTATGTTTTTGCTCACTTAAAATCTCACCTCTGCCACTTAAATGACTTTCCTAAAAGATCATGAATTAATAGAAATGAGGAAACTAATTTGCCCTGTCTCTTGCATTTTGTCTATTATAAATAACAGCAAGGGTTATTTATGGTATACTACAGCAACTTTTGTATTCTGCATCACAGTATGCCTGTTACATTATTTGTAAATGCTCATAAGTGTATTATAAGTATCATGACATAGTCTACCTGTCATAATAAATTTAGTCATAAGTCACTGACTGTGTTTCGATGAAACTTTGTCAGAATAATAGATTTCACATAACTGAGACCGCCACCACTCCATGCATTAGGTTAAAGGGCAAGAGTGTCGTAATGTGCTGGGTCAGTTACTGTTTCTTTCAATGTGTTTGTTTGTGTGTATGCATGCATGCCGGTGCACATGGCTCGTGCTGTGTGTCTGTGTGTATGAGAGGGTAAAATGTGCTGTTGAGGGCAGTATGAGCTCCCAAACCTGCTGTACTCAGCTCCTCGTCTAGACCAGCCACTGTCATTATGGCTGTTCACACCTGCACTGTGTAATTTATCGCTCCCCCCCACACACGCACATTTTTCTCACTTTGTCAGTAACAGTGCTGACCTCAGGTAATGGGAGAGTCCAGCGTGAAATACTCTGTCCTCCTGTATCGCAAACACACACGCATGCACACGCCCATACACACACAGCAGAGAGGGGTTAATGTGATGTATCCATCAGACTTAGAGTGCTGACACACCTGATGTTAATCGCTTGAATGGTCAGTGCACACTCACTCACACACACATGCACACACACACAAAATAAAACAACAATGGAAAGATTTGATATTTGAGGGATTAGACAGAGGTGGAAAATGTAATAAAACATCAAACTCTGTTCATTAAGTTGCCGATTTCATGATGCCTTTGTAGGCTAATCCATATGGTACCTAAGGGATGATAAGAAGTGTGAGGGTCTACTAGTCATTCAACATGCAACAGATCTCTTAAGCAGCTTATATTTCAATTAAATGTCAATTATCTCCTCAGAGGGCTTGATTGTATTATTTAGGTTGTAACAGATTAACTGACTCAAATGTCAAACCACAGCTGTAGATCAGTGCCAAATGGTCATATGGGTCTTACTCTTCATACAAAGTAACTGATCATTTTAGAATAAGAACGCACAGGAGGGCACTGAATTTTCACTTAATGTCTATTTTTCCACTTAATAAGCCAGTGAGCTCACTGAATTTTCCTTCGTTTGTGGAATAGTGGAATAGCTAACTTAATCTGTATCTTCCTCTGAACCTGGACTGTAATCATCACCATCCCTGCAACAAAGTCAGAGATACTGGACAAACGTCAGCTTTTTATGACCGCATGTGCACCAGGTATGGAGGTGTTTTCACTTTTCAAATGCACATTTTCACATTTCAGAACATTCCCAAAAACTCTCTGATATAAACAACTATGATATAAACAAAGCCAAATTGTTTACGGTCTTCCCTCATGCTTCACTGTCCTCTGTGCTCTGAAGCTTGAAATGCAAGTGATGAGATTACATGAGCAGTGATAGCCACCAGGCCAGGCATACAAAGAAGAGCGTCACTCATACTTAAAATTTAAACAAGACATCACAGTCCCACCCACACTGTTTGACCGACAGATGATCTCAGAGGATTATGGGTCAAAACCACCACTCTAATGAATCTATATCACTCCAGAGAAACGACAGAACAGAGGAGGAAAAAAAGGAAATGTGCAACTTTAAATCTGTGCACAAAACAAAGATGTCTTTTTAATGAGTCAGCAACATTTTCCATTTAAACTCACTGAGAGAAGCAAGAACTGTAACATTAAATCACTCTGATATGTATTTCTATACATCGACCCAAGGGTATTTTTGTGCTTCTGTAAGACAATGAGGTAGTGCCTGGGTGTATACATGACACCTAAATCTGAATCTGTCAGCACTTCAGTCCTATTATTTCCAATGGCAATATGTCAGACAATGATAAATAAGAAACACACACACTGACAAACAGCAGACCACCTGCCTGTACGTGTGTATGTGTGTGTAGTAGGTGGTGTTCCAGCTAGCGTTTAAGTGTGTCTATATGTGTGAAGGCAAAATATCCATCAGTCAGCAGTTTTAGCCTTGTTATCTCCGCTGGCACTCCATCAAAGATATAAACAATGATAAATAATGAACACACTCATCTTAATGGAGTCAGTGCGTGGATGTGTGTGTGTGTGTGTGCCTGCCTGAAGAGACTGCATACAGTATGTGTTTAGACAATCAAATGGAACATTTGTTTCCATGAATGTCTTGAGGGATGTGGAGGACTGCTGTTGCTTTTATGCTGACATACTAATGCTGTGTGTGTGTGTGTGTGTGTGTGTGTGTGTGTGTACATGTGGTAAGGTTTCGTGACACATGAAGCCTCCAAGAAATAATTGACTCTCTTGACCTTAATTCCTGGTGTTAATTCCATGGTTACTCACATTTACTGGCCATTTTTACATAACTGCATAAGTCTCTGTGAAATAAACACATAAGAACTTGCTTCTTTTGAAATGAAAGGATCAAATGAGTGTTTGTTCAAAAAGCTATGAAGGCGAGACATGAAGAATAAAGGCTGATGAAATGATTTTTTGATGAGCATCAGTCATTCTTTAGCATTTATGTGGAAAATGATTGCAGTGAACCCAGGGATGCACAAGCATAGATATACACATGCTGTCTTGCCTTGACTGAAGTTACACAAGGAGAAGCTACATTATACTCATTTTCAAGTAACCACTTAGTGATTACCCTTAGTTCAAAGCATTCAGATATTACTCTGATTCAGTTCACTAAGTTACATTAACCAAGTGAATTGTTCAGTCAGAGAATCCTTTGCTTCAAACTTCCCTTCCCATGAGTGGCTTGAAAATGTCGTTTTCAGGGCACTACTGTCTGCTTACAACTTCTGTCCCAAAGCACACTGCCATATTTTGGCTTGTAATATTTTGACAAATGACGTAGATATTTTTAATGAAACAAAATGTCAGATGACACATCTACCTTAAAATATGTTCTTTTAGCCAGAAAACTAACTAATTCAAATGGCAGAGATGTACATTCTGTCCTTGTAGTTCCATATAATTAGCCTCCCTATGAGTAGTCCTGACAGGACAGACTCTGCTCAGTGAAGGACACCATGTTTCTTATCAAAACATCCACAGAACTTTGGACTGTACTTTACACTTAATGAGAGCACTGAAATCTGGACGGCATGTCACACATTTAGTTTCATCCACTGCATTGTTGCTCTAACCCCTCCAGCAGCACTTCCACAATGTCCCATTCAAGGCAGCAAAAATACTGGTGGCCTGGATTACATATTTTTAAATGTGTTATGCCCACCTCCAGTTGTTGTCTGTTGATAGTTGGTTGACAGTGTTGATAGTGGCAGAGTCTCTTCTTCTTGCCCTAACCTGTCTCACTCCTCCTCTATGGTATATTGGGATTAAACCTGATATGGAACAACAATCGCTCAGTAGAAAGTGTCATCATTATCAGCTCCACATCTTGATATTTGCTTGTTACTTCTTTCGTAAGTACTTTTTTTTGCTAGCTAGTATGCATCTCTTCTATTATCCCGTCTAAGTGCTGCTATGTTGCTGTTCATCTCTGAAGTCAGTAACTTTGATAGCAGCCCGGTCTCATTTTCAGGGTGCCAAATACTGCCATTCTGGCACGTTCAATCTAGATATAGAGGACACCCCTGTGCATCGGTATCAGACAATCAGAGCAACTGCACAACATGACATAGTATAAAGCAAGACAATCCCAACAGGGCTGGAAGTCAGGGTTAAATGGAGGGTCACATGGAGGGTCACATGGCTTTCACCCAGAACACCAGTGTGCATGTCCCTTGTGAAAGCAAAAACCAATTAGTTTTCTTTTTTTTTTCTTTTTTGTACCTAAACTTAAACAAAGTGCCCTTTCCTGTTGAGCAAGTATTAGAAAGGTGTTGATGTGGCACAAAGGCAAATGCAAAAAGGTACCTTGTGCATCTGGATTACATGTGAGGGGTGCTGACAAAGCATCCACATGGGATATGAATGTGTTGACCATTTCATACAGTTAACTGTCAAATGTATGGCAAGCCTTGACAGTCTTCATGGCTGTAAGTATATTCCCTGTTGAGTTTCCAAACATAACAGATTTTTAAGGTAGTGCTATGTGACAGATGACCTTTACTTCTGCATGTGAATGCACCAATACAGAAAATTCACAGACCACATAGTGTGATTTTAGCACTATTAAACTATAAAATTAAATTTAAGAAAGTATAAGGAAAAGCAGAGCAGATAAATGTTTCATCATTACACATTATTTAGGCTGAGCAGGTTTTAAGGACCTGTGACCTCCTTGATTTTGATATGGTAATACAATTAACGGTGCAGTGGTTAGCACTGTTGCCTCACAGCAAGAGCTTTCCATGTTCAAATCCCGGTCTGGGCCTTTCTGTGCAGTTTGAATGTTCTCCCTCTGCCTGTAGGGGTTTTCTCCAGGTACTCTGGCTTCCTCCCACAGTCACAAAAACATGCACATTAGGTCAGCTGGCCACTCTACATTGCCCCTAAGTGTGAGTGTGTGTGATTGTCTGTCTTTGTGTGTTGCCTTGCAATTGACTGGTGGCCAGTCCAGGTTGTGCTCCACCTCTCGCTCATAATCAGCTAGGACAGGCTCCAGCCCTCCACAACCCTGATGGATAAGCAATATAAAAAATGGTTGGATGGATGGGTAAAAATAGGGAAGGTAACGGAAAGATATTATAGAATTACAGTGACTCTAGCATGAATTGAGAAATAGTTGGCAGTACACATAGGATTTACTTGGCTCGTTGTCCAAAATTACTGCCATGGTACTTTAACATAACTCTGCATGTTGCATAAAGACACTTCAGCAGGCTGGATGCTATCTGAGAAATGAGCTGCACACTACATTAAACTCTAACCACTAGTCCGCTCGTTCTTTACACATTAGCATTATACAAACACCTCTGAAACCTACAGTGAACTAATAGTCCTAAAAGTCCTAATATTGGTTGGATAGACTTTATAGATCACATATATTCCACAAAGAGTTAAAGGATGTATTCTCTATTCCACTGTGCATTAAATGATTGCTAGAAGAGAAACTCTAATGATCCCTGTGGGGGAACAGACTGAATTCTGAAGGCTGTTGCAGCAGAAACACTGATGCCTGCATAATGTATTTATTTATTTCAGTTTATACAAAATTGGTAAAATATGAAATCACTGTCATGTCTTGTACATGTTATTATTGGAAACTGGGGGCCAGTACAGAAGATGTGTATGTGATGCACTGGGATAGACTTCTATATAATACTCTGATTCACACAGCGATTCTCTGACATCTGACTGTTTATCTTTTCCGATTACCAAAAACCAGTCCACGCAACAATAAGCAGCATCATATGCATCCAGTGCTGACCATTGCCTTCACTGGTTAAAATGACAAACTGTTATATCAGCTGTCGCTAAATTATTCTTTGTTTGAGTGACTTGCTGAAAGGAAACAATGAAATTTTTCTCTTTTGGGTGCTCTCTGCAAGCTGGTGTTGTATCAAAGTCTTTTTCCCCTCCCCTTCACCTGCAACCCAACCACTTGTTTTCTGAGAAGCTTAACAAAATCCCAGCCTTAAACTAACTCCAATCTAACTATATTTATCTTCCCTGTGTCTAAGCATAACCTAATACATTAATAACATCAACTATGGAAGGGTGAACAATTATAACGAGAACTGTGTCTGTACTTCTTTTCTCTGGTAGATCATGAGTTAGATTCTCCCACTCCTTAAGTGGAAAATGAGTCACTAGACTAGTGCTGCTATTTTATATTTAAAATAACTAACTGTTTATTTCGTAGTCACATTTAATCAATGCAAATATGCCTCAAATATTATGGTATACCTAAAAATTTCTAATGAGGATCTGACACCATATTAAAATCCGTAAAACAGCACCTCCTCCTTTTGCCTCATTAAAACGTTCATTCATGAAAAGTATTTTTTTCATTTCACAAATTTAACTACCGGACACAAGATGTCTCTTGCTTCATTTTGAGTGTTTTAATTTTTAATGGTTTTTAATGAGCGCAAAGAAAATTTACAGCTTCAGCCATGAATTTGAAAACAGCCTTATGGTGTCAGACTCTGCACATGTATACATTGCACATACATCATTCTCCACAGCAAAGCTCAAACATTCATCTGTAAAAGCAAGACGAAAATCTATTTTTGAGTGGAGGGAGACTTAAGGTAAATGTAAGTATCTGATCTGACTATGTAGCGGCAGATAGGCAGCAATCATTATTATTTTATGTTGAGTTCTCTCATTATTTTTCTTCTTTCTAATGCATCAGGGGTTTTACTTTTGGTCTGAAAAGCTTGTTACAAAAAATGAGCTGTGTTAAGATTCATTATTTGTTGACCCTGAAGTCCATAAAGGTAATAAATGGAAACAGTGTGCTTGTGTGTCATCAGTGATATCAGAAATGATTGTCATTCGCAAGTGGTGAAAGTCTAATAAAACGATTTTAAACACTCACATTTGCTGTGGTATACTTCAGTTAGTGTTTTTGGGTTTTTATTCTCTGTGGTGTCGGTTTGTAGGACTTACGGGGTTACTTTTTTTTAAATTGTCTGAATCTGTATAATCTGTGATGTTTTAATTTTTCTATTTATCTGTGTGCAGTAAGGGGACTAACAGATAGATCCTTGAGCTTTTAACTTCATTTTATGTTTTATGCTCTGTCTCTCTCTTTTGAAAGAAAAAGTAGAGGTTTTCTCCTTTTTACCTTGGGTTGAGTCATAGTGATACATGAAGGCCAACAGTACAAAATGTAAGGAACAAGGTTTGCAAAAATACTCAGTAGTGCTGTTTGTCGTAGTAATACTGTATATTTGAAGTACTGTATTTCAAAGGGCACTTCTATTTAAAAGCACTCATTTGAGGTTTTGGAAACAATAATACCTTTTAGTGTTTTTTAATGAGTTTGGGGATCATAACAGCAAACAATATGTAACCCTGTTTTAACATGGTTGTGCAACAGAGGTAGATGAAAAGAAAATATTGGCAATTTAAAGGAAATCAAGACTTTAAATCATGCTTGTAATAGCCACAGTTTTATTCTCACTGGCAAACGAGTACTGGGGAAGTCATCACCCTTCCTTCACCACTTATCACTGAATATCCATAAATTCACTCATGAACAGATTCTTAAATTCACAGCAGAGCAGAGGCATTTTGAGCTAACATAACTTAATTAACAGATTACACAACATACGCAGATAAATAACAACAGGATAGAGTAACCCATAATGGTACATGGACCAGTAATTTGTTGAGAAAATATTGTAGTTAACATCACTGTTGACTTGAATCTCACAAACAAGTCTACATATTTCACCCTTAGCTAACAACATAAAGAGATGGTAGTTGTGTTTACTAGTAGAATATATACATAGCCACAGCCACAAAAAATTGTTCAGCCCTGCATAGACACACACACACACACACACACACAGGCAGACCAGTAGCGTATATGAGCAACGTTCTGTCGGTCCAGCTCAGTCTCAGGCCTGATGATCTCAAGTGGTGTTGAATCACGTCTCACTGCTCTGAAATGTTTGTGGATAGAGAGCGCAAGGTTGATGGGTCAATGCGTGTACGTGTGGGTGTGTGCGTGTGATTGTGTACAGTAAATTGATGCACAGTTTTAAAAACAGTGTGTATATTAGTGTGCTTGTGTTTGTTTGTTTTCTTTGTGCCTATCCATGTGCATGAGAATATCTCAGGCACACACATATGTCCACCAAGCTCGTTTCACACACAGTGTCACCAGCTGTGACAGTGAAACAGCTGACAGTCAACTGACCTGTCCTTACTACTCTCATCCACTGTGAGTGTGCATGTGTGTGTGTGTGTGGCACTTAACTCACAGCAGCAGCAGTGCCTCCACTCTTCATAGAGCAGAGGTATTGTACTGTGTCCAGCAATTTTTATGTCAAAAGCAATTAAAGAACTCATTCAAATTACTGTATATCCATTTTTGAAATAAAAAAAGCTACCTAATGTTATATTTGCTTTAGTTGAATAATTTCATTCTCCCAAAAAGCCATTAGAAGGGCTGTAAAGTAGAAAACAACTTATGCTAAAACTCCTCTACAAGGAGTGTCCAGTATCTCAGCAGTGGTGATACAAAGTGATACTGGCAAAATCATATATCATAACAAAACTTTATACCATTTAGTGGAATCCTATCACTGTAAACAGTGACTGAAATATTGTTTTAAGTGATTTTTCATATTAACCTTAAGTTCCAGTTCATTATCCTAGAGAAACAAAAATGACCAATTATTTATGTGCAATTAGTTTCATATTTGATTAAACATTTCAAGTCATTTATTATGTATAAATGACAAAAATTACTGATCCCAGGTTATCATAATTGAGTTTTCTTGGTCTCATATGATCATGAATTAAATCTCTTTGGATTTGGTGCATCAAAGAAAACAAATTTAAGAAAGCTGTCTTGGACTGTGGGAAAATGTGATGTGCATCAATTTGTCGATGATAAAATTAATCAGTAATTGCAGCCATATGTCGTATATCATTTTGACATGCAGTTTATAGGTGGCACGATGGTGCACTGGATAGCTCTGTCGCTTTGCAGCAATAGGGTTCCAGGTTCCAATCCCAGTCTGGGCTCTTCTTCCACACACTGTATGGGTTTTCTCCGGCTTCCTCCCACTATCACAAAAACATGCACATTAAGTTAATTGCCCCTAGGTGTGAGTGTGTGTGTGTGGTTATCTGTCTTGTGTGTCAGACCTGCTATTGACTGGCGACCAGTCCAGGGCGAAACCTGCCTCTCGCCCGCAGTCTGCTATGATAGGTTCCAGCCTCCTGCAACCCTGACGGATAAACGGTGTAGAAAATGGAGGGATGGATGGATGTATGCTGATAGACTTTGAAGGAACATCCTGGACAAGAGTCAGATAAAGATTGTAGGAGAGCCCATTTGGTGCCTTGAATTTAATTGAGTTTCATACAAGTTCAGGATCAATGAGAATTCACATATCCAAAGTTATGTTGACATAGCATATCTGAAATATGACAATTCTCAGTCCTCATCTTCCACTCATTCAAATTTGACACTTTCTTTACAAATACAGAGACAGAAAGATACATTAAGAAAACTGACAACAGTTAATATATTAATATATTTTTCATTATTGTAGGTCTGACATTTTGGAAAACAAAACTTGAGGGGCAAAAAAAAAAACACTCCAACAAAGTCGAAAACACTGAAAAGAGTTATTATTTCCATCTCACATAACCTTTCTGTTCTGCAGAACTCGAGGCTGACAAAACATAATTAGAAGCATGGCTAAGTGGGTGACTTTGCTGAAAAGATGCATGGTACTGATTTTAAACACAGTGCACACAACAGTTAATCTAGCTCTGTACAATAGCACTTGCTTTGACATTGTTCCTCTGGTATATTATGGGAAAGAAAATGTGGTGTTGCCATGCATGGGATAACAACCATTGTTTCATTTGTATTTACATAAAAATATATAGAGAAACACACGGAAGCACTGGGACCAAGATGTTTTCCCTTCCACAAGCATCTGGTGCAGTCATGATAATTTTGTATTGAGTTTGATTATATGCTTTCGCCGTCTGCTGCCTCTTTCATCCTCCTATTGCATTCTTCATTTCTCCTCTCTCATCCAGCAACTTTACCCCCACACACCTTATTTCACTCCCCTCCTCTTCCCCTTCCTTCTCATCCTCTACTTTTCTTCCCTTTTTCTCTTTTTCTCTTACCCTCTCTTCCCTTTCAGGGCCCTTATGGCAGATTCTCCTCCTCTTCTTTCATGCTTAATCTTTTCTTGTCATTTATCCCTCATCCCTCTGCTTTTTCTCCCCTCTACATTTTTGTCTTTGGAGGATACCCATCCTCTGTGCAAAATCTCTCCCTGTGTGTGTGTGTGTGTGTGTGTGTGTGTGTGTGTGTGTAGGCTAGATTGCCAGACTTCCTGCCTGAAAACGGAGGGGATCAAAATAGATCAGATTGATTTCCCAGTCCTCCTCATGTTTTTCCTCCTCCCTTCTCTACATGGAAGAAGAGGTGGAGGGGGTAGAGATATTTCCCTGTGATATGCCCTCTTCTGGTGGAGGAGAAGACTGACAGATGGGGTGATGTATAAGGGAAAAATAAAAGAAAAGACCACAGTTTTGGAAAGCGG
Organism: Scatophagus argus; assembly: GCF_020382885.2. Classification (NCBI taxonomy): domain Eukaryota; kingdom Metazoa; phylum Chordata; class Actinopteri; family Scatophagidae; genus Scatophagus; species Scatophagus argus. The sequence goes on along the minus strand of NC_058494.1, from coordinate 10,919,607 downwards.
GAAGTGGAAAGAGAAGATAATACAAAAAAATGACAATCAGAGAAGTGAAGAGAGTAAATGATAATTGGTGGATAAGAAGATGAGGAGAGAAAGACACAGTACAGACAGTACAAGATGAACTGATGAGGGAACAGGAAAAAAAAAGTTATGAAAGTGGTGATCTGATTGCCTCTATTGTATCAATGGAAAAAAAAACAGTGATTACAAAGCATTTGACTTCAGCTGAGACTGTAGGCAATTTCCTCTGGGCTTTTTTTTTTTTTTTTTTTTTTTACAAAAAAACACACATACAAGACACACAAAAAGCTAGCATGGTACATTATTGCTAATTATCAGCCCTTCATTGACATTATTATGGTTTCCACATTGTTTGATCTGTAAAAGGGAAGTTGTTTTGTGTTGGCAACTGTGTAAATTCAATAAGGAATTGATTGTTTGCAACGCCCCTTTAACTTGACAATTTTGTTCAAACTGGAGAGAAAGAAAAACTTTATACAAAGATAATATAATGACTTACACCTTATTTTCAATTATTTTACTTAATGAGTTCTCTTGTGCATCATTTTAACATATTTGTATGAATACAAGCATATTAACTATGTTTTGACTGACAACTGTTGGGGAACAATGCTACATAATAAACTTTATATGCTATCTTTAGCTATCTCTTACAATCTATCTCTTATATGATTATGTTTAAGCAAGGCCAAAAAAATACAGATGGAGATTGCAGAGAGAGAATGACAATAGTGATGGATGTGAGTTTTGAGTTTGATTTAGGCTTTAACAGTTCAGTTTTTACAGTTCAGTTAAGAGAATATATATATATCATATTGATAGATATTAAGCAATACTCTAATTTTAGGCAAATTCTTTCGTTGCTTCATTTACTTTGCCTGTAATCAAGGGTTAAGAAAAAAGAATGGGTATATGAGGGACAGATGTAGCATCAATACAAAGGAATGAGATAAGTCCATGTTCATGTCCATATTTTTACTGGTATGACTCATTAAATGGAGAGCAGGGATGAAATTCGTATACTTTGGGGATTAATTTTCAGAGTCTATTGCTATGTGTCCAAACAAAAACAAAGTGTTTCCAGATTGTATTAAGCTGAATTTTGAGTTTTTATTTTTGGGCTCCCCGATTCACTGGCGACCAGTTCAGGGTGTCAACTAACATCCTGCCGATCAGAATTGAGTATTCAGCCAGACCATTGTATAACACATTTAGATGTGTGGTTATGGATTTGTCACTGCTAAATGTGTTGAGGGATACTGGATACTGAAAATAAAGGTGGAAAATGATTATGTTTACAGGGAAGATGCTCATGTCATCAACAGGGGAATCCCTCTGTGTCTCTAATTTATCTTAGTTTAACATTGCCACTGAAGCCTTTGGTGATTTTCAAAGGGAAAATTGCTCTAACATTACAATGCAAACAGCACAACCAACTTTGAAAGCACCGTAGAAACAGCAGAAGGAAAATCAGCATACTGAGGCCTGGATAATGGACATCTTTGAAATGGAAATGGGAAAAATAAACCAGACTAGTGAATGGTCTTTATTTATCATGTGATATTGAGGACCGATCCATGATCAGTCCAGACCAGTCTATATTTTTCATCTTTTCTTCTTTTTATATTTGTAAAGTTTGTCCTCAAGAACCACCTGTATGGTTGTTTTTGCTCCATGTTTTGCCCCTGTTCTTGTGCATTTGACTTTAGGGCTACACATTTCCATTGTTTTATGATTACAACATTTGCTTAGAAACACTATCACAGTAAAGCTGTGTGGTGTTGAAGTAGAAAACAGTTCTTTTTGGATCTGTATTCAAAAAGAAGCGTGCTTATCTTGGTTGTGGTCCAACCAACTTATCCCCACTCAGTCCCGTCATTTTAGTGGTGTAATAGCACTATACTGTTGACATCCCAGCATTTCACCCCCACTGAGACAGGATCTTCCAACATGGTAGCCTCCAACTGCTCCTGCTTCTAAAATTGCCTGTGCGGATCTGACTTTGTTGCAAAACAATACAGTATAGGGCAAACAGCACATTCGCCCTTTTTGGAAGGACCTTGGAGACTGGGCATTTTCATTTGATGGATACAGATGATAAAAATACTCCCCTCTGACACCCAACAGGGAGTTACTTGCCATCCAATTTCTTACCATTTCAGACAGAGAAAGAAAGGAAGGAGAATTCATCTTGACACTTGCTGGCATGATATTTATTTTCTTTTATGTCAGATAGAAAGGGATACTGACTACTGAGTGAGGAACTGATAGAGGCTATGGATCAAAAAAGACAGTGATCGGCACAAACTTTCCAAGGTCAAACAATAAACTTTGCAACAGACTCAGCTTGAAGTCTATGTACGTGTGCCCGCCAGTCACTAAATTTTCTGAGTGAGGGAGCCAGCTTTGAGTATGTTACACACATCTTTCTCAAGTAAACTGCCTATATCAAATCTATAAAGCTTACAAGATTAAGGAGCTATTCGCACTTCACAAGAGCAATGAAAATGAAGACTTTAACTTCCATCACTCTAAAACCAGTCACTTCAGTGAACGTGTGACAAATTTTACGTCCATATAAAATCCCTATAATAATGGAATAATGAAATCGTGGAGGTGTATATATTGAATTGTTGCTCTTAAAGTTAGTAAGTAAATAATCAGAAAAGTAACAGTAGTTCTGCCTGAGCTGGTATACTTAGCTTTCTTTTGTGTACGGCATATTGCCATGTTCTGTGTCCCTTGGCAGGAGCCGGTATTCTGAAACACCTGCATTACTGACAACTTCTGTTTGGTATTTATATGTCAGACATCTGTTGTTTGCCTATGCGGGCAGAGTCACAGTTGAATACCATCAGTACCTTAGAGAAAATCCCTGCCAAAGAAGAGTGTTAAGATTCTCATTCATAGAAAGGGCAGGAATTCCCATGGAAAAAGAAAATAAAAGTCGTTTTCTGGCCCACAAGAAGAGAGACTAGATATCTACATTGTCAATTTAGTTCTTTATGTCAGGTCTGAATATGAATCTTCATGGTAACATTTTATTTTCACAGCCATTCTTCAATGGCTAGTGACAGGAAAAGTGAGAAAAGAGGAATGTTATGCTGCAGAAGTCGTGAACCGCTTTATAAAATTTAGTGTCATCAATCTATATTATGTTCATTCTAGGCAGCATATTCTGCTGGGCCTGCAAGGCTACACATTTTATACAGCACCAGTATTGCATCAATTGAGTATATCTTTGTTTGCAATGATCATGGAAGTGGGCGGCACGGTTAGTGGTTAGCACTGTCGCCTCATAGCAACAGGGTTCCAGGTTCGAATCCCGGTCTGGGCCCTTCTATGTGGAGTTTGCATGTTCTCCCTGTGCCTGCGTGGGTTTTCTCCGGGTACTCCGGCTTCCTCCCACAATACCAAAAACATGCACATTAGGTTAATTGGCTACTCTAAATTGCCCCTAGGTGTGAGTGTGAGAGTGTGTGGTTGTCTGTCTTTGTGTGTTGGCCCTGCGATTGACTGGCGACCAGTCCAGGGTGAACCCCGCCTCTCGCCCGTAGTCAGCTGAGATAGGCTCCATCTCCCCCGCGACCCTGACGGATAAGCAGTATAGAAAATGGATGGATGGATGATCATGGAAGTGACACGATTATTACGCCAAAGCTTTTTCTCTTGAAATATCATGCAGCTGCAGCCAAAGAAAAACCAGATTAAAGTAGAGCTGATTTTTGATAGAAACAATGTCAGTTTGGAAAACTTGAGATTTTAGTTCTGTCATCTGGAATTTCATGCTCCAGTGAGAACATCCAGCTACATAACCCAACATAACAATGTGGTGGACTAAAACACTATCAGAAGCATCATTATCATTGTCTTAATAACTTTGTAGTTCTTTGAGTGATAGATTTTTATCATATGGGTTTCTCAGCACATTTTCATCAAGCTTTCATATACAGTAGGAAGCCTCGAATCATTAACTCTACCGTGTTCAACCAGCTTTCAAATGAGCCAGATTTCCTTCGTTATAGCATATAACATTGCTATTAAATTTATAAAAGGTACTGTTGTTCTGATGCTTTAGGTAAAAAATTCTTTGAATGTTAGGGGGGCAAACATCATTTGTTAGTTTTCTGACTCTCGTATTTCCTTTATTCCTGCTGAGTCGCAAGGCACCATGAATCTATTTTGTCACACAAAAATAGACAAACTTCTATGATAATCTTCCCATATACAATAGTAAACAACCAGCCTTAAGTCAATTCCATCAGACTAAAGGGATTACTGCAGATTAACTGAACATGTTAAGGTCAGACAAAACTTCTGCTCAAACTATGCTGATAACAGCCATGGCTCAATCTGCATGTGGATGTAAGCTCATGAGTGTGTAACGGAGAGAGATATAGTCACAGAGCAAGAGAGACAGAGAACATGACATATCTCGTCTCCTCTATAAATGACCTCCTCATTATTGCTATGAAGCTCTTTTTGGTTATTTTGTTGTTCACTGTCACTGTAACAGACTGCAGGTTGGATTGCACTACACACCGTCTCCCAGAGCAAAATCACATGCTATTTTGTTTTACAATCACACTGGGGGACAAAATAGATACGCTTAGAAATTTAATACCATCCTCCATTTGTTTTCCATTTGTCAGAGAAGCGCTTTTAAATGTCCACATGACTGTGTGTTCCAGTAGATTTACTCATTTTGCAGTATTTGTTTTATTGCCATCTGCGTCTTGTGGTGGAAATACAAGATTCGTTTCCAGTGTGACAAGAAATTTAATTAATTTTTGTTGTCAGCAAGTGGCTAAGTTGTGAATAAGATCATAAAAACTATTTGGTTTATTCATTTGAAAATAAGCTAAGATATTGTATTCCAGCTATGAACTGACATCAGTGTCTTTGAGGGAGGTGGTACACTGTACAATGTGCCACTTCTGTGTTGTGATGATACGTACAAGTACTTTGGCAGAAATTTACGTTGTCTCAAACTGTTGTTCAAGCATAAATGAGGCACAAAAATAAACCTCATAACATTTAATTTACCTTCACATTGTGCCAAAGCCTTGAGTTTGGCATTCTGTTTTCTCAGCTACTGGCTGTCTTGTACCAGCTGATGTGACAGCTGTAGACTGCAGCACACCTCTAGTAAAGAGACAAGTAGACCTTGGGGAAAGAGGCTTATGGCACCAAGGTGACTTTATATATGTGTATTTGTATGTGTATGGACATTCAATACTTTGACTCATCCTTCATAATGTAAGCAGCGTTCACTCTTGAGAACCCCACCCCCACACTGTTTTAGTTTCGACTCTTGCTTATTGTTGGCCTCTCTTCCTCTCCCCATCTCTCTCCCCGAAGCTTTCTGTATCTGTCTTCAACTTCCTTTGTCTCGCTTTTTTCTTCCTCCTTTCTCCCATGTGTGTATCTCCCCTTTCTTCTTTCATCTCCTCTTCCTTCCTACCACTTCATTCTCCCGTCTCTCTGAATTCTTCTCTCGCTCTCTCTCCCCCATGTTGTTTAGCCAATGGCTGTCTGCAGTGAGTGACAGCATACAAACAAGACTGCTGTGTTGTAGGCCAGAGGCATACACACACACACACACACACACACACACACACACACTTAGTCTCACTTAGAAAGATGATTATTCAAGTCATATAGGAAATGTGCACACATGAGGACACTCACAGTCACTTAAGTTCACATGCAGAACATGTCACATCAGTGCTGTGCATTGGCAAATGCTATTTCACACGGATAAACGCACATTTACCCATCTGTCTACACATTGCACTAATGGATTGGCCAGAGGCATACACACATGTAAACAAACATACACCTGCAAAATATCCACCATCTAGACTCGTGCATAAGTACATAAACACTTTTATATGCGGACAAGTACACACGCACACATGCACACACACACACACACACACACTTTTCCTATCTGCACACAGAGCTGCCACATACACTTACGCTGATGGATAGACATGGAACCGATGACCTCATCACCTTATGTCACTCAGGTGTTATACACACATACACACACACACACACACACACACAGACACACACACAACTACACTTCCAAAGATTACATGTAAAGAAATTTCATTGTAGTTGCTTGTCTCCCTCTTATTGTTAACCATTCGTACTGCACGTTTAATCAGCTCATCTTGAGCCAGCTTAACTTTCTTAAAAGGTCATTATAGTTAATTTGTTTTTGCTGCCACCTGGTACCTGAAAATTGCTCATTCAAAAAGACAACCTGACCACACTATGATACAATATGTGTTAGTGGCCAGAAGATCTAATCTAATGTTAGGACACAAACATAAGCTTCACTTCTATTTTAAATGTCTCACAAGCAGAACAATCCAGGTAACTACCGTACGTAATTAACCATAGGGAGTTATATCTGTAAAGTAACCTTTAACTCAAGAGTAATTTTTCAGTATGTGATTTTTCAATTTGGATATGAATGCTGATTTGTATGAGATGAGATGAATATGGTGGATGGTGTAGACACTAGAGATGTTCCACCCCACCTTTGGCTACCTTTATGTTTAGGCAACAAAAGCACTTTATTTGAAGTTAGAAAAAGATTCACATTTTGGTTCAATGTTAATAAACACAATAAACGTCACTGAATATTTTTTCTGGAAGCAGTCCTGCCAGTGCCTAACGAAAAGGTAAAAAGGTTTAATAATGCTGTAGCAATTGGATATTTAGATAGATTGGATATTTATTGCATTACATTTCCTTAAAAAATTACTGTTGCAATGCAGTTGTAAGCTTAATGCCTGTGATACACAGTTGGCCATCCTGACCATCTGTATTGCTGCCAAGGACATACATAAACAAAATGTTATCTCTTTAGGTGGATTCTCATCTGTCCATAACACAAGATGAAGGACACATGCACACAAAAATTATGCATCCTGATATTAACATGGACAGGCGCACACCAACACCTACCATAGCTTGTCCATCAGCAGTTTAGCCAGTCATGTTATTTTCCACTCTGTTTGGTATTCAGGTCATATCAGTTCCAGGCAGACAAGTAACCAAGTGGCTGGCATGGGATTTGAACCACCACATAATCAGCCACTTGTCTCTGAAGAAAGCCACTGTCATGTACTATTTTTGTTATTATGTATTAACTTTAGGGTAAGTGCTAGCATGGATGGGATTGGAATTGAACACATGCACACATGCATATGCATTCCATATATTTTTCATGTCATTAAACAACACTTTTTCATAGAAAACAGTGTACAATTTCAAATTCGCAGACAGACAGGAAAAAATACACATTTCTGGCAGTTCGAAACAGGGGGCAGAAATGAAGGACAGGATGACTACATGACTGATGAAGCCAGACATGTTTTGTCACTGTGTGTCACTCAAAATCTTGAAACATCACAGATGCTTAAAAAAGTTAACTTTGTTCATTTATTTTTCGCCTGTTTGCCTGCAATGGATCAATACGGACCCTATAGATGAAAGCAAATGTATTTTTGTATGCTTGTCACTCTGACACAATCCCAACAGTGGAACAAGACATACTCCCTGTGTGGGTGGTCTTCAGAGGCATGTGATTGGCAGACAGGGGAGCTGGTGGCCACAGGATCCAGCAATGATGATCTGTCACCTACAACCTATTATACCAGCAGGGAAGAGATGGATGCTGGGTCGCCATTTTTTTTTCTACTCTGTGCATGAGCGATGTGGACAGATGCTGAATCTGGGTGCGCAAGTCAGGCATTGTGAAATGTCAGTTTTTAATGATACATTCGAAGTGTCACAAATATAATGCAGGACCTGTTATTGCAATGCAGACACATGAAAGTGCAGTAAACATGAACATAATTCATTATTCCACTGCATTTTCATCTGCTCTGTGGTCGTGTGCTAGCAATGCTTCTCGCAGTGTGAACACTAAACGCACTCTGCTGGCAGGTGAACATTTGAGGAATTTTTTTTCTTATTACATCAGTGCAAAGTTTTGAAAAAGTTTTGATTTATTAGGTAGTTGCTTACTGGTTTGCCGTTGCAGTTTTAGGATTAGTTTTTCCTTGGGGAGAGCTTCAAAGTGGTGCAGAAAAACTGTGTAGAGAAATGTGGTTAACTGTTAGACTGTTTCAGGTTAACTGTTACAGGTGCCCTGTAATACAGAGCTACTCCAATTCAGGAGTGGTGTATTAGTCAGTGGCTAGATTCAGGAGTAGACTTCACCCCTGCCCGGCCCTGTCAGTGAAGATTCCACTTTTGACTGAGAGAATAAGTATTCATGTTTGGTTTAAAGAAATAAGAGAGACATGTGAAGGGATATGAAAACAAGCAAGAAAGAAAGACCATTGCTATCTTTGCTCAGTTTGAGAAAGCGTAGAGCTTATCACTTAGAGGCTATTTGTAAACAGTGCCAGGACTGTTACTGAAGTAAATTAAATTCTTGAATTGCTGAATAAAATTCAGAGATGTCTGGCTGCCAAGGGGTTAGGGTTAGGGGGGTTAGTATATATATTACAATATATATTGCTTGTGTCTGTGTGTGTGTATATATATACATATATATATATGTATATATATATATATATATATTACAGATTTGATATCATCATACCATGAAACTGTTTCACATTTTCACGTGAGGTAATCACTAATATGCTTGTGCTGCAGAATCTTTGTGTCGCACACTGCATGGGATTTTCAGCAGCACAGATGAATTGTGGATTAAATGTGATCTTTGTGTTAGGAAGGCAAATAAATGATGGCAGCCCTACGGAATATCAGCAAGTCAATATTTGCACTCTCGCTTGTCACCATTTAAATTGTCGCTGTTCAGACTGTTCAGACAGCCAATGCAGAATATGAATGTGTGGGCTGAATGTTGTTGGGACTTGTGTGTTGCTTTCATAATGTGTATGCCCTTGAAACCTTTGAAGAATCATTCTGGATTCCAGTGCATGCTTCTGCTATGTCCTCAGCTGTCGTTTCCTTCTTGTTTTAATAAAATAAATAAACTTTAAATTATCAAGTTGCTAGTGACTGCAGCCACTCTTCAAGTGTCAACTTTCCAAATAAAGCAGACAGTGCTGATAATACTGATTGGAAATGTGCTTGAAAAATGACAACACCTGGTTAGAAATTACTGCAGCAACAACGGCAGAAATCAAAACATTCTTTGTCAGTATATACATTCTTCCATTTGAGAAGTGCTTGAATAGATAACTGTTGATACAAAGTAATGCTTGTGTTCATTTTCAGAATGGAATAGAATAAAATGCCTTCATTGTCAATGTTGGGGGAGTAAGGTGATAACAGACGCGATAAAAACAATTTTAAATTTTAAATGAAATGTATTGCACAGTCCCAAATACTGATTAAGCGTTCAGTTCTTTTATAGCACTTGGATAAAACTGTTCATGAGTCTGGAGGTGTGGGCCTTAATGGACCGATAGCACTTTCCAGAGGGCAGCAGTGTGAACAAACTGTTGTCTGGGTGGTAGCAGTCGATTGTATTTGTGGCTCTGTGCAGGCATCTGGCTCTGTATGTGTCAGTCAGTGAGGGAAGCTGTGTCCTTATAATGTCCTGTGCTGACTTCATAACTCTCTCCAGAGCCTTTTTGACAGCCAAGGTGCAGCTTTTGAACTACACCAGAATGTTGTGGGTGATGATACTTTCCACTGAACGTTTATAGAAATACAACAGCAGTTCCTGGGACAGATTTGCTTTTCTCAGTGACCGTAGGAAGTACAGTCGCTGCTGTGCTTTGTTCACGAGGGCAGTGGTGTTAACAGTTCATGTGAGGTCTTGAGAAATGTATGTTCCCCGGAATTTGAAGTCGCTGACCTTTTCCACCATCCTCCCTCTCCCTCCTGAAGACCATTCTTTTGCTTTGGACGGTTTGAGTGCCAGATTGCTATCGGAGCACCACGCAGTGAGTTTTTGGATTTCTGACTTTTCTTAACCTCAGCCATTTTTATATTCTAGGGATTTGGCTCAAGCCCACTACTGATTAATTACAAACATTAGTAAGCAGTTTAATACCAGCATCTACTTTTTTTTTCTTTTTTTTTTTGAAAGTATGGAGGGCAGAGGGTGAGTTTGATCTGACAGATGTAACACTGGTCTGTTTCTCCTTCTGACATCAGTGTTTCAACCTGTTTCAGACTGTCTTAGAACATGTTTTACAGCTCAGAGGACCTGAAGAGGAAGCACTGAGGCGAAAAGACAGAGAGATACTGACAGAAAACCTGTCACTATTTCCTGAGACTGCTCATGTCATTCTTGCATTCATTTAGAGCTCCAGATACCATCTTCTCAGTCAGTAAAACAGTGAACATGAGGGTTAGAGAAATATGTTTGGTAACTTTTCGATGGTGACTTGTCAAAAAAAAAGAATATGTGTGTGGCCTGATCAGAAAACATGAATTTTAAGTTTTTGAATATTTCCTCACGACATCTTGAAATTATTGAAATGTTTTATAATTATTTGTACAAGTGAATGTTGTCGTGACCAGTGAGCCTCACTTCCATACTCTCCCCAGTGACCTAACATTTAAGATGTTTTTTTTATTTTTTTGCACCAAGAGAGAGCAGGGTGACAGCAGTGAAGCAAGCAGACAAACACAAGTGTGAAGAGACATTAGACCTGTGCTGTCATTTGTCACTCAGAGCGTCTCTCAGGCTGCTGAGGTGAAGTGGGACACAGCTGTTGGTGAAAGCAAGGTGATGTTAACTGCACTTGTCAACTTGTTCCTTTGTGATTTTGTGTGCGACTTATGTGGGTGAGTGGTTTGTGCGGCGTGAGCAAAGTAGCAGGAAACTCTCTGCTGTCATTTGTCAGTCAGAGGTGATTCGGGACGCAGCTGCTGGCTCGTACATCAGAGACAAGTGAGTGTTCCATTTCTGCGGACACTCAGGGCTGTCTCTCCATGTATAGCCGGGGTCAAACACAAAGCACAGCCCAGTACTTTAGAAAGGTTAATATCTGTCCTCCTGGGATAGCTGACACATCATGTTGCCCCTCCCCTGCAGCTTCATCACTTCTACTGAAACTTCACTTACAAATGGAGACATCACTGAGAACATTGTTTCTAGCCATGTCAGCTGTACACCAAAGCTGGATTCACACTTTCAGGTGGACATAAAAAACTTAAAATGTGTCACATGTCAATAGATACATGCTGTAATTTAGTCATACTTGTTTTTTAGCAAGCAGCAAGCCCTCACTGCTGGCTTTTGCTTGCAAAATTTCAAGTGCACACTGTTGTAAGCTCTTCATAACTAGAAAACCCTTTGACATTTTTAGCACTTTTCTGATGCTGCATATTGATCTGGAGTCTTGCACTATAATGCAAAATGTTCTTTTCCATGTTCTGTGTAGGTAGAAAATCAGTACTTCTCATGTTAAAGTATCAATTTCAATGGTTTCTTTCAACTGCATAGTGTAGCTCTCCATCCACTGGATTCACAGAAATGCTACCCACAAAGCCAGAGTCAACAGTTATACTCTGTCCCTTCTCTTCCACACAGTGCTAACAAAGCAGCACATTATGGAGTTGATGAGTTCATTTTTATGTCCTTCATTATAATTACTGAAACTGTAGATAAGGAAAATCCAAGTGCAGTATGTCTCAGATCCAGTATGACAATCAATCTTTGATCGATACTCAGGCAAACTGTAGTATTTAAAACATGAGTAGCCTGTAGAAAAAGCACAAACGATGTTTTGCATGAGTATTGCTTGTGAAAATTTTCAATTTACTTAAACAGCATTTTATTTTCTTAATTTCTCTGGCGCTAATATAGTTAATGCATTTTGTTAATTGAGATTTTTCAATGGATAAAAATAATCATTCCAACCAACCAACTTAACTGAGCCATACTGAGAGAATATTTAGTATAAAATGTCTGCTGCTGTCATTTCTTTTACTGACATTATTAGGATGTATAAATATGCACCAACTCAAAACAAAGCAAATCAGAAATATCTGCAGTACTGGTCCAAAACAATGTCAGTGTCAAATGCATGGACACTATTGTTGTAATCCTAGAAAAATAATGTGATATCATAAAAGGTATCATAACAGAACATCAGAAACATTCATCAGATGCTAGTCAGTAGATGCCACAAAGGTGCATATTACTTGTAGTTTTAAAGTGAAGAATGAAAAATCTGCATCCTAATGAAGGAAGCTCACAGTTGAATCATATCACTAACAATGATTTGTTCTGAATCTAACACATAAGTCTTCACAGTGTCTTTACAGACCACAAAAACTACATTCAAAGAAAAAATATGCATATTTACTCCCTCATGAAGGAAAAGTGATGTTCATCCTGCCCTGTTCCCACTCAGTGGATCAGGTTCTCCCTTCAGCACTTGTCAGTCACTTTTATGGAATGGAGGCCTCATTTGACGTCATTTTAAAGAAGCAGACTATGATCGCAGATCTGTGCACTGCTGTTGGCAATGTTTCTAACTTATTTTTTTATTACAAGTTTAGTTTTGCCACTGTTCACTCTTTTCCTTTCTGCTTCCTTCCAATGCTACACCCGTTTTTTCCTGCTTTTGGCTGCTTGCTAATGTCACTACCTATTAATAGCTCACTGCTAGTCTAATCTATAACACATATACGTACAATATTTTATACTTGGTATTATTAGGGTTAACACATATTGTCAAAGAAACACTTACAGAAGAAAAAAGACATGTAATATATGTGCAATACAATAACATTAAATCCATTAGTAAATTTGAACATAAATATTGATCTCCTTCACTTTTAAGCTGTTGTTAGTATAGCATTTTATGTTTCGCATAAAATGAGAGGGAGAAGATATTCTACCACCCTGAACTACTGGAAGTATTTTAATGTGAAACAGATGGAGGAAGTGCTGCATTTGCATTAACAGGAAATGGCAGCACCAGCAAATTAAGACAGCATATGGTAGCAGATCAACAATGCCTACTTTTAAAATAGGCAGAGCTATAAATAAAGACCTGTCTCCAATAATATAGACTTTATTCTCTAACTTGACAGTATTTGAGTTTGTCACAGGTTCTACTCTTCCTTAATTTGAGCTAAGAAAGTTATTTTTAAACCAACCTTAAACTCTTGGTACAGGAAATAACTAACATGCCACATCATGGCATGTCTGCCTCAATTTTAAACATGGTTTAACAGAGTGAGAATCCATCCCTTAATCCAACTCTGGCAGCGTTAGCACCATGCCAGAGCACCAAGAAGAGATCGAGGAAGTTGTGCAATTTGAGGAGAGAGCAAGGAAGCAAGATAAGAAGTGTAGTGTAAGAGAGAGAGAGAGAGAGGCAGGGAGGAGTGGAGAAAGATAAAGAAAAAGATGCTATGCATGGACTGGCTGTTGGCATACAGCCCCGAGGGAGCTGTTAAGGTAGCTTGACTTTATGTCTCCTGTGAAACTGTCAATAAGGTGGTTGCCTCTAAAATAGATTTGGGGGACTTGCAGTATGAGGTTGAAATTTCCAGAAGAGGTACTGTGACTCACTAACCATCCTACATGCATTTCTTATTCTAATTCCTTAATGATAAGTGATGTGACAAACATTAATAAATAGAGTTTATATAACATGACATAAAAATGTACCTTTTTTCATAGTAAGAGCAAATTAGAAAGTAATAAAGCATGAAAAAAATATATACTGAAGGCTGACTAAGCAAACTTAGATCTTCTCTGTGTTTGCAAAAAAGTAAGTAATGTATTTGGAGCTTATCTTACCTTTTATAGATAACAATATCAATCTATAGTGACAATGTTCCCTTTCATAATTATAACTTAGTGCAGAATAAAATAAAAAACAATCTCTCTCTCTCTCTCTCTCTCTCTCTCTCTCTCTCTCTCTCTCTCTCTCTCTCTCTCTCTCTCTTCATATTGCCAGAAGGTATGGTTTGGACTCATTCACTGATACAGGTTTAAACTATAAAGTTATTATTACAAACATTTGTTACATCAGATAATTGTTTATAGAATTAGAGCTAATAATGCAACATGAAATTGTTGTCAAGTTAAATGTGCAAGCTTAACAAAAAGACACAGCCCAAAAGCTACACATTCATTTTCTCAACCAGGGCCCTCATATAATTTCTCCAAATGGTCACACAGGTAAAGGACAACCAAAGCACTTTCTGAGTTTCCCAATTTGTACATCCCCTCAGCCATTTTCTCAACTGTTTTCCTTAGGCAAAGGTGACACTGCTCTTCCTCTCTCTCTCTTTCTCTTCACTCTGGTCTGTTGGCTGACATAAAAGGTTGTGTGAAAAATTACAACAGTCCTGAATATTAGAAGTGCCTGCAAAATACTTTCCCAGCCGATCCATCACCACAGGGACACATGGGTTTATCGTGCGTGTGTGTGTGTGTGTGTGTGTGCGTGCACATGTGTGTGTGTGTGCATGCATGCGTGTTGACACCTAGAAGTCATGGCAATCAACCTGTTGGTACTTGTTTATGATTGGTATGGATGTTCTGTGTGTTTAACCTTGCATATGCTATGCTTTCACCTAATGGGACAGTTTCCCAGTTAACCTTGCCATGATGAGGGAATCCATCACTAGCTCTACAACGACAGTATTGCAGAGGACATTCATGAACTCACACACTCTGTTGGCCTTGTGCACACGAAGCTCACGCATGCACAGACCTCGTCATCGCTGGCATTAAGATGTCTGGACACAGAGTAGATGTGATTGAGCTATGTATGTGTATGTATGTACCTCACTCATTTTTACTTTGTTCAAGTACCACTTATGCTTGTTTCCTTTTTGACCGTTCATTATTTCATTATTGAAAACAATGTTGTTGTGCTGTTATGGAAACCTGTTATTCACGTGTTGCAGTGATGTTGACTGATTTTCACTGTAAGTCCCACAGGTGGTCAAGTGAGGTTGAAAATTACCACCACGTATAAAGAAAAGAAACTTTATAATAATAATAATAAATTTATAATAATTTATAATTTGGACTGCATGAAATTTTCCAGCCAGTTCGTTTTTACAACAGGACTCTGTACGTGTATGGAGTATCATACAGTATCTGCATGCTCTCTGTACATACATATGAGTGTACATACAGTATGATACTATGTGCACTAGAGTTAGAGTCATGTGCATTTTTGTGCATATCCACAACCAGAGCATGAAACAAGGCCTTCTGTTTCTCTTTTACTCACAGAGGACGTGACAAAGGTGAATTAATATGGTTGGTATTATTGATCACTAAAACATCATCCATCCATTTTCTATACTGCTTATACATCAGGGTCGCGGGGGAGCTGGACCCTATCCCAGCTGACTACGGGCGAAAGGCGGGGTAATCCCTGGACTGGTCGTCAGTCAATTGCAGGGCCACTAAAACATCATTAAAACACAAAATCAGGATATACATAGTTAAGTAGATATGTAAAAGCTTGCTGTATGTAACACATTTATGTGGAATGGGAGGAAGTAGAGTACTGAAGTTTATTGTTTGTTGATGAAACTATTGAGTCAGTTATTATGATTGTGCTGTTGATTTCCTTTGGCAAACACTTATTTATATTTCATACCAATGAAGCCCATTTCAGTTGGCAGAGAAGGGAAAACAGACGTACAGACAAAGCCAAGCAAAGGCTAGTTTGTTCTCTGATTAGTTGCTGTCATAGTTGCCAGACTGACTGATTTGACTGCAATCATGTTGATTATTTGTATTTGTTGATACTGGCTTTACTGCCAAACATACACATTCAGTGCCAGTGGAGTAAAACAAAAAGAGAAAAGGCGAAAAGGTGCAGGGAAAGAGGTAGTGTGTGTGTGTGTGTGTGTGTGTGTGACAAACATCTGCAATCTACCTTGCTTTGTGCTCTGGGGCACTGTCATTTTGGAACAGAAAAGAGAACCAAACTGTTGACACGAAGTTGGAAGCATAGAATTGTCCAAAATGTCTTGGTATGCTGAAGCATTCAGATTTCCCTTCATGCCTAGAACAACTACTAAAAAACAGCCCCATAAAGAGGTGTATCTGGATACTTTTGTCTATGTAGTGTATGTCAGATGTAAGTTTAATTTTGCAGTTTCTAATTTTAAGAAATTATTGGAAAATGTTAGACATGAATCCAGGAGAAAGCCTGAATGTACAAGAAGAAAAGAAATTGAGAGTATTATAGCATAAAAGTGAACATTTGCAGATGACCTAAACAGTTGTAAATAAATGCAGAAAAACAGAGGTTCTAGTGCTGATCCCTGACGTACACCAAGTAGTGCCAGGAAACTGATGACTGTTGCGTACCAGTATTGAGTGGTATATATTTCATACCTGCATGATTAACTGTGTCATAAGTCAAAAGCCGTTCAGTAACACTTCATGTATGAATGATAAACCTAATTAATGTCACTATAAAGACAACTCTGACAACTCTCTTTCCTAGAACAGATTAATAAGTGGACAAATACTGAATAATAAAAAAAAAAGCTTTAATTTGCTCACATATAGGATTCAATATCTCAAACAGGGATTTTCCTGGGCCCAGACCTTAGAATCCACCAGCTTCACCGAGTTGAAACAGTGTAACGAGTTCTGGTATCAGGCAAGACAGGGGTGACAGCTTGGAAATGGGCCTATGATGATTTAACAATGTGGAGTCACCAGCTTTTAGCAACTGTGGGACAAAACAGACTTCCAGATAAGAGTAGAGCCATTGAGGCTAAAGATAAATTAAAAACGATATGTCAGTTGAGGTGCAATAACGTCAGCTGTTAATTTAATAAGAAAGGCTAAGGGTTGTTAAGACTTGCCAGTTAGTCTAAAGCAGTGAACATTTCTAAATGCTGCCTAATAGTCCTGACTGACTGCTGTGCTGTTCAAAGTCTGATAGCTAAAAAAAAAATTCTAACAGGGACATAGAAGCAACAAAGTATTTAGATACTGATCAAGCTTATAGCAGTAATTATTTGTGAAACTGTGACAATACAAAGTGTAAGCTCCAAATCTTGGTTGCAGCCACTGTACATTTGCAGTAGTCTACAAAGGAAATTAGTTAGACAAAGGTTAGGTTAATTGGCATCTCTGAATTGCAAGTAGGTGTCAATGTGACCGCGAAAGACTGTCATGTGTCAACCCACAGTAGCTGGTGAACTGTGCAGAGTGTACCCTGCCTTTCACTGTATGTCATCTGAGCTCCACTCCAGTCAAAACAGGATAAGTAGGTATAGATAATGAATGAATGGAGGAATAGATTTTTTTCCCCTCTACAACTATAGAGGTATCTGTGTCCCAAGTGGTCCCGGTGAAATATTTTGCAGCACCACACACAATGTCTTGTTCAAAGGGCTTCTTATGAGTACAGCTACTACATCTGCAGATTGAAAATATAAAAATGAACTATGCTTAAAAATCTTGTTCTACTGATTTCATCTTTTATTTTTATGAGGCTGGATTGAACTGCGGCCATTTGTAATTTTTAATTATGAATAATCAAAAGGTTTATTACCAATTCTTACTCAATTATAAGTGCCTTTCCACATGATTACCACGGTGTGATTTTAATTCAAAAAGAACCCAGTGCTGCTAAAAATCACATTACAACCTCTGATCTGTTTTCCAAAACTAATTTAACATTAACATAAAAATGGGAGAGGGAGACAGAGAAAGAGAAAGAGAGGGGTGGAGAGAAGCAGGACAAAGAAAGACTTTACAAATAGATTCAGCAAGTGAGAAAAAGAGAGAGAACTAAACAATGAGAGATAAATGAATGAATGGAGAGATTTACTCATTTTCTTCTGTTTGTTGATGAATTCCCATTACATTCTATGCTTTGGCAATATCGTTCATGTAACATTCATGCCAATGATGCATGCTAGATTGAAAATGAAACACAAAGCCAAGCAGTGTGTGAGATACAGAAAGAGGGAGAGCTGTCATGTTCAGTCAGAATGAGGTTTGAGTGTTGGACAGTGGAGCAGTGAGGTGGAATAAAACCACCTGATTAATTTTAACATCATCGTCTTCATGTTTTTGGAATTGAGAGACAGAGAGTGTGACTGAGAGAGCGAGGATTAGAGGAACATTGCAGTGGAAGTGGGGAGTGTGAATTTGTTCAAACTGAGCTAATTCTGTATGTAAGCCATTCTCCCTGTGTATGTGTGTGAGTGCACATTCTAGAATATTGTCTGTGCTTCTATGCTATGCACTACGAGGTATATACTGGCATTTCTGCATGTGAGTGTGTGTATTCCAGGCAGTGAATGTGTTTGTGATTCCCCAAATCTGCTGTTATGGCTTACTGAATGAGCTCCGTGCTCCACTGTATATTCAGTATAATGACTATAGATCTAAGAACAACACCTGAAAACATGCTACCATTTGTATTATGTATGTGTGTGTGATTACATACAGACCACAACACAAGATGACCACACTACATCCCATAAACAGTGAAATAGTTTTTTTTTTAGCACTGTTGCATTTGAAGAATGTGTTTGGCACATTGGGTTTAAAGTGATGCATTTCCCATGTTGTTCTGTGTGTTCTTAAAACTCAAGACGTGTTTTGTTTGTGTTTGATCCTTAAAGCTTAGACTAGGGACCCTATTTATACATTCCATAGAGTATGGTCTAAAGTACCTGGGAAGTACATTTAGGATGTGTCAGACTCCCTTTCGCAAGTTAAACTGTGCATTATCTGGGATTGAGTTTAGATGGGTTCTATTTGATCTCATAATTAATCATAGGTGTGTTTTGTGTGTAACATTAATTTATCTTACATCCACCGGCACCTGGCGTACTGCTATTGAAATAGCAGCACTCATCTTTGCTGAGGGACAGGTATGGGGTCCTTTGCCAGTGAACCTTCTGCCACTGCCATCCCAATCCTTTGTCCAATCAACTACTCTGTTTCACTGCATATAAAAAAAAAATGCACCAGTACTTAACTGAGGTGGTGGGGAGGTGGTCTGTAACCATAACTGTACAAAAGCACTTCATAAATAGTTAAAGGGCAATTTATATCTGTGCTGGATTATTTACACAGTATAATCATACATGTGTTATTAACACAATATCAATATTTTATTTTTGATTTTTTTTTTTATATCACAGTCTACTCTGTTTTATCTTGACATCCCTACCTCAGACAATCCCCTTCTGAAATGTCCTCCT
Source organism: Scatophagus argus (assembly GCF_020382885.2). Lineage (NCBI taxonomy): Eukaryota > Metazoa > Chordata > Actinopteri > Scatophagidae > Scatophagus > Scatophagus argus. Next base: position 10,900,404 of record NC_058494.1, on the reverse strand, counting down.
GTAAATCTAGTTCTAGCTCATATTAAATATATATATCTTATACAGTATTATATGTAAGATTTATATTATGCACAAACATTTAATACAGCAGTAATGCCTGTTCCTTACCGCCATATGTTACCACTGTAACAGGTGGCGTGGCTTATTTCATGACTTCCAATATCGTCTCCACTGCTTTGACGTTTATATTGTTTACATATTTTAGTTAAAATATGTCAACCGACATCTGCAATATTACTCATGTACGGTGTATAATATGTACAATACATTACTCAGGGTAATTACTATTTCTACTTGTTATAATGATGACCTATTTTATTCATAAATGTTGTTTGTTTATAGTGTCTCTTTTTTGCATTCTTTGAACCTATTTGCTGCTCCCGCTTTTATTTAAGTTACTTTTTTACCTTTACCCTCCTTATAAAGCTGGCTCTGAGAAATGCACAAATAATTCCAATTTACCTTCACTGTGCAAGTGGCAATACATTCTATTCTCTTATATTATATTCTAAAATGCACAGATTTGCTTCCTATGGTCCAGTTTCACACACACCTCCATCCCCCCAGCTCACCTACACCTCAACCCCTGTCCACTGCCACAGGTATTTCCAGGAAAAGAAAGATGATCATTTTCTCGTGATACTATGTGTTTTACTCCTCTTTCAAGTATTAGTTCCCCTGCTGTACTTCTTCCTCCTCTTCCATCTCCTCTGCTGCACTCCTTTTTGTCTTACCATCCCAATTTCTCTCTCTCTCTCTCTCTCTCTCTCTCTCTCTCTCTCTCTCTCCATATACATATATATGTTGAGAATATAACTTTGTCGGTTTGTTGCACCTAATTATTAATGATAATTCGCTGCAGCATTCTGAAAAGAATTCCTGTCTTCATGGACAGTTCCATCAATATTTGTGAACATGAAAAGAAAGCAGGGAAGCAGGAAAGCGATACTAATTTGTCATTGAGTGACACATTCTGTGCTAGTTATTTTAATTAAACTATGAATTGGTTCAGTTTACAGTTTGTTTGGTTTCACCCCCAAAAGAGCCTTATTTCACAAGTAACTTTTTGAACCTGAAAATGTTTGCCCTCTGGCAAGTTATTTCAGAATAACCAGAGGCAGACCTGCCATGCTTGTTTTTGTCAATTTGTCATTAATAGAAAAAGTTAGAAGAGGAAATAAAATTGGCACTCTAAAGCAATGTTTTAACAACACAATTTTCATATTTACATTCATATTAAAATAGTTTCGCTTGACAATTTTTGTAACTTTATTTATAAACAATGTTATACAACAATGTTATCCTTGAACTCCATTCTAGAGGTTACAGCTGATCTCTTGTAAACTTGGCTGATTGTACAATCAAAGCAAATATATTAGTGTCTATTTAAGTTTCAGTAAAAATATGACTTCCATGACACCTACTACAATACCCAGAAGCCTCACCAAACTCTGATGAAGCACATGACCAGAGCAGTTGTAGCACTGCTGTACTCCCTCCACTATCGCTCTCCTAAGCACTGATTTGTCATGGTACAGAAGCTGCCTCTTTGCTCTGTAAAAACCCTTACTATCCTAATACCCTGCATGGCTGTTTGAAAGGAATTTAATCTTACCATGTAAGTCTGATCCACCAGTCTTTCAAGCATTCACTCGTGTGGAATCTGTAAAAAGCGGCACAACTGATCACAAACCGGCACAAAGCCATTTTTAGCACAGAGAGGCAGTCAGCTGATCAGAATTGGTGCTGCAATTTTTTTTTTTCTTAAGAGGCCTGTTGTCCTTGTCACAGCAGTACAGCAATGTCATTATTTTTTAAAAAAAATGTTGTTTAACATTACAACACAACCTTGATTCAAATAAATTCCCCTGCCGAAAAACACTCACCAGAATGAAGCTAAGCAGCTTGAATCACTGAGCACTCGGACTCCTTACAACTCCTTACTCCTTACTGTGATGAGGAAATGATATGTGCACAAATGAACTGTGGCTGTTTTTTTCTTGACATGCCATTTATTTCCTGAATAACCACTGAAAATCTCTCTCTCTCTCTCTCTCTCTCTCTCTGACTCTATGTTTTTAGGATGGTATGGGGAACCTGCGGGTGACCAAGGAAGGTGTCAGATTGGAGGGAGTGTCCGAATTCCTATTGCCTTTATATGTCAAAGAGATCCAGTCTCGTAGGGTAAGACCACATGTCACAGTGAGTGTATGTGTGTGCGGCGCTATAGCTCAAAAAGAAATTCATGCTCCATTATGGAACAAAACCCTGTCTGACTATTCACTGTGAGATTATGTGGCTTCATGTGAGTATGCTCTGACCCAAATGTAGTCATCTTTCAATATTTTTTCAGTGTTGAACTGATTATTGTACAACGTGTGTCCTTTGTTAAGTGGTGAGGGTGCACATGTGTATATGTGTGTGCATGTGTGTATGCTCCAAGCAACAACCCCTATAATGAGCAGAATCACATGCCGTTCTCAGTAGTCAGGGTCTAGTTGTCATGTATGTGACATATTATAGTACTGCAGAAGAGCCAGAAGTCTTCCATATCTCAATTTATCACACACAGAATCATCATCGATCCTGTCCGCTGAGGCAACATGGACACTATGTCACTCTTTACAGGGCAATCTGTGTGACACTGTGCGTATGTGTGTTCGGTCGTGTGTGTGTGTGTGTTCATCTTTATGACTAGTAAGCAGGATGGGACTGACTTTAATGGTGTCATGCTGTCACAAACACATTTGATGTGTGTGTGTGTGTGTGTGTAGAGAAAGAACAGAGAGATTAATGGTATGATGGAACAGGATAGAAAGAGATAGGGCAGTGAAATGTGATAGACAAGAGATGTATGAAATATGCAATACTCTGTACAGCTGTGGTGTTGATTTTCATTACTGTAAAGCTAAAAAAAACAAAAACAATGTGTGAAGATAAATACCAAAGTCCTGTATGTAGCAGTTTTATTTTCTTAATAATCCTAATTCTTGTTCTTATGAACTGTTCTATCTAAACCACCACACCATTGCTGCTGGAAAAGGTTTCCTATTATTGTGTTAGCATATACTTCTTTTACCTCTGCCACTGAGACGCCATTAGCACTGATGCATATGACTTGTACAGCAGGTCATTTCAGTGTGAAGTGCACAAAAGCATTATCCACAGTCTAATCTCCCACACTACAAACATAGTGTACTGTGAACTCAACAACAACAACAAGTTTTTTAATTACTATATATTCTCATATACTGTCCTTTGGATGCAGTCAGAGAAATTCAAAAAGCTACAGAAAACTACAATAATTAGTGATGTAATAAGGCAAAAAACCAAAAAAACAAAAACAGACATAACACCAGGAGGAATCAGAAGCTCCGGTGAAGGATGGACTAATATCCACGTATGAGACTTAGTACAGAGGATGGGAGAGCATACTGATATAGAAGACCAGGAGGAGGAAAGAGGAGTAAGATAAAAGCAAAATAGAAAAAGAAAGGATGAAGGAAAGCTAAAAGATATGAGGGAATTAAGGAGAAAGATGATGAACAGTGAAGAATGACAGTGAGGCCATGGAATGAAGTGAGACAGGAGATGCTGTTGAATGAGTTAAGGAGACAACGAGTGTGGAGAAAAAGTAATTAGAGAGGAGAAGAGAGACAAGAGGAGGAGAAGAGGGTTTTAAAAGGTGATTGAAGGAGTCCAAACAAATGCTTGTGCTGACAATGTTGTGAGTGGAATATATAAGAGAGAAAATCTGCTTCAAACCCAAATCTTTAAAATATTGGTTATAATCGTATTTATTATATTTATATTTCTTCTTCACTGCACAGTGGAGAGCAGCGGAAAAGAGTAAAATGAGAAGGTTTCCAGCAGTATTTGATCCAACATTTTTACAAATGCATGGCATGCTAACCTGAGTTAAACAGACCACATGTAGCAAGAAGAAGCATAACAGATGCTTTTCATGTGCACCATGAAATATGTTGTACTTCAGCTGTTGCTACTTTACTCATATTTTATTCACATTGAAGATATGTGAGTCAGATTCAAAAGTGATATGTGTTGGTTCAGCCTTGAAAGTCTCATTGATTCAAACTCCCAAACATGACCGACACTGCAAAATAATGATGTGGATCCTACAGACTTTACACACCAGTTCATTGAGCATTTATGTTATTTTATGTTGTGATTTTAAAATGACATTGTCAGCCTGAAAGTGATTTTAATATCAGTGATATTAGAGAAACTGGAGTCAACCCCCTTAACCTGTTTTACTTTTCATGACTTGAAAGCGGACACTAATGGCGTGGTCTCATGCAGAAGTACCTCTCACTTCACGGGTTATTCTCGATGGAACATAAATGCACCCTCACAACAACATGATTAAACAGTGAATAGTAGGCTACTGCCTCGCTGTCCCTGCTCACCTAAGATGTGGACAGAACCAAACAGATGCTTAAATCAACTTAAGGATAATGTGCCACTAAAATGAGAGAGAAGTGAGTATAAATGATAGATCAAACATAAATATAACACGGATCTTGGCTCTTTCATTTATGTTTCTATCTGTGTAGGTCTAAATTCTAGTAACAGATACTGTTGCCACTCAAAACATTGTGTGTGTGTGTGAGAGAGAGAGAAAGAGAGAGAGAGAGAGAGATTCTCTTACTGTTCAGGGCATAACTTTCCATGCACTTTCCAAACCAAGTATCAGATATAAAAATGATGAAAAACATATTATGGTTTTGTTTCCTTTGAACCTTTTAAACTGTGCGAAACAGTTTGTTTGTGTGTGCCTGTCTATCTCTATACAGTATGTGTGTATTCAGTAAGTGTGTGATTGTTAACAACTGTTGTATGCAAGCCTGTGTGATGATGTGTGTGTGAGGGTTGCATGCACCTGTGAGTATCTATTGATATTTTTGCTTTCAAAATTTTATTTCTAACTTTCTTTTGAGGACATATTAATGTTTTGTGTCAGTGAGGAAGCCATTGCACTTGTGTATGTACGAGTTTGTGTCTATTCGGGTGTGTGTATGGGGCAGAGCTTATCTTCTAACATGAAAGAAAACAGCAGGTTGCCTTTACGTTTTCTAAACAGCAGGCTTGCGCTTATTTTGATACTGACAGTCACCGCATTTTTACTGTGAAGTGTGCTGGCATTGGGAGAGCATGTTGAATCAGAAGTATCCACAAAACTCCCAGAGGACACAAGAGCCCAACTGCTGGTTTTGTGAAGAGACATCCAGTGGAGAGACAGGGAAACAAAAGACAGGAACATACAGTGACAGTAACAGTTCAAGACTGAGATCCTTCCTGCTCACTAACTATCAAGAATCCAAGTAGAAAATATATTAAATCTTCCTGGATTTTACATGGGCTGTATTAGGTTTAATTAAAACAGGCCACAAATAGTATGTTCATCTGATGTCAAGTCATCTGAAAATAAAAATAAAGCAAAATCAGTTTGCTGTGTAAGCTCCAAAGGTTCATGGCAACTGACCAGGCCTGCGGTGGATAAAAGCTAGTTATATGGACACACATTTCAAAAACCTGTTGAAATTATACCATGTCATTTTCCAAAATAATGCTGAAAAAGAGACACAAACTAAAGAGGATCCTTTGGGTAAGGAGAGTACTTAATCACAAACAGTGAAGGTGAAGTGGAAAATACAGATAGCAACAAAAAATAGGAAGAAGAAGAGAAACCTACAAGAGCAGGAAATGATGAGAGACAGAACACGGGACTGAATGGAGAGAAGAGGAATGGTAGGCTGCACTATATTGCTGCACATTGGAGGCAACAGTACAGACATGCAGAGAATTTTCCACCACACACATCAGTCAAGTGTGCCTGAACAAGAAGGGGGAAGAGGAGAAGGAGCACAAGGAGGGGAGGAACTTGATGCAGTAAAAAGGAGATAAGGTTAAGGTCTGCTGTCAGACGTTCATGCCTACATTTTTCAATAAATGTGTTGCTAGAACCCAGCAAAATAGACACTGAGCTTTGAAATCACCAACCGAAACCATGATTTAAAAAACAGTCTGCAGTGAATCTATAGTACTTTATTGCCTTTGTTTTGCACTTGTAACAAGTGGACACGTCAGAGTTCAGTGACAGCTTTCCATAGTCATGTCAACATGCACAAAGATCTCCAAGCTTAGGTGAGATATATTGTAAGGAATTGATTTTATAATAGAAAAGACTTTACACACGAGGACTAACTGGTTGGTTTTGATTTACTCCCTCACCTGTGCACAGCTGTTTCCTTCTCTATGGGACGCTGTGGGGGCCGCCTAACATCTCTATGCATGCTCAAACACCTCTTCTATTCTGCAACCCTGAATCCATTAGTTGTTGTATTCCTGAAAGTGCATTATTGCAACCTCTTACCAAAGGGAACTAAAATAAAACTTCACATTCACCAGTTGTGTTTTGTTAGTTAGTTTGTTTTATTTTAAACTTTCTCTGGCTTCCTTCCTAATGTTATGAGTTTGTTTTGACCATCTGTGAAATCACTAGTCCACTTAACCAGTCAGAAAAGTTAGCCATATCTTTTTTCTGCTATTGCAGAGGATTTTCTTTGTAGCATATACAAATATTGTGCACAGTAAAAATAAAAAAAAATAAGGCAGAAAAAGAAAAGTTTAGCTCTTAAATTTAAATTTTGAGAAAAGAAATTTGAGGATGTGAAGACATGTAGGAGAATGGAATAGAGGATGAAGATGACATTCCTCCCACGCAGCTGTATTATGCCTTATTCAAAAGCATCACGTACACACACACACACACACACACACACACACACACATACACATTTTGCATAATCGGGGCCATCCCCCAGCAGTGCATTGTGGGAAAGGTAAATGGAACATTGTGATTCCCAGAGAGGGCTAAATACAGAGCACTGCATATAAACCACACACCAACAACAACTACAATGCAATGAGAAATTAGATTGGCTGGTGGGAGGGAAAAGAGTGGAGGAGAAAGAGAACTGCAACGAAGAATGGAGGAGAAGAATGCAAAAGAGACAAGGGAAGGAGGTTGAGGGAAAATAAAGTATGAAAACCAGATGAGGTAAGAAAAAAGAGAAACAAAAGAAAACAGGATGGATGAAAAACTGAGAATTTGAGAAATTAATCAGTGTCAGTGTTTTGTCTCAGTTTTTTACTTCACTGCCTTAATTTCCAAATTTGCTAGAAGGGTCAAATGGTTTAATTGTGGAGTTGTTTAGTGTTTTGTCTCTGCCTTGCAGGTAAATATGTAGTTTGAGTGTGAGGTGAAATACATCAACAGCAACAATGGTCGTAATTTTGGCAGAACAAACCTTGCTGCAAATGTGTTTGTCTTTCTTTGTGAAGCAAGGTCTTTTTTATGTGTCCTGACCATGTGTGCATAAGCTGATAAGTACCCTTCCATATACAGTAGAAAGAAAAACAGCAAATGGCAGACGTGTGTAGGATTTAGGGGGATTTTGATTGGTCTGTTGGCTGATATGAAATATGATATTCATAATTATGTTTTCATTAGTTTATAATCACCTGAAATGAAGAATTGTTGTGTTTTTGTTACCTTAGCAAACAACAATTCTTCATTCATCTTCATATCTATAGACAAAGCAAGTCCTCTTCCACAAGGTTTCTGCATGATGCACCATGTTTCTACAGTAGCCCAGAACGAACAAGCCAAACACCTGCTTCAAAAAATTTTCATGATTTTAGTAGCCATGCAGAGGAGAGTGAAGCAAGGGGTGTTATTCTCATAAAGCGACACACGGAACTTTTAAAACTTTTATTCTTAAGCAGTCAGATTAACAAATACAAAATCACTCATCAGAAAGAGATAGGAAGACATGTTTCAGGCCTGCACTAAGCAAACACATAATAGGTAACGATCAGCAATATCTTGCGCACTTGGCAGTAATACGAAATATATGGCAAAGAAGTCCTGCAACGCATCATGTAGGAACTGGAAAGCGCTATAGAAGCACAGCAAAGTATTCGAAAGGAATTTGAAGGCCCTAGGGATGCTCTGAGAGGCGCCTGACCTGGAGCAGTGACTGTGTGGCCACAGAATAAAGCTGGTTAGCTTTACTCTCTGCCAGCCCTGAGAGCAACATCAAAAGCCAGCCTTTGGAAGACACCATGCACAGCACACTGAATGCGTTCTGACAATACGACTGGAGCCACATGGCGCAGGACAGTCCAGTCACATCCACTATGGATCATCCGGGGTACACTCTGTGGGAAGAACATGGTGTAACAAATATGGCAGAGATGAATAAAAAGATGTGGACACTGGCATAACAGACAGGGCAAATGTTTTCTTACTGATTGATCCTACAAGCTGGTTGATCAATTGTCACGCAAGCCTGAATGAGGAGAACAAGCAGATTTGGCAAAATATGCTACAGGTGTTCAGAACAGGTTTTAGGAAAGTAAAGCAGCAGGTAAGCAGGACTGTCTGGAAAACTTTGGAACAACAAATCCTTTAAATTACAAGATAAAACGCATTGTTTGTCCACGCCCTCTGGAACAACATACAGAAACATTCTCTGATCTGACACCACCATCAGCACACACCATTGCTGAAAGATAAATTTGTTTTATCATCTGATAGAGCTATATTTTTCTTGGTTATTTAGACAAATGTCAATGTTTGGATTAAAATATACATGTAGTTAAGGTTATGGGTTAATTGTTATCACACTATAATAATATATTGACTTAAAGTTGGATATAGGAAAAGAGCGGCAGCCTTTCTTTTGGACTTTGTATGAAAAATATGACTACTTCCTCTGCTCCTGTTCTAATTATTATGGCCTCTGACAGTTGAGCGAAAACTACTGATGCTGTCGTTCTTCTTGAGGTGACAGTCCTGCTTGATAGCAAGGCAAAATAAAATATCTGGGTACTATTACGGGGGAATCTGCAAATAAGTTGTGCAGACAGGTAGCTAATGACAATGTCAGGTGATCCCTAGAGCAGGGGGATTTCATTGCCACCTTCATAGGTTTTGTAGAATATTTCAAGGTGTGTTGGTGTGTTTTAAAAGGTGCACTGTGTTCCCTCTGTGTCTTGAGCTCTCTGCTTTACTTCCACAAAGTCCTGCCTTTTGTGTCACACATGTTCACACACAAACAAACACTCACACTTGCCACTAGGCCCTATAATTGTTCCCATAGGGATGCCATGACAACCTATCACCACCACAGGAGTTACAAAGAAAACTTAATTTATTCTCTTCAGTAGCTATCCCTCTTTATCTTTTTGATTTGACTTTTCTTGTTATGTGGCTCTTTCCCCTGTTATTAGGGTCTTTCTTTCTCTACCCCCTGTGTATGCCATTTCTTTCTCTCTCTCTATCACTTTCTTCCCATGTCATGTTTGTTCTGTTTTTCTCTTTCACCCCTGTAGTGATTCTGGCTCCCCAGAGACAGGTCTGGTTATGTGCAGTAGACTGCCTGGATAAGGGCTTCACCTCCTGGAGAGAAAAATAAATCTCTGGCATACACAGTGGAGATTGTGTATGTACATGCATGTAAGGACAGGGAAGGTAGTAGTTAAGGTATTAATGAAGATATGAAGCTGAGTAAGAGGATAATTAAAACTGTAAAAGAGATGAACACGATTGCAAAACAATAATGAACATATGAAACAATGAAAAAGTTAAAAGGAACAATAATTGAAGAGCTCTTCTCATCCCTATTGTGTACTGCATCTTCAAGGAAGACTTAAAAATATGGGAGGAGGGTGAATGTGGGAGGATGCCATAACTTTATTTTTTCTGTTTGTCAGTTTTAGATTTATTACTCCCTCTATGTGCCTCATACCTTCTCTATGCCTCTCCTCTGGGGACCTGAGGTAGCTGAAACTTTTCCAACTGTGGAGCTGTAATTGAATAGCAGAGAGTTCTAATGGAACATTAGGCTGTTGCTGTCTTGGCAGGCCCTATTGATTTTGACTTTGCAGCTTTGTAAACAATCTGAGGTAAATGTAACTGAATGGATGCAGGCCTTGGTATAGCCTATAATTCCAGAGCTATTGCCGTGGATCTGTTGCAACGTGTTCACTGTAACAGTATGGTTTTGTTTGACTTTAATAGCATATTGTTGGGGTGACTTGTGAATGTAACTTTCTCTTGAGAATAACAGCAGGTAACTGTTTACCTGACTTTCAGTTTATGTCTTTTGTTTGTCATGAGAAAACGGATGAGACAAGACCCAACTGTCAAGCATGCTTGATTTTAATTGAGTGTCGCTTGGGGTGTGATACCAGCAGGTTTCTCCTCAGAATAATAGCATTTATTTATGTTACTTCCTTTTGTTTGTGGTCACGTCTAGGAGAAACAGTTGCATGTTTGTTTCTTTTTCTTCTATTTTTGCACATTGCTATCTTTTTGTTCATTAAAAAAATATATATAAATAAAAATAGGAAAATTCAAAGTTATCCAAATTATTTGGATGCACTCAATATGAAACCCAAACACTAGAAACATTTGATTGCATGTCATCCTCCTCAGGCATGATGCAACATGTAAAGAGTCTCTACTGATGTGTGACTCAAATGCAACTTAAGTGAAATAGCATTCTGTCAGTGTATGAGTATGTGTGGTGAATGAAGTCAAAAAAGACATTCACTGTAGTAAGAGAAATATCACTTCAGGAACTTGGTGGCACACCTAATTGTACTCTCTGTACTCTTTTCATGACTACACTTTCAACAAAAAGCTTTAATATAATGTATGGTAGAGTTGAATATTTTATTTGTACAGTGATTCATAAAAAACATATTGATTATTCCAGAATGGCTGACACCATAGATTTTGTCAAGGCTCAGTGTTCATTGAGTTAGAATGTGACATAGCGGCACCTGATGAACAGGATTTATGAAATAAGTCTAAAGTGTTGATACTTAAACCTCTTCATGAGATTTTTCAGTTTTGACTGGTGATTCTTATTATGGAATGTCACTCAACTTCTATTCACCAGCTTAAAGTGCTTCAAGACAAGGTGAGCTACACATATCTTTCATTCTTTCATTATTTCCTTTTCCTATTACTTCAAAAATGTAATCTATAAGTATAATGTAAAAAGAGCACTCAACATGTGGCATTTCCAAAGTCCAACAAATGTAAAGTGTATATGATTTGCACTGCTTTAACGGGTGGCACACACTACAGGAGAATTTATCCCGCCTTCAGACTTAGACACGCTGTCTGTGATTATAAGTGTCGACGTCAGCAGATGAGAGCTCCACCAAGCAGACCCATGCAGAGTGCCTGTCAGATGTCTAAGCTTTTTTCATGTCCCCGACAACATTAAAAAAGATATCAAATAAGACGTCAGTGCTGTCCCTGAATATAATAGGGAAAAAAAGAATAAAAGAAAAGTCTGACTTAGAGAGGTTTGTAAAGGTTATTGGCCTAGGGGGAGTGAAGATCATTTGATTATTTTTCCGGAAGCAAGAATACAGTCATAATCTTTTTGTATTCAAGACTGGGCGTGACTGAATGGTGTGCAGTTGAGCACATGTGTGTATGTGTGTGACTGCATAGTTTTCTATTTGCATGGGCAAATGTCCAAGATCCCTGGGTGTCCTGTGTGTGAGGGTCCAGCATGTGTGACAGACATGGTCGCGACCCATGTAAAAATAGTCTCCATTAACATTTAACAGCATTTCAGAATGTCAGGAGAATGAACGTCACATCATCCATGGAAGGGACAGAGGAAACGAGACAAAATGAATATGAATATTAATCCCTTGCTACAAAAGATCATTCCATAGCTCCCTCCAGCTTCTGTCTCAGAGGTCATGTCATCTAAAAGCCAAAACAAATCCCCTCATCACAAAACTTGACTGGAGAAAAAGGCCACATCATGCTGTACCACATTAAATCTAAGCATTTTGATGATGCTGTCATTAAAATGGATATTGCCTCACCCAAATTCCGTCAAAATATGCTTCCTTGTCATTTCCTTGTCAAGCCACATTTTAGCTTCAGGCACTAAACTGAAAGCCTTTCAACCACCAGCACTGGCCAGCATAATGGTGCTGGACCCTCTTAATGTGCCTCCATTAGTGTGGACAACTTCAGAGTTAATTAAACCCCTTCAACCCATGTGTCGTAGATTGCCTAGAAGTTTGTCCAGTGCAGCACACAGCACTCTTCTCTAACAGGAGGCAATATGCTGCACAGAAGCTTTTAGGATGATTTTCATGGAAAACAAAACACAATATGATTCAATACTTAATACTTGTATAATGAATTTTCTTTGCATTCTATTATTCATTTTGGATTTTTAAAAGTAGTGCTAAAAATGTGATCATTTACTTTCTACTTTTTTTTCCTTGCACCATCCCATGAAGGACACCCATGGCACCATATGCCTTCTTTGATAAACCATTTAAAAAATAAATTAAAAGGCGACACCTGCTCTTGAACGCCTTCCCTACCATGTAAATAATTCTGGCTCTGGGCAGCATATGCCTCCACATGCTGCTGACATAAAGACAGTAGTAAGCATAGACCACAAGGCCATCAGCTGTGGGCCAGCACTCCACACTTGATTTAGTGAACTACACACACTCAGGGTCATTGGTAGTTGGCTGGGTTTCTTCTTGAGTGCAGTTTTATTTTCAACTTTATTATCTAAACTTAAAGTTACTTTATATTTTTACTTCCACAGCACTGTGTTTGTTCTGTTCTTCTCTAACAGTCATGGTTTCGGCTGTAATTTGACAGCCACCATTTAAGACAAAAAAAAAGGGATTGGGATGCTTCGCTTTAAAGCGTATAGAGCTGAGTTTTCGCTGTATATTCAAGTTTGAATACCCCCCAATTCTGGTTTCTGTGCAGTAATTGGTATAATGATCAGGCGAGCAGATAGCTTTGTACTGACAAAATTATCTTTTAGCCCACAGCTAGTTTCGATGATAGCATCAGTGGGAAAATGAGGGACTATATTAAGTACAGTGCAGTCAAGACAGAGATGTTTCATTCGGCAGCCAGGGCTATGCATTTACTGAAGTGTGTTAAAGCATTTGTTCAGTGTAATCACCATGTCAAATTAAGTGTGTAGAACGTATGCTCTAACATGAGAGGGATTCATGTTAACTACACTGTAAAGCTAATTTGGATATATCCTTCTGACTGCCCTGTCTGAGTATTTCACCATACACTCTTCTGTGGTCATCTTACATCTTTTATATAGACTGTTTTTTTTTTAATTGTATCCTATATAGTTTAGCCCAATCTATTTTAATTTCTTAGAGACTAACATTTTGACTAGGTTTAAAGTATAGTATGATTGCAAGAACTACATATTTTATTAAATTAAGACATAGTCCAGTGTTGTACAAAGGGTTTATCTCAAAAAACATGCTGGTGGTGCACTTTAAGAATGATTTATGGGAGATGATAAGATGATTTATTAAAGTATAAGTGTGTAATTATGTACCCCCACAGCCACAGGCTCTGCCATACACCTGTTTGCTGTAATGTCAGTAGGGTTTGTCCCCAAACATAACCAGTCTTTGCTGGTTGATGTTAAATACATCCCTACTGGTCCATTAGCATGGGAACTCCAAAAAGGCTAAAGTAGGACCCTTTGAGTACAAAAAGGAATATGTTATGCTTAGATTGGATGAATTACATTTTGAGTCCATATTGACTCCTACAGTTACTTATTAAAGACTTGTCTTCAGCCTGTTCCTTTTTTGACCAATACACAACCCTGGTTTGTGTCTTTATGTCACTTCTCGTTGCTCCCTGCTGGGTTTTTCCACAGATGCTTGGTACAGTCACCATGCACCATGAAGCGAAGGAAAGCAACTGTGTAGCGTCCTTTAACATAAGTCAGAAGTTAAAATTTATGCAGGCAATGAAAGATTTATACCTCATCAAAAGTGTTTTCAACCTCAAAAAGTTGTTCTACTTATCCAAGACGAGAGGCTTCAAGGATGAGATCTTTGTGGTTGTTTATTTTCAACTTTATTATCTAAACTTAAAGTTACTTTATATTCGACACGTGTGCTTTCTTTATGTCCTTTAACTCAAAAAAAGTTGTTTTTTTTATGAGGCAGAAGAAGTAAGTCCAATTTTCTCTAACTATATATATTACATGTACTATAAAAAGTAAAAATTTTTTTTGAGAGAGAATCTTTAACTTTTCCACCTTCAGCGTCACTCTGTTGGTCTGAATTGGATACCAGCAGAGCAGAAAGTGACAACATAGTGCACGACATACTGTCTGACAACTGTATTCTGGCTGCCTTTTATATAATTTTCAAAAACTCTGGCTTCCTCCCACAATGCCAAAAGCATGCACATTTGTTTTATTGGCTACTCTACATTGCCCCTAGGTGTGAGAGTGTGTGGTTGTCTGTCTTTGTGTGTTGGCCCTATGATTGACTGGCGACCAGTCCAGAGTGAACCCCGCCTCTCGCCCGTAGTCAGCTGGGATAGGCTCCAGCTCTCCCACGACCCTGACGGATGAGTGGTATAGAAAATGGATGGATGGATATTTACCAGCTCGCTGTTAATATACAACCTTAAACATTATAACAAACACATCTACATGCAAATATCCACCCCCACATACAACTGACACTATACACATAGTACAGTGAGTTCTGTCTCGTATACGTATGCACACAAATATTGTTTAAAGAAGATACTATACATATTAATTTGAAATGCACGGCAATACAAATTTTGCCTTGCTCATGCTGAAAACTCATTCTCACACCTGAAAAGACTTTGAATTGACACTGGGAATGTATTTATACACACCCCAGCACACCTTGCCTCTGCCAGTGTTATGTATTCACAGGTTGTTGCCAGGGGAACGGTCACAATCCACTGTGTGAAATTAATTAAGGGCGGACATTTGAATTAATTAACTGGACGGGAGTGTGGCATTACACTTCTCTGGCCTTGTGACATTAAACACACATTTGCTCACATACGCACACGCACCCATAGATACACATGCTTGCACTGAGGAGACACACAGAGATTAGATTTAATTACCAGTGTGCTGATCATTGCTACAACGTAGTTCAGCCTTAATTACATATTGTACTCTTCCTCTTTATGGGTGTATGAGAAGAACTGCATGACAAAAAGAGATAGTGAGTGGATGAGTTGCAAGTTACATGAACATGAATGCAAAGTAAGCAGGTTTCATTTTCTGCTGCTCTGGTGTAACATCCACATATTTAGTCTTATGCTAACTCAGCTGGAAAGCCCTCACAGATGCAATACTTGTCTCAACTGAAACTTACAAATTCCCTAAAGGAATGTTCTACTGAACACCTGTGTAGGCCAAAAAGTACAAAAAAGTTTGTACTTTGTACTACATGTACTATTTGTACAAGAAATAAGGGTACAGGCATTGTCTTTCTTTATTGTTGCCCTTTTCAGATTGCTTTGCACATACATAATGTGCATATTATTCTTTTTAAAATTGTAAGCCATTTTCACAGCAAAAATTTAATTTAAATGTACGCAGAAAACTACTGTACCACTCCTGCAGTATAAACCACTATAATCCACTGCGAACATGTGATGCTCAATCAAACTGAATTGTCATTTCCAGCTTGTGACTATACAACTGACAATGACAGGCTAAAAAAGTTCAGTGTCTTTGCAGGTTGTGGTTTGTGCTCTTGAGCTGGTTGCATACAAATGGAGAACAGAAATGTGGTCACAAAAATTGTCAAAGTAATTGATGGACCTTTTAATAGATAAAAAGAAATGCTCCAATGTTTCATTACCATGTGTCAGACAGGAAGTGGTTGAATATATTTTGCTAAGCCCTTGTTTAAATTACAAGCTGCAAGTCTCCCACCATAATAAAAACAGCCTCAGGATGAGTATCCTCATTCATTTATAATCTGCATTATAAATGCAGCACAACTCCTGAGGTAAATTGAAGGGACAACACCTAATGGTTAAGTGCTCTGGGTCTGGTGAATAATTTGTGGAAAGTACTGTGGCATTATTAGAGATTAAGTAGCACACAGATTTGTTGATTAAGTAGCACACTCTACTACTTTGGCTTACATGTGGCTTCTTTCTACTCAGGGTTTGAAAAGAGTGGAACTGTGGTGTTGGGAATGTTAGGTTGTATTCAGTTTTCCACAAAAACAGTTAGTTAGTTAGTCAGTTAGTCAACTCCCTCCAGTCCCATGGTATTCAATGGGACGGGGGGGTTGACACATACCTAATGTTGCCATAAGCCGTACGCCTTGATGAACTCAGCCATTACATCTCTCTGCTTTCATTAGAAGAAATCCAAACACGAAAATAAATAAATAAATAAAACTGAGTTGAGCAATGGATGAGACTGGCAGCTATGTCTACTTTTCATTAAGGCTCATTCAATCACTGGCGTGACTAAAGTGTTCCTCTTCCACCTTGCCAACCCAGCACTCTACGTGAGGATGAATTGCTTAGCAGGTTTTGTCAGAATTCCAAAAATTGCCTCCCTTCATAAAAACAGGGAGAGGATTAGTGAATAGATTTACTTCAAATGTAAACCCACCAACTTCACCTCTTGGTTTGCAGACCATTGTGATTGGCACTTTGGCACACAAAACAGACTTGAATGAATGATTCCAAAACACAAAGAAATTTATTACAATAAGTAAATAGGTTAAACTTTCTAGTCAAAAAGTTACTTGGGTGTAAGAAAGGAGTCCAAACAAAATGGAGCTGAGTCCAAACAAAACCAAATAGTCCAAAGAGAAAATCCAGAAAGGAATCCAGGGGATGGGGAAAACACAGGAGTTATCTCAGGAACGATGAAGAGCTGGGCTGACAACAGGGAGCGAAACAGTGAACCTGAAGCACAACGAAAAAATGTTGGAGTTGGCAAAAAACTTGAACACGGCAAAAAAAATCTGGAGTGTATACCAGTGAGTACTAAACCATAATCTGGCAACGATGGAGAGGAAGAGCAAGTCTTAAAAAGCAGCCGTCAGGAGGTAGATTAGATTGGAGAGATGAGTTGCTGTGTAGGTGAGAAGACTGAGGACAATGTAGGTCAGGCCCGCCCTGAACACACACACATCACGCCAGGAAGAAAAGAGACAGCAAAACACAGGGAAAGGCCTAAAACTAACTAAAATCCTGACAGTCCCCTGCTGGTTATTGGAAAAATGCAGATTTAATTCATTTCTCCACTGACTCCACTTTCTGTTCACTATTTGTACAGTCTATGTTTATGTCTGATTCCAATTTTTAGCTCTACTTTTGCTACATTTTTATGAGACACATTTAATATAAAATTAAGACAGATACTTGATTTAATAATTAAGTTAAATGGATAACTGAATTTTAGATTTTCCTTGATAGTGGATACCCCTTAATAGAGCACGCAATCCAAAAGACTGGATACAAACAGTTGTTGCTGTCATGGTACAGCACCCTTTGCATGGAGGTACAAAGGAAAATTCTTCCAGCATTTTGACAGCCTCCCCTTCCTTTCTAAAGAACAAAAAACTGCAGGTTGCATTGGCACAGAGGTCCACTGTCTCTGGAGCCAACACCATGATATAACAATAGATCTTCGACAGAGAGAATCCCAGTGCTGTCCTCAAATGTCAGCCTGGCACAGCTGAGATGATAGCTGAAGATCCTCTTCTCCTTTAAGATGTGAGAACCTGGCACAAGTCTGGAGCAGAAAAGCCAATTATCAAACCAAAACAATGGGAAGCCTCCATGGTGCTCTGCTCTAAAGACGATGTCTGGGAAATCCAGCATTTCATCCAAGAGTTGAAACTTGCAAGGGGCTGCTCAGGTCACTGGTCCTGCCTTATGTACTAGCATTATATGAAACATGTAATCATATTCTACAATCAAAACACACAAGAGATCAAAAAACCCCTCCTTGAAAACTGTAAAACCTTTATGGCCAAGTCCTGCAAGACAGTCAGCAAATTAAAATTGTTGAAGGAAATCCTCTGCAACAATTCTTCATGCTGGTTTGTATGTACCAGTCACATCTGGGATGATGCTTCCCAACTTGGTATCCATATCAGTCTAAGTCAAATCAAGTTAAATTATGTAACCTTAAATCACAAGTTTGCTGCAGAAGCCTCTTCAATGTGCATATAGGTCTCTGTATCAGAACAGATATGCAGAACATGTCCATGAACAGAAGTGCAATAGTAGAAAGTAAATTTCTCTGGAGTTGAAAACTGTTACAACAAAATAGCATCCAGCAAACTGCATGTGATGACAAGAGCTGCATGACCATGACCATAAAACTATCACAGGAAGTCAAGGATAAACACACAATACATATATTCAGTGCAGATATTCAGTGCACAAATTCAGTGCCATACCATTCACACAGAGGACAAAGAGACAAGAAGGGTGTGGGTGCTGCAGTCAGTCATTAACAGCACACGATGTAAAAACAAGGAAAACAAAGACAATGCAAACAAAGGCTGGGTCTCCAGGAGAATAAAGACCGAGATCAAAGTATTGAGGATGAAACATAGTCAGGAACCATGAACCAAAACTGACAGCCAGTCCTGAGCAGGAGAGAGGAGTAAGTGAAAAATAAAGAGAGGGACAGAGACTTTAAATCCCAAGACAACAGACAGTCCAACTATTCACAGCTGAAACAAATTGTTCCAAAGGAGTCCCACACTTGGTATTCTCTCAATAACTGATATGACATGTTCAACTATACACTACCCAAAATCTGACAGTGTATTTCAGACTGCAGACAAGAGCTATATTGATTGTGCATACCAGTACATCACTTGGAGATGGAGTTGTCCAGTATTATACTATTAAAAATGACCGAAGGGCTGATCTTTCAAAGAGAGTGCAAATATGTCGAAGTAAAGTACAAGAAAGTCAGTAACACAGCAGAGGGAACTAAGATTAGGGACTACACACTGGATGGAGATCAAAGTGAGATAAAACAAGAATGTAAATAAGATGGGGGTCTTCAGTTCCCTGGAAAACTGAGCGTTGAAAATTAATTGAGGAGAGGACAGTTGAATGAGAGATCAAGGGGAAACATGATAGAAAAGAGATGAAAGAACTGTGATTTTGTACTTTATGTAAAAATCTTGTGTCCACATTCTTTTCTTGTCTCACTCTAGTGCCATCCTTACACCTTATTATCTTATCCTTATTTATTTATTTGTTTATTGTAGAAGTACTGTATTAAATCTTTGAAACTCATTTCAAGACTTTTTCCTTCTCAACTTTGTTATCATGAGATCCCAGTTACAACCTTCTTTCCTTTCTATCATTGGGAACGTGTCATTACTACCTTGCCATAGATCTTCCTATGCATTTGTTGTTTTAAAATGTTTCCACCTTCAGTACATCCCCTGAAGGAAATCTATGCTGTAGCCTTAAGTGCTAACATTACTTTTATATCTCAAATGAACTCTTGAGACTGGCCTCTCGAGACACACAAACACAGTAAACAGAGATGTACTTAAGTACTTAAAGTTCATAACGATTTTTTTAAATCAGCAGTTGTGTTGCCTCCGTATGGTAGCATATGTGATTTATACTGTATCTTTATTTTGGTGTTAGAATTTTATCAAATGACAGCGTGAAAACAATGTAACAGTGTCATGAGCCTACTGGGAATCATAGCCTGAATTATGTAAGAAGAATAAGAAAATGTACACTACCTTCCCAGCACCAAACAGCAGACAGACAAAAGTAGTGACTTTAGAATCAGAACAGAATCAGAAAAGACTTTATTGCCATCGTAAGTGAAGAGGTTTCACATTACTAGGAATTTGTCTTGGTGATTGGTGCATACATAGAACGTAATAAGTAACATATAATAGAAGAATAAAATAAAATAGAATAAGGTAACACAAAATAAGGTAACACAAAATAGCTAGGGTATAACATCATACATTTAGCAGCTGGAGACCATAATATTTCCCTCAGTTGGTGAAGACCCAAACCTGAGCTAAAAGGAGGGTGAATACTGGACTTTGCCAGACTCTAAATGAATTATTAAATAAAAAAATAAGCAACTGTTTGTTAACAGGTTGGTCATGTCACCTTAAAAAGTGATGATATGTCAAAGTGGTCCTCACAGAAAATAAATAAAAAAGTAGTCAGAATATGTAATGACTCCTTTATTTTATTCTTTTTTCCTTGAAACTATTTCACAGATGTATTTTTTTGCATACTTGAAAACCAGTTGTTGGGTCCCCTTGTGTCTTTCTTGTCCTATCCTTTAAATCAATTCGCTGTCTCTCTCTTGTTCCACTCCTATCTTCTGGTGTCTTATGTAAAATGATATTCTAAGCAATTCTGACAGTTTTTTTTTTTGGTTTTTGCCATTTTAAAAGCAATTTCATTCAGTTATTCCTTGTTCATTCAGACACAGGATCTTGAAAATCACATACTTTATATATGTGGACTCAGGACCTGGTCTGTATCATCGTAATGTCATTCACATCTCTTTCTCACTCAAACCTATCATTATGGACTAATGGTGACAAAGTTATTCCTCTTTAGTCCCTCGGCTGCTGATGTTTGATGCAAAACAGAAATTAAGTTGTGGCAAACCTTTTCAATCTAAGCAAATAATGGCACCACGCTGACTGCATATTAAAGAAAATGAATACATGCCAGCAGGTTCATTTAGCTTCCTGGGTTGAAACAGTTCTCTGTCCCTTCTGTCTTATGCCTTAGATAAATTCCCAGTTGTCCCTTTCACACTCACTCTCATCTTTGACAACCACTCCCATGTCCCATTTTATGCAATGTTTCACCATCAAGAGAATCCACTTCATCTCTCTCATGTCCCACCCTTGTAAACCATCCCCAGTAATTATGGAAGCAGCTACTAGCTGGGGATTTCATCACATGGCTGAGAGCTCTGCAGAGATGCCACATCAGGAAATCCCTGTCACAGCAATGAGACACTAACAAACCACAAGACATATTGAACTGCTAGAAAATGAGCCAAAAAGCCCTGAGGAGGCCTGTGATTAAAGCCTCAATTCGGAAACCAAATGCAAACACAAAGGTTGCCCCATTAAAGAATGTTAGAGATGAGGTTCGAAAAAAATAATTATTTTTCTCCCTTGATTGTTTTCATGCAGAGTGATAAAATTGACAGCGTTTCACACCAGAAGAGCTAATTGTTACACTTGATTGGTTTTTGGTATAAACTCTCAAGAACCCAGTAGGAAAAAAAAAACACTCTAAAACTTTTAGTCCATCTGCAAGTTCTGAAAAATCTGCCCAATTCCCTCTTCAAAGTGTTTCTAAGCTGACAAAGAATTGCACAGCATTTTTTTCTTGTACTATTTAACAGGATTGGGTCTTTATAGAAAATAAGAACATGAAAACTCCCACCAGCCTCAAGCCTCCAGTGAATAAAAGTATTCAGTTTGAAGCAGCCACATCCCTTCCAACACTGCTCCTCTGGGGGAAGAGAGAAGCCCCAGCATACATTATTCAACAGCTATGACTATGGGATAACAAGCTGGTGAGCCTGAGCTGGATAAAAGACACATAAGTTAGTGTCGAGAGGAGAGGGAGATATATATATATTTAATTGACATTTAGGAGCACAACACGTGTTCATGCATTTATTTTCTCAGCATGTCATGCTTGCTCTCCTCTGTACATCAATAAGTAGTAAAACCAAAATTGTCTCTGTTGAAAGCTTCTCAGTTATGGTCTTTCATTTGTGTTGTTTCATTTCTTTTAACTACAGCTGCTCTGACTAAAATGTTTGAAACTTATAACCTTGAGGCAAAGGCTAAGCCAGTACATTTGTATGTTTTTCTTTAGTTTATTTGTTTGTTTTGTGTCCCCCAGCAATGATAACTGTGATTTAGATTAGTGCTGCAACTGACATCCTTTAGGCTAGTAATGGGCCAGTAATGTAAGCTGGTATATGCTAGCTATGATAGCTATCTGATCTGTCTTTCTTTGGTGGAATGGATTGTCCTTACTTTAGAGGTGGCAGGGTTAAAGGGAAGAGTCTGTGTAGCCATTTAAAGGAAAAAAAAGGCTTTAGACCCCCCTCCCACACACACACACACACACACACACACACACACACACACACACACACACACAAGCACTGATATACCCCTGGGATCAGTACAAATGAAAAAGGATCTGTTATGATCCCCAGGGGAAATGGATGGAGGAGAGACAGCAAGGAAACAACAGGAAAAAAGAGGGATGCCAGAGCAATAAACATACATAAGGAATAGTATCAGATGTTTCAAATGAAATATGTACCATTCCAAAGATTACTAGTTGGGAATCATGACTGTGCAGGACCCATCTCTAATGCCAATGAAAACAACAAAACACCGGTCATGTTGTGAATGTGTAAGATGGAAACTGTCGGGAGTAGTTGTCGAAAGTTGTTTTCAGTTATGGAATTCACAAGGCTGCAAGTTTGTGTGTGTGTATGTGTTTATCGGTGCTGGTCTCAGAATCTGACCCTGATCAATAATCTATTAGCAGCAAGATGTGTCTGTGTGGGCAGGCATAAATACACACATGGACTAGCACATGTATATTTAGACACACGCAGGTGAACAAGGTCAACATGCACATTCATTAAATCCACTCATTGTCCCAGGGCAGTATCCTTCTACACTTACACACACACAAGCAATTTGGTACACACACACACACACACATTCACAAACTTCTGTTGAGTTAACTCCTCTTTCACCTCAAGTATTCGCACCACAGAGGAGTATTTCACGGCAAATGGAGCATCGCAACTTTATCTGCTCTCCTCTTCCGTCCTCTCCACTTATCCTGTCCCTTCTCCTCTTCTCAACCATGCCACAAGACTTTGTTGGAATTTTCTTCTGTAGAGACAAATATGGCAATGATGTAGCCCTCGACTTTTGTCCATGTTGACTGCATTCTTAATAAGGGCGTATACGTAACGACCTTGAGTGTGTATAGAAGTAGGAGTAGATTTTGTGCTTGCTATAAAACATAAGCATCCCAACAAATACTACAGATGTGTTTCTGCTACAAGCATGACTTGTGACATCACAGCTATTCTGGAGGTCAGTCCTGGTCCAGTATTCACCATACACAAGTGTGATGTGGAAACTAGAAGCCTCCAGTTCACACTTTACAGTGATACAACAGTTAAACTTCGAAAATAACAATAATTCCGTATTTATACGGAATTATTCCTCTTTCTCTCTTTTGTTTACTATGTCTTATCCTATCAAGTACTGATTTCTTGTTTTCTCTTTTGTTCAGCTTCAACAGAAACTGACAAATATATTTGACTAATGCCACAGGACTAACAGTATCCTCAGACTGTACGCTCAAGACCATTATATGAAAATATATTCCAGAGCTCAAATCTAAAATGTTATGTAAAATCCCTCAGATGTATTTTATCTCTAAACCCTCAGGTTGGAAGGTATCATTTGTAAAACCTTGCTTGTGGGATACTTTTTGCAAATCCCTGGAATATGAAATACATGGATAGAAACTCCAAGCAGCAAAATTCTCCTTTGACCACAGATTATAGGTATTTAAAGGATCTCATTAAGATACTTACATTTACATTTTTATTCAGAGATTATTTTTATGTTAGTGAGAACAGGGAAAATCAAATCACATCTAATTTCAATCTCCTCTAGTATTTCTCTCCAGCTGGCATTTTTTTTACCTCAAGTTGTGTGACTTTGTCAGTGTGGTCCTTAAGCACCATGCATTATCGCTTAGAAGCAGAAAGTAGAAGGCTGACGTAGCGGCTTCTGTTTATAGATCTATTTGGTGCGTCTATCTCCAAAACAAATGCTCTGCAGTTTACCCTCCTCTGCCTTCCATCTCTATCTTGCTCTCCCTCCTTTTTCCGCTCTCCACCCATTTCAAGATTTATTGCTATATAAACCTGAAGCTGGGAGGTCCCTGCTTACCTCTACTTCTTGCTCCCACTGTCCAACTATCTCTTCTGTGTCCCATTTTCCTACATTCTGCACCTCACTCAAGGAGCAAATTTCCCTTATGTGGGACTAATAAAGAATTATCTTACCAGCCTTCTTTTACCCTAAGTCCATCACTCCCATTCCATCCATCTGCCTTACCTGTTTTATCTTTCTGTATCCATTTTCACGTTTTTCCCCATTTGGGGAAGAACAATTCATTCTTTGAACCCTTCTGGTCTGGCAGAAGGAGCAAGGTTTCTGCAGGATTTTACCAATGGTACAGTGCAAGGCTGTGAATCTTTAAGTAAATTACAGAAAGATCATCCAAAGACTGCAAAGACCAGGATTAATAATTTTGATTGTTTTAGGTTAATGTCTCTAAACTTGTTAATAGCATACAACTGTGCCTGCTTTGGTGAAATAACAACTTAAAGTGTAGAAATGTAAGTTGTATTAAAAGAAAAGAGAAAGAAGAAAAAGCTATGCCCCATGGAGTGGAAATGTTTTCTTACACTTTTGTCTGGCTTCAGACCTCAGCAAAGCCCTCAGACTGCTCCAAAGTCACAAACCTCCTGACCTCAATATTCCTGGCAGTAATGCAGCCATTGACATGGTTAATATTTCATCCAACTTGACAGTTCAGAAAATGGTTATGCAGTGTTACTCATTTTCATCATGTCAGCCTTGGGTTTTTACTGGTTACCTCACATCACAAAATGGCTGCCTGATTGAAGGTGAAATCGTGTCTAGTTTATTTATGTAATCATTCACACCCAAATGGAACAAAAAGAGCTGATAGAGGAATCTGCCACTAGAATCAGTGAAAAAAATGTAAAACAGAGACTCATAATTAGGCAAGAGATGATAAGCCAAAAGGCATGTGAAACCCTGGAGGATCCCTGAAGTACAAGGGCTGCCAAATTAGCTGTCAAAGCTCAGAGTTTTCAAGCAAGCAATCTGTATGCCAAGTCTTTACCAACTCTAACCAGTTGTAGGGCTGTAACTATCAAGCAACAGCCCTGAGATAAACTAATGAGAGCCAATGTAGTTTCTTGAATAAATTAAATAATTCAGTTTTAGATAAGGTTTTACACTCACTGAGACACTTCGGAGACAGCAATATTAGACAACGTGATCATGGAATAGTAATTGTCATTTTTGTGTAAAGTTGACTTTCAAATTAGAGTGTTAATTATATAATTTAACATGCCCACTTCATAGAGCTGAATTTCAAATGATTTTGTAAAGAGTCTGTGATGAATAGTCTTGATATTAAGCAAATCAATCAAGCAGTAACATGACTGATTTTTCACATTGCTGACATAACCGTCTAAAATAATTACAGCAATTTACCAAGGGCTCTGAACTTCAATCTTATGCTTGGACCTTCACATTTTCCACTATGCAAGTACACACACACCGCACAGACACACACACAACTGAACAGCTGTCACTTTGAGATTTAGATGGATTAAACCGATTTCAAAGCTGTTGACAAAGGGCTTGTACAGGACACTGATGACATGTTAAGCAAGTGATGAGACAACCAAGACCCCAAATTGCACACAATGTCCCTTGAACATATGAAACCCAAGTGCCCAGAGAGTAAACTTGTGAGAAACTCTGGTTTATTTTTTGTTGTTACATGGCCGTGGGGGACTGAAAACAACAGGTTAGCACTGCACACCAACAAACACATCACTTATTTAATGTTCCTTGCTAATTAGCTGAAAAGGGGAATGAAGGGACACCACAGGCACTTTATCACACACTGTTTGATTGGTACTCCCTTTCAGCTTTTAATATATACTGTGTTCTTGTCTTCACTGAAAAATTTAAACAGCTTAACAATTTACTGTCCCTGTCTGCCTTGACTGCTCCATTCTTTAATTCATTCACAACTTTGTATACAACATTTGTTATCACTATTGCTATTTCATGTCTGTCTTTCTAGAATTGGCTAAGTAACAATAATACTCTTAATACAAAAAGCAGTAACATAATCAGGTATATTGGTACGTATAGAAAGGTCTACTGTTCTTAAATTTCAGCAACTCAGTTGAATCACAACCTTGGACTTTTTTTGAGAGTGTACTTTTTTCAGAGTATGTGCTATAAAAGATAAAAAAGTCTGGATTTCTCTCTACTGAGTTAGCATGTTTGGATAATATGAGTCATGATTTTTTTTATGTTTTCTTTTTTTTTTTAATGTGCAATTTTGTGCTTATGTTCAGGTGCCTGAGAAAAGGTTCCGTTTAAAACCTTCAGTATAACCTAGAAGTTTGGGGTAAAAACTTGTCAGTGCCCGCAGCCACACCCAACCCAGTTATAAATCCAATGATTCTGAATTACTGATTTTAATTAGACTAGGAAAAATCTGACTCTTTCCACAGAGTCAGAATGAGTGGCCGTCAGACAGGTAGACTGGCTGAAAAGATGTTGGCTTTTTGGACGGTCAGAGAGTCAAATAAAAGCAAGAGAATGAGACAGAGCAAAGATATGAGAACTGAGAGCTTGTTGTTGGATTGACAGCTGAAAGTAACTCTTGATAAGCACTTGTCCATAATGTTTTGGACGTAGAGAGAAAGTAACTGAGACAAGCAATCACAGAGATGTAGTCTGGTATTAGGCTGATAGCAAGGATGAATCAACCAAATGTATCTCATATGAGGCTTGAGTACATTGCTGTTGAGATGGATAATGTATGAAGTGAGGTATCTAGTGAAACAGACCATAAGAGACACAAAGGAAAAAGCTGAAAGAAAAGAAAAGCTGAAAGCTGTTATCACACTGATGTCTAAACACAAATAACCAATCACATCATTTATGAACCTTCAGTCCAGAACTGTTTAAGCTGACAGTTAAACAGGCGGTCAGTGATAGTGGAGTGCGACAGCCAATGCAGCCGGCAAGCTTAAGCTGTTATTAGGACCAATCTGTACTGGTGGCTGGAGGCTGTGATGATGAGCCACCAGTCCACAGCTTATTATTACCTCACTAATTACACTGGCTACCTCAGGCTGGCATCCCCAAGCCTGTATTCATAATCAAAGTGAAATTAAACAATTAACTGAATTAATGGTGTTGTGATGTACGTCGTGTCAGCTCACAAGAGAGAATGTGATGTGTGTGCCTTTATTTGTGCCTCTGTGCACATTTCACACAGTGAGGGGAGATTTATGAGGGAGACACTTAACACAAAAGCCAGAGGGACAATGCACAGGACAAGAAGATAAACAGAGTGAAATGAGCATAAAGTAAGCATCACAAATGATGTATGGTACATCTGAGGAAATGCTACAAGTGCTCACTAAACCACATTTAGAATTTTTTTTTTACATTTTTTTCCCTGGATTGTGATTGGCTAGGTGGCCAGAGGTGGGACAGGGACCAGGGGACTCAACTTCTTTCTCAAGCTCTGATTTTTCATTATGTACACAACTTCTCTGCGTGCAACCAAGTGCACCTTGATTTGTCCAGAAAGGTGCATGCCCATATTGAAAGGTTTTATACAGCATTTCACCCCATCTGTGAGTGTAGCCTTTCAGAAGACCTGTTACCCCTTTAAATCTTATACTGCTTGATTCTGCAACAGACAATCTGGTCTAAAAATCTAGTCTCTCTTCTTGTATCACATATCTTGACGAATGAACCTATGTTCCAAAATAACCAATTTGTCATTCACTCGTCATTTGAATGCAGTTCTGAATCTAATTTTGTGTAGCTCATCATTATTCCATTGTGAAACTTAAACCGTTTTCTTTTAAAAAGAGCTTTTTTAAATATGTGACTGAATGCCTTAGGATACTTTTGTCTGTAGATTTGAATTATATTAGTGAAATGCATATAACTAAAGTTAGCTCTAGGGCATTTTCATAGTGTATTATTAATCAGTGCATTACACATAATTATTGTGTCTAAATCTGTGTTTTTTTTGGCATATCTGACATCTGACAACATCACAATCTTTGCAACAGCCAAGATTGTTAGTATAAGAGCATGAATATGTTTATGTGTTAATCACTGCCATGTAGGGCAGCTATGAAAAAAAAGAAATGACAGTGCCATACTGTCATCTATCAGCAGTATATGTCAATTTCAATGCAAATATTTAGAAAACTAGACATACGGTACAAACTTTGTCCACATGTACATACACAAGCTTTCTAAAATGTAATTCAAACCCTGATTGGATTTGCAACATCAAATAATATATAGCTGATGCATGCATTACTCAGTGGATTAATATCTAAGAAGTGGACCGATTACTATTCTTCTGTGCAAAGGCCTGTTTCATCAAGCTTACATTAAAGTGAGAAAACATCAAACCATCATCAAACACTATGCAAACTTCACTCAAAGTCAGAGCTGTAAAGAAGGACTTTCATGGAGAGAAATGACCCCTTAATGTCACAGGAAACTAACTGAATAAGTTTTCAACCCAACATGTGTGGAGAGATACAGCAAACTATTGAGGTCAGTTTTATCAGTGCTTTTGTAATGTTGTTTGTGTACCACTGGTAGAGACTAAACACATGGAACTGAACTGAACTGAACCAAGAGACAAATAGGAACCACACTTTTGTTGGAATAACTGTCAATGTTTATCAAGGTCCATTTTTCAAACTTTATTAATAAATCCTGAAGTAGCACTCAGCATCTTGCACAGTGGCTGTTGACTGATGCAGAAAATGTGTCATAATAAAAGCTTCCACATCATTTTGCTCTCCACAACCATCATCAATGCACTTGAGAATTGCGGATTTTAATACTGCGCTACCAACAATATGCACAATGTCTGAATGGATTTCAGCAGGGTGTGTGTCCCAACTTAAGAATAAACAAGCTGAGGCTCTGTACAGTCGTCAGCCATTCTGTGTTACGATGTATATTCTGAATGCAATATGGTATTTGTGTGAAAACTGGCAATGGAAGTGGCAAGAGCTATTTGATTTTAAACCTAATGGTGTGAACTGTTACTACAGTTCATACTCTCAATGTAAAACTGAAAATTTTCTCATCGCGACGGGCTAGCCTTTACTGTTACCTGCTTCCATGTTTCACATAAGCACCACCGAGGAGAGTGTTTGTCTTCATTTAGCTGTTGTGTAAATAGATATTAGCAGATGTTGAATATGAACTGTTTATTTATAGTTATTTCCATTCATTTGCATATGAGTGCTTAATCGAATAAGATTTTCCGTCTGTGGTTGCATTTTTAAATGACGGAGTCCTGCACTAAGTGTATGGGATCAGGCCTGTTCATGCACACTGCCCATTGAGCTGGAATGATTCAAAGCACATTACATCTGTCATGCTTTACAAAGTGCCCATCGCTTTAAACAGAGTGGAAAGATAATACAGTGAAGCTTATCACACGCCCCGTTGAAAGTAATTAATCCAGCACATATGCGTTAGAAAACAGATGAGAGAGGCAATGCACAATAAACCGCGTGGAGCACTCATTTGTTGTTTGGCAAATTTGTTACCTGACGCTGTATGAGTGGGTGGTGTGTGTCTGTGTGTATGTGCAGAGGCTGTGGTGTGTATGAACCTGCACCTGAGGACTCATTTGAATGTTTGTGTGCATGTTCACATGTTGCCGGTGCCTCCATAACTTTGTATTTGTCCCTCACGTTTGTGTGGTGGTTTGTGTTTGCATTTGTGTTTGTGTTTGTGATCAGGCCGTCCTGGGAGTCTGTGGATGCTCCAAAATAGAGCACAGACAGGTGTGACATATTAGAAATTTGGTCCCGACTTGCGTAAGCAGACCACAAAACAATGAATACCCATCCATAACAAATAGCAAAACAGAGAGAGAGGGTGAGAGAGAGAGGGAGAGAGCTTTAGAGTGAAAAAGGAAGAGAATCCTTTCAACGGATCAACGACTTTCCAATTTTAACACAATTCTCATTTGGAATTCAGGCCGGAATGCAGCAAGATATTAATTTGAGGAAATCAACAGAGAAATTAGGTCACCTGTGAACTATTCATTTCACACAACCAAAACAAATAAGCAATTTGAAAAAGAGACGGAGGAAGTGAAGGGAAAGAGAATAAAAAGAAAATTATGTAAGTGCAGAGATATAATGAAAAAATGGAAGTAAAAGTTGGTTAAGATAGAGACTAGGATAATTTTGCAGACTAATGTACACAATGGATAAAAAAGAAAAAGACATGAGGGAGGGTTGATGCCAGAGAGAGAAAGAGGGTGAGAGTGTGAGATGGTAAATTGAGTTTCGAATTGGAAAAAGGCAGACAAGGGTTTTGTATTCATTGCAACACATCCTGAATGTAAGCTAATGTGAGCAACGTGAGGCTCAATCAGACTTTAAAGAGGGGAGTAGAGGTCAGGGTCACAGTTACATTTAGCTCATTTAGGTTGGGAATAATTGCCTTTTTGCAAACATATACAGACAGAGAGACACTATTAGAAACAAACAAACACACTTACAGACAGGATGCTGTTTTGAATAGAGTATGCAAATTAAATGCACAGTGTATTAGACTGGCAGGAGAGAGGCAGTCAAGTGCGAACTATGAAGCTGATACAGGCTAGGGCAGTATTGGCTGTACAGGTTAATGCGGTATTGACTGGTGTCCAGAGGGGTGAGGAAAGGGGCAACAGGGGGAAAAGAAAGCAGAGAGCACATATGTGTCAGTGTGGAAACCTAAAGTATCAGTATGCATGGATTTGTTTGTGAGAGTTTTAGAAATGTTGACTTTGTTCAGTTGAGTATCATCTTTTCTCTCTCTTTCTATCCAGGACAGTCCTTTGATCCTCCAGTCAGATAGGAATGTGACGGTCAATGCTAGGAATGATCAGGGACAACTGACCGGTCAGCTAACCGTGGGTAAGACGCAAACACACACAGACATCATACAAAAACATGTCCACACACTACACTGGGAGAAAAGGTTTTCTATTGAAAACAACCCTCAAATCAGATCATTTCTCCAAGACTCTCAGTAATATTGTTTTGTTTGTGCTTGAATTCTTAAATACATTTACCCCCTTCTGTTTACCAAACTAAATGCTATCTGTTTCCATTAGTGTATCTCACTGAGGCTGACAGCCCTGCTGTTGTTTCGACTAAATCATTTTTCCAAGCTCTTATTGGATTAGAGAGAGCCTAGTGTCCTACGAAAGATGTCACTCAGAGGACATATGACATATATTTTATGAAATATTCTTAATGGGACTCAATAAAGTATAAGACAAGAAAGTCTGTCTGCACTTTATTGCTTGACTTTGTCAAGTCTTCTCTGTATTGTGTTTATGAATGACCAGTGGTGAAAGATCACAGTCAGTGTGATGTGTTAAAATCTATTGGTTCTGCTTATGATCATAGAATTAGTGCTCTCAAGTGGGAAAATGAGAAAATTACAAAAACTAAATCTTGAATGTCAGAATTTTGGCAAGCGGGAAAAAAATAAATAACAGGTCTGGTCAAAGTGTTCAGATCATAAAACACAGTCTTGATGATGAAGCTGATTTGAGGTGTCCCAATACCACAAACGTATTGGGACATTACATTACTAAATACATTCTGAATACATAGACATTAATATGGAGTTGGAGTGCAGTTGAGCATTTGCGAGTTCACTTGAGTTCTTCCACACCAAATTCATCCATCTGTCTTTATGTACTTACTGCTTTGTGCACTGGGGCACAGTCATGCTGGAATAGAAAAGGACCTTCACCAAACTGTTGTCACAAAGTTGGAAGCACAGCATTGTTCAAAATGTCTTGGTATGCTGAAGCATTAAGATTTCCCTTCAGTGGAAGTGAGGGGCCCAGCCCAAACAGTGAAAAACAACCCCTGTCTGAATACTTTAGTCTATATAGTGTATGTTAATATTGCAGGAAGACAACCACTCCACCTTCCACCCACACACTAGATGAGTATACAACACACCTGTATATACCCAGTTCCTCTTGGGAATTGTAGTTTTAGTTCAGTTTCACTTGTTATGCAAGTAATACAAAAAACAGGGAAGAAATATAACAAAGACAGAACACATTGGATAATATAATAGTTAGAATAATAAAGGGGGCTTTGAAAGGAATCAGGCTTAAGTCATCACTGTTAAAAAAAACAAAAAAAAAAACAAATGAGAAGAGCATCTCAAATCAACAAGAGAAGACAACGGGGAAGGAAATCAGACGACGGTGAAGTTGGTTTACCTATGTAAATCTTATCATATGGGAATTTTATGAAGTAAATTATATTTTCTCCTTCCTTAATGTTGGCTCACACTACCTTGTTGTATAACTTAGAATCTCTTCTATAGACAAAGATGGGAAGATTATTAAAATCCCAGTCTTACACTGGTTCAGAGGATAAACTAGGCCACTAGGCCCCTGTATCAAAATGATTTTGAGGATAAATGTCTCAGGGGTAGAAGTGGTGATCCAGAAGACAGAGTAATTTTTATCTTTTAGCTTTTATTAGGTCTGCGCTACTTCCTTTTTCTCCTGAGTCGGTCACTCAAACCTCCTCTATATGCCAGTCAGCTAACCTGCAGCATGCTAACCACCAGTCTACACATCAGCCCACTAGCACCCAGCCTCCTGCCAGCCTAGTTAACCTCCTGCCAGCTCCAGGTGCAGGATTAGCTTGCCAGTGGCCAAATCTCCTCACACTGGCTTCCCAGCCTACAAGGTACCAGCTTGCATTCCAATTGATTAAGCGTGGTGAGCCTGTAGTCTTCCTGTGCTGAGTATACTGACTCGCCCCCCTGTCAGCTCAAGCTCTATCAATGAATAGCCACTGGTCTGCAGCTCCAACCCTTAAGATATCTAGCTTCTTGCCCGATGTCCACTCTGCTAATCCCCAGACGTCTCCTTCCTGGGCAATCCAGCTAGCTTTCATGACAGTCCCCCTAAGAAAGTAAAACTCTCAACGGTGTCAAGACTCCCTGTTCCATTTCAATGGTGTAGCAGTTGTCTGTAGCTGCCCTGTCACCAGCCTCCAATCACGCAGCTCTGATGGCCTTCAGTCCTGCTTCTCTATAGTCCTATGAATGTCCCACACTCCAGCCACCAGACTCATTTCCTGATCAGCCTCAGTCTCCAGAGAGGCTGCACCTCCACCCCTTCTGGAGCAGGTTTGTCTTTGCTGCCAGCCACCTGCCGAACCTCTGGAAGGTATCTGCCTTTGGCACCAGCCTCATGCCCAGCCCTTGGAGAGGTCCAGCCTTGCCTCCCGGTCCCCCTTGTCTCCTCATCTTCCTGCCTGTCCGCCAGAGTGGTTCCACATACTGATCTCCAGTGTGGCTTTGCTTGTCTGGTCATCCTCCATCCTCTGTCTGGTCATTTTCCTGCCTGTCCTCCAGAACATCTATGCCAGTCTGGTTGTCCCCCTGCCATTAGAAGACCTGCTTCGTGTATCTGTCTTGACCTCAGGCCATCTACCTGAGGTCTGGAGCTCTGCTTCAATCCTCCCCCAGGCTGTCCACCTCAGGTCTCCAGCTCCATTTCTGCTTTGCCCCAGGCTG
Source organism: Scatophagus argus (assembly GCF_020382885.2). Lineage (NCBI taxonomy): Eukaryota > Metazoa > Chordata > Actinopteri > Scatophagidae > Scatophagus > Scatophagus argus. The sequence goes on along the minus strand of NC_058494.1, from coordinate 10,866,960 downwards.
TCCACCTGAGAGTTCCTGCTCCACTGCTCTTCAGTCTCCCTACATCCACCTCCCTGACCTTCTGCATGTTTATCAACTGCTTGCCCCTTTGGATTTGTTTTGACTTCCTTGCTGATTTTGTTCCCCTTCTCTATCTTTCAGTGTTATTTTTTAGGTATTAAATCTTTAACCTGTTAAAGATCTACCTTTTGTCTGGATTTGGGTCCACAGTGTGTTGACCTAAACTCACCAGTCGTGACAGTGGTGAGAGAACAGATTCATTCTAAAAAATAAATCAATTTGAAAATATTTGAGAATTCATAGAAGGGAAACACCAATATAAACTCATTATTTGAGAAGCACTCATTCATGCCTCCCAAAAATAAATTTGTGAAATAAAAAATCCAAAAGCCTTCTCCCTTGTTTCTGAATAAGATGACATTACTACCTCTCTGGCTGGACCTAATCACTTACAAGCTTACTGGCAGCATGAGAAACATTTTCATATTGTGATATAGTATATGATTTTATGAGCCACAAAATGCCACAAGCATGTGCCTGGGGAAAATGTTGCTGCATGTGGAAATTAAACATGAGATGCATTAAATTTCATCCGTTCCTTCAGCATATCTCAGCCTTTCACAAGGTTTTCCCTGGAAACATTTCAAATTCAGAAATAATTATTTGCTTCCCATCTAATGCCTTGAAAACAGAAACAAAGCATTTTTTGTTGCAAAACTAAAGCATATTGATTCACCAATAAAAATAAAAAAAAACACCAATCACCAATAAAAAGCAATATAACACATCCACTGGCCCACTGAAGACATTTGTAATTTATTCAACCATTGAAGCATGTATGGGATAATGGGGAAAAATAAGCAAACTCATTTGTTGTGGTGGTTTTTATGGAAATTAAAGTCTAACTCCATAGATGTGATTATGAGTGTTTGATGATGATGTGAGATTTCAGGATGTGTCAGAGACAGAAGATCATTGCCAAGTAGCATTTACAGTGTGACAAATGAGGTGAATAATATTTTAAAGTAGAAGGCTCTTCTTCACTGTCTTGTTTGATGTGAATACATAGATCTCTACATGAGATCTTCATGTAGAGAGTGGTCAGGCATTTCTAGTGTCTTCATGTGCACATGCACAGTTTTTCCCTTTCTGAAACTTGGAAGGTTTGAAATCCCTGACAGCTCACCTCCTGCTGTTCAAACTCCCTAAAGCTGCTTTCCTTACCAAGAAAAGCACTTTAATGCTTATGTATGGCTGATGAGCGTTTGCCTGCGTGCCGATCTAGCAGTCAGCAGAATCAGTCTGTTTGAAAACTAGACAGCCTACTGCAGCTATGTGTTATATGTTAAGCTCCCGCAGCATGACATGGTGGGTGCTGTGTGACCTAACTTGTACAACTGAACTTACACTTGCACATAAATACTGACTCTAGCTGTCACACTCAAACACACGTTACACACAAATTCTCAATTTGTGTTTCACTTTCATATTTTCACACACCATGGCAGCTGCAACTTTGGGCTAAAATTCACAAATAGGAGTTAAATCACTAACCACTTTGTGATGTATAGGCACACAGACACACAGGCACACATACATACAGATACAGACACACACACATACACACACTTCTACTGCTAGTGTACTGCAAATTATGCACACACGTTTCTTGTCAGGTACGTTATGTTGATATTCAGCGCATACAAAATCAATATACAGTATAAACCTACACAAAAAATGCAGAACGGTCATATGGGTTTTGGAAGAAAACATAATAGATTGTGAGTATGAAACAGTCTGACTCCCAAAATATTAATCATTCCAAACTAACATGCCAACTTCCAAAGCTAATAGGGAACTGCAACTGCAATGGATTCATAAGATTCCTTTTAAATCTCTTGCTGGTAAATGGTAATAGGTAATAACTTTTTAAATTGGTATGTAAAGCTGTACAATGACAAACTGTTCATTCTGGAAGATGCCATACTAGTTTGGGAAGTTTGAAGATACACTATATTGCCAAAAGTATTCGCTCATCTGCCTTTACACGCATATGAACTTTAGTGACATCCCATTCTTAATCCATAGGGTTAAATATGACGTCAGCCCACCTTTTGCAGTCCTGGCTTTGCTCTAAATCTTCCCAAAGGTGTTTCATCGAGTTGAAGTCAGGACACACTGGTGCGCAGTTATGTTGGAACAGGAAGGGGAGATCCCCAAACTGTTCCCACAAAGTTGGGAGCATGGAATTGTCCAAAATCTCTTGGTATGCTGAAGCATTCAGAGTTCCTTTCACTGGAACTAAGGGGCCAAGCCCAGCTCCTGAAAAACAACCCCATGTCATAATCCCCCCTCCATCAAACTTCACACTTGGCACAATGCAGTCAGATAAGTGCTGTTCTCTTGGAAACTGCCAAACCCAGACTCGTCCATCAGATTGCCAGATGGAGAAGCGTGATTCGTCACTCCAGAGAACGTGTCTCCACTGCTCTAGAGTCCAGTGTTGGCGTGCTTTACACCACTCCATCCGGCGCTTTGCATTGCACTTGGTGATGTATGGCTTGGATGCAGTTGCTTCACCATGGAAACCCATTCCATGAAGCTCTCTACGCACTGTTCTTGAGCTAATCTGAAGTTTGGAGGTCTGTAGATATTGACTCTGCAGAAAGTTGGTAACCTCTGCGTACTATGCACCTCAGCATCCGCTGACTCTGTCATTTTATGTGGCCTGCCACTTTGTGGCTGAGTTTCTGTCGTTCCTAATTGCTTCCACTTTGTTATAATACCACTGACAGTTGATTGTGGAATATTTAGTGTCGAGGAAATTTTGGAGTTGTTGCACAAGTGGCATCCTATCACAGTACCACGCTGGAATTCACTGAGCTCCTGAGAGCAGCCCATTGTTTCACAAATGTTTGTAGAAGCAGTCTGCATGCCTAGGTGCTCGGTTTTATACACCTGTGGCCATGGAAGTGATTGGAACACCTGAATTCAATTATTTGGATGGCTGAGTGAATATTTTTGGCAGTACAGTGTATTCAACAACCAATGCAATACTTACTTTGCAAACTAATCCTATCTTTTTAAACCAATTTAAAAAAAATAAATAAAGCACTGAAATTGTCCCACATGTCCATGTTGACATGTAGAGATCCCTTATTAGTACACTTTCAATAGGGTAATAAATTTGCTACACAAACATGATCAGCATACATAAACAGCATGATTTGAAAAATACTAAACTCTGAAACCATCTGGTTTAATTAGCTGTGTGATTACATCTCATGCCAATTTAACAAGCATATAATCTGAAAAACGTCCCCAGAAATGAATGCTACTTAGTGTTTGGACTTAGGTAAAACCGGTAATTTGGACTTCCTTGTTCCATTTTTTTCTCTCTTCAAAATAATTCTACAGAAGTTATTGTTTCTTCCAACATACCAACCAAGTCCTTTGCAGTCCACTTTACATTTCACTGAAGCTGTGTGTGTAGCAGTTGTAGCCTGTAATACAAGGTTCTAATTCAGTTCAATTCAGCAATTTCTGGACAAGGTTCCAGAATGTTCAGGCATTAAAAGGGCCCCCAGAATTCTGACACACCATGTGAGAAAAAGAGATTATAGACCTCACAGGGGGCTCCCTTGGTCTCCTGTTGCTGCCTCCTGTTGCCTCTTTGCTGACTCACCAACACATTTAACATGGACACACAAAAAACAAAAACTACACACTCCTTTAACTTTCTTCAGAATCCCCGCTGGGATACTCAGAAATCCTTAAAGAAAGATGGTTACTTCTCAGCAAACACTTGAACATGGGAAGAAGAAAAGTTGCTACTCAGTAAAAGTCATTTGTATTCATCAATGAAACTCAGAAAGTCACAGCTTGCTCTAGCTTTTACAAGTAGGTACAGGATTATCATGCTCAGCAGTATGGAAAGGTGAAATGTCCACACATGTTCGGACCATTACATTTACATAGAATTCCAAGACACAACTATACCATCTTACACATGGAATGGTAGAATAGGTGTTAATTTGAGCTGGTCTTATTGCTCTACCTCTTGACAGTTTATTTGCATCAACATACAACTTATGAGAGTTTAATTTTTACTTTGGTGGCAAGAAATCCTACAGGGTGAAGTCAAAAAACTGGAGCATTCATGTTTTCCAATGACTTGTTAGGGAGTGCTCACACCTTTCTATACTCAACTGAATATCACAAGACGTAGAAAAATAGAAAAATATACAGACACACCTGTACTAACGCTCTTCTGCATTTACCTTGTGTTCCCCTAAGGTCCGATCTTTCAACAGACAGGGCCTGAGTACATGTGTTGTCCTTGGGCTTCCCATCTCATTTTTATTGCTCTCTCTCTCTCTTTCATCCCCCTGTCCTCCTTTCCATCCTCCCCATCGCTGTCAGCTCGTTAATGTGAGTGAGAACCTGTCATCTTTGTCTTCTGAATAGCCAACCATAAAGATGATGAGTGAACTTGGAGTTTTGAAGCCATAACCTTTCACCTGCCTAGGTGATGATATGATGTCTCTGCAGTGCGAGGATCATCTTAAAAGGATAAAAAAGATGTTCTTGTTAAACAAACATTAGAAAACTAAAATGCTGATAAAATAACATAAACTTTATATTTACAAGACATACATCTACTTATAGTTGTCCTATAGTTGCACACAAAATTAAGTTTCAGCGTTTCAGGTTGATATCAAAAATACTAGGTGTCCCCTTAAATTAAAGCCTTGAATGCCTGTTTCACGTATAGTAAATGCAGCAAAAATACAGTAATAAAAACAAATTGTTTAAGCATGAGTAACTTGGAATACCACAGAGCATAATATTGACAAGTGCTTAAACTGGCCAGCTCAATTATTGTTCACTGTTTATTTCTCATTCCCAATCTCTTTACCTGTGTGTTCATCTCTTGGCAAAGCGTGCAGTCATTACAGCCTGTGCAAGCTGTGTGTTTACGTTCTGGCTGTCTTATTGACTTTTCATTTTTCTAAGTGCATGGTGCTGATAATGAATACACTTTCTCCCCAAGTAGTAGAAGTATTGGTAGCACTCATTACCCTTGTTTGTGAGTGTGTGCATCTATTTTATGGTTGCAGTCTTTTTTTCCTTTTTTATTTTTTTCAAAATGTAGCCTTTTCAAAGAAGCCAATTGCATTCTGGGAAGAGTACAATTGTTTGTGAGTGTATCTGCATGCGTGTATGTGTTAGATAGGTTTGATTTTAGGGCAGCGAGAGGCTTATCCACTCAAACAAGACCTGCCCTGAAAACAATTCGTCCAACCTTTTCATCCTTCATTCTACACACTCACACACTTTACCCCTGTCTTTCTTCTGCCCCTTTCCCTGTCACATCCTGTCTTCCCCCCATGCTGTTGTGTCATTTTTGCCTTTCACTCCCCCTTGTTTTATTATGCATGCACCTCATCTCTTATTAAACCAGTGAATCCCCTGCTGACCTTGTTACCTTCTCCTTAACTCATGCTTACATTTATCACTTCATTATCTTTACCCTCTTACACTAATTACCTTCCCTTTTATCTATGTAAAATCATTCACCTCAATTCTTGTTCGGCTGATGTATCCCAAAAAAGTGGATTATCAAAGTAGCAAAATTAGGGGACTGAACTGCAAAGACCATAAAGGGTAATAATGGGTGGTTAATGATTTGTGGTGAACGTGGGTTGAATTTCCCCAAGAGAAAATTGTAATCACTTTTGGGTGGGTTTATAGATTTATAGTTGTAGTAATGTAAGCATTTATAGAATTTCATCAAAATTTGTTTTCACTCACTCTCAGAAACATGGCATTGCTCCTTTAAACAGTTGAATGTTGGCTAAAATTGGTTTCTGATTAGTGTGCAGAGTGAGCACTTGCAAAGCCTTGCATAAAATTCAATTGTTCCATTACACACAGTCTAATTATGAATCTACATCTTTGCAAATCCCCCTCTGAGAAACAAATGATGTACATAACAATCATATTTCACAGTGATCATATTTTCAGCTCAGAGAGATCTTTCTGGCTTGATTTGGCTGGCTGACAAACACAGAAATGCCAGTCTTGTCTCTCCCCCTCATCCAATCAGTGAAGTTCAGACAGCACATCTTCCTCTTTTTATACTGCCTTGCTGTGATCAAATCAATGATTCTAATGAGGCAATTAAAAATACATACAGTTGAGCATTAACAAACTGGAATACACTTAAGGGGCCATCAAGAGCTCAATAAATGCATGGATTTATTGACATTGTTGTCATTTATCCTTATGACTGCACTGTAGTTGCACAAAGCCTAATTGCCTGCACACTGTTTCACTATCACTTGTTCATGTGTGTGGGTACGCTTGCCGTAAGGTATGGATTTAATGGACCATATGAAATCATTCATGTGCACCAGTGAAATATATGCTTTATACTGGTTGGAAACAATAATAAAATGACAGATATAAAGTCCATCAAGCATGAGAGCATTTCACCTGCCTCGGGTATTGCAGATATATCCAAAAAGGTTTGCGTGTGTGTGTGTGTGTGTGTGTAAAAAGCTAGAGAGTATTTCCTTTTTTCCTTTTAATAGAGCAGCTGCCATCCTATTAATCAAAGCACTTTGAAGTACCTTATAAGTGTCCATCACTGGAAGTACCCTAAAATATCTCACATATGTGGTTAGTTCCTGTACTGTAACAACCCAGTTGTTCACTTAATCACAACACAAGCATCTGAATCTTAACACAAGATAGAGTCATAGGCAAAAGAACACTACAATAATACAAAGTGCAACCGAATTGCACTAAATAGAAACTTAAAAGAAGAAAATGCCATTACTCACCTTTTAGTCCTTTTATGAGAGACATTCATTCAATTTTGTTGACATTTCTGAGGAGGTAGTTTGAAGAATCGCATTCTATTGTAAGGTGTGCTTTCTGTTTTATCCACTGTCTGTGGGTGCATCACATTATGAGTACTGGTAAATGTTTTATCTTTTGATAAAGTATTGAATATACTAAAAGCTATAAGATCAATTTACTACAATAAGTGCAGAGGATAGAATTATATGACCATGAACAACAACAATCTGTCTTTCTTTTAAGAACATTAAAACATCATAAAAATGCTGTTCATGACATAAGTCAGCTGAGAACACTGTCACCTTCAGGCCGTAAGGAACACTTTATGTGAGTTTATGAGCTTGAAATGTTTGCTTACATGAAAGCAGAAAATTGTTTGCCATAAAGCAACAGTGTACTGTCAGTCTCTCCTACCAAACAGCTTCATGTCTGCACAAAATCACCCTGTCAGAACTAAGAAAAGTTATTTAAAAAAAAAAAACAAACTTAAATTTAAAAATAAACCATCCAACAAAAAAATATATTTGCTCTTTCCTCTGAGGCCAATCAAAAGTAATAATTGTTATTATTTCTTATATGTTATAATGTGTTAAAGTGAACCTTGAAAACCAGACATTTACAGTTTACAACCAACAATTTAGTAAGCTGACAAAAAGTTTTTCTTTGGGACACACTAACAATGTTATATAGTATGTTGTTTTTCTGGGTTGTGTTAATAAATAATGCAGAATACACCATGGTTAAATAATCTGCCACAAGGTCAGAGCAATGACTCAGTATTCCTTAAGGCATGTATGGAAAGCAAACATTTCATAAGTGAGTGCATTTTTAATAAAAAAGATAGAATGCCCAAGCTCCCTTCTTGACTCGCATTCTGTTTTGAACACTATAACCCCTTAGGCAGTACTTCAGTGTAATGCTTACATTTTAGACAACTGAAACCATATTCCAGGTGGACTTTCAATAACTACAAATAGGGGGATATGTTAAATGAATCTTTGCAGCTGTGAGTTGCAGAGTACAAGCAAAGTGCACTGAATATTCATTTTGTGAGTTAAGTCAGATGTCATCTGTGCTCTGCAAAAACCATTTAATGTGAGCACCACACTGCCTGCTGTAAATTGGCACTAGGGTTTTATTGCAAATATAAAAGGTCAATTAAAAAAATGTCTCAGTTAAGGCTCACTAACTCATATTTAAATGCAAGATTATTATCTCTTGCAGCTTGCATTTGCCATGACTTGAGGATATTAATGTAATTATGTTCACAGAGGCATGTAAGTCACTAGAAAGCCATAAAGATCAGATATACCCTAGGCCATGAGTTCTTCAACTTTTCCAACAAAAGGAACAACTACACACTATCATGCATGTGAATAGGAAACTTTTGCCATGTTTTGATGTCTTTTTCCCAGGTCATGTGATAAAGATGATTGGGTGTGAGATTGTGGCTTGTCTGGAGGTTTGATGGGCACAAAAACAGACAGAGAAATTGAGTGAGGAACGTTTTTCCCTGCTCTGAGGGTTTGGTCTTATGGCATGGAGAGCCATGAGTGACATGTCATAATGTGCACCGCTTGGCCTGCAAAATTTGAATGAAAGGAAAAGGCTACAAGAGTCACAGTTCCTTTTCCACTTTGTTTTCTTTTTGTATGTGCACATTTTATGTATGTGCATGTTTTTCTGACCCATCACTGATCACTTGAAAGTCAGACTTATGCAGACAGCATTACAACATGAAGTTAGTTTCATGAGGTAAGTTCACCATTTTAGTGGGGCTTACATTGTTAATAAAACATTTTTCGTAGACCGGTACAGAAAGCAGATTTTTGTTGACTAGTTCAGTCTAAGTTACCACACATCTATTCAGGCCTGATCCTGGCCAGGTCTTTTGCTGTATATTTGTTTACTGTGATGTACACAACTGCAGCCCATGTCAAATTTATCACTGTGACACAAGCTGCAGCTGTTTACCACTTAAAATACCAAGCTAAGATCTTCACTGGGGTGAAGTGCTGTATGTGCACGGTATTCACTGTAGTCAACATTTGGCTTCTCAATGCACAAGTCAAAAAATGCAATCTCTTGCTTTAGGCTACTTGAGTATATTATTCATGGTCTTGACCCAAGACGACACAATTTCAAGGTGAGCACTGCGAAAATCTGAGTTAGATTTAACAGGGGAGTTCAGCCATGTGGAGATCATCTAGAGTGAATAGACACTGAGTCGACTGTTTGAGCTCTGGTGGTCCCTAATGTGCTGCCACAGGTTCTCTCTATAGCTTGTTTTGTTGACTTTCAATTTAATATTTTATTCTCTATTTTATACGTATAATATGTGCTGCTCGGTATCCTTGAACATCTTAGCGCTTTATGTCCCCACCTTCTTCCTTGTGAATTGATAATTATCATACTTGATTTAGACTTATCACATTACCTCTGAGTTAGGGTAAGGTTCTTAATAATAAGCTCTACTTTTCTCCTTCATAAAACACGCTTGCACAAAAGTATAATCTTAAAACTAGGATAAGCATTTTCCTTTTTTTTGTCACTGAGAAACCCAAAGCCTATTCACAACTGCAGCAGTAATCTGCATGCAGACATTCATTGTGATGGCTGTGCTGCACGTCACGTTGCCTAGACAAAAGAACAATAAAAAACAAAGACAAGGGAGAGAAAAAGAATGACAACAGACTGAATGAAAAATTCTACTTGGGATGCACAATGCAGGACTGATTCGAATCACATCAAGTATTTTATTAAGATTCCCCTTAAAGAAAAATCACCCAGTTGAATTCGAGCTGAGTATTAAGAGGAGGGAAAGATAATAAAATGAAATGAAATTTCATTTGTTGAGTAAGGTTTCCCATGTTCATTTCAAGTCAGCCATAAGGGGTAATATGACTAGACTGTGTATTTAAATTCCATAAGAATATGTACAGCTATGTGACACAACATTTGCCTGTCTTTTAATCTCGCCATTTCATTTTCTCTCCATCCCACAGCCCTGACTCCCGAGATCAGGTTGATTAATGCAGATGACAAATGGCACTCATTTATCTCTCCCTCTGTCTCTTTTTCTCCTCCCTTACCATATTAATGACTGTAATCATCTCTAAATAAATAATTTGTGTCCCTCAGTGCATGAATCTCAACCCCCCACCTGTGGCAAATTCAAAAGTTGGATTAAAAAGTGCTTTGCAATGCAGTTTCTTCTTTTCACCCAAGTATTTCCCTCTACTCCCTTTCATATCTTCTCCCTCATTCATCCTTGTCTGTTTGTCTGGGACACCTTGAAGAGATTAAAGGTGTGTTGTGGTGCAGCAGAGGGCCTGTCTCTCTCTTTGACTGGTAGAAACACAGCAATGCACTGACCAGCTTCTTTCCTGCTGTTGCATCATGGCCATGTTGCATGCTGTTTACTTTCAAAGGGCCAATATAATACAGTTGCTTTCTCTCTTGCCCCCTTCTTTCCATCTTTTATTCACTGGCTACTGGTGCCATGTAGCACTTACGTTACAGTTTAGCTCCAGTCAACTAATTTTGCAAGTTTTCCTCAGAACTTGTCAATCAACTGTGTGTTTGTAGTGTTACGCATGAGGAACTAGGTTTATTGAGTGTCTAAGGTTCCAAGATGGACTCAGGTTGGTGTCTGTGGTGTCTTTCATCAAAGATAGATGCAAGTCAATACATCACCTACCAAAGCCTAAATCAGCATAAGTGAACATATAATCTAATCTTATTCTTGAAAGACATATTTAGTGAACAATATTGGCAAAAAATGAAAGTACCACTGGTTAGGTAACCTAACCCTTCCATTTATCAGGGGCCCATAACAAGTAACAGCACAAATATAAAAAACACAAAGGTTCACTTATGCAAAAATGGAAAGGTTGGAAATAATGAACATGAGAGAATAGCGCATTTTGTACATCTCACATGCTTGGTTTTGATAGCTGTTAACTTTCACCTTCAGTTGATCCCTTGCCCTTGTGTTGATTGCTCAGAACCACAAGGGCTCACTGGCTAATGTGGAAACAAATGCGCTCAATAATTTTCTCAGTGGGAATGAAGCATTATTACCCCCCACCAAATAAATAAATTAATAATACTACACATGTGCCATGCATTGCGTAATGCTTGCACAAATCCCCCCTCAGGAATGTTTTCCCTCAGAACACACAAAAGAGCCCACTAGGCTTTTGAATATTCATTAAATTTGACATTCTAGACAGGAGGGGAACTGACAAGCATATCAGCCTGACTCACTCAACAAAATACTCATCTTAATCCACTGATAAGCCTTGCCATATTTGAATAACTAATCAGGAAGTTTAGTGAGTGAAATCCAGTCAAAGCCAAGTGAGAAAGTTTTTTTTTTGTATTGTTTCTACCTTTAAAACTGCAGATATGAAGAAAAGCCAAAAATTGTTTCTACTATTCACTCTTTCTTTGTTTTGATATTCTGAATAAAGATGCAAGCATGGTCTCATGTTTACAGTCCATCCCTAAAGTGTTGTGTAGGACACAGTTCTGCTTGCTCACTTTCAGTCATCTTTGTTGCCGTGATTATTATAATTATTAAACACACATATATGCATACACATTCATTAGTTTGCATACATGAATAAGAAACCTTCCTTGTGGTCACATCACTAAGAAGGAGAGTTAATTTGCCAAGCATGTTTGTATGTGTATGTGGGGATTGACAATCATTGGAGCATGGCCAGTGGAAGGCTTCATGCCAATCTAATCTAATGGAGAATTTGCTGCTCATGTTGACTTGAGAGAGATGTCAAAAACACTTTAAGCAATGTCTCTTTTCAAGGATTCTTTTTTCCTGCCTGAAGTGTCAGTGCCTCTTTTGGTGGATTTGGCATCCAAACACTTTCATTTTGTCCGTAAGTGTGCATATGGACATCAGACTGAGAGGAAGTTCCCCAGAGCTAACATATTTCCAGCTGGTAATTGTGCATGCGTGTGTGTCAACATGTGGGCATCAACAACAAGGCACCCCAGGTGCATCTCAGGGAGTTGTGGCACAGCTTCTGTTAATCTGGCACATAATGTAAAAATAATTAATCATTTGTCTCGTTCTTTCACTTTGTAGACAAACTGTGCATATCGCCCAAGTCTTTGTAGCTTAGTATTGATACAGTTCTTCCTATGAATAATCTACAAAGTAAAGACAGGGAATAGAAGTGAAAAAAATAAAGATAATTGTTTATTAGGGCAGATTATATGTGATAATTCAGTTTTTTTTTTGTACAGATTTTGGTGATTGGATTCTAGATTTTATGATAGAAGATCATCTGCCCTGAGCAGCAGCAAGTTAAATCTCCCCGTGGAGTACAGTCGCTGGTCGCGGTGGCTGATGACTCTGCTGACACTGACAAAATGATGAAGAAGGTGAATCTACCAAGACTGGGCAGTGATCGGGAGTTGAAGGGTCATGCATAACAGCAGAATGAGAATACTAAAGGCTAAGAGAGAGTCATAATTAAAAGGACAGCAGCAAGATGATGAGAGAGGCTAACAATGTAGGTGTGTTGCTGAGCTAACGGATAGATAACTGATAAGAACAGCTGATATCTCAGTTGACAGTCCTAGACAATGACGGCAGGAAATTATGGTGGCCTAAGCGTTCAAAAGAAATGTTTTCCCAACTGAACTTTTGCTATAACTTAATTTAAGATTAGTTAGATAAGTTAGTTAAATTAGATGCCCCTGCACATTCCATTATTGGAAAGATCCTTCCCGGCCACCTGGTTTGGCTCCAGAAAGTATATTTTGCTGACTCCTGCTGAAGAGGCCTCAAATCTCCCTAACCTTTTAGTCTAGACTATGTGGCTGTTGAATGGACCCTGCCTGAAGTTTCCTGGCTGTACGTCTATTCATAAAAGGTGAAAAATGATTTAGCCAATGGCCAAATCCAGCCAAGCATTAAAAGCAGCCAGAGAAATCTTAAAAACAGTCATAAAATCCGCATTTAACCAGTGCAAGGACACTAAAGCTTGAGTTATATGACCTCATCTTTTACTTAAAAGCTGTAATGCTACATTTAGCATATTGCCAGAATTTTGACCTAAGGAAAACTATAGTCATTTAAATGAGACAAAATATGATCGACTTTCTCCACATAGCAGAAGGACAAAAGCTGCTTAATTTTAGAACAGTTTTTGGCAGGAGAATATATTAGCATTCACATATGCAGATATGCATGGACAGGGATGTATGCAAAAACTATTCAAGATGACACACATAGAGAACAAATAATTACATGAATGTCACATACTATTTCACACACTCCTGTGATTTCTAATCTCCTGGAGTGTGAGAGGAGGATACTGAGGGAAAGAAAGGTGAAGGCGGTGGAGAGACAGAATCACAAAGCACACTGAAGCTGACTTTAATTACAAATTCATCTCGACCTGTTTGTGAAAATCAGCCATGCATGCAATGTTTACTTGGCTTAACCAGACTCTTTGTACCTATCCCCTGATCCTTTCATAGTGTCCTCTTGCATCATATCCCATCACTGCTAGAAGCCCTAATTTAAAGACTTGAATTAAGAATACAGGACACCAGCCCTTTCTAACTTTATTATGGCCTCAATGGTTTAATGTGCAGAAGTGAGAAAGCTACAAAGGGACCATTTTAATATCTTTTCATTAATTACAGAATACAAATTGGAGAACTCAGAATTCTGTTGAAATGTGTAGAAAGGTTAATAAATAGTTTCTTTTGTTTTTCCTCTGATCTTCAGAACTTGAGTTACAAGAACAAGAAGGGGACCTCGCTAACAGAGGCAGAGTTATTAAAGGTGTGATGAAAGGAACCTATAAATACATAAAAGTGACCATCGGAGGCAGACTGGTTTGGGAATCATGCTTCTGGTGGATAACATTGAGTGGGAGACATCAATTAGAAGTACATTCTCCAGCTTCACTGTCCAAACTGACATTGATGTGCCTCGAACATGATCAAAACCTCCACTATTTCACTGGAGTCTCACAAGGCTTTAATAGCCAAATCCTTGTTGTGCAAGTGTATAAAATTCCTGTTTGGTTTCCACCAGTTGAAGAAAATATCCGAGGGGAGTATATGTCTTGTCGCTTGTTGACAACTTGGAGTCCAGTAACTGGTGGACAGGTAGAGTATCTGTCAGAGCTGCCTACATGTGGTAATAAATCTGATGGCAGTAATGAGACTGAATCAAAGCAGTGAAGTTGTGAGTCATAAAACCAAACAATCAGCTGAAGGACATTATAAAGGCTGCTAGCACTGAAAGGAATTGCAGTCAGGTGATAACTCTCTGTTACTATGAACAAACCTCTATTGTACTACATACAGTTATTTGACCTATTTTTATATAAAAATACTGATTATGGCTTCTTAACAAAAGCCCTTATGGCTAATCTTCATCTCAGGTATTTACCAGTGTAGCCACTCGGTTGTTTCTGTCACAGCTTGATATTATATTACACATCTTGATAGACTAATAGTAGGTAATTGATGAATAGGTAAACAGTAAGTTGGATAATGTTGTTGGTTGCTTTGGGCCCTGGGTGCCCTCTAGTTGTTTATAAAAATCAGGTAAGGAGGAGGACTTAAAATTGCAACCATCACATGAAAATTCATGGGCAAAGTAAAATGAAAAATAAAAGAAGAACAAACCTTTGGAGACAGAAGTGATCAAGTTTGATAGTGTGGAGACAAGAGGTGTTTTTACAGATGCAAAGCAGATTGTAGAATATCACTTGTGTTACTAACATCTCATAGGACAACCAAGTAAAGAAAATTAGATTCGCCACTTTTTCCTCAGTGCAGATATTGCAAAAACTACTGTTAATGACCCTTAACATTGACCACTGTGTTCAGCTGGGATATGGAACTATATTTGCTTACAGGGCTTGGTGTGATTGTTGAGCCTTCATTATCCTAAATTAAATCAAGTGCTAGTGTTTCAAAGTGGCACTAAAGCAAACCCAGTGCTGTAACAGCGTGGTTAAAATGTGCAAAAGTCCAGATCTGACTCAGGACTTGAGCCATATGCAGTGTACTGTGATGCTTGCTCTCTCCAGCACCTCTCTTCATTAGGGAGATTTTTTGAAAGCTTTATTATTACTGAAGGATCTGGGTAAGGGAGACACTTGTGACAATAGAGGAGATCCTGTCATGAAGTGATTATTTAAGTCAGTGCATCAATTAACATGTCTGCCTAACGAGGAGCCCTGTTGTTATTCGTGACAGCAGAATTACTTTGGTGTTATCAGTGGGAGAGACATTTGTAGAATCAAATTAATTGATCGAAAGCGCTTAATTTACACAGAGCCAAAATTAGCTACCTGCAGATTGCTAAAAAGATAAACCAAAAAGATCATTGAGTTATTGTTGGGCAAACCACCCCTCATGTTTTAAACAACCAACTGTGTAAAATGTGTCTCATGATGGGATACGTTTGACACGGTAAAGTTATGTAATTTAAAAACATATAAAATTTTGTTATTTATGCTGCAGAATATTATTCTTTCTATGCTTTATTCTTTTGACTGCTAACTGGGATTCAGAACAGACATTTCAGAAGCGACTTCAGCTATGTTAATACTGTCTTCCATTACTGTAGCTAAAGACCAGATAATTTTAAGGTAATTTTTCATGCCTTTGTATTAGTATGAGGAAAGCCTGACAGTGGCTTTGGTATTTAAGGGATGTCGTCTACTGCCTGTTAACAGTCATGTTGTCCTCTATAACCTCTACAGTATATCCCATACTACTACTACTCTTCTACAACATGTCTGAAATGTGTCAGTTATACACAAACCTTTAGATTTTTTTTTTCACATTCTTATTGAAGCTGCCTTTTTCTCGCTGTTTCAGAATCTTGAGAAGACAAGAAGACATTTTTCTATGAATAAAACAAAAATCATTGGAAATATGCTGACCTGCACCCATGTCGGAAATCTGCACTCTGAGCTTTATTATAGGACAAGAGTAGAACAGCCAAAGAGGACTAGCTGGATATCTGAGACAGCAACTAGCACAGCACATCCTCAATTTAAACCAGCCTCACTTTCTCTTTATCTCTCTTTCTCTTTTTTTATTTCTTTCTGCCCTCACACCATACTTCTCCCATTTCTAACTGTCAACTCCCTCCATCTCCTGAATCTTTGCATGCATTTGTAACACACATACACACACCTTGCTTGAGGGTAAGCCTTTCACAACACAAATTTCAGTTGCTTTTTTTTCCACACAGGTGGAGGAATCAGAGGCTTAAGGAGGGAAAGATAGACAGGATAAAGACAGCGAGAGAGAGAGAGAGATGAGAAAAAGAACTTAATCCCAGATTGATGGCTGCTAATAAAGTTTGATTATTACTGACAAGGCACTCTGGGTTTCTAATTGACACTTGTAATAGCCTGAGAGCCCAGACAGTGAAGGAAAGGGAGAGAGAGGTGAGAAAGAGGCTTTTCTTTTGCCTCAGCAGAGCTGTACCAGCAGCACATCACAGTTCAAATTACAAAATGAAGGGAAACACAGGCAGATAAAATGAAGTTAAGGAAAAGCATGTTGGTGATTTGTCAGGTTTGTCAGGAGACTGATCAACTTTTCAGACCTCAATGCCAACCTTTTCTTAAAAAGGAACTAGCAAACAACTCTTCTAAATATTTGAAACAATGTCAGTTTGTCTGTGCAGCAATTGGCAATGAATCATAAAGGATGCACATGTGTACTCCTGTATTCAGTTAAAAATAACTAATAGCCAAAGACAACAGATTTTGATGCAAATTCTGTTAATTTAGTCTTTTTGTCATACATAGTTGTTTCCACTGAAAAGAGTGAGTAAGACGTTCATGTGTTACTGCAGTGAGAACATGAAACATCTCTCTAGTGGGATGGCACAGTAATGTTGCTCTAAATGTACCTTGTAACAACACAGTTCTTGTTATAATATTAGCCAAAATATGTCTACTTGTTTTCAAGTTCTCCAGTGTTTTGCTTTCTTTTGATTTTGGAGACATTGCAGAGAGAGGAAAGAATGAATTCTGAAATAGGGTAGGAACAATGTCATTTGTCCATTTATTGTCCTCAACATATTCTATATTTGTTTTGTCACTCCCTGCATTTCTCTTCAAAGGATTTTTTTTTTTTTTTTTTTGTCCTCAAGGCAAAGTCATAACGGGAAATGTTCTCAAGTTTTACAGGACCTTTAAAAACTCCAAACAACGCAGTCCTGTCTCACTATTTTCTTTTGTTTATATCACTTCACTTCTGAGGTCCAGGTTTCATAACTCATTAGATCAATTAACATTATTTTCATACTGGAAAAAAAAGACATATTCCATTGCTTGTTCTGTGGGTTATTCTAAATGGGACCTTGTTCCGCAGACTTTTTTTAAAAAAAAAATGATTCTACTGATTATGTATCAGAGTGGATCACCTTAGTTGTCCCAGTATCTGTACTGCTATTGCCCTGGCGCCATAGAAAAACAAAACTTAGAGATACTAGAGTTGAAAGTTCAAATCTTTCTGTGGTCGTTCAAGCTAAACCTTCATGCACTAATGGCTCTGTAAAGACCTTGGTATAAAAACATCTAGCAGATGGTACCTTTTATGTACTGTGAAAACTCACAAATTATAACCCTCTCTCTCTCTCTTTCTCTCTCTCTCTCTCTCTCTCTCTCTCTCTGTCTCTCTCGCTCAGGTTCAGAAATGGTAGAGGCTCAGTGTCAGAGGTTTGAGGTGAGGAGTACAGATGGAGAAAGAGTTCTGTTCTCAGCAGATGAAGAAGAGATCAGCATCGGCACTGAGAAACTTAGAGTCACAGGTAAGGAACTACACAAAGTACTGTATATACTGTACTATATACTTAAAATAAGCAGCATGGCTTTCTGCAAAAGCTTCCTGTGTAGTTGTTGACTTTCTTGCTCTTTTGATTAGTTTTTCTGTTAGTGTGTCCTTGGCTTGTTTGTCTCTTGCATGCATGAGACAACACCCTGTCCTGCCAATGTTTCACACTATTCTACTGATCTACATTTGGTGGTAACACACACACACATGTGCAGACAGAAAGATGTGAAGACTGTTAGAAACAAACGTGGATGTAAACAATTCTGAATTTCAAATAATAATAAAAAATGCAAATGTTTTATAAGGAGAGAAATACATTCAACACATTTATTGGTGAGTATGGATATACTCAGTTGGCTTTGGTGAGCAACACTGTATGTAAAAATAACTTTTATTTATTGACAAGAAAACTCCACCCTTTAATATTTTGCATCTTTAATGATGCCCCCCCCATCTCTCTTTTTTGTGCAGGGCTGATTAATTGGTTAGGAGCTCCATGAGGCAACGCATGACAGCTTCATTATCTGACGCCCAGAGTCACCTAAAATGAAATAAATTTTGCATCCAGATATCTGAGATACTGCATAATAATAGTAATCAGATCAGTGAGAGGTCTAGGCAAAGCCAGGTCAGTGCAAAGATGAGTGAAAAGTAACTAAGAAATGATATGGGAAATTGCCCATTGTGGGCTACAGCAAATTTATTTCACTTATTTTTTTACTTATTTTCTATCATTAAATGATTAAATGATCGAACAATGTCTCCAGACATTCTGTAGTAACAAAGGCTTCACAGCAAAGACCGCATAGCTATTGTGGAAGTTTGCATGTAAGCCTGCTGTTTATGAGAATCAGCCAATGCTGAATCAGCCAGAAGTCAGAGCCATGGCAGCTTGTGAGGGGTTACTAGCGGGCCTGATTTTGAAAGTGAAAATATAAACCCAGTCTGAATGGTGTTGGTTTCCAATGTACTGGCTCTACTTTGAAAACACTTGATGGGTGTTGTATGCCAGGACGTGTGCCATCTAACAGGCTATGACAAGCTCATAAACTTTCCATGTACAACAACAACAACAGAGTGCTCAGGCGAGTAACTCAGCCTGATTGCTGTAAATATGCAAACGAAACCCAAAGTAACAGTCATAAACTGGAACAAACAACTGGTTAACAAAGTGAGAAACATCATTGTGTTTTGTAGGGATGTGCAGGGAGGCCTGTATTTGTAACTGGGTTTGTATTTGTTGAGTCAGAGGAATTACTTGCATTTATTTGTATTTGAATAAGTGGAAGCAGGCATAACAATGCATTTTTGTGATATTTGTGGGGGGTTGGGTGGATAATAGGATAGTATGCTTGAAATGCAAGTGACTTAGCATCTCTGTGAATTTACATACTTTGTACAATTTACAGATCATTGACAAACAGCCAGTATGTTTTAAAATATCAACTGCTTTGGAGGTAACCTCAAGAAATAATAGTGTATGCAGCAGTTTCCAAAAAAAATAAAATAAATAAATAAATAGATTTACACAAAAGCAGTTTCTCTCAATCATCACTCACTACAAGCATGTGGTGTCTGTGTCCCTATCTTTGCTGTGTTAGAATGTTTCAAGGGGTCAGCCATGGTTGTGGCTCTTAAAATGTAGTCTCCTTCCCTGCTGTCTTGGTCTCTATGTCTCTCATAAAGAGATGCAGGTCTGTGTCTGTGCAACGCAGGCAGGCTGAGCAGAGGCACACAAAACCTACATTTTGACTGTACTTAGACAAAATCTGGAAGGTTGTGCAGAGGTTTGGGTGTATTTTTCTTTAGGAAGCAACAACTGTGAAACAATCAGAATAATCTTTATTTGCTGTCTAAGTCACTCAACCACTGATGTTCTCTCAGATTTGAGCACTGTTGAGCTGAGTGGGTGAATTGTTTACAAACAGCAACCAAAATACTCCAACCAAAATATATTTTTTGACTTTAACTAGTGGACATTGACAACATAGTAACAATGGAGCTAACTTTTCTGCAACAGAGAAAGTAGTCAAATAGTCTATGCAAATCCAAGTGTTGATGGGATTTAAAACAATAACACAAAAGATAGAACTAATTCTACACTGTCAACAACAAGGCCAACAGGTGAATCCTAGACAAATCCCTTCCCTGTCAAACAAGCTGCTTCTTCTAAGTCAAAATATTAGCACAGCAACTTTGCTAGAACAGCCATAACTAATGTATAGACTTACTGACTGAGTAGTGAGCACGGTGTGTTGGTGGACTTGCAACTACGCTGTCAGAGCAAATTAGCTAATCTCCTTCTACCATTCAAACACACTCCACTTCACATGTTGCAGGTATTTTGCTGAAAAGAAATTATTTTTAATATAGTTGTTTAAAGTAGATATTATTGTTTATATTATATTATTACATTATATTATCTTTTGCTTTGCCAAATATTGTATTCCAGTTCAGCTTTAGCCCTAGTGTAGAGATCAAAATACAGCTGAGATCATTTCATTTGAGCTTTTCTTTTTTCTTTGGCAGTTTCAAAGACACATTTGTGCAGTGTTGAGTGGGCCTTAGAATAAATCAGAGTTTAAGGTAGACAAATGCAACAGTGCTTTCGAAGTTTGGGTCCTTTGGAGGTACAACCGCACCTATTTGGAGAAACAATCTAAATAACCGTTTAATATCTGTCAGACTGCCAAAGTTGCCTCTTGCAGTATTGAATTTGTAGCAGTGCTGAGTTTACAACAGGCCTTCCACAGTCTCAGCAGGAGCCATATCCAGCACTTTCCCTAAGCATCTGTTCAGCGCTGCAGGGTTAAACACTGCATTATATCAGAGCCAATATTTTCCACAGGACAATTATGCTCATGTATTAGTTAAGTATGTTTTGGATGGTAAAGCAATGCCACCTTGGTGACATTTTTTTAACATGTCAGAAACAAATATTGAACATAGGTAATCAGCAATAAAAGATGATATGGTTAACCACATGAATTGACTTTGTTAAGGCCAAGGAAGGACTACTACATTTCAAAAATATATTCATCATTAACTTCCAGTGTGACAAAGGGATTACATTTGTACTGCAACATTTGCACAGTCAGTTCCTCATTCTTCTCATTTTCATGCTACTCCCAACTTTGGTGCTACATGTTCCCAGTAAAGGTATTCCTACTGGAAACACTGTCATATTTTAATGTAATTTGTATGGTGTATGGATATTAGCACGGGTGCCGCCTCATCCCCAGGAACAGAGTTATGATTGCAATATTGTCCAATATGTGTTTTTATTTCCTTCATCTCAGCCACTCTTATCCTTGCTACAGGGAATGAAGGCGTAGTGTTCAGCCATTCAGTAGAGACATCACATGTGAGGGCAGAACCCTTCCAGGACCTAAAGTAAGTAACCTTAATTATTTTTTATCAATATGTGTGTGTGTGTGTGTGTGTGTGTGTGCGTGCGTGCGTGTGTGTGTGTATGTCAGAAAAGCAGTCTGGCACACTCACAAGCAGTCTGGC
This sequence comes from Scatophagus argus, assembly GCF_020382885.2. Taxonomy (NCBI): domain Eukaryota; kingdom Metazoa; phylum Chordata; class Actinopteri; family Scatophagidae; genus Scatophagus; species Scatophagus argus. Next base: position 10,845,726 of record NC_058494.1, on the reverse strand, counting down.
ACACACACACACAAGTTCCCCTTGTTAATATTTTAGTTGGGGTGAAATATTTATGAAGTGTATGTTCCTGTGAATAATTACTGAGACAGTAACACCACAAATAACAATTGGGAAAAATATGTTGTGTAATATTTTAAGTTACTGAATTAGCTAACTAGCCAGTCTTGCGGGACAGTCTGCTCCTCAGTTGTAATCAGTGCAGAAAGAGGTGTGCTGGTGACTGGCAGTGTGACAGTCTGACAGTCCTGAGAGAGAGAACAAAAAGAACAACAAACCCCCCCCGGACTCCAGTGTACAAGGGTCATGCTGTTACCAGGTGGAACTTTCCACTGACACACGCACTTAAAGCCATGTTGTGCCAGATGTTTGCTCAGTTTACAGAGATAGGCCTTTATTAGTCCTGCGCTGGGGAAATTCACAATTCCTGTTTACATGTGGAATAGAGTTTATGGTTTATGCACGTTTTATGAGGACCACATCAATAATGCATTAAAGGGGCATACATAGTGTATAATAATTCATTCATAATAAATATGGTCAAAAACATATACTATATCAACAGTCACAAAATATTATAGACGTGACTTAAAATTAATTATAAGATATGTAAGAATGCATAATGAATGCATTATAAGACACTATGAGTGCCCCTATAGGGCTTTATAGATGTGGTCTTCATAGAACACATTACCAAGTTGATTACATTTTTTTGCCTTAACTTGTTAGAAACTGATGTGAGAACAGGGTCTTCTCAAGATAATGGAAGGTTTATCCGTAATAGTTGTAAAAAGGGTAGAAAAGAAAAAAACAGTCTGAGCCTGAGTATGTGCACCACAGGCAGCTCCTCAATTACACTGACACAACTCAGACTTCTTCACCTCAGTTTGATCTATCATCACCTTTAATAGCCTACTGTAACAACCGCCCAGACTGCTAGTTCTCCTGTCATTGCATTTAATGGACCACACCAGCTAAATGTCTTCTCATCCCCTCTCCTGATATGTGATTTGAGTGTCTTTCAGGTGCATGTGCTGTTCTCATGTCTCAGCCTCACTGGGGTGTTATCAGACAGCATGTAGCTGAAGTAGCTTTTGGCCAGGGAGAAAAACACAAACATAAAGAAAGGAAGGCAGAGGGATGGAGGTAGAGAGATAAACAGAGGGGAATTTGAAGAAGCGATAAGGCATAGTGGGAATCAAGATGTGTGAAATGCTCTGTACAAGGAAAATGGGGAAGACGGGAGGAGATATAATTGAGTGGATTGAGGAAGAAGAAACAGGGCTGGGGTGACGAAGAGGACGATTAAAATAAGAAAGAAAAAAGACAGAGGGCAGAGAGGATGACAGAGGAAAAAAGCTCAGAAGGAAGGAGTGGAACTTAATGTATATAAAAATAGATTAAAGAATAGATTAAATCAAACTCAGACTCTTTCAGCAGATAATAGCATACAGAAAGAATATGAATGTATTCAGGTTATACAAAATAGCCAGTTCCTTCTGAGCCAAGTGGAAAACATGAAATTAAAAGTATGGAACCAAACTAGACAGAATTTTTTAAAACCAAAAGACTTGGATTATTGTTAAAACAAAGTTGTGAATGTTGTGAGACAATGTTTCTGTGGACTGAAAACGCCACATGACATTCCAGCTATTATCAGTTTTTAAAACTGGAAGACTATGTTGGTTACTCAATGCTCTTCTGAAGTATTTAATATAATATTCAAATAATTGAATCAGTTTGCATTAGAGCCTGACAGCTGGACTATAAACCTTGCCTGATCCCACACCTTTGATTCCGTCCATTCCACTGAGTTGACTGATTCACCAGGCATTGTAACATGAAACAGTGGTCTCAGACAATCCAGTGAGCACGGCTCAGGGAACAAGGGGTTGTTCAGTGATTCTAGCCATGTGATTTGCTAGTCCTGGGTTTGAATCCAGCCTGGGGCCTTTGTCAAATGCCTTCATTCTCTCTGCCTCCCTAATATTTTTGTTTCCCTTTTTTCTGTATAATTTCAAGAAACAAGGTGGAGGAAAAAAAATGAAAGAAAAAATGTTTTAAACATAAAATAGGTTCAGAAACAGAGAAGTTGAAATTTCTTGATGCAAAGCTATGAGATCGATGGACATAGAGAGAGACAAAGAAATGGATGAAAGCAACGCAAAATGAGCTGGGAAAATAGGATTTCATACACTCTGAGGGATCAAAGGAGACAAGTGGGGGGAGGCATTTTGAGGAGTTCGTGCATTAGATGGAGTTAGCTGAAGGAAACCAAGAAGTGATAGAGGGAGGTGTTGGGTTAGGAGGGGAAGGAAATATATAGAGAGAAGGCGGAGTGAGAGCACCGGGTCAATGGATGGGTCAGTGCAGATAAGCAAGGCAATGAAAGACCTGTGGTGAAGACCTCAGGTGAAGAAAGAAAAGGAAGCTGTTATGAATTGAACACAGCAAAGGCGTTTGGGCTGGGGGATTTTTCTCATCAGTTTTAACAGATTTAGTGTCATTAACACCTATGTGGAGTGACGTAAAACAGCTAAAAGCACTTAATGGATCATTTTTACCTGAATCAACTGAACTGTCATCACAAACAAGACTGTTAGAGCTTAACATCATGGATATATTGAAACAAATTCTACACACATTCAACCATCACATCCACATAAACATGCGTACATCTACACACACGCACACAATCAAACAAATAATGTAAAAACACAACATAAATGTACTGTCACACCATCTACACATAAGCACAACTCATCCATTAACTGCACAAACACACACACACAAAGAATTTATGCATTAAAGCTCACATTGCAGCATGAATGAAGTGAAACCACTTACCACCTCACACACAGCATATTTTTGGTGCAACCTTAAGAGTACATCATGAGCAGAAAGAGATACACACAAAGTGAAAGCTTCAAACACACATTCACATACATTAAACTGACATCTCAAACTGACAGCTCAATGAAAACTGTAAAAGAACAACACTAACAAACAGACGATTAGATGCTTGAAATACTTACTCCTCTCTGTCTTCGGTTATTAGCAGTTAAATGGAAAGGAAGGAAACTGAAGAAGGGTCATCATCATGATGTTTGTTTTTCTCAACTGAGGTATATTCACTATGAATAAATATTTCACACTATCAGCACCAACATTATGTACATGTTCTCTCCTCTTTTCCTAAGTCACACGCACTTTATTCAACCAAGATTTTTAATCTCTTTGTGGTTGGAATATTTTATCTTTCTATCTGTCTTTTTTCATATCTTTGTCCTCATCTCTCTGTTTTCTAACTCTCCTTATGTACACACTTTTCTCTTTCTCAGTCTCATTTTGTCCACATGTGCACTCCCTTTTTCTGCTATCCCCCCCTCTTTTTCTGTCTCGTTATGAAAAGTAGAGCGTTATGCAGTGAAGGTAAATGAGACATGTAATGAGCGGATTGAAGTCCATTTAAAGCTAATGATCTATCTTACAATTTAACAGTGAGGAAGAGAGAGAGGAAAAGAAGGAAACAAAGAAAGATAGATGACACACACATAACATGAAGTATGGGTCAAGAAATATCTATCATGAAAAATGTTGTATTGGTCCATCTATATCATACATTCTGTAGTTACTGGCTAAATAGACTCTATTTTTATATTTTACCATTGCAGATATTTGTAAGTAGTTTGGCTTTATAGTGTGCTGGGAAACAGAAGGAACAATGCAACAGTTCAGAGTAGGTGAAAGATTAGATCAAGCACTTTCTGGTTGAAACACTAACTTCATGGCAGGTGCATGTGGAGGACAAGCAATGACAAGTTAAAGGTCAAATATGGGAAATTTTGAACATAATATAACAGCAAGCAACTACTTGCCATGTGAAGACAGCACTCTGCTTTTCTGTTCTTTGCTTTGGTAGCTGGGCCAGCTGTGTGATAGATCTTAGTGCATGTGAGTCCCTCCCTGTCCTCATGTATGTTTTTTTTTTCTTTGTTTGTTTTATTTGCACATTGCGACCAACAAGAAACTTCATCTTATTACAGCTAGCAATACACTTATGCAGTAAGAGAATGTTGATTCTAAATGTATCGGCACTGCCTAATTTTACAGATAAGCCTGTGTGGACACAAAATGTCATCTGATTACAAACTTTCTCATTTGATCTCAATTTGATCTTTTGAGCCACAGGCTTGTAGCTGAACTACACCATCTCTTGCACTACTGCAAAATGCAACTAAATCAAATATGTCAGCTTTTGCATTTCCTCTGTTCTACTAATACAGAGTAACTACAGGCAGGACTGAAGTCATGTAATCTGCCAATCACAGTGACCAGAGTGGGTTGCAGTGAAGATTTTTGTCAATTCAGTTCAGTTCAGTTCAGTTCAATTTATTTATATAGCGCCAAATCACAACAGTAGTCTCATGAAACTTTCCAATTAGAGCAGCTCTAGACCAAAATCTATAATGATCCCATGATCAAGGACTTGGTGACAGTGGCGAAGAAAAATTTCCTTCAAGTATGTGTGTGTGTGAGTGTGTGTGTGGGGGAGGGGAGTATATAGACAGAGATGCATAGCAACAGCAACAAGGTATTGCAATAACAATGACAGTATTAACAGTAATGATTTTGATAGTAGTAGCAGTAGTAATAGTGCAAATAGTAATAAAGCTGGTTAAAATTCTTTGGAAGTGTTGTCTTGGATAGCAGATGTCACTGAATCACAACACAGAGTTCTACGACTGGTTTGTACTTGTCGCATAGAAATAAAATGCTCAGTAGTCTGCTTTCCAGAGAACACTCTTGGAAGGCTATGCTGTGCCTTTTCAAAGCCACTGCTGTGATCGCCACTGTAAGTCGTGTTCACACCATTCTGCTTTTTTCAAACTGCTTTTCTACTTTTAAGTGTACAGGGAGTGGCTGGGAGGCAGACAGAAAGAAGTCACTTTGGAAAAAGTGCTGTGCCTGGCATCTTTTTAAGCAGCACAGTTCAACATCTCAGATAGGCATTCATGACAGTGACTGACTAAATAATACAAAACAAGAAGCAGGGATTGACAACACACAGGCAGCCAACAATAAATACAACAAACAGACTAAAAATGAAGGAAGTAGCTGTAGAAAAGTTGGTAGATTATGTTTGTGAAGCACGTAAGCAGGCTGTTTTTTCTTTTTGAGTTTGAGTAGCTTTTGCAGGTTATAGAAGCAGAGACTCCAGAGAGTCACTGTGATAACAAAACTGCTTTTCATTATCAGCGCAACATGTGACTGAGGCAGCACTTTAAGTACAAAAACCACAGCGATTTGTAAGCTGCATCAGGTAGACAAGAAAAGGAATGGTGCAGGAATGACAGTATTTTCTGGTTGTGTTGTATTAAAGACAAACTGGTAAACAGATTGTCCGAGAAGATAACTTAGTTAGGTTTGGGTGATAACTGCTGATCAGCAAAAAGCAGGCATCACTAGTTGATCAATACATGAATTAATAAATATAATTACATTTCCAGGTGATTTGCATGAACATGAACAGTACTGTAAAACTGCATATACTGTTATAGAAGATTTTGTTCATGTCAGATTTGGTATTTGTGTCTTGTCAGACAAGGCGATTGCTGAGTGTTTCAGTGATTGTGTATGTGTGTGTTTGTGAGTGTGTCCACTGTGATTAAAGGTTCAAACTTTCTTCAGTATTTGTAGTTGGAGAGTAAACTTTGAATTATGTTGTTTCTTGTGTTTTCTCTTTGACTGACTGTAGTAAAAAAAATTAGTGCTGGCTGTTCCTCATCTTTGTCCCCCGTTACTTGCTATTCATTTGACAGTTTCACATCCTGTGCTGTGAAACATGCTCATGACTTTTTATTTGAGTGTGACTTTTTAGATGGGAACATAAAACTTTAACATAAAAGCATAAACATAAAAACATCACATTTTGTGCTCAGTAGAGAGAAAAGAGAGAGACACACTTCGTTTTCTGCATCTTTTTTCTCCATACAGCAGCAACATTTCACATTACAGGTATGAAGTTCATCTTATATATTAAGGTCACCAAAAGGTCAAAAACAGAGAGAGGTCAAATAGAAAACATAGTCATCATTGCTGCCCTTTAACACAGCTAATGGCTCAAAGTGACTCCAGAGGATGACATTAACTAAGGGGTCAATAAGACGCCTCCCTCAACTGGGCAAGGAAAACCTTCCAAAGGATTAAGTGAGATGGGATACTGGAAATGTCTTGGAAGGACAGCGCACAAGAAAGGACTGTCTTCCAAGGAAAATTATAAGTACTGAATGGGCAGTAAAAAATAGCAAATTAAAGATGCAGCAGCTCAGAGTAGATGGTCAAACTGTGAAATAAAAAAATAAATACATAGTCAAAATGAGTCAGAGTTATAGTGCAGCAGTCACCTTGACCATAACATGTGTAATCTATCATAATCCAGTGTGCCATAGGGGACACACTGCCGCAAAAAACAACAGCAAGGAAAAAGCACTACTTTGACAGAAAAAGCAAAAATCAATCGACAATTAACCAAAAAAGTTTGTGTCTCACACAGCAACACGGTGCTGATGCAAGCGGACATTGGGTTACCGCAGGTCTCTTACTTCATCTGATGCTTGGCTCCAAAGCAGAGAGAAGCAAGCTGCTGCACAGTCAATATTTCCCTGTTTCTATCCACTCTTTCATCCCCCCCCCCCCCCCCCCCCCCCCCCCCCCGTTCTTCTTCTTCCAAGTCCTGGGGTCATGAGAAGGCTCCCTGGGGAGTGTTAGCCCTAACACAGCAAGGGCATCGAAAAAAGATTTGTGCTGTGCACCCCTTCCTCCTATCCCTCACTTCATTTCTATGTATCTATCTATCCTTCCATCTGAGAAAAGAAAGAGGACTGCAGAGGAACCCTATCAGATTCTGGAGCAGAGGAAAGGATTTTATTCAGAAAGTGTAGGTTAAAAAAGTGGGCTTGGGATAACAGATGACAGATATAGAATGTTATCGTTTAGCATCCATTAAGCCCTGCGCAGGCACAGATATCACTGAAGTTTTGGTCTGACTGCAGCTTAAAGAGAAGAATTATCTTTATTTTATGTTCAGGCAAGGTTAAATATGAATCTACGGAATTTGGAGATTTTTTATTATTCTTTAAGCTATGTTTGTATACCTTCTAAAATTCTCAATTATTTCATAGATTTCCAGAGATTTGTTCATCACACTATATACAGCTAGCTGATAAGGTCAAGTTTATGAAACGTCACAAAAATTATTTGTGTCTTAAACTGAATATTGAGTTGTTTAACACCTATATGACATATTCTACAGGGTACTGTCAAGCAAACCAGTTTTAGTTCCAGTTATTAGTGGTTCTATTTGTTTTTCACTTTGAGGAACTCTAACTGCTTTATGCATCTATCCTTCCTCAAGTGGAAAACACCCAATGCAGAGCAGTGAGAATAATTTATGACTGGGAAAGTGTTTAACCCTCCCTTCCCTCATCAACTAGCACCTCAGGGTGCTACTCTTAATTAGGACGTGTGATTTCACTTTTGTGTTCTTTATATTCCTGTAGCCTTTTTTTTTCATTACCATCTGTGCTTTATACTCCTCACACTGTGAGATAAAAATCATTACAGAGTCGAAGGTGAATTAGTTTTTGTTTTTGTTTGTTTGTCCTTCCCTCTGCAGTATGTTTCCATGCAAACTGAGCCAGATCCCACAGTGAGGTCAACCCCTGAAAACAGCTTTGGCTGAGGAAGTTTGTCTGTCTTTGTATATTTGTTCTGTCCTTCTTATTGACTAATCTAGCAGTTTTTAGTCCTGATCTCATGGAGGGCTACTGGCTTTTCTTAGTGGGAAGGTAATTCATTAAATGTGTTCACCTGCTGCCCCATATGTATAGTGACGTTAGATTTGTAAGGGAATCATTCTTTTTGAATAACAAGAGGAACAAGTTAACTCAAGCTGCGAGCAGAAGTGAATCACAAACCCTTCTTTTGTATGGTGCAGTCCGAGTCGTGTGTAAGAGCCAAATTAACCTCTGACTCACACTCGCTGAGTTGGAGGGGTAAAACTGAACCAAAAGAGACATTCATGAGATGTTTCCCTGACTGTGGGTGGAAAAAAGAAGCTGACAGGTTTTCTCATCACAACAGCCAGCAGCTTACTGAAAGCTTACTCCACATTGTTTTCTTCATGCCAGCCTCCTATAGAATAAATTAACATCTGTAGTTTTATGATTCTAAATTTGGATCAAAAGTTGTTTTACATGTTACTCTGTAGTAGGTTTATACATGACAAGAGTACTAATACGACTTAATAGCCCTGGATCCGAGGAGTTCTTCCAGTATAACCCAATTACAGATTATAAAATTAAAATTTTACAAGTCCTTGAAGGAGGGATTGTGGAAATGATCCACCCTGTGGTCTGTGTTTTCCTCTCACCGACAAATCCAACCATTCACCCAACTAAGCCTCCAAACTAAAGTTGATGTTGAGGTCATAAAAAATCTTTAATTTGTTAATTTTTTTTAATGAAAAGAATTTTAACAATGTTTTTTTTTTCTTGAGAGTAAAAAATATGTGATTCTAAGTACGTGGCATGCTCATTATCTTGAATAATTAAATGGCCCAAAGTCAGAGGTTCAACAAATAATCCAAAGGGTATTTAACCTTCACATTTACATTCTGATTGAGCTTACACTCCTAAAATGTTGAGTAGAAACGACAATGTGATCTAAATTAGACCCACTTCCCACGTAAATTTTGGAGGAGTTTCAGAGCAGAGTTGATTTAACCAGGTTTTCCTGTGAGCATCCAGATGGAGGAGCATGGTGTGGGATGGCAAAGTACACCACCTAATTAGCTCATAAAAAAAAGAGAGCAAGAGCCTGCCCCTAGCTGTTTTTGATTAAAAAGTTGGGGTTTGTGTCAAAGTAATTGGAAATCATTAAAATTTAGAATGAGCCACAATCTCTTTGAACTGTGCCTTTGGGAAAAGCTTTTCTTCACGCCAGAGTTCCCCTTAAAGAATAGCAGTTCACCTGCATGATGGTTCACCTGCATACCTGTCAACTTGATACGATACAAGGATTGATTGCAAGTTGTGCAGAAAAAAACTTGTTTTCTACGTGTCTCTCCTTCTTTTCATTCCTTTCATGCTTTGAAGAGTGATCACCACAAGCAGGGCTGTCTGTTGTTTCCCATGATTTTCTATCACATACCAGAGTTGTCACATATCAGGCAAACCAAAGCTTATACACTTCCCTATAATTTGCTCTCTAGCGATTGGATTTTGGATGCATCTAACACCCCCCCACCCCCTTTTCCTTGGTACAACAAGGACAATCAGCCCTGCCCTGCTCAGTTTGGTCTCTTATTGATTAGACACACGGGGAAATCATTGAGAACAAAGAGAATGAGCAAAGCCAAGCCAACTACAAGTGAGCATAGTTATGGGAACGATCCATAATATCTGAATTTCTGTGTGTGTGTGTGTGTGTGTGTGTGTGTGTGTGTGTGTGTGTGTGTGTGTGTGTCTTTTTCTACAAATTGAAGCAAGCATTTGTTCTAGATGCGAACATTTGGAAATAAGTGCCCTAAAATTTAGGGAGACAAGCTGATGTGATAATGATGTGGCTTTTGGGATGTTTCCTTGTCCTGATAGTAGCTGGTTACTACTGGGCATTCCAATTTGAATTTATATTTTTCTATAAAACACAGCTGTGCTCTGTGAACTTGGTCTCATTCCCAAGGCATTAAACTTCGCTGTTCTTTCGCATCTCTTTGTGTGTTGTATACAGATGTATGTTGTATACAGAGGCAGAAGATGTCCTTGTGCTTCTGTGCCACATACATGACATTCACCAAGGAGATTGTAGTTTACATCCCTCGTGAAACGAAACACAAGTCACAGATGTTTTCCCTACGTCTCTCCACATAGCTTTTATGCCCATACCAAAGTGCTGTTTCATGTGCAGTACCTGTAAGAAAAGCTTTGTGGCAGGAAAGCTTTTTGCGTTGACCACAGATGTGAAAGGGTACCTTGTGTCTCTGGGTGAGATACACAAAAGCGTGACAAAGTGTCACATTTCACCTTTCCTATAATCATTGTGAATGTCAGGAACATTTGTTGGGAGTTTGATTTGAAAAATTGCAAGGGTGAAACTGATCTGATCTCAAAGCACAAAGAAAGAGAGCACCAGAAACCATCTAGGGCTAAAATTATGTCTTGTCATGAACAATTAACTAGCTGGATTAAAAGCATACTACAAAGGATTGCAACAGTCACACAGTTTAGGTTTGGTTTGTGAACACAAAGAATTAAAAGTTAAAATGACAAAAGGTATGGTCTTATAGTTCGGGCAAATCTCGAGCAACAGTAAGATTAACAAGGGCTTTTCTGTTATGTACCTGTCCTGTGGACCAGAGATGTGCTGAGTATTTGTATTTGTATTGTGTTTGCTGAGATAGGACATGGCTGTGTTGCTCATGATGTATACTTGTGGGGGGGTTGGGTGCATACCAAGACGGGATGCTTGAAATGTAAGTGATTTTGTTTTGCAGATGTTGATGGATGTTTAACATCTTTAGCTGATCATAGAGGGGTCATATAGTGATTTTTGTTCTTTGTTAATTAGCTGACTGAGCTTTGGTACACTACCCCAGTAAGCTCTATATATCATTATTCTGTCATTGTTTGTCTTTGCCGATTATTGTTTGTCTTTGTTAGTTATAGTTTATTATCTGCTGTTTATCACTAGGTGCTGTTGTACACATCTTGTGGGGGAATATGTGAAAACAGCAGTAAACATTCAACAGTCTTGCCACACATCTGTTCCTTGAGTGAATGTAAGTGTGTGTGTGTGTGTGTGTGTAGCTCTTGTGTGTTTTTGTGTGTGGGCTGCAAAGATAGACGGCTGTTAGTATCAGATTTTACGACAGAGCCAAATTTGCCACTGTGGATAAAGTCTATTATAAAGGGCCACAGGCTGTTTTGGCTAGACACTGAAATCACAGCAGATTAATAACAATACCAAACACAGAAATCACACACACAGAGACCCACTTACAGATATTTTAATTCCTTGTGTGCATACATACCTCCTAAAGCAGCAAACAGTGCTGTGAAAATATGCCTTCATATTTGAAATTTAAGTTAAAAGACATGAGAAATGTGCACTAAAACACCCTGACAACGACCATCCACTGATTTTACTTTTATACATTTAAACTGGCTTTGAATGAAATTTGAGCAGGTTGTATAACTTCATTTATGAAATCTCTGCTATACAATATTCAGCTAATCTTGTCAAAGGTCATATTTTTGTAGCTATCAGAATACCGAGGGGGAGAATGGAAAGAGAGAGAATTCAGACAAGAGGCGAGGGGTTAAGAGGAACAATGAAACACTGATAGGTTGACTATGGGAGGACAGGCGATGAGGCATAGAAAGAGGAAAGCCCATCTTATGATTGTCTCTCCCCCCGCCTCCCCAAACCATTCCCTTCCTGCTTTGCCCCTTTTCTCTTCGCTTTCTCTCTCTCTCTTAACGTTTTCTGCTGCTTTCTTCTCTTTCTGTCCACTAGGGGGAGCTTACAAACTAAGCTCATCTATTTTGCATCTACCTATTGTTCACTTTCTTTTTTCTCTTTTTCCCAATTCAATGCATGGTTTTTTTCATCTCATGCTTTACTTTTTTAAGCATTAATTTTTCACCATATCTGTATCTTTCTTTGATCAGGCCTGAATAAACCTAAAAGAGTCATGCATCTTTCCACCAGCTAAAACTCTTCTGAGCTTAAAATTTACAGTCAGTCACGTCTCTCTGCACCTCATGTTTGAAAGATGTAGAAAATTTCACTTTCTTCAGATACACTTTCTCCTCACTAATTAGAGTTAGGCCTCTACTTGCCCTAAAAAGAAAACACAGATTTATGCATTTGTATGATTAACCTACAGTGAAGGACCATCCAAGAAGTAAAACATACAAATTCAAAAGTACATTCCATTTACTTTTTTTTTTTCTCACTGAATGTGAGCTCCAACAGATGCCAAAAAACAAGCAGAAGAAGGTAACGGGTTGCCAATTGTTATACAACAGGGTTTTTTTTTGTTTCACAGTTATACGTCAAACTTGTCAAATTATGCCTGTATTATTTTGGAAGGTCACAGTGTGAAGGAATACATTAATGTATCCGTGTTCTTGAGCACATTATTTTAAGCAATGCAACTTTTTTTTTCTTTCAGGAAAATGTGAGTATTTCTTAAGTTAACATGAAAGATAACAGGATAGCAAAAGGAAAGCGTTCTATTTGCCTCATTTTCAAAATAATTTCATAAATAAGAAATGGAACACGAGACAATCGTCAAAAGCTGCCTCAGCTTGCACTAAATGTGACATATAGTAAACTCAGTCTCTGTTTTATGCTTCCTTTTGATGATTTATGATATCTATGTTTTATGTGATTTTTGTTTATACTTTGTGCCACAAGCTTTTTTCATAATATCAGCACAAAATGTAGTTGAGCCAGTGGTTTCTGTACATTAAAGTGGCACAGTGAGGTTAGGTGCCTTTCCCAGCGCCACTTCATCAGTTTTTATGGGAGAAGAGTGACATTCACAATCTCATTTTCTAACATATGTTGTTTCATCTGTATAACAAATAATGCGAATGGCTAAAGTTGCACACTTGCAGATATGCCACTAACCTGTAAATCTCTCAATGAGAACACACTGGCTTCTTCTTCTTTTTTATCTGTTAGGTTAATCCCAGTATGTTCTGTTGTGGCAATTACTCAAATTTTCTTCATCTCTGTATTTGTTTATCTCTTATCTATATTGTTCTCTATGCTGCGGCATCCACCCAACTTCCTCACAGGAATCATTACAGTTTTATCCATTCTTTAGAGAAATACAAGATAGCACCATTTGCGAGGCATATTGAAATAACAGGGAATGCAGCAAGGGCCTGCCGCTGTCTCTGAAAATGATGTCTCTTTTCAGCGTCACACTGAGTCCCAGTCTGCATGATTGATCACTACACAAGCAGCTGAACTTGCTCAGAAGTGCACTTCTTGAGTTAGCTGAATGGTGTTTCAGTTATTATCTTCATATCAGACAGAAAAAGGTGAGTTTTTCAGCCTTCCAAAGACTGCCTTATCACATAATTAAAAAAAGCTGTCTCATTACAGAAGGCATGAACCATAGATGGCTAAAGACAACACACACACACACACACACACACACACACACACACAACACAGACAAAACGCACTGTAGTCTTTTTATCATGTTTCTGAGGAAGCTCTAACGTGACTCTTCTCAGATGTGTTTCCTGTCAGGCTCTGCTGTGTGGGGTACTGAGACAATGCTAATGAAGCAAAGAATCTGCAATTGGGAGCAAAGCAAATACACACTTTTTCTTTTCTTTGTTTGTCTGTTCATGCTCCTGTTAAAACAAAAAGAAAAACAAGAAGCTTTTTTTTTTCTTTTCAAACTGCTTGCCATTTTTCTCTTCTGTTTGAAAACAGTATCTCTGTTTCTTAGTGTTGAAATAGTACAGTAGTATAATGTCTTTCCACATGGTGCTAATTAGTTTGTGACCTTTAAAAGATGTAGATACAGGAAACACAGACACTTTTTGCACAGAGAGACAGGGAGACAGAGAGATGGGAGAGAGAGACATTGTGCTTGTTAACACAGCACAACAGGAGGATTCGAGAGAAAATACAGCACATGCAGAATTCAATGGGACCAACAAGATCAGAATGGATCAGGACAAACACACAGAGCACCCAAAAACCATTGCACATGTTCTTCATTCGTCCTAAAATGCCAGATTAAATGGGCTAAAGTTATATGATCACAGTGAGCAAGAGCATTAAACAGCACAATCCACCGATTGTTATTGAACGGCTGTCATCCAACACACCCAGCAGCTCTTCTGTCCAACGATATTAAGAACACACAAACTCGCTCCCTCTAGGTGCTTCTGGCTGTGCAGGTGTAAGGGTGGGAGGGTCAGGCACACTCCACCATTTCACAGTTTTGGGCATTGGAAGTTCAGTTTTGTTTGCTTGTGTTTTTCTTTCTCATGCACTGGTTCATTTGAGATGTTTGCAGAAGCGTCAAAACATTGTGGTAATTTTAAGAGCAATTGTTACAAGACACAGACAACAGAACAAGCTGGTTGTTTTGTGACCAGATGTGCCGGTCAAATTTACCAGGTATTCACCTTATTCATTACTGCACCAGAAACAATACTGTCAACAACTACATTTTTGCCCTCACGCATCCATTCTCTAAGCACTCCCTTCTTACTTTTCCCTATTCTTTCTTTTCTATATGAATTTCTGTCTCCAACTGTCTCTTCTCTTGCAAAAACAAGTCAATGAACAATGGATGTAATGTCTGAAGTTGCAGAGGAGTGAAGCTAGTCTTTCACTACTGATTAAATTATCAGCTTGGCGCCCCATCGGAGGCACAAAGGCATGAAATTGCTTGACATTTTTTCCCCTTACGCACTCTGCCATTAGCCATTTCCTCAGCTACATTTCACAGCGTGGAGGCCAGCAAGAGCCTCTGGAAGTCATTTCGGAGCAGCTGAAAGATTTGTCAAGCAGTGTGTTGTGTACTGTAAAGGTGGACAGATGTACTGGACATTGGCCACAATGAAGACAGCTGGGAAAGCATACAAACTGTTGAGAAGTGTGGTGTGCAATAAAACAACTAGTGGAGAATACATTATCTGAAAATTGACATTCTAACATCTCAGACTAAACACACACATGCACCCACACACACACACACACACAGTGTGATGCACATATACTTGTTTGAAATATGAAATATGGGAATCCGGAGCTAATGAAATACAGCATTTACAGTGGTAATAACCTCCTCTTTAACACCACACACGTGCAGACACACACATACACAGACTTCTGTCTCTTGCTCTAAAAACATACATACATTTTTACCACAAAGACAGACCTGTAATGTGCCTTGACTTTCTCCTGTCCCATCTCAGTAGTTCAGTAGAGATTTTCATAACTTTTTTAAAACAGCCCAAGGCTTGCTTTTTTCAATTTTTTTTTTTGTCACACCTGAAGAATTCATGGGGCGATTTGCACCATGCTCCCTCACCAAGACACAGATGCAGTGTAAAAGTCAGGAGGCTTTTGAAATGTCATATTTCTGCATTCTGTCTCAATTTAACTCTCTAAAAGTCAAAGGCTGTCACTTTTCCTGTCTTCAGACTTGTCTGAATGCATCACTCAGCACCACTTTTTAAAATTTAAAAAGTTTTTAAAGTGTTTCTTGGCTGGGGTTTGGATGGTAGTGGCAGGGGCACTGAGGCAGATGACGGAGCATTTAGCGTGAAAAGGTTAAAGGTTTGCGTCCCAAATGGCAAGGTGGCGATAAGGTGGTGTGGCTTTCAGTGGTTCTGAAGAAGAAAAGGGCAGGATGAATGTCAGCCAAGTCTTCTGGGAAATATAAATCACACTAAAAGCCCTGATTTGAACATTTTCAATAAGATTTGCTGCACAACTTCCCACACTGCTTTCATAAATACAGCAAATTAAGTCATTTCTCTTAAAAGAATGCAGTTTCATCCCATAGAAAGAGAACCGAGCTTGTACAGTTTATAACCTCAAGGGAATTTTCAAGGCAACTTTAAAGCACAAATGGCATCTGTTTTGTGTTGCTTTTTTTATCCTTACTAATTACGAATTCTTGGGTTGAAGTAGGATACTCATGATATCACTGAAATGCCGGTGTACTTCAGTTTTATGCACCCATAACCACATCAAGTATATGAACTGATGTGTGGGACTGTTGAGAAAATGTGATCTTGGGGGTTTGTGCAGGCATTACGTGAGCAAAATTTTATGCCACGCTTCACTCACTTAAAAGCATTTGCTTCTCAAAATTAATTATTTGGGGTTCACTTCAATCAGAAAAGGAGAAGGAGGATATTGCAGACATTAGGGAGGTAAGAATTTAAGCTGACTTTGAAAGCACAAGAAACAAGATAGTGTTTTGGTTATGCAGTATTTATTTATAATGTAAAACTACTACTATCAAAATTCATGCATGCCTTCAGAGCCAAAGTGCCACATGGGAGCTAGAAAATAGCACTTGAAGTATAAAGAGTTTTAAAATGTGTTTTGCAGAATGTTACTACAAATTCAGGATGCAAGAAAATAACTGAAAGTGATTGTAAGTATGCAGTAGGAAGAGCACAGTCAAAAATAATTGCTGAATTCCATGTACCTGCTTCAGTTTCAAGGTCTGTGTATTGTTCATGCTGACTCATGGTCACACTGTCATAACTTACAATTACAACTGAATAGAACACCTGTGCTTTTCCTTCTGTGACAAGTCAAAATTCTGCTGTAAAAATGTAAGAGTGTCAGAGTAAAGTGGTTCTGCTGTTATGCTACACTCATTTAACTTATCTCCGTACATTCAGTGTTTAGTTATGTCAACCTTATTTGCCCCAGTGTTTGACTCACATCCCCTTTTAGACCATGTCTTCCCTTTCTTCCTCTTTTCCCCCCCAGAAATGAATTAAGATAAAAGAAATTTCATGTTGATGTATTTCTGTCCTGCTTATCTTGTCACGCTGGACAAATATGAATGCTGTATGAAATGGCCTTGTCACAAGTGAAGGTCAGGACAGATCCATGAGGGAGAGGAGGGGGTGGGGGATTATTGGCATGAGCAAGCGAAAGAGAGTAAGGGAGGAATAATGTAAAAATTGGAAGCCGAGGGAGGAAAGACATTTTCTCTAATAATAATGAACTGCAGAGATAACAGCTTAGCTGCAGACTCCTGCTATCTGCACCATGGAAAAACCAAACCACACAGGGCCCTGAGCAGAAACTTTTTGTGGCTTTTTGCGTGCACATGTATTTGTGTGTTACTGAGTGCCTTTCTTCATTTTTTTGTATAATGCCAAATCACAACAACACTTTACAAAGGTCTAGGCCTTACTCTGTAAATTACAGACCCAGTATTCCCCCATGAGCAAGACTTAGGCTATAGACATGAGCATAAGCATTAATTTGAGCATTAACAGATGGTTTACTTCAGTGATGAATCATGTTGCTAGAAATTAAGGTGATTATGCAGATTTTTGAACATTTCTGTGTGTGCGGGATACCCTTTACCATCTTTTGACATTATGTTTAGGCATAAAATTATGTGTTTAGGTTTATGAAAAGATTACTGACATGAAATGTCACTTTGTTTAAGTTTAGGCACAAAACCTCCAGCCCTCTTGGAACTTGTTCATTAATCTGCCACATAGTGCAGTTGCTCTGATTACCTCATACTGAGTTGAACATTTTTGCACTGGAGGTAAATGAAAGCACACTCCATCTGAAGGCTTGTCCATGAGCACATCATCCAGATGTGTGTGGTATCTTCTGCATCTGCCAGACGTGCCAGAAAGGTGGTATTAGACACCGAGTGCATGAGACCAGTTTTAGTAAACTGAAGTCCCAAACAAATTAAATTCTGACCAATGTGGTGATAGCGCAAGATGAAAAGTCAGGGGATCACCAAAGTCTTTGGAATTCATCCTGAGAGGAGCAAGAATTCCTATACCAGATTTCCTGGCATCATCCAACAATTGTTGAGTCATTTCACTTGAAAACCACAAATGTAAACCCCATGATGGTACTACAGGAAAAGTCAGGGGATCACCAAGTACGGGGGACCATGAATGTCTGTACAGATTTTCTCAGCAATCCATTCAGTAGTCTTTGAGATGTTTCGGTATAGACAGTCTATCAGTTTAGCCATCCAAAGAGCCGTGCCATGCATTGCGGTCATTCATTGTGAAATTAAAAATTTAATCTAATGCTAATATCTAAAACAACTTTATGATTCAAATGAAGTGATTGTCATGAAGTTTCTTTTTTCAAGTTTCTCTTGTATTTCCAGAGGAAAATATGAGTTAACTCAAAGTAAAAGAAACACCAAAAAGAGCATTTTAGCTGAATAAAATTAATTTTAGGTTTAGACAAGAGAGGGCCCATATTTTATCTTCATCACCGTCTTTAACACAGTTTAAAAATATGTTATCTACAGCAAGCTTTTTAAGTACTAAGAAAATTACTATATCACAGCCTTGCTAGCAGATCTGTTAATTAATTTGACACAGAGGTGCTCTGAGCTAAAAGTTAATGTCAGCATGCTAACATAATCAGTCATCTAATTTCAATACTGCTGAGGCTTAATGTTATTGCAAGTATCTTTATGGGTATAACTGAGATTTTGACCTGATGATGGTGCTAGAGGAAAAGTCATGGAATTAACATGTTATTACAATTCGTCCCAGGAGGGCCGTAAATGCCTGTTGGCCTATTGAATTTATGGCCTCTCATCCAATAACTGAAGTCTGGATCAAAGTGAAGGGTCAACATTGCTGTCATACCACTAACACGATGAACATGACTAAAAATTTTCATTGTTCAAATTGTATATTTTTATATATTTTTCATAACCTCCATCCTTTCTTTGTCAAAACATTTTTAAGACAATATTTTCCTCAAATTCAGAACAAGTACTTCCAAAATCCATTTGAGATTGTTGATACCTCAACTACATGAGCACAAGACACATTTATAAATTATGACCATCATCTTTCAAAGAACAGTAATAAATGCACAGCATTAACACTGGCCTCCTCTAACACATAAATTAACCAAAGTTAATCAAGCAGAAACTTGTATGAAACCTCAGCCCAGTTTTTTCAGCTCTTAATCAATGGCAATTTTATTATGAAACCCATACACCCTGGTCATAATCATGATAATGGATAATACTGCATGCTTTTTTCTGAATTTTTCTTTTGCCAACTACTGACAGATACGTAACTGATTAGTTCCTTGCAGTTTACGAATTTAGCACATTGTCAAACAAGTCACACCATCTCTTACTCGAACACTCCTGCATTTCTCTGCAGCTCTCATGCTGCTCGCAATATAATTTCTCTTAAGTGCAAAAAACATCATGTCACATTATGTCAAATAAAATTTTTAAGTGTTAAATGTCACAACTATGTAACTGAAAGGTTGCCAACCCAGAGATATCAGACTTCCACTTGATAAATGTGCTATATTTTGTCTCATCATGGGTAATTTAGAAATGAGGAAAAACTGAGGTAGTGAAACGACATGTTTGTGAAGGAAATCGACACGTGATTTCACAGCAAGGCAATGGCAAACAGTGAGTGCAGTTTCCAGAGACACAGAGTGATAGATAGTCAGTATGTATGTGTGTGCATGCCCATCAGAGCTGGTTTAAGCCCGCAGCAATGTCACTGTAATTGCCTCAACTGTCAAACCAGCCAACAATCCCCACATCACTGCTGCTGACTAGACCAGCAAGCTCTCTATCTCTCTCCATTGCACATGCAAAACTTTGAGATAATAATGCAGATTTTTTTCTGTGCGCATTGTCTCTTTCTCTTTTTTTTTCTCAAACTCTCTTTTAATCATTTGTCTATCTGTCCGTTTGGTTTTCTGTCTCCATCTCTCTTTGTTTCTCTTCTTCTTAACCTCTGAGTGCTGCAGTATACAATCTGTTTTTCCAGATCAATAAGTCTGGCCCAATGTGAAGTGTCTGCTTCCAACACTTATTGTATCACTTGGATG
Source organism: Scatophagus argus (assembly GCF_020382885.2). Classification (NCBI taxonomy): domain Eukaryota; kingdom Metazoa; phylum Chordata; class Actinopteri; family Scatophagidae; genus Scatophagus; species Scatophagus argus. The sequence goes on along the minus strand of NC_058494.1, from coordinate 10,826,070 downwards.
CTCAGCACTGCACAGCAGCAAACCTTCCCTCGCCTTTAATCCATCTCACAACCTCCCTACACGTCCAGTACCTCCACCTTCAACTCACAATATGACAAACCACAAACTCAGACAGAGGAAATAGTTTTAAAAAACTGTTAAAAATAAAGGAGTGGAAATCATCTCTTTCAGACATCTACTTATTACAAGCTAGTAAAAGGCTTTGAAAAATATAACAACAAAGAAAGCATTACAGAAAGAGGCAGGTTCTTCTAATATATTTTTTTTTTCAATACGATGACTTATGTACATTGTAAGTCATTTAGTCCCATGCAGACTCCTGAACTCCCATTTTCATTAAAATAAGAATAGCAAATTAGTGAAGTGAGATGACTTAACTCTGGTGCTGATCAGTCTGTTGCATCCGTCTGCTTTCAACATTTTCTTAAGTGACATAAAAAACAGACAGAGTTTTAGTGACTTAAAACTAGTGATGTGCTCTTCTTCAACTTCTGTCTTGATGAAAGAAGAGTCTATAGCCATCGAATCTCCACTTGAAATTAATGGAATTACCTCAATTACTTCATAAAAAGAAGTCTTTTAAAACTCAGTATTCAACTTAATGGCTTCTCAAGGTGGACTATTTTTGCAATAGAATAAAACAACCAACTAATGAAGTGTAAATACCCTGAAAATGAAAGCAGCTGCAAAGACAGAAATATCTTTTAAAGTGTATGTTCATTAAGCGAGTGCAACCAAACATGGAAAACCACTGCCAAGGGAGCTTTTCTCTGTCTGCTAATGTTTAGTTCTTCAGATTGAAACTCTGAATTGTAGAATTATTCCTCACCAAAAGGCCTCTGAGGAGTACATATATTTCTTCCATTCTGGGGACTCTAGTCAGAGGACAGACACAGAGGAAGCTTGGTACAGTCACTGCCAGCCAAAGTGCCTTTAACCAAGGCACTGATGCCTGTTTATGTCCCTCTGTTGTTTGGCTGCAGGCTGGATGCATGTCATCAGTTCAGTTAATCTACTCTTTGGCTTGAATACTTTATCCCTACAATCTCTCGGTCGGAATTGGGAAGTCAACCTTCTGTAGTGCCCTTGAGCAAAGCTTGTCTGAAAAAAAAATGCCCTCATGGCATTTTTTCCCCTTAGTTGATCTTTGTCATGAGTGTTGTTTAATTTGTTATGCTCCCTCTTCATAAACTGTAATTCTGTAAGCCTTGCCGAAAACGCTCTTTTTTTTAATTCCGCTTGCCAATATGCCCTTGAGCGAAGCACTGTGCTTATCTATAACCACCAAGCTGTTTAATCATTGCATATTGTTTTCTACTTTGAGTCACAGATTTAGCTACTGACCCTTCATGCTCCAAGGGGAGTGACGCCAACCAGGGCAGCAGCACTTGCAATGCAGTAAAACAATTCTTCATTCGTCATGTTCAATATTGTAGGTTTTCTGAAAGACAAAGGAAGTAGTTACTATATGGGAAAGTGAGTAGAAATTAAATCAAACTCTTGACATTTCCCAAAACAAAAGGAACAAATACATTCGGTTCCTTTCTTGTACAACCAATCTCTGGCCCCACAATGAGGTAAAGTGCAGTATGTGTTGGTTCTTCTCCTCTGTTATGTAAAGATCAACAAATATTAACAATCTAAGGCACACCAGAAGATTTAAGTGCTATTCAGGTCATCTAAGAAAAGTTGAGGCACACCTTGGGACTATTTTCTACAACCGTAGAAACCGAAGTTATCTTACTTCCATTAGGGCTTTATATAATAAATGTATATTTAACTAAATATTTAAGTAAATATTGATGTGATACAACATTTACATTCTAAGCTAGCTTACCCCTGAAGCAAAATGGATTTTCATCTTGTATTATTTGTGCAGGTTTGATAGCAGGATAATTTATTTCTGTTCACATTGCATGAGTGTTCAGTCAGCTCAAACAGTCAGACTACTGTTTGTCTGAAGTCAGTTTAGCCACTGCCTGAACTCAACACTCACTGGAGACTCCAGTTCTCTCTCTTCTTTTCCCCCTGTCCTCTCTGTACATTCATAAAGTAAAGTACATTTCCCCACCAGTCAGCACTCAACATTACAGTACATAAACACCTGACAGTGTGTAACGTTACATCAGTGACTCTCTGCTGCAGACAGGCTGATCAGAGAGACTGAAGATGAATTCACTTTTTAATCTCAAAAGTTAAAGGGTAAACTCTCAGCGCTCCACCTACTGGTAAACATAAACAACTCCAAGAGCAGAATTCAATGTGATGGCAGGTTTTACTCCTCCAGAAGGTCCAGCTGTCCCCGTGGTTGTCTCCAGAGCTACCCGTCTCTTGGTAGCTGAACAGCGCCCCTCTGCTCAGCCCCGTTCTCACCACACACAGTCCCACAACATGCATGAGTTTCACTGCAGTAGTTTTGACAGATAATGTTTTCACAAATATGCTTGGACCATCCAAAATCAACAGGACTCACAAAGTTCAAAAATGCACTATTTAACAAAAGGGAAACAAAACATCCCTTAAATATTCATTTTTCAGTTTCAAATGCATTCAAGAGGCAACATGTCCTTTAATGTTTAACTTCATGTAACTGCAGTTGAGCTGAGCTGTACTCCATGGAGATCTTTATTCAAGATTAAACATTGAATTAGTGAGTGCTGTTTTTCTCTTAGGTGTATTAGCTTTACCAGTACAAGATCGTCTTCTGCTGCTTTGGACTGAGTGGCTGGGCTTCACAGTTAGCTTATTATTGATCCCGTAGTAATAGTCTAATGGCAGCCGAAGCACCAGGCTAAAATCATGCTGTCTGTTTCTACTGTTGTATGCCTCTGCATGTATGTGATTCAGCCTAAGGTGTGTGACTAAAGTGTCTGTATGGTTCTCAGGCTGGAATCCCCAACTCGGACCCTGACCCTGGAGGCCCCCAGAGGGGTGGAGATCAATGCTGGTGTGGGAGACTTTACAGCGTCCTGTAGGAAAGACCTCCTCTTGCAGTCCTCGGAAGGAGAGGTGAGGGTGTTTCCATATTGAGTGTGTCTGTGTAGGGGTGAATGGGTATTTGTGGGAGAACTAGACAGCACATAGAAACTGACAAAGATACCTATGTTCAAGTGTAAATGCTAGAAAGTAGTGTGCATGTGTGTGTGCATGTAGGGCTGTATAAGAGAATGTGAGAATGTCTATGGTTGTGATAATATACAGTATGTGTGTGTGTGTGTCTTTCAACTCTGTGGCACTCTATAGTGTTGGGCCCGCTTCATTAAAGTACCTTATTAGGCTAATGAGCGTCATCAATCCAGGCGACCTTGTCCTCCTTTTCTCCCCTCCTCCTCTCATCCCTCCTTTCTTCCCTTCCTCTATTTTGGGGAAGTGACTTCATTAAAGCTGTTTGATGAGGTTCTCTGTCAGTTGCTGCTGCTCTGTGTGGTTTTTTTATGTGTGTGTGTATCATTGTTATCCTGCTATCTCACTGTCAAGCTCTTTGCATAGCAGCCTGCCAAGTTGCGTGAGCAGCGAAGCAGACTTAGCCATTATCTTGCATGAGTGTGTGTGTGTGTGCGTGTATCATCTTGCCATGTTGCATGTCCACTGGAGCATAGTGTGTCATTAACTCAGTAATTAACAGAAGAATGGCCCCCTCTTGTTCGTTACGCTCACTTTTTGTCAGTCTCTCTCTCTCTCTCTCTCTCTCTCTCTCTCTCTCTCTCTCTCTCACACACACACACATACACACTGTATGTTATCACAACTATAGACATTTTCATACACAGCTCTACATGCACACATTTTCACTTGCCCACCTATGCACACATTCTCTTACAGAGACAACAGAAGTAAGTGAAAACAACGATGAATTTTGATGCTCTTCTTCTAAACTCATTTCTCATTTCCTCTCCTGTCACACAGTCTTTACTTTCTTCTCTTCTCCTTTCGCTTTCAGTTTCTCCGCTCCTAATTTCCTTTTCTTGTTTCCATTCCCTGCACCTTACTTTTGAGAAGCAGACAACTTCATCCATTGGCCAGACACTCGGAAGTCTGAGTTAAATTAAGCACACGGAGGTCACTAAACTCTTTGGAAAGCTTTGGCATACTGGTAATAATAATGAAGGGTGTCAGCTATAGAATAGAAAGTGAATTTTTCAAATATATAATTAATATGTGTATCCAGAGTTTGATTACTCAAGTCCTGTCATAGTAATCTAATAATGTTGTATATAGCATAACAGTCACAGGGAAAATTTTACTGCATTTAGTACTGTATCATATATGAGTAACATTTTCAATGTTTTAAAGTGTAGTCTTAGTACTTTTACTTAGGTAAATTATCTGAGTACTTCCTCCACCACTGGCATCTATCATATAATTACCACTGTATAGTTTTACAGTTGAGTGTAAACACAAAAAGTAACTTTGACCTGGCTCTTCTTCAAACTTCCCATCATGTCCCTCCTTCTCTTGTATTTCCATATTAGCTTTTTTCTTTTCTCTGCCTATCTAACCCTTGTTCCTCTGTCTTCTATTTTTTGACTGGTCTCAGCCCTCACATTTCTCGCCATCCTCCTTTCTATTATTCTCTTTTGTTTTTTTTTTCTTCCTCCCTCCTCTGCTTCTCAGCCTCTCAGTCCTTCATCTCTAAGTAACCCAGCCTATCTAATTAACTTTCCACTGCCTGGACTATACATCACATTGGCTGTCACTTCTCAGGCAAAGGAAGGAGGATTATAATTTTTACCTCTTTTCTGCCATCTCTTCCTCTCTGTCCTTCTTTCTTTCTTTCTTTCTTTCTTTCTTTCTTTCTTTCTTTCTTTCCTTCGCTCTCTTTCTGCTTCGTGTATTCTTTTGTCTCTTTCTGTTCTTTGTTCATTCATTCGCTCTTCCTCTCTCCCTGTCATCCCTGAATAAATAGATGTCTTTGTATTGATAGTGAACAATAGTCTGAAGTAGTGCGTAACAAGAAGTGTGGTGTGGCTCTTTGGTTTGAGAAAATGATGGACTGACTTTGTCCAACTTGACTAAAGAAAAAAAAACTAAGACTAAGGTACAGTTTCATCAAGGCCACAAGAAGTGTCACCAGAAAAGTGACCAGAAAGGCTCAATAAGTGTCCTAAATGAAATGTGCGTGGCCTTAATGTGATAAACTTTAGTTGTGAAGTATTTTTCTTAATACATTACAAAAATCATAATGTTAAGCTTAAAAAGAAGACAGAAAACAACATCTTTGGGGCAAAAGCAATTATTATAGTGGAAAAACCATCTGAAATCTAAATCCACCTTCACTGAGCATTCTGTTTTTTATTTTTATTGCACATTATTTCTTAGAAAGGCAGGTAGCACAATCTCAAGGATGCATTTATTTATGACTCTGTGTCCTCCACTTCAAAGTTATGATGAACAGTAAGATTAGCCCAGTGAGCTCAGGTATGAGATGTCTGTGGGCTGATTTGTAACTTTGTCAAGATAGGAAAATACATCCTCATAGTTATCTAAGAATGATGGTCCAGCCAAACTTGATCTTGTATTTTAAACATAGTATCTCTAGCTAAGTCGCTATTTTCCCACAACAAAGAAAGTAGATTGCTATCTGAAGCAACCACAGTTTAAAATGAAAATTTGTGTTATATACTTACTTAAAATTATAACGTTATGATTTATCCACACTGGTGCCCCTGTTCATACTACTTTGTTATTGCCGTGTGTCTAATTACATCTTGCTGAGGACGCCCAGCACTCTGCTCATCTTGTGTTCATGTTCTTAAAGTAATGGCTGAGTTTTACATAAGAAAAAAAATGTAAAAGAAGATGGTGTTCTGTCTCCTCCGCTGTTAGCATCTTGTGTAATCTCTTTTCTGGAATCAATTTTTTTTTATTTTTTGCCTTATGTAAGGAAAACTACATAGTTAAGCCATTTAAAAAGCCTATTGTTCTGGGGGGACATTTTATAAAAGTATTGTATGGAGGCAGGAGGTCAAAGACAGTCAGACAGGTATAGAGACAGACAGATACAAACAGACATGAGAGACAGGCACATAAATCATTTTGACAAAGAGTAACTGGCATAAAGGCCTAGAGCCTGATACACTGTCGAACATTCCAACTACTCCATTATGCTACCATGTCTTCTTACATCTGCCTGCATGTCCGAGCCCTGAGCTTGCTCAGATCACGCTGTACCCATAAACTGTTTTGTGACAGTTGTACCCAATGATGCAATATCATGCAGAGTCTCCTCGTCAGACAATCCATTTTATAAGGGTCCATTTTATATGAGGACATGTGTTACCCTTGAGCTTAGAGGCGCAATTTTGATTGCTGCCGAGGTGACAGATTCAACACCGCAGAAATTGCTCTGACATTTATGAAAATTATTAGACATTTTCATATACATTTTTACACATAATTTCCATGCCCTCTCACTGCTTGATGTAACATATTCCTGATTCATTACAGCCAGTTCAAATGAGCTTTTGCATTTCACATCCCCCCCTGCAGCTATCAAACCCATCCAGCTCAGCGTGCCCCATGCAAACATAAATATTTGTCTGGACTACACAGTAACTTGAATAGCAAGGGAAATAGCCCACATATACTCATTGTTCAGCCTGGCACGTGTCACATGTTCGTGACTTTCAGACCACAACATTTCACTGCACAATTATTTTTTGTAACAACAAAACAACAAAATGAAATCTATTTAATAGACAGTGCTGATGTCCAGTTCCAAGCATTTGGAGAGTTGATTGTATTTTCCAGTGGCAAATAACTGATTGTCCTTCAACCTTCTGTATCCTCTTGCTTACCTGTCCAGCTGGGGCCACCAGCGTTGTAGGAACAAAGTTGTATTTGTTTGGCAATCAGCAGCATTCCCCTAGCTAAGAATTGAGACATTTTTGTTTCTGCCTATTTGCAGGAAATTTTCTTTTCCTTTTCCAATAATCAACTTTTATTATTTTTTTTATTTTAAATTTCTAACTGTGAAATAACATTTCTTGAAATGCAGGCAGTGCAGGACTATCCATTTTTGGTTACATCCTGTAGGACAGTTAATGTATGTTGATTTAGCAGGCTGTAAACATCTTAAAATTGGTATTCTTCATAAATACAATCAATTCAAAATTCTAAACAAAGTATTTTTGTATTCATTTTCATATCTTATAGTAATCAATAGGAAAGAGATAAAGACATGGCAGAGTGCAACAACTCGGAACAAGGAAAACTTGTAAAGAGGTCTGCACACTGTAGCTCCCTTTTAAGTGCAATATATTAGCATATCCAGAACTTTGCACAGAGTGAACACAGCAAAATTGCAGCAATTCATAGCAACCTGATAACAACATCATGTATTTGCATTCATATGGAGCACATCACCAAAAACATCTCGCTCACACTTTGCAATGGAAGTATCAACTCTCTTTCTGCCAACCCAGCCAAAAAATTCCTACATACTTCCCCAAAGAGAACAGCTTATCCAAGTAGCATTCCTTTTCATTCATTCTCATACAAGCTTTCACCGACCGCTGACACCATCAAATGAACAGAGGAGAGTGGATGAAGGGAGGATAGAAGGAGGATCGGATGAGTAGGAGGTGGAGGAGGATGGCAGAAAATAGATGTTTCTGTCGATTTTGCAGGAGAAAATAAAGGCATGCGGGACAGCAAGGCTTAAAGCCAAATCAATGTTGTCAGCAGCTGGCACTTAAGAAGGGGCCATTAAAGTTTAAAAAGTTTGGAAAGCAGTGCTGGAATTAGGGCCAAATGGGTTAGAGGTAGGGGAGCGTTGGCTTCCATTAAAATCAAAGCCAACAAGAGCTGACAGATCCTCTCAGGATTCCTGCAGTACTCCTGGTTTCTTTTTTGTATCATCTCTCTCTCTCTCTCTCTCTCTCTCTCTCTCTCTCTCTCTCTCTCTCTCTCTCTCTCTATTCTACATCCATTCACTTTCTTTCTTGCACATCAATTTTCTCCTCTCATCAAGTTTGTCCATTGTGTCGCTGCTTCTGATCTTGTTTCTTTGTTGATTATTTCCACTGTCCTGTCCTTTATGCATCTCAACAAATGCCCTTTATCCACACACGTTTTGTTTTTTGTTTTTCATCACTCATTTTCATTGTCCTTCTGTCTTTATGTTGGAGAGGTTGTTTCCCTCATTCACCACTGATTTTAACAGACACCTATTTAGAGAATAGACCTCTCACAGAGCCCTTGGCTGAAAATCAGTCAAGTTTCTAACACTGATAGTTGTCAGGCAAAAAAAAAAAAAAAAAAAAAAGCAGATAATTTTATAAGTTGGCCCACACTGTTGGATTATAGCCTCAATTTTAAAGAGGATCCTGATCCTGAGGTTAGCAGTCACATATTCTTTTTTATACACTTATACTGTCAGAAAGACTGCATTTGCAGTCATATGCAAAGGTCCAATGCACCAAGACACTCGAGCACCAATTAGTGTGTAAAATGGCTTTGCTTATTTGCTGTTTGTTGAGAAGAAAAAATCACAGAAATGCTTTTCAGGATGTGATACTACAACACACTGAGCTATTAAATGTCCTCAGGTAGGACATATAACTTCCAGCAGTGGTAGTTTGTGGTTTTACTGGGAAGCTCACAAATGTAAATGTAAATTAGTGTATTTGTGTAGGCCTGATATGAACCCTTAGCTTTCAGATGACAGTACATGTCTGGAGAATACTAGTTGGAATTTTGATATTAATTGGTGGTAAAGTCCACTACTGACAGAGCTACATCTGGTCAAAAACATATCACTCTAACAATATTTTTTATCATCATTCATTTTATCATTGAGTTTACCCTGAATTGTAGCTTTTCTTGTGACTATAGCATCTAGTGTACAAGGGGCCTATTTCAGTTAGACATGGCTTTTGCATGCTTGTGAATTGGTTGTAAGTGTTAAGTTTCAAAATAGGCCAAACTTTGCATATATAATAGCATGACACAAGACAGTTATAGCAGAAGTTTACTAAGGACAGAAAGACAAAGATCAAAACCAGGAAGACAAACACAAGCAAAATTACCCAGAGATTCAATCAGATTGTCAGACAGTCAAGAAACAAATGCTGGAAAGCTAAGTGAATGCATTTAGACAATCTGGCAGGGATAGAGTGGGGATGGGTTGGTAAAGTGCTGCTGGGATGATTTCTGAAATGGGAAGCAGGAATTGGGACAGTCAGGAGAGGAGAATATCAGTAAAGGGGTAACTGCAAGGCACCGGGAAGAGGCAGGATCTGAACTGACAGTGAGATTTAGTGAATGACGAGCTCCATCTCATTCCCAGGAGACAGAAGGTACCCTTTACTGTGTGCATGAGATGCACTGGGCTTCAGTGTAATCACATATGCATCAATGTGACGGTAGGACCTTCAAGCCCTTTTGGCCGGGAAAGTGTTCACATCCTGTGTGAAACCAAACGACACCGATCTTTTCCAAAACCTAAACAAACAGGTATTGTGCTGCTGAACGGTACCTTGTGCGTCTGGATGAGACGCAGAGGGGTGTGTGAAAAACACGGTATCTGATGACCTGGGATGAGAATATGTTAGAAGGGCTGCATAAAAAATGCAGGCAACAGAAAGCGTATCAAGAACTGGTTGATCAGTTAGTGCAGAGCTTGTTTTGACAAGTGAAATATGTCAAAATGAGCAAGAGGAAATGCTTATGTAATAGTAGTAACTCTAAAATACAAATGCCACCATATAAAAAGTTACCAATTCCTGTTACCTGCCATTTGTTTGGCAAAACTCTTTTTTAGACATGTGAGGAAACTTTGAATGTCCTGCATCGCACGTGTGCGTTCAGCTGTTCATGATGCACAAAGACAGTAATTAGAGTTCGTCCCACTCTGCTGCTGACTGCTGCGAGGTGAAATCGGGCTAACTATAGAAACTTTAAACAAAGTTAAGTTACCATGGAGTTTTGTTGTTTGTTGACACAATGCTGGGGTTTATTAGGATGCTGTAGCCTGGGGGCGTTATTGGGCTGAAACACTGGGACTTTTCCTTTTTTTGAGCTGCTCGTTGTTTTACCTGCAGGTAACACAGAATGGTGAGTGAACGCTGGCAAAGGGTAACTCCCTGTTGTCCACACTGATGTTGTGAAGACATTGTAAATATATTAATACGCACACATATAAACAAAATACACTATAAAACAAGCATCCAGCCACATGCACACTGTCACCGCTGTTCCCTCCTCTATCGCTGTCTAGAATTTTACTTGTTTTCATCATCCCATCCTTTCTATGTGTCAGTGTGTGTGTGTGTGTGTGTGTGTGTGTGTGTGTAAATGAGAGATAACAGATTAACAGATACCTGCCAATAATGAGTGGATGTTTTTCAAAAGGGATGAATAACATTGGAAAATTCATTAGCCTACACTTCACAGTGCCTGAGGCTATCATCATAAAAGTGTGTGTGTTTGTGATTTTGTCAGTCTGATGTAACTCTGTCTCAGCCTCTCCATATGTGTGCGAGTTGTGTGTCTCTCTCTTCTTTGCTTTGCTTTGTGTTATTCTGCTGCTGCTCCACTGTCTGTTTATTGTTGTTGTGTGCACAGATGCGTTACTTTTGGAGACTCCATTCCTTTGTACCCATGCATGTTTGTGTGAATGCATTTGTCTGTGTCTGCAGTGGTGTGTGTATGGTACAGTAGACCAGACTGATATCACTTTATGTTCCCACTACATCTGGGTTACTACACTCTCACTCTCTCTGCAGCCTCTGTCATTTAGTCCATTGTCAGCTCCCATTCCAGCATGTGTCCATTCAACATGCCTAATGGTCTGTGTAATACACTCAGATGGCTTCACAACCTCCCACCTTTTTGTGTTGTTGGAGTGTGTGTGCGCGCGCACGCGCGTGCGTGTGTGTGTGTTCCATGTATGAGTGCAAGGGGAGAAAGAGACAGCTAGAAAAGGAAAATGGCAGGCAAGGTGAGCTCAGCCTGGGGAACACAGAGGTTAAACTGTCTTTGTTTGTGTGTGCATAATTGAGTGAGTTATCTGGTGGGTGTGTGTGTGTGTGTGGTGTGTGTGCTGGTGAAATTGTAGTGTTATTGTTTTTTCAACTTCTCTCACCCTCCCATCACTCTGCTACTCCTCCATCCTCTGAAGGAGTTAGCGCTTTGTCGTCCACATTGAACTTCTGAGAGTTTTCAGTTTCGTTTTGTTTGAACCCAACAGGACCTGAAGAAGAGTCTGATAACATACAGGATCCCTATGTGGTAGATAAAATCTGAAAAAATGATAAAATGCCCTCACATTTGCTTCCTCCAATGGAATCAAATGTGATAAAATGCCAAAAAGGCTGTCTTGCATGCTAGAAAATCATTTGGCATCTATGTGCATCTAACCTTGCGTGTTTTTAATACAGAGGTGTAGTAGTTACATCTGAGTCATATAATAAAACAATCTTAATTTTAACCAGGATTTGTAACTGTTTCACCATGAATGCATCATGACTTTTTGTGCGCAGGTGCCACACCACATACAGCCCCTGCCCCTCACACAGTCTGATTGTGTATGCGATGTAAAATATGGTCACAATCTCCCCTTTTGTTCCTGAGTTACAGTGTTTAATAGAAGAGCGTTTTCACCTTCTGACCATGACCTTTTAGATACAAAATGTCATCACTTAATCAAGTGATCACTTGATGTGTTATGTCCATAAACATGTTTGATGTCACAATGAGTTTGACCTCAAACATGATTTTGACATTTGACCAGCAAAATCTGATCAGTTAATCCACTAAAGTCAACATGGATATTTGTGCCAAATTTGAAGACATGCTCCCAAGTTATTTCTGAGACAGTGCATTCACAAGAATGAGACATACAACCTGCTAACATAATGCCTCCAACCAAGGCTATCACTGGAGCAGAGGCAAAACAAATTTGATCAAGTTGCTTATGTTACAGCAAAAATGAATAAAAAAATAAACGGATCATAAAAACTTTTGTGTTCTCTTTTCCGCGTGTATTTCTGGTCCCTCTTTATCCTGCATACTCACCTCTCTTCCCCTCATGTCCTCACTGACTCCCTCCTCCTTCTCCCGGTCTCCTCCCAAACACATTCATACACTCCTTTCCCCATCTAAACTACTTCTCAACACACTCCATAACACTTGTTCTTCCTCTTGATCTCCCTCAAAGAGACTCTAACCCTCTTATCTCCTCTGCAGTCTTTTTCCCTCCACCTCCCTCCTCCTTTCATCCCAAGAAAAGCTTGTCCCTTCATCGCTGCCTTCTCTTCCTCTCTCGCAGCTCATTCACCTCCCACCCGTTTTCGCCTGTTCCTCAGCTGTGCCAGAGCAAATCATCCATGAAAAATGTTTTGACCCTCCATAATTGCAGCTTCCCGCATGTTTCCCACCTCCTTGACGCCAGAACCACGTGCTCACTAAACTGATGTCAGAGAGAAGCGGGCTCAGACACACACTGGTACTGTATGCACACACACAACCACTAGTGCATAGTTGTACATTTTGTATAAAATGCATTTGAGACACATGCAGAGAGACAGACTTATGAGACACAGGCAGAAGCACGTTTATTCAACATTTATGTATGGAACAAGTGTACAAAATACTATGAAAACCATCTGCCCTGCAGTAAAGCATTTGGGGACTGAGGTTTAGATTAAACATTAACATCTTTGAGTTTTTAGTGTTTTTATATTGTACAGTGTTCATATTATTCTGTCCTCTAGCTGTACATTAGTAAATATCCATGGATACACTAACAATACATTAAATAAAAAAGTAAAAGTGGAATTTTTCAGAAAATGCAATTTTTAGGATTTTGTTGTAAATGCAGAATTACCTCTGTGTTTCAAGCATATTTTAGCTCTTCAGTTTTTACCTTTTCAAAACCTGATCTGATAAAATGTATTGTCTTGTATGACTGAAAACAAGACTGTTTTTATTAGAACCTCAGGAACAGACAGTCAATAGATATCTGATAAAGTTTCAGTCCACTAAACATTTCAAGCTCTACCTCCCTCAATATGTGTGTTTACCAGGATTCAGTCAGTAAAATGGCCTCAACATTGTTTTATATATTTAGGTTGTTTCATTTAAGTATAACTTATTTGGTTATTATGGCTTTGATCAATGATTGAAGCACCGAGTAAGAGCAATACACATATGCTGAGGCTAGCAGAGTCCAAAACATTGAAGTTTGTAGTGGATTCTATCTTCTGTCAATATAACAAAACATATGTAAGTGCTCACGCCATACAGCCAGGAGCAAAAGTACATTGAGTTCACATATATGTCAACTCAACTTTTGCTCCTGGCTGGTAACACATTAAAAAATTCAAGAGACTTAAGCAGCAATAGAGGCCAATCCTTTATATATATTTAAGAAATATGCTAATAAGATAACATCGGAGAACATGGGTAGGAAAAACATAGATGTATCAGGTGTAATGATGCAAACACATTCACACCAATACGCAGACACAGTGCAGGCATGAATGTATGTGTAGATGCATACATATGTTTGGATGCAATCCACTCTTTCACAAAAGCACTCCTTCATTTGTAAACTATATTATATTCACAGCCACAGACTCACTCTGAAACACACACATTCACATGTACAAACCCTCACATACTGATAACAACAGGCCCACCTAATACTTACAGACACTTTCATTTGGGATGAATGTCAGCACTAATCCGACCTTAAGCTACAACAAATGACTTCCACTCCCCTTCCTCTATTTCCATTCCCTCTTTAAATCCATCCATCTATCTGTCCATCCACCACCTCTCTTCTACTGTCCTTATTTCCTGCTGCCTAGCATCCATCCATTTCTACCTCTCTTTCCATCCACCATCCTCTCACCTCTCAGCTCCTTGCTATCGATCTCTTCCTCACTCCATCTCTCCTTGTAAGCCACCATCTCTACCTACTAATCGTCCTCTCCTCTTTTCAATCTCATAATCACCATCTTCTCCCTCCCCCTTGTTTGTCTCTCCATCCATCTTTCCATACTCTTCACCTTCAATACCTCCACCTTTACTCTGTTCACTTGTCTCCTTCCACTGTTCCCCTTCCCTTCAGTTTCTTACCATAATGTTTCCAATGTTGTGGAAGAAAAAGCAGTATTTCACTAGCATTCCCTCACATAAACATGCACCAGACTCTTCTCATGTTCCCGTCCCATTGCCGTGCCCAAGTTAATTTTAGGTTTTCATTGCTACAGCAAGCTGGCTTTTGGAATTAGATTGGGGATATGTTGCCAACCGTGACAGAGTCCTTTCCTCAGTAAGGCTATAACTAAGCCCTGGCAGCTTTTATTGGAGAGCCAAAGGGAAGATGACAGGTGTGCACCAGGGACCTGTTAAGGCATACCTTGACATTTAGAGATGCAGTGTGATATTTTCCTTTGGCCAGTACATGGTGAGAGAAGTGCACATATTAATTTTTCAGTACCTCTTAAAGTGTCTTGTTGTCAATGTTAATACTTTAAGTTTTATTAAAACCAATGAGCATGGTGGGCTAATAAGATTTAAAGAGGCTCACTCTAAGCTTCCTCTTTTGTTTATTGTTTGGATTTTTCTTCTTTCATTTTTTAACTGAAGAACTAACACAAAATCTGCTTGTGTCTGAACCTTGTGTTGAAACATCACGATTATAGAAACTGCAAATACCTATAACTGTTGATTCTGTCTGGGAACAGCAATGTAAATCAGAGCAAGTAGTGTGTGCATCCTAAAGCTTTACAAATTAACCTTCATTTTATATAAATCATAAGTTGAATTACTGTAAAATTCACCAAACTGACAAAATAATCAATACTTTAGGGGATTTTTGGATTATTGTGTAATGTCTGATTTGCAACAAAAGTGCTTTGAATAGGATTTATTTCCCAAGGGGACAGTGAGTGATTTCAGTACTACACGCTCTGTTTGGTGACATGAATCCCCTCAGAGGAACATATGACATATTGTTTAAAAATTCAAAACATCAGAATTAGCACCTGCTATCAACGCCAAACTATATGAATTCATTATCATCAGTCGGCCAGTTCATCATTAATAGGCTAAATTCCTCATCACTAATATGTCTACAACACTAAAGACCAGGTCCACACAGCAACATCTCTGCAGATTAGAGATGCAATTTGCAAAACTCAGAACCTTAACACATATCCACCCACATGTGTATGTCTGTGACTGTGACAATATGTCAACAATAAGATTTACTGCTGCAAAACTGAGTTACCATTTGTCACCCCATGAACTGGAAAGGATCTGGTGAATGAATTCTCCATTAATTCAGTTCATCACTGACTAAACTGTTTTCTTAATTTCGAGAGATGAATGGTTAATTATGAATGGTTTTACAAGTTAATTTTTGCCCTGCATGCTTCACATTATCCTTACATTTTACTGGTCACTATTTTAGGTTAGTTGACTGTTGCGACTAATGTTCAAACTTGAACATTGCTGATGAAAGAAAATCTTAAATTCAGTCTACTAAACACTGATGTAATTATTGGTTGTTGTAATGTCTTGTGTTTTATTCTTGATCAATGCTGAAAAAGGAAAAAATAAAACAAAAGCCTGCAGAGCCTGTTTGGGTCTGCTGAATACCATTTAGATATGAGAATAGAAAGTAATAATACCGGAGACCTTGTAGAGTTTGAGTACCTCACCAAGTGAAAAACTCTTGGCTATTAGGGTTGACACCATCTGTAACCTCAGTCTTTGGTTACCTGCCTATCTATCTCCAGGTTAATGGCTAAGAGATGTTGTGCTTTTTACCTGCATAGATATTTAAAGGCTACATGAGCATACCTCTGCTAAGTTCAGTCATGCAGAAAAAATGTGTGTGTTTATGTACTGTATGTGTGGATGCTGTTTATACAGACTGAGATGTGCCTCATCAGCAAATGTAAAATCATTGGTTATACTATGAAACTGGTGTTGCTGTTTGGGCATCTGAATCCCTCACTTCTGTCTTTTCCATTTTTCCTCCATCCATCTTAACTCCCTCTCTTTATGTCCCTCATCCTCTCCCTACCATTTCTGATCTGACATTTGCCGTCTGCTGTCGTTCTCTAATCTTGTCATCTGATTTCCTCTCATTCCCCTCTCTTTTCCTGTCTTTTTGCACTCAGCTATTTTCTACACAATGCTCACTTTCTCTCTCCTCATTTATAAAACGAAGAACATGAATAATGGGGATACTGGCATCTGCTGAGATTGCAGTCTGCATGTGAGAGAGAGGGAAAGCAAGGGTGCATTACTGGCTTCAGCATTGAAGATTGAAGATTAAATAAGCAGGTGCAGGTGTCAGTAGGAATCAAGATTTTGTAATGATTCTCATTTGGTACACAGTTTGTATCAATTTGAAGATGAGAGGAGTGGACTGAAGAAATGCCAGGAGAATTAAGGGTCAGGAACGATGGAGGGCAGTCATTTATTATTTTTTTAAATTTAAATTTTTGAAAAAAATGTTATTTACTGTACTTTATTAATCTCAAGCTGGGAAATTACCTCTCTGCAATTAACCCATCACTGATTCAAATACACACACACACACAGTGAAACACACAGGAGCAGTGAGCTGCAACTATCATCACCCCAGGAGCAATTTGGGATTTAAATGCCTTGCTCAAGGGCACATCAGCCAGCTAATGGAGGGGGGCATTTTTTCCATTAATCACACTCAAATTTTTCCTGCCCATCCAGTGGGGGAATCAAACCGGCAACCTTCCAATCACAAGCCGCTTCTCCAACCCCTAGGCCACGGCTGTCCTATTTCCTTTAGGACAGTCTCTCATTTTCACTTTAAGTAACTCAGTGTACTAGAAACTGTACTCCTTTGTGGAACAGATGGATTTGCCTCTGCTTCTCTCATACTCTCTCTTCTGAATGCTTCTCATGATCCAGCAGAGGGCCCCCCACTGACCCTTTACCCCTCCTGCTCTCTTTGCACTGTGTATGTAACTAATAATTAGTATGTGCTAACTAGTCACTAATCAGTTATTTTGGTCAGGGCTCCCAGGAAAAAAGTGATAAATCAATATTTTGTTTTTAATAAATTAAAAATTTAGAGACCTTTGACTAAAAGTCAAAGCAATAAAATTCTCTTTGTCTGTCTGTAAAGTACAATACACACAGACAGAGACTACACACAGCTTTAAACACAGACATTTACCAGTATTACTCAGTCTCAGGTTTGCTCCATATCAAATATTAAAATAAATATTCCAGTGCACACCAGGATACCATTTTTGCCACAACTTAAATTAAAAACAACGAAGGAGCTGTGCATGCTTCATCATATTTGCTTTGTGCTTGATAGCCAACAGGTGTCCCAAATTATCCCCAAAAAAAACTAAGCAGATTTTTAACATTGCCTCATCTGTTTAACGGATCTTTCATATGTTTAGTGAAAAACATGATAATAAATATTATGAACTGAGAGAGCTGGTGTAAAATTTGACTTTGTCTTCAGTATACATTTCCCCTTACTGCATACATTCTCTTGTGTCTCTCTTTCCCTATCTCTTGTCACCGCCACTGTTTCTCTTGCTTTTCTCTTCACCTATCTTGCCCTCTGCCTTGTTCACTCCCACTCTGCCTCTTCATCAAAGCAAGTCGTTCTAAATAGATATTACCTCTTTGTCGCCATGGATCCTTCTTGATGACAACCCCAGTCGACCACAGAGAGTATATTTATCCCCTATGGCAATGTGTTCTCTCTTTCTCTATATCTACAGCCCCAGTTTCTTTTAATTTTTTTTTTAAACTGTCTTTTTCTTCTGTTTTTGTTTTTAGGTACCAAAACAATTCATGTGAGCGGAGGCCCTGACCGCTGTAACATTAACTTCTGTCTATCCATTCTCGTGTTTTATATATAAGTTTATTGTTTTATTGTCTTTGTTCTTTCCATTCTTTGTACGGTTTTTATTCTTTTGTTCTCCATCTGTTCCTCTCAAAAGATTTTCTAAATGATATCTCTTTTATGTTCACAGATCTTTCTAGATGCCAATACCATCAGGCTGGGCAACATTCCCCTTGGCAGCGCTGTGGACCCCCTGGAGGGAGCACCACCAGGTACCACCTACACCAAACAGACTGTGTATGAGCTTTGTGCCTGCGCTAATGGCAAACTCTACCTGTCCCCGGCTGAGAAAGGCTCTACTTGCCAAACTACCAGTAACTTTTGTCTCTGGAGCTGAAAGTGGGACGCTGACAGACACCTAGGACTTCTGGACTATTAAAGTTCAAAGCTAATGCTAGCCAACAGACTGAATCAATGCAGATTATGGCTTGATGGGAAGCTAATGCCAGTTAACGGACCGAATCAACATTGATGGTAGCATGGCAAGAAGTTCATGTCTGATAACCAATCAAATTATATGGATTGCAGCTTGACTGGAAGCTAATGCTTGTCAACAGACCAAATGAACATGGACTGTGGCTTGTTGTGAAGCTCTTGCCAGCTAAAGGAATGACTCAACATGGACTAGAGCTTGGTGAGAAGCTATTACCAGCTCACCGACCAAACTAATATGGATTGGTCAGAAGCTAAAGCCAGTCAGGATGACTTGACTGAAAGCAAGAGACAACAAGATCAGCTTGTGGGTATGATGCTATGACCGCCCCCGAACATGGAAGGACCATCTCACCCTGAGCCTCTCGTATGTCATTGTTGTATTGCTGCCTTGATGAAAAACACAAGGATTATGGGGGTTTCATGAGAACAGCAAATAATCTTACAATGGAAGTGAGTGATGTGTTTGCTGTATGACCAAAATGTCCTGGAAAGCAAGCTCCTGCTCTTTTAGGATAGAATGATATATGGTGATGAACTACAAACTCTCTGGCAGGGACATGGATGAGGACTTTGGGCTGACCTCTCAGCTGGCTAACAGATATCAGTGTGAACCTTGGTTTAGCCCTTTGGGTAACTAACATGTAATACAGACAATGGTTTATTGTAGTTGGAAGCTACGGCTAGCTAATGGACCAATCTATACCAGAAAGGCCTTCCCCCTTCTGCCCCTCTAGTCTTTCAACCCAAACGTCGACATGTGTAACTCTCACATTAATCTACACCTGATAGTGAATATGCTCTCTGACCCCACTTTTCATCAGATAACTAATGCAAATAAGTGTGCTTCAAACTTGCATTCCCCAACTTTTTCCCCATATATGTTTCAATTTTCACATCTACTTTTCTTTTCTTTTAGTTCTATTTTCTTCAGGTCAAAATCCTTACCTGTTATGTTGTGGTATCATGTTCTTTTTCCCTTCAACATCTCTGTAATCCCTTATCTTTCTATATTTTGCTGCTGCTCTTCTTTATCTTTTCTCTATGCTTATTATTATTTTGGTCTGTCTATGCATCTACTTGCACTGGACAGGTAAAGAAAACGATTTTCTGCCTATAAACTTTCTTCCACGGATCAAGTTGAGAAAACAACAAAAAACATTGTTTTATCTGCTTTTTTCCACTGGACTGGTTTATAACTGATTTTCACAAATTGTCACAGCTGTAACAGATGCTGTTCCCACATCTTTTAGTTTCAGTCTCACTGGAATATTTCTATCTGGACATGTGATGCTTTTCTGTCCGAGACAGAAAGCAAATTTAATAGGAAAAAGAAGAATAAAGTGAGTTATGTCTTACATTAAATTAAGGCTCAGGTGAGTACTGTAGCAGACTGACCATTTTATGGTATGGGGCCAGACCTCCAGTCAGGAAGAGACAGCATTCAGGCACTGGCCAGACCAACTTTAGTCTTGTTATGGAGTATTATAAATCTTCATCATGTGTCTCTTGTCTGTCAGACTTTGTTCACTCATTTTGCATGACTTTTCTGCCCCCCTTTCCAAGCCATTGTTCTTCTCAGTCATGTCTGTTTTGTGTGTCATCCAGAGACATTTCTACTCCTTACACAACGTCTCTTTTTTCCTCCTTCTTTACGACAGGATTTTTGCCTCTCATTATTCCTTGCTCTGCCTCCTCACTGCTTGCTATTTTTTTTCTCCACCAGTTAAATCTGTCTATTTCATACTTCATCCTCATGCTATGCCCCCTTTCAAAAGTTCTGCACCCTAAACAAGAGAAGAAGGTCCAAAATATTAATTTGGGGTTTATTTTTTATATATTCAATCAGCCTCAGAGGGGGGGGATCAGTGTGAATGGCCTCAAGCTTGCTAACCTAGCACCCAACCTCTGTGACGGCTTGGCGGAAATTATGGATGTGGATGGACTCAACTAGATTAAGGCCCTGAGGCGTACTTTCTTTCTTGTTTTTT
This sequence comes from Scatophagus argus, assembly GCF_020382885.2. Taxonomy (NCBI): domain Eukaryota; kingdom Metazoa; phylum Chordata; class Actinopteri; family Scatophagidae; genus Scatophagus; species Scatophagus argus. Next base: position 10,805,775 of record NC_058494.1, on the reverse strand, counting down.
TAAACAAAGTGATACACAGGTGCCTTTGCTGCTGTTGGTAAAAGCACATCACAGTCTGAACGTTCACACTACCCTCAGTGGACCATCTGCAAGTGTCTCTTGCAGAAAATCTATGTATTTATCAATCTACCTATCTATCTATTTAGTTTCCTGTGTTTTTCCTCCCTTTCTCTCCTGGTTTTGTAGAACTCTCAATATATCCAGCTGAAAAAAAGAACAATTAAATCATGGTTTAAAGTTTAATTTTCTGATGTGTTCCCTTATGGTTTTATTCTTGATAATAAAAAAAGCACAAATTATGCCATGTATATAACAATACCTATAAAATACAAAATAAAATAATATTCTTTTTAACGAGAATCTCTGGGGTCTTCAGTGTTGTGAAATTTCTTTCTTCTTCGTTATGCTTCTTTATGCTGCTTCTGTTGCCCTGATGATTAAAACCTAAATAACTTCACATGTTTCTTACAACTCCACACATATGATTTCATTTCACTTAAATATTTTGGTGGTTTTAGAGGTCCCAACACAATTAGAATTTACAGACAAAACATATACACTATGTAGACAAAAGCATTGGCAAACCTGACCATTACATCAACAGGGACTTCCTACATACATAGACAGTTTTGCAGCTATAATCGCTTCCGCTATTCTAGGAAGGCTTTCCACAACATTTTGGAATGTTTCTATGGGAATTTTTGCCCATTCATGCACTGATGGTGGATGAAAAGGCCTGGATCACAATCTTCATTCCAGTTTATCCCAAAGTTGTTTGATGGGGTTGAGGTCAGGACTTGACTGTTGGCCAGTCAAGTTCTTCCACACTAAACACATCCAACCTTGTCTTTATGGACTTTGCTTTGTGCGCTGGGCCTCAGTCATGCTGAAATAGAAAAGGGCCTTCCCCAAACTAACCCTATCCCCAAACAAGCACAGCATTGTCCAAAATGTTTTGGTATGCTTAAACATTGAGTTTTCCCTTCACTGGAAGTAAAGGTCCCAGCTCAACCCTTGACCTCTACCACATCCTGATACTTTTGTCTATATAGTGTATTTTGAATAGATGTAGCTTTTACTAAAACAATTATTTCAAATTTTGGATACCAGTCCAGCTTTTGTGAACTTTTAAGTTGCTACTTCCACTTCTCTTAAAAAATGTAAGAATGTCTAAGCAAATAGAGACAGATTTAAGGATTTATGGATTTATGGATGCCTTTGCCTTCTTGTCATTGCACAGCTGTACAACGAAAATAAAATACAACTTTTGTGGTAAAGGAAATAAGGTGCAGATAAAGGTGCAAGATAAAAGACATGATTAAACAACACACACCAAACAACTCAACATAAAAAAGCAGGAAGAATGGAATAAATAACTAGCAATAAAACGTATAAAAAGAAATCTGTTGCACAATCTCAAATATTTCTATTGCACAGTCCCAAAAATTAATTAAGTTTTTTTATAGCACTTGGATAAAAACTGTTCATGAGTCTGGAGGTGTGAGCCTTAATGGACCGATAGCACTTTCCAGAGGGCAGCAGTGTGAACACATGGACTGTGGCTTGACTGTGTCAGCAGTCCTGGATTGTATTTGTGGCTCTGCGCAGGCATCTGGCTCTGTATGTGTCAGTCAGCGAGGGAAGCTGTGTCCTTATAATGTCCTGTGCTGACTTCATAACTCTCTCCAGAGTCTTTTTGACAGCCAAGGTGCAGCTTTTGAACTACACCAGAATGTTGTGGGTGATGATACTTTCCACTGAACATTTATAGAAAGACAACAGCAGTTCCTGGGACAGATTTACTTTTCTCAGTGACCGTAGGAAGTACAGACGTTGCTGTGCTTTTTCCACCACGGTAGTGGTGTCAACAGTCCATCTGAGGTCTTGAGAAATGTAGGAGTGTCGCCCACAAACTTAATAATGGTGTTGCTGTTGTGGGTTGGTGTGCAATCATGGGTGTATGAGGTGTAAAGTAGAGAGGGCTCAACATCACAACCCCTGTGTTGAGGGTCAGGACTGAGGAGTGATGGGATCCCAACCTGGCTGTGGACAGACTGTTAAACTATGTAAACTGATGCTGGCCTAAACTTTGAGGGAGAGGGGATTTTATATGCATTAAAACCAGCCTTTCAAAGCACTTCATTGGTGGTGAGGGTTAGACAACTAAAGCATACTCGGCTCTTATTGTTGAGCTGCAGGAAATGACCTGTTATTATTCTATACTACTATTTTGAAACACAAATACAGTGTGTTTTGAAAGAAAAATAGCAATGCCTGGTTTTCATTTTTTATCAGGAGAAAAGGATTTTCAGATATTTGTTACAAATTTGTTATAAAAGTTGCAAAATGTTAATACTGTACATGTCAGTAAAATGTTCAGTGATCCTATTATTGCACATTCAATATACTCCATAAATACAAAGCCAGCATCTACTGTACCAACTAACAGCTGAAAAAGCATGCACTGATTGCCATGACCTACATATAATAAATGATCACACAAAAAGCACTGTTGACTTAAGTGTGTGGGAAGAGCAAAGATAAGTATGCGTAACTATTTAAGCAAATAAAAAAGTAACCTGACAGTGTTATGTGAGTTTTATTCTGATTATGCAAGTATAAAGATGTCCTTAATAACAGGTTTCAGATCAGCTTATGGTTATGTTCTTATTATCCACTCTGGTAGTCTTGACCTAATGGGAAAATATAAATGTGATGATTCACCAGCACACAACTTTCCACCAGCATGTTGGTGATTCTCTTTTCTTTTCATCATTTTTATTTCCTTGTTTCTCCCTCCATTTTATTGTCTTTCTACATTTTGGGTTTTTTTTAATTATCTAATAGTGATAATTTGATCACATACATGCATTCAGTATTACAGTAATTATTTTTTCTTTCAAGTGAACATGTTTAGTTAAATATCAGTCCATCTCTCTTAACCACTTTGTTTACATTAATTCAGCAAGTTTTCTCATTCTCTCCTTTCTCTTTCTTTCTGTCTTTTATCTCGTTCTTCTGCAAGCTGCAGGAATGCGCTATGAGGAATTCATTTTAGTTATAGACAGCAATATATTTAAGAAAGTAAAAGTACAGTTTGTTTTTGAGGTGCACATATGAAACAGATAATGCAGAGTTATACCCTGAGTACCCTGAATCAAGACATCCTGAGTGACAGGATTTTCATCTGGGGCACCTTTTGTCCCAAATAATAAAATGTTCCAACAAGGAGGGTTAGTAAAACTTTAATGTATGCCTATCACTTTCATTCTGACACTGACCTGAATTCAATTACTTCCTTGGCCATTTTCTCTGTCTGTGTCATGGGCTTCTGAATCCTGCAACCTCCAAACAGTCGTCCTCACTAAAAATAATGGCTTACAATTGGCACAGTGTGGGGTCAGTGTAGCACAGTGGGGACAGGGAAGGAAACTCTTATGTAGTACTTTAGGTTTTGCAGCAGTGCTGTTGTGCTGTTTGCCCATCTTTTCCCCACATGCCACATGTCACTTGACTGACATGACTTCAAGTAAAATTCATTTAATTTTCCTTTCAAATATACAGAGAATATTAATTGTACCCATGGACTCTAATTTTGACATTCAATCTCGCAAATTTTGAAACCAATGAATTGGCAAATTGGATAAGAAACACAACATCCATTTATAATATCTTAAAGGTTTTTGTTGCAAATTCCATAGAGTGCTTGTCAATCATCAGCTCAAACAAATAAGAATCGGCCTCTTGTGAGTTTGCAAAGATGTAGTCTAACTTCTAGTTAGCTAGGTGGACAATGAAGCCATAATGATTTATTAAAGTAAAAAAGGCACAGGAGGTTGTGGTAGCTAACAAAAGTTCAGCTTCATAACAGAAAAAGTGTGATGGCTCATTGCATAATGTTTCATGTTTACTATAAACAATGGCCTATCAAGGCATACCAAATCAGTCAGTAAAGCTAAGTTTTGTTAAGCTTTGTGTGTCACTTCAACATTCTATACTATCAAAATGATCCCCTCTAAATTTTGATTTATGGAAATTCATTATTGATGATTATTTTAACTGGAAGTATATTTTTAATATATTTTTACATAAATCCATTTCACTCTGTCAGATTAAGCCAAGTGTTTCAAAAGAGTGGAGAATGTGCGAAAACAGACTCACTACAGTAAAAGCACAGCAATATGAATAAACCTTTAGTGGCATCACACTAGTATCTGCACACTTCTGACTGATACTTAATGAAGCAACCACCAGCATAATCTTTGAATTTACACACTGTCAGTGGGATCCAGCAACATGAGCCAAAGGTTGTGTGCTAAGAGAACTTCCTGCTGATAAAAAACAAAAGATTAAAACAGCTATGTTTTGATACAGAAGAGAATGCAGTTCCAGGAGAGGAAAAAAATGTGGAAATCAATTCTGAGCACAGAAGACAATTTGAAGAAAATTGTCCAGACCCAATAATGAAAAGCATTACTGAAAAAGAATGAAAATGTGGAACATTTTATAACCAAGAATAGATTAACTGATCCAGGATAAACAAAGGTGAAAGAAAAACAACACAGATTTTTAAATAAACAAATATTGAGAGATTATTTATCTGTAGGGCAATGTGTAACATTTCTAAAGCACTTCAAAGAGAAATAGTTCAATAGGGTTAAAGAAATAGTTATCGCTAAAGAAAAAGTTTTGAAAATATAATATAGCATAATAATTCTAGCATAATGCTGACATCCATTCATAAAATAGTGTAATGGGAGAACAAGATGAGATTGAAACCTAGTATATGACTGGATTGCATACAGTCAGTGTGCTCCTGAGGATATAATTGAGGACTATGATTCATTGATTGATTGACTATACTTGACCCAGTGCCCTGGTGAACATGCCTAGCTCACACACTACCTGTGGAGGCCTGCGCCATGGTGTCTCACTTGAACAGAAACAAAGCTTAAAAGTCTCCTGTGGACGTAATCACAGACAATCCATGCCTATTTGTTTTGAAAGAGCACTGGCCGATGGGAAAACATTTGAACTACCAGTAATATAACTGCATCACTTAGTCAGGGAGAGATGTTTGAATAACAAGTGAACAAGCAACCCTTCATAAACTGTCACTGTAAAATTAAAACATAAAAAAAAAAAAATTCTGAGATTAAACAAAAAATAAGATAATTATTAGGGGAACTGACAGGTAAAATTACTGGTCGTGAAATTGCATATGTGACCGGTCGTGTCTTTTCCTGCCACTATATGGCATTGTGATAAGGGACGGAGCGCGTTGATTGAGGGGCGGTGCGATGCGTCTCTATATATAGATGTGCGATGCATTTGCCTCTTCCTCTTCCGCTTCCTTCCTGTGGCCACTGTGATTGTGTGACGTGGTCGTTGCGGGCGTATGATCCTCTTCGCTCAGGTAATATATTCCGCTATTCTTTCGCTGCTGGTGTATGCACGGCGCGGCGGTTTTGGTGACGCGATCTTTGTTTCGTAGAGCGCGACCGGCTGCCGGGCCGTGGGGATGTGTCGCCCCACTGGTAGTTTCTCCTGGAGATGCTCATCTGCCCTTTCGGTAAGTCCGCGATTGTCTGCCGTCCAGCGGCTCTGTCCCTCGTTCTCCAGCTGATTGTTTGGGTGTTTTGGTGCAGCTGAGTGATTAACCCGTGACAGGAGCTGGCTGTCTTCTGCCTCTTTCCGGCGTGGCCGTAGCCTTGCGGAACGAGGCGAGGGTAAACTGCCGGCAACTACCAGTCACTCCTCCCTGGGTCTGCGCTGCCGTTTTGGCTCTACTACCGTTTTGGCTCTACTACCGTTTTGGCTCTACTACCGTTTTGGCTCTACTACCGTTTTGGCTCTACTACCGTTTTGGCTCCATTATTGTATCGGCTGTATTGCTGTTTTGGCCTGATGTGGAGTTTGTTCCTTCCTTTTCTCCTGTGTTGTTTTTTTCCTTTATTGTATTGATGAGTTTATTATATTGTCTTTTTCTTTTTCTCTTTTTTTAGGTCAATGTTTGTTTAGTTCACGCCAGTTATACTAACCTTTGGGCTTGTTTTATTAATTGATATTTCTTTTGTTGTCAGGTGTCGTGGGCTCCCTGTGACCGTTAATCCCTGGTGGTGGTGTGTTCTCCACGGTCCCCCCTTTTTTTGGTTTTGTGTGTGTGTGAGTGTGTAGTTTCACGGGTGATTCTGTCGAGGACCCCCCCCCCCCCTCTTTGTCTTGTGGTTGTCCTGTTGCATGGTAGCCCCGGCCAGCTTCATTTGCCCCTTGGTTTGTTTTATTGTGTGTTCAATTGGTGTGACTGTGTTTGACTTGTATTTTGTTTACTTTATGTGTTAATAAATTCTTTGTTGTGGAACCGTCTCGCCCTGTGGTATTGAACCTGTGTGGCCTTGGTTTAAATAACCAACACAGTTAAGCTCAGATTTCCTGGGGCGCAATTCCCCAGGTGGCGTTGTCGCAACTACGATTTTTTTAATGCTCCTTAGCGTTCACCTCGCCACATTCTGGCGTTGTCGGCAGGATCCACATTAATAAAGGCAGAGACGTGTTTCATTTTTGTCCTTTTCTTTATATAGTTTTCCTTCTTGTGTTCTGTTAAACTGGTTATTAGTGGGTGTCCTGTTTTGTATGTGTAATTGTTGAGCCAAAACGGCAGTGTCTGTTCCAGGGACATAAAAATTTTTTTCTTACACTGCTTTGTGAGGCTTGGTGTAGGTTGTTCCATCAGTATGGAGGAGGAGATGCAGCAGCTTAAGGAGCTTGTGTTGCAGCTTAAAGCGGACAATGAGCGGCTCCGTCAGGAGCGGGCTGCTTCGCTGGGGGACTCTGGTGGGGCTGCTCCCTTTGCTCCGCCTGGTCATGCTCTGCCTGCAGGTGCGGCTGCTGCTGTTACAGAGCGGCTGGTTGTCGTCCCAAGAGACCGTAGGTGCCCGATGTTCAACGGTAAGACTGGCATTGGAATATCTGACTGGGTGGAGGAGTTACAGGCATGTGTGCGTGCCCGCCATCTTTCCACTGCTGACCAAGCTCTCTTTATTTTTGACCACTTGGAAGGGGAAGCGAAGGAAGAAATTAAGTATCGCTCTGCTGCAGAGCGAGGAGACCCAGGTAAGGTTCTCACCATTTTACAAGAGCTGTATGGTTGTGCTCAGCCTTACGTAACCTTGCAGCAGGCTTTCTTCTCTCGGCACCAGCTGGAGGGCGAGACCTTGCACGAGTTCTCTTTGGCCTTGATGGCTTTAATGGCACAGGTGAGGCAGTGCGCACCTGATGGTGTGCCAAATGCTGATATTCTCCTTCGGGACCAATTTATCGAGCATGTGCTTGACTGTTCTCTCCGGCGGGAGCTTAAACAGCTTGTTCGTCGTCAGCCAACTGTCACACTGTTGGAGCTGCGTGGTGAGGCGATTCGGTGGGAGAGGGAGGGTCTGCCAGGAGGCACTAGAGGGCGTAGTGTTTCTTTGCCAGCAGCTTATGGCCTGCAGTATAGCATGCAGGGCCATGCCCCGCTGGCCCCTAATAGCACTCCATCTGGGCCAGGTCTTAGTGAGCTGATGGATCTTTTGAAGCGCCAGCAGGAGCAGCTGGACCAGTTGACTCAGACCGTAGCCTCCCTACAGGCCCCTCGTTCACAAGGCCAGACTTCTCGCAGTGGCCCTTTAATTTGCAGACGGTGTCAGCAGCCTGGCCATTTTGCTAGAGAGTGTGACGGTGGACGGGTCCCCCGTAGACAGCGGGTTAGTTCAGTGCCTGGCTTGAACTCTAATGCTGCAGGGTTAACTCACCCCTCTCACCCTTCGGAAAACTGAAGCCCACTGAGCTGCTGAGCCACAGTTCAGTTGGGGAGTCCATAGGCTCACAGGAGGGTGCAGTAGCTGGTTTAATTGCTCCTTGCCCGAACATCGATGCCTCCATGGGAGGAGTCGCTGTGTCATGTTTGGTGGACACTGGTTCCATGGTGTCCACCATCACAGAAAGCTTTTTCTTGGAGCAGTTTGCACCTTGGGGTCATGATCGCCTTCATTCGTGTCACTGGTTACAGCTGCGAGCAGCTAATGGCCTGGCGATTCCATACGTCGGCTATTTGGAACTTGATGTGGAACTCTGTGGTAAGGTGATGCCCCACTGTGGGATCCTTGTTGTTAAGGACCCCCCTGACAGGGCGTCTTCTGTCCCTGGTATCATAGGGATGAATGTGATCCGTCGATGCTATCGTGAGCTCTTTGGTGCATATGGTCCTTCTCTTTTTGATTCGCCGTTCGTTTCCCAGGCACCTGCTCCAGTGGTTGCAGCCCTACAAACGTGCCACCAGTCTTCCATTCAAACTCCGAGTGACCCGACTGGCACGGTGAGGGTCCGGGGGAAGCGGGTGGTGCGTATTCCAGGTGGGGTGATGAAGCTTGTTGCTAGCACCTGCCCCCAGCAGTTTTCTGGTCAGACTGTGCTGTTTGAGCCCCCTGAATCAGGCTTACCAGCGGGGCTGCTAGCCTCTCCCTGCCTGGTGCAGGTTGTTCGGGGTACTGTGTATGTTCCCATAGTTAACGTGGGGGCAGCGGAGGTTCTCCTTTACCCACGGACCAGTCTTGGTCTCCTGAACGCTGCTCAGGTCATCAGTTTACCTGCAGGGGTGACTGAGGTGGAGCCTACATTGGTGACCATCTCTTCCCAAATAGCTGCTCCCTCAGTACCCGATAGGATAGAGTCCCTAAGTCTGTCCCCATTGCCTGAGCAGGAGCAGACGGGTGTAAGGTCTCTACTGTATAAGTACCAGTCAGTCTTCTCAGCCCATGATGGTGACCTGGGCTGTACTAACCTCATCTCGCACGACATACCACTGCTTGATGATGTTCCAGTCAGGCAGAGGTATCGACGCATCCCTCCATCAGAGTATGAGGCGGTGAAGGCGCATATCAATCAGCTTCTGGAATCTCAGGTCATCAGGGAAAGCAGCAGCCCTTACGCATCTCCCATCGTCTTGGTGCGGAAGAAGGATGGGGGTCTGCGTATGTGTGTGGACTATCGTCCCCTAAATAGTAAGACCAGGAAGGATGCTTTCCCCCTACCTCGCATCGAGGAGAGCTTGGATGCACTTTCTGGGGCTCGCTGGTTCTCCACAATTGATTTGGCCAGTGGCTATAATCAGGTTCCGGTGTCAGAGAAGGATCGTCCCAAAACTGCCTTCTGTACACCGTTCGGCCTTTTTGAGTTCAACCGCATGCCTTTTGGCTTGTGTAATGCCCCAAGCACCTTCCAGCGGCTCATGCAGAGAATGTTTGGTGATCAGCAGGGTCAGTCATTACTGCTTTACCTGGATGATATTGTCGTCTATTCTTCCTCTGTTGAGCAACATCTTCAGCGGCTGGAAATGGTGCTCGGTCGGCTCCAGAAGGAGGGTCTTAAGGCAAAATTGGAGAAATGTGCATTTTTCCAGCAGGAGGTTGGCTATCTAGGCCATGTGATCTCGAGCCAGGGAGTTGCCACGGACCCCAAGAAGATTGAGGCGGTGGCTAACTGGCAGCGGCCCAGTCATGTTTCTGAGTTGCGTTCCTTCTTGGGTTTCGCTAGCTACTACAGGCGCTTTGTAAGTGGCTTTGCCAAATTGGCGGGCCCTTTGCATCAGCTGGTGGCTAAGCTAGCAGGCACAAAGTCCAAGAAAGGGTCAGGTCCGGCTCTGGGAGCGGCATGGACACCTCAGTGTGAGGAGAGCTTTGAGGCCTTGAAATCAAGGTTGGTCTCGGCCCCAGTGCTAACATATGCCGATTTTTCACAGCCTTTTATTCTGGAGATCGATGCCAGCCATAGTGGCCTGGGGGCTGTCCTCTCGCAAGAGACGGACAGTGGCGTGAGACCGGTGGCCTACGCCAGCAGAGGCCTTCGACCCACCGAGCGCAATATGTCGAACTACAGCTCAATGAAGCTGGAATTTCTTGCGCTCAAGTGGGCCATGACAGAGAAGTTTAGAGAGTACCTGTTGGGGCATAAGTGCATTGTCTTCACTGACAATAACCCTTTGAGCTATCTTCAGTCTGCTAAGCTGGGAGCCACTGAACATAGGTGGGCTGCCCAACTTGCCGCTTTTGATTTTCATATCAAGTATCGTTCAGGCCGCAGTAACAGAAATGCAGACGCGCTTTCACGACAGCATGCACCTGGCTCTCTCAAACTTTCTGAGTCGTTGCCTGGTACTTCAGTTCCCAGCAGTCTTCAGCAGGATCCACCTCCAGCTGTTTTGGCATTGGCCTCTCAGGCTGTGGTTTCAGTCCTTCCCTCTCACTCCGCTTCTGACCTTCGTTCCTTGCAGGAGGCTGATCCCATCCTGAAGGATGTACTTGTGTTCTGGCGGCGGAATGCTCCGCCTACTTCCGTGGAAAGGCGGCAGCTCTCCAAGCCAGTCCTGGCACTTTTTCGCCAATGGGACCGCCTAGTGGAGAAAGATGGTGTTCTCTTTCGCAAAGTCTTCCGTTCCGATGGGGGTGAAGAATCTCTACAGCTTATTCTGCCTGCCGCCCTTAAGCAGGAGACTTTAAGCCAGCTTCACCAAGCCCATGGTCATCAAGGCATAGAGCGGACCACAGAGTTGGTCCGGCAACGTTGCTATTGGCCAGGAATGTCAGCAGATATAAAGCAGTGGGTTTTGGGGTGTCAGCGATGTCAAGTTGCTAAGGACTCAGGGCACGGACCTAATAGCTTTATGGGCCACTTGTTGGCCTCCCAACCTAATGAGATTGTGGCCATTGATTTCACATTGTTGGAGCCTTCTCGGAATGGGTACGAGAATGTTCTGGTCATGACAGATGTGTTCAGTAAATTCACGGTGGCTATTCCCACTCGGGATCAACGGGCCTCCACTGTGGCCCAGGTTTTGATCTCTGAGTGGTTTTACAAGTTTGGTGTCCCGAGTCGCCTGCACTCGGACCAAGGGAGGAGCTTTGAGGGCTCATTGATTCACCAGCTCTGCTGTTTGTATGGCGTTTCTAAATCCCGTACCACTCCGTACCACCCGGCGGGTAACGGTCAATGCGAACGGTTTAACCGAACCCTGCATAACCTCCTTCGCACCCTTCCGGTTTCCCGGAAACGGGATTGGGTTGCTTGTTTGCCTCAGGTGCTTTACTGTTACAACACAACTCCTCATCAGAGCACAGGCGAGTCTCCATTCTTCCTTATGTTTGGGCAAGAACCACGTCTTCCAGTTGATTTTCTCCTGGGACGTGTCCAGGAGCCTGTAGCAGGTCAGGTACAGGACTGGGTGGCCGAGCATCAGGTGAGACTCAGACTCGCTTTTGAGGGTGTTCGTGACAAGATGTTGGTTGCAGCTGGCCGACGGAAAGAGCGGCATGATCAGCGGGTCAGAGAGGCACCGCTTTCAGTCGGACAACAGGTGTATTTGAGGGACCACAGTGTTAGAGGGCGCCATAAAATACAAGATCTTTGGAGCTCGGTGGTCTATCAGATCGTGAAGGCCCCGGTCGGTGAAGGAGCAGTTTATACTGTTGCCCCTGTGAGCGACCCGCAAAGGGTTCAGAATGTGCATCGGAAGATGCTGAAGGCTATAATTCAACCTGAAGCTGTTGACCTCCAGTTGGAGGGGTCCCCTCCATCTGCTGTGGCAGCACTGGATGGTGAACCTTCCAGTGACGATGAACTGTGGGTTTTGGTCACCGAAACATCTTGTCCGCCACCGGCAGCTGCCCCAGGTACCTCTTGCCCCATAGACCCCCCCACTGTGATTTCTCAGCCAGTCAGTTTTGTTCCAGCGATTTCTCCAGCATGCGAAGGTGCCTCACCAACAGCCTCATGGTTGCCTCCAGCTAACCAGCTGAGCACTGACCAGCCAGCGTTGCGTAGAACAGCTCGTGTTACCGCTGGCCACCATTCTAATGTCCACCATCTCCCTCAGCCTGCCAGCCAGCAGCAAAATGCTGCTAATAGAGACCTAGGGACTGTGTCTAATGCCCAGACTGCCATTTTCAGGCCCTGGAGGTAGTTCCAGTGGTTATTTTATCCATCGTCGAGGCGGCGATGCAAAAGCGGGGGGTAGGTGTGACCGGTCGTGTCTTTTCCTGCCACTATATGGCATTGTGATAAGGGACGGAGCGCGTTGATTGAGGGGCGGTGCGATGCGTCTCTATATATAGATGTGCGATGCATTTGCCTCTTCCTCTTCCGCTTCCTTCCTGTGGCCACTGTGATTGTGTGACGTGGTCGTTGCGGGCGTATGATCCTCTTCGCTCAGGTAATATATTCCGCTATTCTTTCGCTGCTGGTGTATGCACGGCGCGGCGGTTTTGGTGACGCGATCTTTGTTTCGTAGAGCGCGACCGGCTGCCGGGCCGTGGGGATGTGTCGCCCCACTGGTAGTTTCTCCTGGAGATGCTCATCTGCCCTTTCGGTAAGTCCGCGATTGTCTGCCGTCCAGCGGCTCTGTCCCTCGTTCTCCAGCTGATTGTTTGGGTGTTTTGGTGCAGCTGAGTGATTAACCCGTGACAGGAGCTGGCTGTCTTCTGCCTCTTTCCGGCGTGGCCGTAGCCTTGCGGAACGAGGCGAGGGTAAACTGCCGGCAACTACCAGTCACTCCTCCCTGGGTCTGCGCTGCCGTTTTGGCTCTACTACCGTTTTGGCTCTACTACCGTTTTGGCTCTACTACCGTTTTGGCTCTACTACCGTTTTGGCTCTACTACCGTTTTGGCTCCATTATTGTATCGGCTGTATTGCTGTTTTGGCCTGATGTGGAGTTTGTTCCTTCCTTTTCTCCTGTGTTGTTTTTTTCCTTTATTGTATTGATGAGTTTATTATATTGTCTTTTTCTTTTTCTCTTTTTTTAGGTCAATGTTTGTTTAGTTCACGCCAGTTATACTAACCTTTGGGCTTGTTTTATTAATTGATATTTCTTTTGTTGTCAGGTGTCGTGGGCTCCCTGTGACCGTTAATCCCTGGTGGTGGTGTGTTCTCCACGGTCCCCCCTTTTTTTGGTTTTGTGTGTGTGTGAGTGTGTAGTTTCACGGGTGATTCTGTCGAGGACCCCCCCCCCCCCCCTCTTTGTCTTGTGGTTGTCCTGTTGCATGGTAGCCCCGGCCAGCTTCATTTGCCCCTTGGTTTGTTTTATTGTGTGTTCAATTGGTGTGACTGTGTTTGACTTGTATTTTGTTTACTTTATGTGTTAATAAATTCTTTGTTGTGGAACCGTCTCGCCCTGTGGTATTGAACCTGTGTGGCCTTGGTTTAAATAACCAACACAGTTAAGCTCAGATTTCCTGGGGCGCAATTCCCCAGGTGGCGTTGTCGCAACTACGATTTTTTTAATGCTCCTTAGCGTTCACCTCGCCACACATAGGCAAAAAATTAAGGAAGCAAAAAGGCCTTCAAGTCCCAAGTTGCTGATTTTACTACTCTTAATGTGAACAACATCTAGGGTAGACCTGAGAATTTTACGGCCCGTAGACCACATATGGTTTGGGCATCCTTGTCCGACCCACAGTATCAGTTATTAACACAAATGAACAAGTATTTATGCTGTGCATGCAATACAACTATGTTGCTTTTATTTTGAAAATCCTGGCATTTTTATTATTTACGTGTGGACGCATGTATCTGCGTCTGTCGGCATTAATTGCCCAGCCCTGATCTAGGGTATGCACAACTTAAATGGGTCATTGTTCATACATGGTCATATTGTCCACTTCAAAAAGACTGCATGACAGTGTCTCATTGTGTTGCAGTGTCAAGTGGTCGCATAACCTGAGCTGCCCTGATGAACCTCTCCTTATCTACGACACTACTGCACACACATGGGCCCAGCATTGACAGTGGATGGTGAAAGTGCGCATTTGAACGACAAGCACTGTCAAAGCCAGGAGAGGAAAGAGATAATATTCCTTCATTTCCTCCTTGTACATTGAGACACATTACCAAGGAGAGCTGAATGGTTTGGTTAATCACAATGTACAGGAGGAGAAAAGAGGAGATGAAATGGAAAGACATGGAATGATGATGGAGAGGTGGAGGTAAGATAATTTGCTCTGTTTCCATGAATGGTGCAATTGACAAAAAACACATTTTTGAACATGTCATAAGCAGAGGGGCAGTTGTGAAATGGCTTGAGGACTGAATTACCAGTTCATGTTGTGAGGGCTGGTGTCACTAAAGGTTGCTTCAATCAGCTTGTCCCATCTTTCATAAATGCCGTTACTTTTAAACGTAACATTCACCTACATTTACACAGTTAGTTTAGTGTCACAGAGCCTATGGATCCCTTCTTTAAAGAATCCAGCATCTTGAACCTTCAGAAAGTGGTCTACAGCTGTCATAACATCATTATTATCACCATCAGAGAGGTGACCACTGAGCTCCTTCTCCACCTTGGGGAAGTAGTTGGGAATGCCAAATCACTTGAAAAGGGTGTGTGCTGAACAAGTTTAAATCAGTATTCATGGATGGCAGCCATTGCCACTGTGGACCTGTGGGCTTATCACATAGAATTTTCTCCCATAGCTGTCTCAAGAGATCAACAAAGTAGGCCTCTGTGATAAAGTGACCTTTTTCCTGGCAGTCCACCAGAAGCTGTCCCTTCAGCATCCCAGAATACAGAAGCCATCACCTTGCCTGTGGATCTCACTGATTTGACTTCCATTGAAACCACAGACCCTGGTTGTTACCATAAGTTCAGTGAGTCTTTCATCACTGAATGGAAATAGTGGATCCAAGTCTCATTCTTATGGTTACAAAGTGTTGGAGAAATTTCTGGTGCTGATCATCTGGAGTTTGTTGTGGATAACTGCATGGACACAATCCTGGGAGATACATACCTCTGTGACAATGCACTGCTGTGTTATTCGTCATTCTGTTGAAATTGTGTCATTAGGCCTTTTGTGTGGTTATGGTGACCGGCCTTCCAAGATGGCCATCTTCCAGGCTCTCTCTGCAAGAAGAGGCATCCCCACGTCCTCAGGGACCTCCTTGGGTGATAAGCCTTTAAGACTGAGGTAGCAGATAACAGTTCCAGTGCTGCCACACCACTGGCTTACGATTTTCCAACTACCTGAAACAGAAATACTACAAACATTGTTACCTTCAAAGTTTCTGCATAGTAAGGAATACACTCTGCAGTTTTACTTTCTTTTTTTTATTTAATTCTAATGTCAAGCTGTCCATGACCAGCTGATGCAAATCCCAGCAGAGGTTTGCTGTCCAGCCCACATATACATATATTGCACATATATTGTGCAATATATGTATATACGTACCTTTTTCTTCTAACATCTAACCCATAATTAGATGTTAGCTTGTGAATGATGTTACAGTAAATTGAAAACAGAGGCTCTGACTGCATTCTTGTTTCTATGGTTACAGCAGAGTGGTGAATAAACAGTCTGACTGGAACTACTGGTGTTCATTATCCGGAATCAACTAATACCCTGCATCCAATCAGAATTGGGTATTCACCTACACCATGCTATAACAAAGAATAACATTCATGTTCTGTATGGAATGTTTAATAATGTAGGCATTGCCCTTAAAAATACTGTCCAAAAAATAAATTGCAACTCAAAGCTAAATGCTTGTTTATTCTTTACAGAAATGTACACTGCCTCGACATTATTTTGTTCTTTTAATTAAATATGTTGACTGACATCTTCAACTATGTTGAGGAGACGACATGGCTGCATTTCTCTCATGGTGTACACAGTGACACACAGCTTTTTACATCTGCAAAAAGGTGGACCCTTCATGGAGCTGAGACAAGATGGTTGCTTAAACTTGCCCATCTAGCTGTGTATGTGTGTCTGTGTGTCCATGTTTATGTGCATGTTCAAAGTAATGGGAGACACTTTGAAACCTTTGAAAGGATGAGAAGGGCAAGTCACAAAGACTGTTTTTTGGCTGTCATTTTCACATAAAAATCAATGCATACTCATGTTTTCTATATTTTTAATATTTGCACCCACTGCTCTGCATACACCCATTAACCACAACATTAATACCACCTCCTTAATATTTTGTAGGTCCTCTTTGTCCAGTCAAAACAGCTCCGACCTGTCAGGGGAAGAGACACAGGAGCTCAGGGAGTATTTTGTGGTCACCAGCATTGGCATGATGGATCCTTTGTGTCGTGTGGATTGAGGGTGGGGCCTCCACGTGGGAAGGTGGATTTGGCTTATTCCAGTGCATCTCACAGATTTTCATTGTTAATCTTATGGTTGATTGATGTAAATATTTTGTTTACTAAATGAGTTAAGTTTTGATTCATAACAAGTGAGGTTTTGCTGTCACACATAATAAAATGGAAGAAAAACAGAAATTAATTTGATGATGCACTGACATTATGACAATGACAAAACTTTATTTCCTTTATTTCCACTTGTAGCCACTGAGTACTGTGGAGATGAAGCATCTCCCAAACTGTGACCTTCAAATGTTCGGTCTGGAACCTTAGTATTGTGTAAAGTCGGATATCACTTTTGTGGTAGACCATGCTCAGACATAAGCACATCATCATCAAAGCAGCATTTAGAAAGACAAAACATAAGAAATTAGTTCAGCTAACTAACAGTACAAAAAGAAACTATGACAGGATATTGGACTATCGCCTCTAGAGATGCAAAATGATATTACAAGAAAGGATACCCTGAGACAAGCTGGTTATCTTAACTTCAGTAGCATGATATATAATGTGCGTGTATATATATATATATACATATATAAATATGCATAGATAGATAGATAAGATATACTGTATTTTAAAACCATTACTTCCTTGAACAAAAACAGTTCTTTCTATTCTAATCAAAAAATAATACAGTAATCATTTCAAAGACTGCACAGTCAAAAAAAACTTTATGTTTCTATTTTGTTTAAATTTGAGTTACAAAAAATGTAAAATGTGAAATAATTTCCGTGAAGTTGTTCTGTGCTGCTGTGGTTTCTAATTCACACCCACATAAATCACCCTTCACTCTGCGTCTGTGTGTGTGTTTAAAGAAAGGGAGGAGCTTTTTTTGAAAGGGTGACAAGAAAGGGAAGTTAGAAAAATTGTGGTTGGACTGACCTGGTAGTTGTTGTACACTCGCTTTTTTGTTCTTTGCCTGTCATTTTCACTATGATTAAAATTTTTGCATATGCTTCTCTTCTTTATGGTGAGATTTTCTTTTTTTACTTTCTCCGCATTTGTAATTACTGCAGCTTGTGTGTAAGCAGTGTAATAATTAATTGATATGCTTTTGTGTTTGTTAATTTGCTAAACGAGTCATTTAGTCATTTACTCTTTGAAAAGAAAGTGCAGACTGCCATTACAAATAATCAAATGGACGAATAGCAATAGAAATGTTCATATTTTAATTCATTTAAGCATTGACATTATTCCAAAGACAAACAATTTTTTTCTTTCTTTTTCTTTCCACTTGTAGCTCTCAGTCCTGTGGAGATGGGGCCTCTCAACATAAATGGAAGTACTGAAGCAAATGTGACATTCATATGTTCCAACTGGAATGTTTGGCTTAGTGTAAAACACAATATCAAGTACTTTTGTCATAGTCCATGCTCAAAAAATGAGGACATAATCCTTAAAGCAGCATTTGGAAAGACTACATCTAACAATCAAATAAAGTTAACTAACGGTGAAGAAGGTTTATCTGTGACATTCACTAACCTAAAGAAGCCAGACTCAGGAAAATATTTTTGTGGAACAGAGAGACGTGGTCCAGATGCATTCATAGAGGTGAATCTTAAAGTTACAGATCGTAAGTTTATACGCTTCATTTTAAAAAAAAAACATACCACTCCTTTGTCAAAAAGTGATAGCTTTCCAAATAGTTGATATACTTATACTGTGCCTCTTATTTTCAGCTGAATTCTCCAGAGCCAAGACAACTCCAAAAACAGTCATCAGTGGTTCTACTCCCTCATATGAAGTTACAAACAGCTCCACAGTGTCTTCGAGTAGCTCAGATATCATGTCTGTGTCTGTCATCATCCGTACAACAAGAGCAACTTCTCCATCAGCCACTCAAGCACATGGTATGATGTGTACTCATCTGCACTTACATAGATATTACTTATATATACACTTATATATTCAATTGTTAATTGAAATTGCGGTGCATAGTACAAATTTGAGTGCTTCACATCATGGCAATTGCATAACATAACAAAGTTCTTTGCATGTTTAACTTATGAGTGAAAATGTTTGCATTTAACTGAGAAATTCCAGAAATAGCAAATCAGCAGACACAGTAGGACAACAACCTAACTGCTCTCAAAATCCAAGTAAATACCAAAATAGTTTCTGTCAATCTGACAGATAAGTAATTTCATTAAACTTATGTTCAGACACCCAGCTATAGGCAGTATCATACAATTTTTGAATTTTAAGAAACTCATTTCTTTTCTTTTTTTTTTACACTTGGAACAATAGAATTAAATAGAATTTTGTCATTTTGTGATTTCCTTCAAAGTTCTTTACTTGCTGGTTTCTGGTAATTCATGAAGACAGTACTCACATTACCCGTGAAAAGCAAGATATTGCAAGACTCTTTTAGGGTGTGCTTTATTCAACACAATGTAATAAAGCTATTTTTCATCTGTTTTTGTCTGGCCAGGAAGTGTACCATATTTGATGATAGGTGCTGTTGTTCTCATAACCATACTGATTGTCCTACTGAAGTTTATGAGGAAGATGACAAAGAAACAACTAAGTAAGACAACAGACCACAAGCAGACCACAAATCACCATACATATTGTATATACAGGATATAGAAACATCAAGCCTGCAGCGGAAATGAAATCAAATTTCTTACATGTTTCCAGAAGTTGTGTCGAGGGTAGACACTCTACCAGAAGACACACAAGATGTGAGTTTAACTTAGTGCTGAAATCATTTTGAAATACTTTTGCTTTCTGTTGGCTCTTACACAGAAACAGCTTGCTTGAAAGCTACAAACAGATTTGTTCAGCTTGTGTGAGGCTTAGGCATTTTCTCTTAACAGCTCTCGCATTGCTTCCTCATTTCTTGCTTGCTGCTTGCTGCTAAGGACACATTTATGATTTAATTTTTAGGGTTAATAAACAATAGCTAGAATATCTGGTCTTGTTTCAAAAGATTGAATGTTTCAAAAAGATTTTTTGTGCATGACAACAACACTACAGCTTACTTACCGTAAAATAAGAAAGCTGGCACTCAGAATATAGTTTTCAGCTGTGCTCATGATGTGTATTTTAGGGTCATTTAGTGCAGTGATTTTAGTGTAATATTTGCCTTGGACTTCTTTTTCTTATCATCATCATTATTATTATTACAATTAGTAGTAGTATAGTAGTGGTAGTATTTCTAGTAGTGGTCATAGTAATAGAAGTAATAGTAGTAATAGTAGTAGCACTAGTTGTAGTAGTAATACTGATAGTAGTAATGGTAGTAGTTGTACTTGTAGCTGCAGTAATAGTAGCTTTGGTAGTAGTGGTTATAATAGAGGTAATAGTAGTACTAGTAGTGGGTGTAGTAGTAATAATAATAATAGTAATAATGTTGTGTTTTTCATGTGTCTTTCATCCCAAACTGTTTTTCTCCCTCATTTTTTTTCAATTTCAAGGATGTTGAATATGATGAAATCAGATCTGAAGACCAGCGAACCGTGAGCCAGGTTGAAGGTGTCTCTACCGTGTACTATTCTGCAGACCCAGACAGTCTCTATGCTAACTATTCCTACCACCAAAACACTGGATTAGCAATTCACTGCTCTCTCAGTTCAAAGTTGGCATATCCAGTGAGGACAGTCACAGATTCTCAATGTGACTTGGTGTACTCTCTTGTTCAGCTACCCAAAAAGCAAACTAAACCCACTGGTCAGTCTGAACCAAACCAGTCTGAAAGTAATGAAAATGAGTCTTTGTATTCTCTGGCAACCTAGCACACAACATGAAAGCAGCTACTGTGACCAAAATAGATGAAAACTTACTTGATCATACTGATTATGACTTTGTAATGAAAATGTAGAGATATAATGCAGTTTAAAATCGCTTAGTCCATGAACTGAACAGTTTCTCCCAGATTCTGGTATTTTCAGTGATAGAGGTTGGTACTCTCAATGAGTAGACAGCACTGCAACCAGTGTACTCAAGACAAAAGAACAATTGACAAAGAAATTTTCTATTTAATTATACAACAGAGTAATTAATGTGTCTGTTCCGTGAGAGTTTGATAAAACTGATTATTTACATTTCCTTTTTTCCTTTTTTTCATTTAAATGTCAGTTTAATATTTCTCAAATTTACCCATTGTTGATTCCAAACTATTACTGGATGCTTCAGTAATCACATTGCAAAACTCACAAATGACCTCTTTATTATCAAACAAGTACCCTGTTATTACCATGTTATAACAGGGACTTACAATATTTTGTAGGACCTACGAAATATTGTTATATTATTCCCACTTGTTTCCCACTGTTTAATATCAATAAACATCACATGTATTTTTACTTAAATTTAAAGTTAACTGTGTATTGTTATGAACTTACGCTATGGTGAAAGTGTATTTTTATTTTATCATTTACTCATGTAAGACATAACCATTATTTTATTGAGCTCCCTTGAAACTTGTGTGGCATGTAAAATTGTTAACTTTCAGGATTTCGTATA
The DNA here is from genome assembly GCF_020382885.2 of Scatophagus argus. Lineage (NCBI taxonomy): Eukaryota > Metazoa > Chordata > Actinopteri > Scatophagidae > Scatophagus > Scatophagus argus. Next base: position 10,785,140 of record NC_058494.1, on the reverse strand, counting down.
ACATTACACTGCTGATTTGTTGTATATACACTTTTTTATATTGCTTTGTATGTTGCTATTTTTAACGTACATCTATGTTATATTCATGTGGAACTCAAAATGAGTCTTAGCTTTGTTTTTAATTCCTTTGACACTTTAACACTTTGGTTTGTATAGCTACTTGAAGCATGATATACAAATACATTCAATTCATTCATTCATTCATTAGATGTTGTTTTGTTTTGTTTTGCTTTGTATTTCTTTTGCATTTGATGGAATATTTGGATATGTCTTGCAAATTTATTGAATCTGAGATTTGATCTGAATCTCATACTGTTATCAGATGCAAATTTACTGCATTAACATCTTACGCATAAACACATATTTAGTTTCTTGCAGAGAGTAAGAAGATTGACACCATTCTCTTTCCTGGTCTTTGAGTATTGAGCTTCAGACAGGAAATGAATAGCTTTGCTTACCATTAAAACTAAAAGCAAGGGTAAACAGGGAACATATGACCCTAATTATGTTGTAGCAGCTAAATGCTTATGTATAGGCCTTGTGACTGGTTCTGTTTGTTCACTTCTGCAAAGTTGACCTAGCTCTAGTCTAGTGTAACTTCTGCTTCTTATCTGCTCAGAGTATTTCTCTGGCATAAGAGTGAAGGCTGACAGCAGGGACAGCAAGGATACTCAAGCTAAAATGCAGGATCATAGACTCATAGACACAGAACATGTTAACATATTCACAGCAAGGCTTTCAGTATATATGGTGTGTCTTAATTCTCTTTTTATAGGCTTTGAGGGACATTTTGTAGTAACATTTTGTTTGTCAAAAGTGTCTCCTCACTGAAATGACGTAATAGCAACTGAATAATTTTAATGCAAACTGAGCAAACATCATTTACAAACCTGGACTAAGGGATGTGGCTGAAAGCTCTGTCAGAATATTATTTATCAAACTGCTTGATTAATGCTAAAGCAAAAGACTGTGCTCATGGTTAACAGACATTACTGTCACGGCCAAATTAATCAAGTATTTGTTTCAGGTTTAGCTGCATTAGCCACACAGCAGAATACAAAGTAAAGTCAGAGCAAAATTGAAAACAAAACACAAAGACCATTTCCATCATATTCATGCACATTTTCAGTTTACTCATAAATCATCACATAAATGATGCACGTGATGGGAAAAGAGGCTTTAGAGATGAAAAGCAGTGGCACACGAAAACATCAAATATGCAACAAGGAGACCATAATGTTTCTTAAATCAATCAACAGAAACTCCAGATCTCCATTATATTTTTGACATTGTTTTCCACACCTTTATTTTCATTTTTTTTGTAATGACATCTTGTCAAGTTTTTTCATGTTTTTTCTACCAATATTGTTTACACTCTCTCTTTATACCTTCTCTTTTAAAGCACACACACACAACCATAGCCAATAGAAGTCACCCTTGGCAGTACGAATGCCCTCTAGTAGCTGTTTTTGTCATTTTTGCTACGGATGTTGTGGACATCTGCCACCAGAGGAAGAGAGCAGTGGCCTGGGGTGCCTGCTCTGTTGTCAATGACAGTCAATGTCATTTGCTGCAGTGCAAAAAATTAGCCAAATCTCTCTCTCTTACACACACACACAGTCGTGTTTTCATAACTTCTGGGAACATTACATACACTTACATTCAGTTCCTGTACGATTAACCACCACCTAATCATAACAATAAACAATACCTGGCTAATCCTAGCCCATACTTTAACCTAACCCTAATCTTAGCCTAACCTTAAAGCAAGAAAGTGAAATTCCATGTCCCAACAGCTAGCTTCACCAACCAGGGATCGGACCACCAAGGTCTCCACCTTTGTCTGCTGCCTGATCCACACTGTACCAGATCGCTTTGACTCCTGCAGGTGGTGAGCCCAATGGAGGAAATACATTTTTGTGTTTAATAATAATTTTTGCTCATATTTGTTCTGTTATAATTTCAGTGTCTTCAGTATTAATATACAGTGTTGAAAACAATAAAAAGAGCAAGTCATCTAACCCCAACTGCTCACCGGGCGCCTGACATGACAGCCCACTGCTCATTGCATGTAGTGTGTTGTGTTGCATGTATGTTCAACCAGTTATGGATTAAATGCAGAGAATTTTGGTGTATATAGAAATGTACTGATAATAAAGCTTGAAGTTGAAGTACAGTGTACAAAATACACTGAGATGTGAAAGCACTATAAGATTGCTCTTAAATGAATGAACATAAACATGTAAGTAAAAAAAACACAGTCAAATAATTGAAATGAATAAATTTCATGAAAGAGCCTGCACCACATTTGGAGATGTAAAAATTTAGTGAAATTTTGGCAGGGGGCATAAAACCACCAAACTTTAGGCTTGTGGTGCCTTCTCCACATCTGTTCTCTCACATACCTTAAAACACAAGAAAGACCCTACAATGATCTTTTGCTAGAAGGCTGAACATTAGGGAACAGACTTTGGAGCTACACAGAACAACACTGTCAAGCCTCCACCCCCTAATTGCTTGGATATGTGAAATATGGCCCTTGTCCACTGAGGTCCTGCTCTAAAGTATGTGAAGTAAACATACTTTATTAACTCCAAATAGAGTGCGATGCCAGGGGGGGCGCGTGTGACCCTGGGGAACATGCTTTTTTTGCCGTACTAGAATAAAGTGTAATTGCACATCCACTACAGTAGTTGGCAGTGGCGCTCTCATTGTCAGAGTGTGCGCAGGGAGTATTAGCTCTATGGTGTAGCGGGTTTTTTGCACCGAGCAGGCGATATGAAGTGCAGTAAGCGAACCCTTAAGAGACAACATGAAGAAATTTTTAACAGGGATGAGAAGAAAGGCGGAGAGAGACGAAGATAATGAGACAAAAGTAACTCACCCGAAAGCTAAGACGAGGAAATATGACGAAGCATATGTAGCGCTTGGCTTCACTGTGACTACAGTGGGAGACGAGGAAAGACCGGTGTGTTTACTGTCTAAAAATGTTGGCAGCGGACAGCATGAAGCCAAATAAATTAAGGCGCCACTTGAAGACATTACATCCCAATCATGCTGATAAGCCGCTGGAGATTTTTCAGCCAAAACGTGCCGAATATTGCCAACAATCATCCCGCTTTGTGAATGCTACTTCAGTAAACCAGCGAGAATTGTTAGCATCCTATTATTACATATTATTACATATTATTATTATTACTATTATTGATAGTCGCAGTGGGGGGGGGGGGGGCGCGAATTGTTTTCTACTTGCTTGGGGGGGGCGCAACAGAAAATAATTGAGAAGCACTGCCTTAGGGCAACAATTAAGTTAGCCATCCAATGTTTTACAGCAGAGAGTTATGGCTTCGTGGCCTCAAGTCAAGTCAACTCATCATCAAGTTGCTTCTTATCAAAATCACTTCCAACATTGTTTAGTCTTATTGGATAAATCATGTGACAATAATCCACTACCCACAAAAGAATTATCCACAGACATGATCAGCAAAAATAAACAGGGTGATTTAAAAAAAATGTAAAAATTAGGACTCAAGCATTTGTGTGATTTTTTTTCCCCTCATACCAGTTTAGCAAATATAATCTGAATGAAACATTCCAAGTTTAATCAGGAAAACATTCCATAAATGTAACGTTTTGATTTAAAGAAAATCTTACCGGTTTAGAATTTCTTGTTGTAAATTCTTCCTTCATTTTTTTTTTTTTTTGCAGCAGCAGCAGCAGCACTGTGTTAACTGAGTTCAGTCTAAAATGGGTTCTAGAATGCTGCTCCCAACAAGTCCTAAAGGGGTTCTTGCATCTTGATAGATCAAAGACATGGAAGGTCAAACAGACACATTTTTACTCACTCTGCTCTCAAAAACAAGAAAAATAGCTTTTAGTTGTTCAAAATATTGAAACTCAAAAGGCAAACTCCCCCAAGATTTATAGTTTACTCTATAAATTTATTCATATGTAATAGATATTTCACAGTGGGGCCCAAATTTTTCTACACAATTTTTTTCCCAGGGTTAGCCTCTGATAACAATTTATGGTATTCTAAAAGCCCAACAGTTACTGTATGAAGCTGTTGATGGGCTGTCTCTGTGTTTGTGTGTGAGTGCTCCTGCACCTCCGCATATAGACAGATTAAACATCGCAGTGTTTTTGTAAGATATTCTCAAGTTTGCTCCACTGTGTTTCCCTCTTTCAGATAAATTGTACAGCTGGTGAAATATTGAGCCATTTTTAACTTCAGTTTCGGTGGCCAGTAGTTTTGGCCCATGACATGTGGAAAACTGACTAATAAAGATGGGTGGCTCATGATTTGGCTGGATATCAGCATTCTCATTCTCAATTAAGAAGCCAAGGCACTTGCCAGAGGAGGAAGCCAATGGCCTGTCCCCTTCAGATGGCCTTGAACCACCCAGTCTCCCTGTACATGACAAGTCAGCTGTCTTCAGTTTAGTTTTGGGCCCAAAAAACTCAAGTCCGAATCTTGGTCAACTTGCCACCGGAATGCTAGCTTCCAGCTTGCCTACCAACCAAACAGCTTCCCACCTGTCTCCTTTGAGCTGACGAGCTCGCTTCGTTTTTCATTAATCATTGACAAATTAATTTTATTTCTTGACTACCCACAGTGTGGCAAAGAGATGACACCCACACATTTTACAATCTACAATAGTTGTCCAGAATGCAAAGTTATCAATCAGCATGCTGGCTCAGCAAAGTTGAACTTATCTGCTGGCACGGTAAACTATTGTTGCATTACATGGACATTTTACTGGAATTTCACAGATATGTTTTTTCCCACACTGACAAAAATACACACCTAAATGGTCCTAAGTTTCACTGGCATTTTTTTTCCTTCTCAGTGTGTCTACAGTCTCATCGGAACTCGTACTCTTATGGGTCTGCGCTACTCAAAGTGAGTTCCACCTCAGCAGGAAAAAGCAGCTCTTCATAGTGACAGTGATTTTACAAATCAGATTATTTAACCATTTTCTAAAGAGTCTTTAGTTCGCCTGGCTAAGTATAAGTATAATGAGGTGCAAAATCAATGCAATATTGGACGAAACCTTCCTACCTACATTAATCACAGAGTAATGCTTGATTGCTGTACTCTACTTCAAATGTAACTTTTAGCCAATAAAAAAACATTTGCAATCTCTCTTCCGAAATGAAATCGACCAGGTTACGAGCACACCTATGGTTCTAAAGTGCCGTATGCTGATTAGTTTCTACCCCCTTCCCATGCCTCTAAAGTCAAAGCTAACAAATACAATCTGGCCAACTCAAGTTACTGCTACTTTCAAAGTCATATCATTCAGATACTTTCCCTTGCCACCCTAGATTCTTCCACCCAATCCCACACATTGGGTTTTTCTGGTACACAGAAGCACATCCTGGAATCTGTGAATTGACATCCCCAAAACTTGTCACTCAATTTTTTTATCAAGTTCAAGATCAAACTTCACTCCATCTGAGGTGCCATCTCCCACTTTTACTAGGACAATATAATGATAACACAGCAATGGCTGCTGACATTAGCATTAACATTTGCATTTAAATGATTTTATTAGAAACATGTCCCAAAAATGGTGTTTTAGGTCCCCTGACACCAAAGTGCCATCACTGTTATGTTATGTAATTTCCTATTATGATATATGTACATTTCCTTAACAAAAGAGATCATGTTAAATGTTAAATTCAGAATAATGAATTGTAATTAGAATACTTAGAACAATGGTTGCTTTTTTTAAGCAATTTACCTGTCCTACCTTACCTTGCTTTGAAAATTTTGTCATATATTTGCTATGAAATAACAAGTCAGTAGTTACCTCCTCCTTCCACTCATGTGAGCCTGTTACTGAAGTGGCTCACAGCTGCTAAAGTGGATAATAATGATGACGGAAAAGTACTGAGGTATCAGAGAACAGAGAACAGCAGGGGTTACTCTAAAGTCTGTTCTTTATTGCAATGCAGAAGTGTTTGTCAATGATGGCTGTCTTTTACATATTTTTGTATCTATATATCTCACAGACTTGAGTGTAAATGCAGAAATTAATCACAAACCTTAAATTAATAAGCTAAGTAGCCATCTGCAATGGTAATAATTAGGAAAAACTGTGAACTGTCGAAGTTTTTGGTACAATGTTGTCACTGTGAATAGTTTAATCAATAAGGGATATGAAACTGGTTAAATTTTAATGGCTTGGACTGTTGCCTCTTAATTGTATTTGTTGTCTGTAGTAATAAATTATTCCTGCAAAACAAGCTGTGATAAGATGCAAGAACTAACACAGCAACAACAGGGAAACACACCGACTGCTGTAATATACCCATTGTGTGTCATTTGCATATAACTTTCACTGCAGTGGTCTTGCTAGGCCAAGAGATCAACTGACTTTGACTAACAAAATCCTGTCTTATGTCTTTTGTGTGGATGTTCTTATGTTCCTCTTTCAATCGAGTCCAATAACACCCTCAGTTCCAATAGAGGTCTAGTAGTAGTTCAATTCATACCCTCATCAAAAGTCATATAAGCTTCTCTTGTTACTACAGATGATACTGCATCTAATGTAATATTGTCTTGTCAAGTTCAGATACTTTTTGTGATCTTCTTGTCTATGGATCTTATTTGATCTGATGTTAGTTAGATTCTTCTATTTTTCATGTAATGAAAGATTTTTTTAAAAAATGACATCTACATCATGGCAACTACCTTATGGCTGTTGTTCTGAATACTTGTGTTTTTGCTCATATTGTACAAACCATATGTACACTTATTTGGATCTCTTTGCTCCATGCAACCATGAAACAAGTGGAAATATGAAAAGGCAAACAGAGCGAAAAGAAAACAGATATGATGCAGCATTACTCATGGGATGCACCACATGTTGCTTTCTTCTGCTTTGATTGTTTATGTTAGTTAAAGCCATTGGACCCAACGAAAATGTCATGTTGGTGAAAAAATTGAATTACCTGTCTACTACTGCCCCTTTCATTTTTAAAACTGCATAGACCTGATTCTGGGCTCTCCCCATGACTCACCCCAGGGGTCGCAGTGTAAGTTATGATACCAGACTTCAGATCTCCTCCTTTCATCATTTCTTTCTCCAGGAGGTCACATAAAAGACAAAATAAAGATTGTTTGTTAAGCAGAGAGCTCTGGTCCTGTTTTTTGTGGGAGTTAAGACCTTTTGTCATAGGTATCAAGGCAGCAGAAAAATAAAAGTGATATCAAAACAGTTTGTTCTTATTCAGTTACTCACCTTCCACAGGGTTTGTTTGTATCTCCGTTGATTAGTTTTAATGCAGTTATAATTGGCTCCATGGCACTTGTAACTCAGTTACTACATATTGCAATTGAATACCAATCATCTGTGCATGTGTATGGATGCGTAATGACTTTAAGGTATATCCCGTGGAGTTTAAATCAATTTTGTTGGCTATGTAACAGAGTTTGTGATGCATTTCAATTATATCCTCTGGTGACTGAATAGCAATTTGTGTTTTTTTTTATCTTTGGTTCATTAGTAGTCATCTGGTTTTTGATCAATACTTTCGACCAGTGGCACACAGATAACATCCTTTGCAATAAAGATAAAAATATTTTGCTTTGTCTGTGTGTTTCCTTTATCCTGTAAAGTGCTTAGCATCAAAAGATGGGGTCAGATCTTTTTGTATCATTTAAAAAAAAAACCCAGTGTACATCAGAATGTTTTTATCTCTGTCGGAGTTGGAAAACTTTAGAAGATAAATGGTGCGTCAAAATTATTAAAAATAGATCAACCACTCACATGTAATAGATATTTCACAACACAATTGAGGTTACTTTATATAGAAGTGACAACTTTCCTGGACCAGAAAATTGCCAGGGAATCTTGCTAAGTTACAATTACTTTACCCAACATACTTTATAACATGTGCTACTACTTTCTTCATATGTGCTTGATGTTCTTGAATAATCTTATGAGAACTAATCTTCAGTTTTGGTAATTATGTAGATCTTGTATGTGACTTGTTCAGGTTTTAAAACACTTCTTCTCAGTCTCCTAACACAGTGTGTTGGCTAGTACGATCTCATTGTCTGCTGTGGACCCTTTGAAATTCTCATTGTAATCAAAGCACCTATACTTGATATTTTTATCTATTATGACAGAGCCTTTTAGCAACTTTCAGCTCATTATTTAGCTGTCTGGTTTGCAAATTTACTGTTTTAGCTCACGTTCCCTGCTTGCTTAACAGCATTTTTGCATGCAGCAGGTGGTTGTTTTCAGTGAAAAAGCTCTAGAACTTCAACAAGCATGCTTACCATAGTGAACATTTTCAAGCATTTAGCAGCTAAAATTGGGGTATTTCGCTCAGGATCTGGTAGAGTTCAAAACCAGACATGAAAGAGAATGTTCGACTTCGCCAGGTAGATTTACTGCATGGGTAAATAAGCAACTGATTGTTCACTGATTTAAAGGTTAATATGTTATATTCCCTACTTGTTTATGCTGCACCTGAAGCATTTTTTATGCATGGAAATATGACACAAATGAAATTAGGATTTCAGGAAATGTGTGAGAAGAAATGAGAAGAAGAGAAGTGGGGGAAGAAACAGGTATTCAAGCTGATAAAGGCTGTAACAGAGGCAAAAGGTGAGAGAGAAATGATGGTAATAGAAAGTGTTGCTACACTAAGAACACTCATTAACCTGTCCCCTCCTATCCGAACCTGAGCATTCAGCATTTTACAATGAAAAAAAACGATGGGCTGAAAAAGAAAGAAAAAGACAAGAAAGAGAAAGCCCTTCATTTAGTCCCCCACCCCGATCTCATGAGGAGGAGAAATTGGAAACAGAGACCTGGCTCTTGAGACCTTGAGGAAATTAAATACTGAATTCAATGGGCAGACCGACTCAATCACACCACGCTTTTGTAAAATGACTCGGGAATTGAATCCCATGCCGCTTAGCTGGGGATGTTATTGCTCTTGTAGCTATTTCTGTTTAACTACGCCTCAGCCGAGGCTGGGTCACACACACACACACACACACACACACACACACAAATAGACATATCTTTTGAGATAAAGATACATTTAATATCACACACATGCAGTGGCTCACACATATATGTAAACACACACATGCACATCAGACATCTTTTCAAATTATTGATTACTGCTGTAAAAAGTAGTGGTGTAGGTAAACCTGAGGTGGGACAAACGAGCAGTATCAGTCACAGCTGAGTCTGAAAGGCCTGTCAGTCAAGCACCACAAAATATACCTGAGGTAATATTATGTTTTAATATAATATAAAAGTCAAAGTAACTTAATAATGCAAGCTGAAAAAGCTGAAAAAAAATATCAGTTGAATGCAAGCTCATTTATTTGGCTTCATTATCAAGCATTAGTGAGTTATAAATATTTCAGTGACATTATGCAGATTTGCATTTGACATACATGTTGTCACATCTGTCTTGCTGAAGAGTATCTTATTACATGCATATACAATGGAGACAGCACATGCCAGGGATCCGACTGCAGCCACTGTGCAGGAGATCCAGGAGAAGTCTGCACCTCGTACACCAATGCCTAAGGTACACACATGTGCACAGGCACATGCATGCTTGTCAGGGAATAGGGATTAGAAAAAAGCAGATAAACTAATCATCACCTTCATAGCCTGCTGCTGGGAGAAGACGGAAGAGGGAGAAGTGCCAAGTACAATGACATCAAGACGAGGACATTGTGTAATGTGCAAAATCCATTTACACACTGAATACTGTGACAACATGTCAATTGTGTACTGTGTAGACACAGAGGTACACACACACCTTATTCTAACTGCTCACATTTTGTTCATTTGTGTTCTTTTCTGGCTCTAAACTTTCTAAATATTTCAGTAGTGTTTAAGTAAAGTTTACTTTTAATACAAATTCTTATGACTCATTTGTCTTTATTTCAAGTGATCAGGTCAGTTAGACCTTGAACAGAAGAGGCATCTCATTTATCAACATCAGCCCATGGGAAAAAAAATAAGAAATGTTAAAAACTTCAATAAACTTGACACGACATGTACTTTATATGAAACACAAGTGAATTATTCTCATGGAACCATGATCTGTGAGAGATGAATAATACCGCTGCACTAAATATTGACTGAAGTGTCAGTAATGGTGTTACTTGTTAATGGTGTGGGAGGTTTTTTTTTTTGCTTGTTTGTTTTGGTTTTGGTTTTGGTTTCTAACAACTGTTGAAGATTAAACATGCATAGCATCTCACTGACCCAAGAATGTTTTTGCTGTTCATTAAGCCTAATTATATATACAAAATTCTATTAATGGAACCATATGAGTAAAAGTACAGCAAACCGACTGATGAGTACCAGAAGAGTAAAAGTTTTGTGTATAAGAACCAGTGTAAATTATTAAGTATCAACTCATTAGCACAGTGCAAAAAAGTATACACACACACACCATAGACTTCTCTGTTACAGTTATCTTCTTTTTTATTTGAACATGATTTTTTTTTCTTTCAAATGTTTCTTAGATATTTTCATTGCTTTTCAATATTCTTTTGAGTTTTTCTGAGAAGTTAAAGTTGTCTTAAAGATTACAGACTTTTCACTATGAAAAGCACAGTAGTAGACACATATGGCTTTCCTATATCTAGCAATGTATTATATACCTACATACACCAAGTTAACACACATTATAACAAAAATACATCATAGAAATTATTACAAAACACATGTAAAAGTTGGGCATGGTGTATTACATAAGGTAGCATGCAAAACAGCATCAAAAGTAGAATTTATTAAAGTTAAATGTGAGACAAATTGAAACCTCACCATACAGTAGCAGGCATAATACCAATATAAGTTGTATTATATAATATTGTATTATATCATTAATTATATGTTGCTGCTAACGCAATAATGTTGAAATCACTGCGTCAGTAACCTTTATTTGCTTAATCTTTATTCATATTAAGATTTTCCTTTTTATTTTGTAGCTGCATTGGACAAATGACTTCTGGGAGTGTAGAAATACAAAGACAAAAAAAACTCCAGATTATTCCTGTTTGTTGTTTACAACTGGTCTTAACGGGACCAGCATATCCACCCAAAACCAAACCCAAACATGGCAGCAAACAGGCTTTGTGTAACAGATTTTCTTGTTGAGTTTTAGGATTGTGTGAATTCATTTGTGTGTGTGGTGTGTGTGTGTGTGTGTGTGTTTGTTTGTTTGCATGTTTGTGTTTGTGCTCTCACCTGGATGTGTGTGTCCTCACTCCAACGTAAGTCACCCTGCCTGTCAGTGGAATTTCATCAACCTGGACACCATATGGTGAGGTTAATGATTAACGTTTATCATGCACAAAAATATCTAGACAAACACATGCAGATATAAACCTAGCAGACACTGAAGCTCATACCACCTCAGTCCATCTGAAATGTTATTCATTGAGTTTATTAAATGTCGCCTCCAAACTGAGAAAATAATGCTAAAAATATTGTTGTACTGAGACATCGTGTGTAGATGTACTGAACACTATATAGGGACCAATTTAGGGTTATTCAGCACAATTTAGAATATCTTTAGATTATACCAGCAGCCAATGCAGAAGTTTCTTTATCCTGTATGTTTTGGACTGGCAGCACATCACATTTCCATAGCCAGCATGCACAGTTTGGTTCCAGAGTTTGCTTTTTGTTCCTGCCTTCACCTTGGTTTCTTCCCACTGACTGAACATAAGTGAGGTGGACAATAGACTCTAATTAGCCCATACTTGTGACTGTTAGCAATGTGACAACTGGCAGCTAGTCAAGGCTGCCCTTCTATGAGCAGCTACAGTATCCTTGGCGGTTTGAAAAGGATAATTAATAAATGAATGGTATGAGCGCACATAATCAGGGGCTTAGTCTGTCATTTCCAATAGATGTCAAACCAGAGAATACAGCCTGAAAAAGGCTATATATTTTATGTTTACATACAGGATAACACTTGAGTGCACTCAGTGAGCAAATGCAATCATCTGAAAACAACTTCTCGTTGTTTTTGATTCAGTCCTTAATTTCTGGCTATGAAGTGTTCTTGACATTTTCTCTGAAAGGAAATTTTCTTTTCTATTCATACTTAAGCATTTTTTGTTTTTTTTTCACTAATTATTTTGAAACAGGTTAACAGAATTTGATAAATGTTGATCTAATGGGTTCCATGACACAGAGAGCACACGCATTTAGTGATTGTTCTTATTTTCATTTACTTTATTTAACCGTTATTTAAAACAAGAAAGGCTGTTGTGAGTATGCTCTCTTTTGTAATGATGCCTTGACTACAGTATACATCTGCCTCCTCATAGACACCCCTTCACTTGTACCTGACTGTATCTCCAGTGTAAACCCACACATCCACATACTCGCACACATGCACACATTCTGATAATGAGGGCGAAGAAAGGTTGCCTTCCATTTGTATGTGTTTTATGCTAAGCTGAAAATTGCATTTGTTGATGTTCTGGGATTAGCTTATTCAGGATTTACTGGAAAGCAGTGGGTTTTCTAAACAAGCCAGAGAGGATTTGGACTGTGGAGGGACCCTGTGTGTATGTGTGTGTGTGTGTGTGTGTGTGTGTGTGTGTGTGTGTGTGTGGGTGTGTGTGTGCGCGTGTGTGTGTGCCTGTGTGTGTGCACATGCGTTTCCAAGTGTATGTCCAATGATGTGCATATGTTTACCTTGTTAAGTTTGCTTTCTATGAGTTTCTCTTTATGTATCAGTGTGTGTTTCATCGTGAGATTGCATTTTGTATGCATCCATATGTGCATGTGTGCGTGTAGGTGTGTGTAAGAGAATTAAAGTGTATATTGTGTGTCTAAGGGAGTGTGTGTGCCAGCATGTCTTTTTATATGTGTTGCCAAATTGCACAAAAAAGTCAACAGTAGTAGAGAACTTGGCCTCGTCACGCACCAATTTCCCCAATGTCTGCGCACTTCGAACTCCCATAATCCTCTGTTACCATTCCCCAACACTGTCAGCAGGGGCTGTAAAGGCATTGGTTTAAATCCGGCAAGTTATTGTGATTGGTATGCTATGTACATTTATTCCTAAATATGTAGTTTATTTGTCCATCAAAATTTATTTTTTCATCAATTTCTGTCCTTTGATCATAAAAACAAAGCAAAAAACAGAGAACAGACTTATTTCTATCAGATCAGCATGTCCAGGAACTTTGGTTTGCAACATGTCTCTGCCCCTTTCTGGGGGAAAACAAATGCTCACCCTGACTCTCCTCTATGTGGGTGTTTCAGTGGCTGCTCACACTCTTTTTGCCCAGCCTGGGGGGCTAATCTGCCAGAGCGAATGATCACAGGCAGCTGGCGGTCATCATGCATATCTGTGGTTGTAGTCTCAACAATGTTTGAACCTTGGTCAACATAGCTGATGTCACCTCTGGTTTTCAGAAAAGGCTTTTAGTTGGAGATGACAGTCATGCTCACTCATGCTGCTGTATGATTGTAGCAGCCTCACAATCAAGATAAATAGCCACCTACTAACCTACGAGCTAGCTCCTGGCACGTAAACACTGCAGACCAAATATTCCCCATGTACTCTCCAATACTCCCCAGATTCCCCAGAATCTAAAAAATGAAAGTAAATATGCACAGAGTAAATGTCTTAGACCTGAATTACCAGTTAAAAGCTTGTAAGCATAAAGTTAAACACTGTACACATCACAAATCAGATGTGTTACCATGGCAGTGGCTAAACATTCAAGTAGCATTCAACTTTTCAGGCACACATTTCAAAGGCTATATTGTCATCCCCTAATTTTATGGAAGCCATGTTTGTATCAGGGGACCTGGCTGTGATTGATAAATGTGCATGCACGCACACACACACACACTCAAAATTTGAGAGAGAGTTGGTGAGTGTTAAATAATGCAAAATGTAATCAGATCCCTGCTGGTAATGTAGCTCACTTGTATGCAACATTTATTCACACATCTTCTTTCTCTTTGGATTGAGTTATATAAGGTGTGAGACAGCCAAGAAGTGAAAAAAAGAGAACTGGTGGCAGGAGCAGAGTACTCCCTGGTCCGATCACCAGTCAGCTGCAGGGCTCACATACACACACGCAGGGTTCACATACACACACACACACACACTCACACCTGATGGCCAGTTAACCTACTGTACATGTTTTTAACATAGACTATGGCACCACATGGAAATTTTTACTTTACTAATTTTTTCAGCAAGCACAGTAAATAAGCTGGTGCAACAGTGATTACTAGCCATGCACATGTCCACTGTAGGCTATATTTTTTTTTCCATGTGACAAAAAACAATTATCGTCCCAGCTTTGCTGTCAAAGCTGAAGGCTACAGAAGTGAAGAACTCAAGACAGAACTGCAGGGAATAAGCAGGGATAAAGTAAGTTTGGTATATAAGATTTCTATATTGTGTATAAAAAGCTATATTATTGACAGTATCTGCCTTGTGGATGTGTGTATTTTGTGTGTGTGTGTCTGTGTGTACTTTGTGTGTGTACTTGTGTGTAAACACCTGTATTCATTATCAGTATGATTGATTGAAAGTCAGCTGCTGGAAAAGGATGATAAGACCTGTTTCTCATTCTTACCATCTCTCTCTATCATGTTTGTCTAACCCTTTCATTCCTCCTTCCATTGGCTGCCTCTCTCGTTATGCAGACACAACAGGCATGTAATACATGATGTGATATATATGGGGACTATTGTGCCAACACTGAATGTTGTTTTTTATCTGTGTCATAAAACTTTTAAAAATACAGTGTGGTGTTTGCGTCAGCTGCTGTGGATAAGGGAGCTGATCCTCGGTCCACAAACGGGATATTGCAGTTATACACTTTGTATGTACCTGGTACTGTTGCAGTATTGTAGCATCACTATTTATTTGGAAAATCCATTTTTCTATCTGCCTTAGTTGCATTTTCTGTTTGCTACTTTTCCCGCATTAACAGTTTAACCAAATTTGGCCTTTCCACACAAGTTTTATTATGCTTAAATTGAAAATGCACTAAACATGTGATGGAAATTGATTATTGATTGTCTTGTTGAACATCATTGTACCTCAAAGACAAAAAGGACTGGATCTCAGTGAATGACCAGAATGTCCTTTAGTCCACTGAACCTTGTGTAACATCCCCAACATGTGATCTGTGCCTGGCATGGATGATTGCTAGAGACAGCCAGTTGCTTCATAATCTTGGTTGAGTATGCTTTTCTGGCTTGTCTGGGGGAGAGGTAGCAGGATTATATGTGCTGGCTTGCTGGTTTCCAGTTTGTTCCATACAGTCTTGCTGACTCCTGACTCCGTGACTAATTGTACTGATTTTGTTCTGTTTTTATACTGCCTACAGATACTTGAGCCCTTAATCTCAAACTCTAAGAGGCTTTGCTTTGACCCCTCCATAGAAAATCAATGAACATAAATGAAATCAGGAGCATAAAATCCATGTGACGGTGCATGTTTCATAGTGTTCCTTATGAAAGGCATACAGCTGCACACGGGGTAGAATATGTGTGTCCAAAACTTAGATAGACACAGATGTTGTCTCACCACAGCTATGGTGCGCTGTTTTGTTTTGGTTTATCAATTCACCAGAGAAACTTTAATCATGGAATCTTTTTGATTTTATCTCCATTTGTCCTAGTGCAATAAATTATTTAATCTACTTACCCATGTTTCGTCTTGGAAGTTAGTCACACCATTGGTTATCTGTCAAATATTTCTCGATGCTCTGTTCCTTGTTAAATGCAGTGTAGTGTATTCTGTAGCTGGGTATATATGGTTGATTGTTACCAATTATACCCTAATAAGCCATTTCCCACACTTAACATACAGATCCACTATCCACTGTAAATGACCATACAATAATTATTTTACAGTGGACGTAACAGCAGCAAGTTAATTCTGTGTTCAAAGAATTAAAGTAGAAAACATATATGACATACATGGTTCAGGTTAGCATGTGAAATTAGTCATTTTGCTACATTTTCCACAAGCCTTGACACAGAAAAAAATGCTTTTTCTACATGTGCCACTGACTTTTGGTCCCACATTAGTCTGTGCTGCCGCTCGTCATCTGTCTCTTTGCCTTTTTCTCTCTCTTTCAATCACTCCTTGGCCTCATCTGCTTTGAAATGCACATGTGCTGTTAACCAAATGCTGCCCTTTCCTTTGAAATACTTTCTATGTACATCAACAGTGGCAAACTGCACATACAAAGGCAAAGAAGAGTGCAGATGATGTAGAACATATAGAAAATTTAAGCTTTCATCTCTGTACAATATGACCAGAGCAAACAGACCCCTAAGGCCTGAGTAGACATTTCTTTCATCATTTTGACAGTCACATGCAGGCATTTCAGTGATAACATTCTTTTCCATCACCTTGACTTGTGTATTGTGTGGACTCCTACGGGTCAGGACTAATGTTAGGCAGACTGCATTTGAACTGAAATGATGGAGCCTTGACTTACGTGGAACTTTGTGTTGCTGTTTAACGCCCCCATCTTTGCTGCAGCAAAAACTTTCTTATTAAGGACTGAAACTTGTGTTGTTCTACAATTGCTCTCTTTGGCTTCGTTGACTTTCCCTTTTCTTTTTTCCATTTCGTTACAATGATAAATGCTATTCTTGGTTATTGAACCATCTCTCTCTCATCTCAGAGAGAGAGAAAGTGTGTGACAGTGTGTGTGGCTGCGTATTCCAGTAGTTGTGGGGACAAAAATTTGTCTACACGGTCACGATGTGAGGACCCACCTTACTTATGGGGACAAAACACAAATCCCTACAATGTAAATCATTAAATATTAGGGTGAAGACTTGCTTTAAGGTTAGGTTAAGGTAACAGTTAGGATTAGACAAGCAATGTTTATTGTGAGGTGAGGTGGTGATTAAGCCTCCAGGAAATGAATGGAATTCAGTATGTGTGTGTATGTGTGTGTGTGTGCGTGAGAGAGAGAGAGAGAGAGAGAGAGAGATCATCTGGCATATTGTTTTCATAGCATCACCGACAAAGATATAACAAAGATAGATTGCAGCAGTAGAAGGAATGAATAATAACAGAGGTGCACTAGCAAACACAACAGTTTCAACAGGGCCCTAACTTTTACTTCACACTTTTTGTTTTCTCTTTTCCACATCCTTTTTTGAGACATTGCGTCCTGCTGTAAATAAGATGGATGAGAGCAGTTTTAAAGATGGATTATGGCAGAGGACTACAACGTTCACAAATACATTGCCACAGGGGGATGTGGACAGATGGTGAAATTCAATAAAAAGTAGTATTGCAGTGAAATCCACAAGTAAGATGGAAAGGAGAGTTGCAAAGATGGAGGATCATATCATTACTAATAATAAAGTTATTATTAATAATAATAATAACAATAATTATTAATTATTAATAATAGTAGTAATGTTATTATTATTATTATTATTATTTGTTAGATGTTAGGCTGGGGGGGGGGTGGGTATTGTGTGTGTGTGTGTGTGTGGCTGTGTGGGTATGAATTTCTGTTGCTGTGGGGACAAAAGTCTGTCAGAGTCACATTGTGAGGACTCACCTTACTTATGGGGACAAAACACAAGTCCCCACAATGTACATTACTGACAACATTTTAGTGACCATTCCATTTTACAGCACCATTGACAGCAGTCTCCTCACAGCCAATGGGGCCTGTGATCAACAACTGCTTCCGTTTTGAATGTTGTTTCCCCAGAAACACAAGGCACGGATCTGCACTGTACTGAGTGCCATTCTATAATTATAACAATGTAATAACAACCACAATAATAATAATAATAATGATAAATCATTATGACTCTCACACTGTGACAAGGCTGGATACCTATACATTCAGTCAGCTATGATTCAGGTGTGCTTCAATAATAGCCAAAACCCACTGCTTTAATTTTAATTACAGTTTTCATTTGTGTCAGCACCAGGCATGTATTGTGTACAATTTATCACAAAAATGGATAAACATATCCGTCAAATTAAAAGGAATTGAAGGAGGAGGTGTAAATAGCGCCTTTGTGGAGATGAATCCCCATGAAAACCTCCCTACTGTAATGTAGTGGATTTGGGTTTAATTACAACCTTGTTCACACACACACACACACACTGTAGATAAGAAAAGCCATGCTCCCTGTTTGCACTGGAGTAAATATGAACTCAAAGAAAACAAATTTTGCCTGTTTGCAAAGGAAGAAACATGAGGACACACAAGGACAGAAAGAAGTGTGTGAGTGTGGATCATGACAAGCATTTGAAGACTCTAAAGCTAAAAACTTTTTCTATACACTTTGCAAATGACTGAAGACAAAGAGAGGATACGTGGCCGTCATTTTTATTCTGAAAGCCTAACCATTTTGTCACAGTAATATGATTAAAGAGATTTCGTTTTCTTTATTCCCTTTATTTTTCAGAGTGAATAGAAATTAATACTATGGTGGAGGACACTAATCTCTTTTTGCTGACACTAGTTGCAATGTCTGTTCTGGAAACCTTCACTGGTGGAAGGAGAAAACAAGTTAAGGAGAAGTGAAGTAATGGGGACAAAGTGTTTTGGGGGAGGAAAGTGAAAATGAGTTCCTCTATTTATAACACCAGAACTTGACATACAATGGCACACTGTTACTAACTTTGAAAAATTGTAATTAAATGAAATAAATGTTTGCCTGCTGCTTATTTGGTGGTTTATGATAGAACAGTGCAGTTCAGATTTGCTATAGTTCATCTAAAGGCAAAATTATTCTTTCCATGGCCATGA
Source organism: Scatophagus argus (assembly GCF_020382885.2). Taxonomy (NCBI): domain Eukaryota; kingdom Metazoa; phylum Chordata; class Actinopteri; family Scatophagidae; genus Scatophagus; species Scatophagus argus. The sequence goes on along the minus strand of NC_058494.1, from coordinate 10,766,350 downwards.
GTGCACGTGTGTGAAATGCTTCCATCAAAAGGATTCCAGAAAGTAGGATAAACAGAACTGCTAGGCTTCCATGGTGTCCACAGCTGTCTGTGTATGTATCTGCTTGGGAGTATATTTGGGCCCTAAAGGTGACCCTGAGTCTTACAAGTTGTCGCTGAAAGATTAGTTGAGGTAAAGGAATTCTTATTGCGGTGTCTGCCCCCTCTGATATTAAACCAAAGAAAAGACAGAAATTAAGAATTTATGAATTCAAACTGTCATTTCCTCTACACCAGTAAAGAAGCCTGTGGTGACCCAACTTACTTTGCTTTAGCCAACTGTTAATGTTCCTATAGTTACTTGTCTGTGATTGATTACAGTCCAATCCCATTTCCATCCCACAACAAGACTTCAAACAAACTTTTTAAATATTGCAGTAAATTATACAAGCCTTTCCGCTGGGAATTAGATTTAATGGGAAACATTATTGCTGTTTTGATTATATTCAGTGGCAACAGTTCCTTTCCAGACAGGGAAATGCTATGTTATTGTAGCACATCCAGGGTGCACATCGCGTCTTTATCCAGTAATTAAAAGTAAAATTTTGGGGCATTGCGTTTTTACTTAATACAAATAAGTTACAATTTAGGACCATGTAAATGTAATTCACGCAACCTGGGTTGAATTAAACTATAATCAGCAAACATCTCACTATTTCTTGAACTTTACAGTGTGTCAAAGCAGAGGAAGGGCTGCACTGGTGTATGAGTGCAGCTAAAGAGGTGAATCGGGACATCCAGGTAGAATATCTGATTGCCAAGACAAAATTCTAGTCATAGTTTATGACAGTGATCTTCAACTGGCAACCCGTGGACCACCAAACCCCATCTGGTCCACAGAATATCAATAAATTCAGAGGCTGTGCTCGTAATCATCTGTCTCCTGCAGCGCACACGCAGATACCAAGTTCAGAAAGAGATCGGTCACCAAAAAGTCAGAGAGAGAAAATACAACCATTTAGAGTTGTATGTATATGACTTGTATGTACCCCATTGGTTAAAAAATAAAAATAAAAATGTTGATGTGTCATTTCTGTTGTGCACATTTTCACCTAAAGCTCTTTACACTGTTTGGGGCCCCTAAAGAGAAAGTGAGAAAGTGTATGTACTGATAATGAGGAAAACATTTGCAGATGAACACATCTCTGTCGATGTGTTCCCACACATTTTCAAGGCCTTGCGCCTATGTGCTCCAAACTGTACCTCTGTCAGTTCCTGTTTACCTTTAAATATATTGACAAAGATAACACATCTTTATTGATTATTAGTGCATTCTGCTGTTGTGATAACTTACTTGATTACTTACACTAACATCAAGACCCCATTTTCTCAGTTCTATATATTGTTATTTACCACAGGGGATCATTAATGTTTCATCTAATCTCAAAACTCACACTTTTTCAATGCTTACTTTGTAGGCAGCTGAGGAGGCAGTGACTTCATTTGTCGATTTGTCCAGAATATTTTGGGAGACTGTAGCTGCAGTGACTCTCATCAGACTGCCTTTGAGCATGAAGTGGCAGCAAGAAAGAAATGACTTGATTTCACACAAAACACACACAGTGCCCTCTGTCTATTTGTATTGTTTCTTCTTCTCCTCTATTCTCCTTTATGTACACAGGGGTCATTGACATGATGGACAATGAGGTTGAGCACTAAAACAGCTACCGCATTTGAGTGTATTTTCAGTGGTAAATTAATACCCAATGGAATAATAACAGTGTAAATGGGAAGAACTCAAATTAAACTACAATGCGTGTGTTCATGGAAATGAAGGAACATGTCATCCAGTGCAACAGCGTGGCTCACTGATGTGTTTTAATTAATTTTAATGAATTACTGAATTTGAGGACCACAATTAACATCCATGGCAACAGAGGAACATATTGTATCAGGCTCTGGCTACACAAACATTACTTGCTGGTAGGATTAATTGATTGCTGGTTTTTGTCTTTGCGTGGGATTCATAAACTGTGAATGTCAGTTTTACCTTATTCGGTAAAACTGACTTTCAGAATCTCCATTCTGAAAGTAAAAAAAAAAAAAAAAAATCATGCATGCACACATACAGACAGCTTCAGCTTGAAAGGCGTTTTGCTGATTTTGAGAGAAGAACGGAGGTATACTTAACTCATCTTACCTAAGAGATTGGATTTACCCCTGGGGTTGTTCTCACTCCCCAATGTAGATGACAAGCTAGATTCAGTAGATCAAGCAAACCACCCCCAAAGTTTTTTTTCACCCTTTTCTGTTTTCCTTTGCTTAAAGAAAAAGAAACAAAAGCTTTCTGATGCGGTTATTCCCTCCACATTCAGCATTGTTCTTTGTTTGAGGAAGCTCTTTCAGAAATACCTGCTGGCGGGACTGAAAAGACAGAGACTGAAAAGAAATCACACCAGGAGAGCTTTATATAACAGGCTCAGACGGTACCCAAACAAATCAAAAAGGCAGAAGGGGGCTTTTATTGTGAAGCTGACAGTTGTGTTCCCTAAAGTGGGAGATGGTGTTACAACCTGATGGCGTGAGATTGGACACAGGAGACGCATGCAAGTTTGCAGGTGTGCACATATGTGGAGAAACACACAGACACACGCACACACACAGAGGGAGAGAGAGAGCGAGAGAGATTATTCTGACTCTCATTCTCTTGCAGACACAATTGAAAAAGCACAGAGAAAGAGAGATAAGACGATTCTGTCATGCTCAATGTGTGTATCCATGTATACAAGTGTATGTATTTTGTATGTGTGTGTGTGTGTGTCAGGAAAGGGTTTTCCTGTGTCAGCTGCCCTGCACAATGTGTCACAACACATCCTTATCCAGATCCATCACTGAGAGTTCGTTCCCACCATCAGTCGCAGTCTTTGATGGCTCTGGTTCCTCCAGGGTCACACTGTCGAGTGTCATTTGAAAGGCTGAGAGGGTGGTTCGCTGCTGGCTGTCGTCTATCAAAGAACACCCATGAAGGGGAGAAAAGGAGAAGAGGTTTGCCGCCGGTATGAACAATGACAGAATGAAATCATGTCTACTCTTTGTAAAACTGTTTCGTTAAACTTAGTTAGTTCGGTTTCAAAAGACTGTATTTCAGATCAGCTAAGCAGGGACAGCTCCAGCCATTTTGGTGCCCTGGCAGGAGTGAGGGCTGCTGTAGCCTGCTGCACCAGCTGTGTCTAAGTTCAAACTTTGCCTAGTTATGATGTAAATGACGACTAAATTGTGGTGTATGCATTGCTAAAATAAAAGCAGTTGCACCAAGGAGATCCTTTACAACATAACTCCACATATCAGCTAAGCAGTTATTTCTCATACTGTCCAGGGAAATTTGCACCATGTTTTCCAATGTAGGAAGTAGCAGTTATCAGGACAGCTTGCCATTCAGATTCATATCAGCATTAGTTTTACTGCAATTTAGCTAGCTAGCTGCTGCTACAAATAAAAACTATACACAAAACTGGATTTTAATGTTAACATACGACGACATGCTTTTGTACCTTACCTGTCTTTTCCTATTGTTCCTTTCTCTGTTACTCAGGTAACCTTATATTTGAATATATGGTAAAAATCATTCAGAGCAAGCATATGTTGTCCCAAAGGTCATCCTTAAAATGATGTATATCAATACACAGATCCTACTATTTTTTGAAATCCACTTCCTCTGTTGGATAGTGCCCTGCCACCTTCTCCTGTCTTTGCCCCCATTTAACACTAAAAGGATAAAAATCATCTTTCTCATCCACTAAGAACTTTTTGACACCTGGATCAAGTGGAACTGCAATGCTTGTTAGAGTCCACTGTAAATATTCTGAAAATGCCTGCTCAGATTCATTGTATGTATGATGTAATAGCACTGGAAACACACCACGTTCCTGCTTTCTGAAATCATTTGGAAGATGTAAAGCCAAATTAGGACAGCCTCATTTGACATCAGGTTAAAAATAGGTCTGATCTTATTTCTCCCTCTGTCCAACCAACAGACCGAGACCCTCAGACTGAAAGGCAAGAGAACGGATATTTTTCTGGTGTGCATGTGTGTGTGTGTGTGTGTGTGTGAAGAATGAAGATTGTCTGCTGCTGTCTTCTCCCCCACAGCTGTCTCTCAAAAAACACAAAGACAGTAAGTCACTGAAGTCCTTAATTCAGCAGTTTGAAACTAGGCCATTAGTGTGTTAGTGTGTGTGTGAGAGAGAGAGAGAGAGAGAGAGACAGTCTGAAAGTGAGGGGAAACAAAATTGTGCAGGTCTGTGAGTGTCTGTGTGTACATCTGCATCTCACTCCTTTTCCCATCTGAATATGTGTGTGTGTGTGTGTGTGTGGCCTGCAGCTGAAATAGAGCTAAATGTGTGACTGAAATAGGTTGTAGCCTCTCCTGGTTGTTACATCACCTCCTGTCGTACATCGACCAAATCCTGACTGTGTTAATTATCCACACATGTATTCAGATCTTTGTGTGTGAGCAAGAGAGAGTAGGAGTTAGAAAATGTTAGAAGTCGGTATGTTGCTATGTGAAAATCTCCAGTGTGTGTGTGCACATCCTTCTTATCTCTGCTTTCTTCTTGCATACAGCATCTAATCCCTTATATTGCTGTTTAATTGAATGTATTGATTGCTGACAAAGAGGCAAGTGTGTGTCTGTCACGCACAGAGGTGTGTGGTTACATGTAACAAATAACTTATTTCTGATTTGATTAGTTGGTCCACGTGTGCCTCTAAATTGTTAAATAGGTAATAGTTCCCTGTATGTTTTTAGTACAGGCACTATAGTTATAATAGAGTCACATAACAAAACAATTTTAATCCAAGACATGGTCAATAACTGTTGCATGCATCGCAATCCAGGTGCCCAACAGCTTACAGCTGGTGCCATTCTTACTTTTTTCACCTTTGTCCCTGTTTGCACCCATACAGATGAAGGGATCGTTAGAAATTAGCCAAAAGCAGAACTTCTGAAAAAAGTTTTTGCCTGCAGGGTTTATTTGCCAACTGAAAATCACCCCACTCTGTGAATGCTGGAATTGAATGCATTATCATACAAAAAGAACTTAACTTACATTACATTAAAACTTTGTTTTGGATGAACCAATTACATAAAGGTCTGTCAAGCCACTGTCAGAAGCAAAAATAAAAAGAAAAACACTGCAACGAAATAAAATGAGCGGAATAGGAGAGGAACAGTACAGTTGTTAAATAACATTTTACCAGATGACTTTTTAAAGCCTGTGCTCAGCCTTAGAGATAGGAACACTACACATGTGCAAGCTGCAGCAGTTCACCAATGTAGCCATCATACACGGGTAAATGCTGGCTGTGTGTCCCGGCCCTTACTAATTTTAAGCCAGGGAGAGACAAATAGTAAATGTGATGAAAACATGCCAAAAAGACCCATTCTGCAGAACGAGTAGTCTACTTTTGTGTTTGATACCTGAGTACTTTTACTTAAATAATGTTTTGAGTGCAGGACTCTCACTATGTATCTTTCTTCTTCCTTAAAAGATATGATACCTCTTCCAATACTGAAAGGTCTAATCCGCACCCAGTTTAGACAATGCAGTTTAACATAAACCGGCTTGTTGTCCTTTCAGCAGATCTGTGAAAATGTAAGTGTCTGCGAAATTCATTCACTGGTAAGTGCTTGGTGATAGGGTTTCCAAACACACTGAAAATCACTGATCAGGAGTTGCTCATGTTACTTTGCTGACAACACTGTTCCTCATCACAGTTCTCACACCTCTGCCCGTTATTCACTTGAACCAGGGGAATATACAGTACATCCAAACATATTACAGACACCTTTCAGATATCTTTAACATTCGTTGCGTTTGAGCACCTAATGCCATTGCAGGGAAGTGAGATCAAAAAGAAAACTTGAAGCTCTATCTCAATAATTGAAAGTAGAAATAACTAAAGAAATAAGAATGAGGATCATCATTCATGTACTTAAGAGTGTGATGTTTTATGTATTATATTTTTGAAGATGAAAAAAATAAGAAAAGAAAAGGGAAAAGAAATATTGAGATGCAAATTTGAAATCTGAATGTCAGTGTTGCTTGCCAACCATTTTGATATTACTCATTAAAAATGAAATATGTCTTCAACTTTTATGTTCTGTCTGTTTTCAAGCCATTGTGTTTTAGTGCTTTTTTAAGAGCTGTAAGCCACACAAGGCCAATCTTTTTTCAGTTTTATTCAGTGTGCTGTTCAATAATGTGTCTTAGCACTTCTTAAATCACTGTGCAGCACTGTTGAATGGCTTACTGCTTAAATATATGTTTACATTTTTGCTTAGCCTTAAAATACATGGCTGGATTAGATCTGTGTGTGGGAGGTGAGTATATATCACATTAGCCTCCTTTTCTCTGAGCCTGCCTTTCCTCTTTTTAGCTATGTTCAGCTGGTGCAGAAAGAAGGTGGCCGACAGCTTCTGGCTGTTTGCTCAGACTTCAGTTCTTACCTTTATTTCTTAATTAACCCTGATATGGATCAGTGATTCAAATAATGGGATTGGTTTATACACTTCATTAAAGAGGTCATGTTTCATCACTATTGTGGTCTGTTTGGGTTTAAGCACAAATTTGATGAAGGTTTGAAAGGTATCATAATTTGAATTTCTATTGTGCTCAGTTTATACTCAGTTAAGAGTAAGATTGTAACCACGATTGTAAGAAGAATTTGGCTGTTGGTAGGTAATGCAGAAACATACAGTGGTTCCACATGCCCAAGTCACAAGCTCTGATGATCCATCCATCTTTCCCTGACCTTCCTCCTATGAGATGTCACACACTACTTACACCTTCATCCCTGATGAATTCAGATGGCCGCTAGAGGTACTTGTCAAGTAAATGTAAACAGAGGATGTATCAGAAGTGCAGTGACACAATGTGTTACATCCTCAGTGGATCGATGCCACAGGAACAAGAATCTGTTATGCACAGTTAGGTCGTCAGATGGTTTGGAAGAGTTTAAGAGCCTTCAGCAACTATTTCATAATCATTGCATCACCATCTTCAACATAAAAAAGCCTTATTGGTCACATATAAGCATACTAGTTACAATGCAGTGAAACTTGTTCTCTGAGAAGCAGTGAGTAGCCACTGCACGGCACCCAGGGATTTGCTTGGTTGCTTGGTAATTGAAAGAAATAATAATCTTTTTTTCACAATCTGTAATGTACCTGGATTGATCAGGTGAGGGAGAAGTCCACACACTTAGTCCTGAATGCATTTCTTGAAACACTATGAAATATTTAACTTTCTAAAGCAAACATAATAATGTCTCTAAAGCTCACTTTAGAGATTCAGTCTGTGGGTCAATCCCAAAGGCTTTCTGGATTTCCGCAGGCAGGCTTCTATTTGCTGTGAGTGATACAGGTGCTGATAGCACCTTGACAGCCTGTGGAGTTGGTTCAGTGAGAACAGTGGGTGATGTCTGCTTTGCTGCTGTACCGAGTGGAAAACCTGGATCAGTGCAGTCTGTCGTTACTGATGGTACTTTCTCTGCAACTGGTGGAAACAGCTTAACTGAAGGTGTCCCAACAATTTCTCACGACATGCACTGTCCACTGTCCCTCATTTACAAGTTAAGTGACACATCCCAGTCCCTTAAAAACTGTTGCCTGGATCCATTTCTTCAATCCTCTCCTGAAATTTCAAATGTAAACAGCAACTCCTTCCAGAAAAACACAAACATGTGAGACGGTCAGCCAGCGTGTTGGTGTCAGCATCAGGAAATGACTGGCCTGGGGCAGCAGAACGGACAAACTATGAATGACGGACTATGTGGCTCATTGCCAGGTGTTGGCAAGCTAAAATGACAGTAACTCTCAGGATGAACTAGGCCACTGGTGAGGCACACATTTTCTGAATTTATTAAAATTCTCGCTCGCAGGCCACCAGTTTATGATCATTGCACTAGAATCTTTAGCAATTTATCATCATCGCCATTTGTAATATAGTGGGAAGATCACAAAACAGGTTGCAGAGAGTTATTTGTTGGTCAGTAAAAAATAACATCATAATAAAGCCACGAGGTGGCAAGTGAGACCCCTCTATCACACAGCCAGATCTCTAAAATGTTTTCTGCCTGGTTATTTTGTTCCTGTGAAATAATAAAAAATAAGTATGGCAAAAAATTACTAACTGCATGTCAGTATGACTGCAAAGAAGCACAGAGAAAGAGACAAAGTTCAGAAAGTCAAGAAAATACACTGGAGGCACAGAGAGAGAAAATGAGAGAAGCTGACCCAAAGACAGAGATACAAAGATTCAGTGAATGCTATTAAAAGTTTAGAGAAGCAGACAGAACGGAATAATCTAGAAATGAGGATATAATGACATTTGACACTTGTCATTTTTATCCTTCTGCATCTAACTCTCCCATCTCTATTTATCTCTCATATGCCCTTCACTCTGTTCACACATGACAGTAGAGAAGCATGCATTCACTTGAAATAGACACAGCACACCTAAATTAGACCATATCAAATGAAAATAATTGGTGCAGCATTTGCTGACAGGTGAACAAACACAAGCCTGTGTGTGTTTTTATCAGAGTGCTCAAGCACAAAAACACAAATATGCACATAGATTTTTTTATTAGTGACACACATGCATTAATCTATGTGCAGAACAGATAAATTTGTACATATTCAAATTTGCATCTGGTTGCAATATGCATGAACAAAACACACAAGTTTTCAGAGAGGGCAGGGGAGTGTTTTCAATGTAATAACTACTAAACTAAATTAAAAGTTTTATTTTTTAATTATTCTCAGAATTGTGATAGTGAGACTACATCGCACACTCACACACACTATGCACATGCACGCTTGCGCGCGCCCACACACACACGCACACACATACACAACACATGCTTTTAACTATTTTTTTATTTCATCAACATCAGTGTTTGGTGAGGTTTGTTTATATGTGAAACATTCTGCAGAGAAGCTGTAAGAGCAATTTGTCACATAGTAACAGGTGTATATAAACACACATATACCATATATGAATATTAATAACATGCACACATGCACACACACACACACACACACACACAAACACACGCATATAAACACGTGCTCTACATGATCAAAAGGGTGTTTTTCTCATGTTGAGATTTGTAAGGAAGCGAACATGAATGATGGAGGGAAGAGGAAGAAAAATCAGAATTTTCTGCATAAAATAAAGACCATACTCACTGCTCCTGCATTGGAGTCCAATCACTGATGTCCACCTGCATGTCAATCATGCCACATTTCTGTATAACACCGCAATAATTAAACGGCATCTTATCGACATAATGCAAACTGAAAAAGTAAGATTTAATTTCCTATTAGAGGTTCCCTACTGTCACACTGTCATGACCTACTGGGACATTGAACAGAACAGAACTATCATTAACATTATTTAAGTCAAAACATCTACAGCTCTAAAGTCTTGTTACCATCAGGTGAAAATTCCTACTGTATATTTCAGTTTCTGACCCTTTACAGTCATGACTGCTCTTACAGCTTAAAGACTTTGAACGAAACAACTGGAGAAACTATGTGTGATAATAGCAGTTCAGTGTATTGACTTTATTATTGACATTCTGAAAACCACAGCATTATCGATGGCTGCACTACACACACACACAGCTCATTATGGGCCTTTCAACGCACTTGTAATGTTTACGTTATTGCACCAGTCTGCTTTACTAGTGGCCACCCTACAAACCTTCTGGATATTTCACTATTTCTGTACTGTTTCTGTACTGATTAACACTAACATTTACCATATATACTTTACAGTATGTTTCATAGCCATTGGTGCAGGCAGTTATACTCCAACCCAACCCTGTGTGGACATTTACAGTTTGTCTTATATAAATGCAAGCATCCTTGGTGCAATAACATGTATTGAGGAAAATATTTTTTATGTTTTTTTTTCATAGTTCTATATAAACACTGTATATGCATATACATTTTTACCACTCTTTTGACAAGGCAAGCACTTGCTGCCCTCAGGAAGGAACATTCCTTACCCTCCACTGTTCCTCCCTCGCATCTCCACCCTCTGATGTGTGTGCTCCCTTTTGTCTGAATGCACAAGGTTCCTGACTTTTCATTTCTTAAAGAACTGTTCTTACACAAGAAGTTATTACACTCTAAAACAGGGCTTCTAAACTTTCGTAACTTAATGCCCACTTCTGATTATTATTATTCCCAAGAACCACCTTCCAAATAAATGAGGAAAATAAAACATGACAAAAGAAAGAGAGTGATGAAGAGGGAGATAAACCGGACAGTGAAAGGATTTCAGTGCTTTCAGCACACTGTGCTTTCAGTTCAGTATCCTGCCTGCCATTGCAAATCCATATGTAATGTTGTAATGTTTTGGCTCTTTTACTGGCACAGGGTTGTCTCCCATGTTACCTTTTTGTTTAAAATCCGGTCCATTTTGTGTCATTGTGTTTGAAGGCTAGCTAACAGCAGCAAAACATTTCTCCACCTAAAAATGTGTTATGTTATCAGAATCAGAATTCCTTTATTTATCCCCGAAGGGAAATGCATTATAATTTAATGTTAATTATTTAATTATTTATTTAATCTAATTTGAATTTGATTTTTTTTTTTATTTATGTGAATTTCCTGAGCACATTTAGATAGAAAATGACTTTGTAAATTAGCATTTTCAACCAGTGTGTCCAAAATGGATGCTCTACAATAACCACTAATGTCAGTATTAAGCAATAATGTGCTTTACTTGCATAGCCGTAGTCACAATATAGCCCCCATATTGATTGACTAATTGACTGATTGATTGACAGATATTTACAACTCACAGCTACAGATTTTTTCTTACTTTCACCATTATAGAACTTTTCAAAAGGAAGAAATTTTTTGACATGTCTAGCATCAGCATTAATAATGGCTGCAGTCTGTCCACATGTCCTAATTCCAGGTCCCAGTTGTTTCTGTTGTTAGCAAGTGAAATATAGCCAATATAATAATTACATTTATAAAAACATCACAAAAATATTTCATAGCAAGTCAGTGTACTAGTTAGGTAATGGTTTTCAGTCATTACACTATGTTACAGGCAGGAAGCATTTTGTGACATTGGAGGTTGTGCTCTTGGTGCACTCTGGGACAGACTTCATACCTGCTAATGGTAAGATATAAATCAGCTACAATTTATTTCCTCTGAATCTTAGTTAATCTTTGTAATCTCTACATGCCGCCTAAACCACATATTTCAATTTCTTTCCAGTCAATTTTAACAAGCACAGAGATTCAACAGGGTGTTTTGATTTTATTTTGGCAATGGAGAGCCATTGATTTTTCTGTGGCATTCCTCGTATGTTAGTTTAGCATAACTACAACCTTTTCATGAAATATCTAATACTATATGTAGTATCTTGTGCAGCAATTCTTGAAGTTACACATTTATAAACAGTGCATTTCCATAACAGTGTTGCAAGATGAAGTTTTTAAAACCCAGCTACATTAGCCAACATGTAGAAATAGCCATTTTATTTTATATAACACATAATGAGAAATATTCCAATATTCGGTTTACTGCTTCTAGCTACTACCTGCAAAGAATATGAATGTACTGACGTATATATAGGTAGATATACTGAGGCCTTTCAGCAGCGATAAAGTATGCAGCACAGTGTTCCACTTGGATTTCACTCTTGCAGGAGCGTGCCCAGTTAAATTATCTCATTAAGTCATTTTGATATTATGAACTACTTTGAGATTCTAATGCATTCTACCAATGCAGTGAAAATATAAAAACATGTTTGAAAATGCAGATCCCTGTTTTGTGTCCAGGTCAGTTTACTAATGCTGTCTAATAGTTAAAATGCCATCACAGGTAGAGGTTTCTTTTTATGCGGCCTCCGTGTGAGGCTAAATAATACATAATTGGTTTGACAGGTGAGATTGTTTGCAAAATATTCATGGGACTGTGCAGGCGTAATTCACTAAAAAGATGTTAATCAAAATATTCTTTAAATTTACAGAGATCACAGCTGCAGGCAGAAAAATGAGCACATAAAATATTAATTCTTATGGCAAACTTTAAAGCGCAGTTTGTGCAAGTTATACATCTTCACTGCAGATTTGATGGGTTGAACACTACACTTGTCAGTGGTGTTTGGTGGAGAGCTGACACTGCAGCTCGCAGAAAGTTTCAGTGCAGTTGCTTACCCTGCTGCTCAAATGAGCTGGCAAAACATCTAAGAAATCTGCTCCAAAGGAAGGATTGTCCGGGCAAATTTGGTGTCAGTGGTCACATGACACTGAAGGTGTCAGCAATGTCATCTGTAAAAACCAGATGCAGAATTACATGTTTAGTTTATTATATTTTTATAAACTTCAATCTTAATCTGTGTATGTATGTGGGGGTTTTTTTTTCATATTTTGGATTATTCCCTGTCTTTGATGCCACTGAAGTTGTTTTGTCTTGTAAAAAATGCTTGTGCTTAATATATTTAGAAATATCAACCATATATATGTATATATTAATTCTTATCATAACTGTCATGTCACATTTCTTTTACTGAATTTTGAGTCTGTTTCTATGCAATTTTAATTAATGTGATGTTGTGTAATGGTAAAACCTCTGCAAAGTCATACATGTGATACAGCTGTTTGGTTTTTGCTAAAATAAAAATAATCATAAGTCAGTCATAAATGTTGGTGGGATGTTGATGGGGGATGTTGGGCAGAGCGGCTCCCATAAGATGTTGAAGCTTGATATCCGGGTTTGTGTTGCCACCTGATGGCTCTGAAGGGTACAACAACCAAACGTCACAGGCATTTGGGCTATTTTTGAGTGAAAATGAGGGCAGAAAATAATAGGCTCAGAACACACACAGCTCTCATCACTCAAAACACAGACAGTCAGACAGAAAAGCTCTGCTCTTAGTGTTGATGGACAAAGGTGAACAGGCCAAACTTCACCCACTGCACTGTTTGTTAAAATCACTGGTTTGTGCTCGCTTTATGCAAAAATACAAAGAATACAGTCATTTCACTTTGATGAAACCTCTGATTGAACAAATGTGACTGTTTGCAAGGTAGTGTGTTCATCAGGTTGTACAAAAACTAATTTTGGCAATTGGCATAGTGTTTGGAGAAATACTCTGCTTTGAATGATAAGAGTTGCTTGTTATGGTTTATCCATAAAAAAGTTAATGAGTTAACATTGTTAAACAAAGCCTTCAAGTTTAATCGTTCCATCTGTGTGAGTTACATATGGGACCATAGATGGATTCCAAACTAATTTTGTGATTATTTGGTACATCCACCACACTGAAGTTGAAAAAAACTTTCCTCTTTCTGCAGATGAATGTGAAAACAAACTCTGCACATTCATCATTCACTGCATAGTGAAGGTAAAACGTCAAAGTGAAGTAACAGTATGAAAAAACCCATTTTTGAGCAGAGGAGGATTTTGAATTTAGCGTTAGCACCAACTTGAATTAAAAAAAAGATGAAATTCCACTCACTCCACTCTTAACAACACATCACAACACTACACTATCATTCTGGCCCCATCAGGGGTGTGGACAGAGTGTGGTCAGCTCTGCCATTTACTAAATTGACGTCACTTGCATTCCTTCATTTTCCACATCCACAATTTCTGCTTCATGCTTTAGATTTCCTCAGAACTATGAAGAGATCCATCAGAGATAATGGCAGACCTAGAGAAGATCAGTTACTCTTCAATCATGTTTTTTTTAATTAGATAGGGAATATTTATGTGGAGATGTCAATCAAACAGACACTTCTTTTGTGAACATTTACTCCACACACAAGAAGTATGCCTAATGTTCCTCTTTTTGACATTATCTTTCCCAGTGCTTTTGCAAATTCTCAACACTTGCCATTTCTTAATAATGCAGAAATGTCTCTGTCTGCCTTGCAGTGCTTATAAGGAGGAGAACTGGCTTCACACGCTTAACATCAAAACATATGCATCAACTGATGCTGCCTATCTCTCCGTAGCTTTATGTTACTTAGCCAGAAAAATTTCTACCGAGGTTTAAATCAGCAAGTGAGCTCATTTCTACAAGTGGAAAAGGCCCTTCAGCCTACAAATGTTGGCTGAACTAAACCTCCACCTTGCCTTTTACAGATAAGGCTTATAGAGACACTCTTAATAAATGGACAGTCACAGCCTTTTAACTCAAAGGTGGGACAGCTAATGTCCCTGTGGTTTGTAAAATAGCACACAAACACACACACACACACTAACTTGATGGATAGACCGTCGAAGTAGGGTTAGACTCTCAGGTGTTCTGTGTCCTTTGAGTCCTTAATTATTGCATAAACCTGCGATTTGTTACCGTGAAGGAGCACCACACTCACCAAGTCATTGTCCTTGTGCATGCAATTTATTCAGTGCAACTTTTATTCTTTATACTGATGTATTTGTCCATCTGTCTCCTGCCGATTCAGTCTCTGCTGTGACAGTTCAGAAATGTGTTGACACAGATACTAAAACCTTGAAGGAGCACTTTTGGAATTTAATTCACCATCTTGTTATGTGTGCTTTGATGATTTTGTCTTATCTCTACACAGACATGTCTATTCAACAGCTACACAAAAAGGTAAGAAAAAAAAATCCAACAAGGACAGTGGAAAAATTATCATTGACTTGACAGAATATGTGTTGAGTCAGGTGGTCTGTGAGTTGATCCAAGCTGTCAGCACTAAAAAGCCATCCTCAAAATGACAACAGCTCAGTTGTAAACTGGGACATGATGGACAGCTTTCATAGGGGATGAGATCAAGAAGAAAACCTGCTCTTCATATTACAAACTGCAATCAAAGTTAAACTCTGCTTTTTTTTTTAGTGAGGGCAGTAGAATTAATATATGCAGTCTGCTAGGTGATGTTCAGAAATAATCAAAGTACTTGTCTGCAATGACTGACAGACTAGCTTTTGTCCCGACATTCGTGGGTTGACAATTTACAAGATCTTTATATGGCTGCCGTTTGAGTGTGATCAGTGTTAGCTGTGTGTGATGAATATTTACTGAGAACCTCAAATCCTCTGTCCCTGCCCTCCTCCGTGATCTTGAAATGATTATGTGAATGCAGGGTTTGAAAATGGAATATTCAAAAACTCCAGAACCTACACTCAAAACATCTTCATATAATGCTTTTTTTTCCACAGTAGCCTGTCTTTCTTTGTTCATAACCAACCACACCTGTAAGCCCTCACAAACATGCAACACACACACACACACACTCACACACTCACACACACACACACACACACACATTCAATTTTGCCCATCTCTTCCCCTCATGATTTAGGTTTCTTGTTTCTTGTGTTCTCAGTGTTGCTCTGTTTGCTTGCCTTCACACTGTGTTTGTCTGTGTCTCTGTTTGCATGCACGTTTTGGCAAAAAAGTTCATTTGCATTTCCTTATATAGAAACACATCAAGCATACAGTTAGATATTTTGGAGGATATTTTTGTTCTGAGTCAGCACAAAGTACTGATAGACAATCTAATCTGTGTGTGGTGTGTGTGTGTGGGTCTGTGTGTGTGTGGTGTGTGTGTGAGTAAGATAGAATTTAAGACAGTTACATTTGTTCTGGCTTCCCCGTGGATATCATGTCTCATGGCATTTCAAGAATGGATGATAGAATGCAGACACACACACACATACACACACACACACACACAGTCGTGTTTCCATCACTTTTGGGATTATTACATAGACTTACATTCATTTCCTGGAGGCTTAACCACCCCCACACCATAACAATAAACATTACTTACCTTAACCAAACCCTAACCTCAGCCTAACCTTAAACCTTAAAGCAAGTCTTCACTCTAATATTTAAGGATTTACATCGTGGGGACTTGTGTTTTGTCCCCATAAGTAAAGCAGGTCCTCACAATGTGACCGTGTAAAGAGATTTTGTCCCCATATCTACATCACCACCACTCCTCTCATGTCTCAGGGCAAGAACATGTCTTTGAGAGGGTTGTCACCATTGAAATAAATGATCATGTACTAACTGTTTAGACACACACTCAAATCCAGGACATAGGACCGATTTCTAACATCTGCCTTGGGCCACATTCAGCTCATCTCTGAAAATGTCACCTTGATGAGAAACACAGTACACAATCAGCTGTTTGTGGATGCAATAGAGGTCTGTCATTGCAGTGCTTTCCTGAATTTGGTTTTCTTGTGTGCATTTACAGTACATTTGTGTATTTCTGATTGTTCTCTAGTACTGCTGATGAACATGTTCCTTTTTTTGTTAATTTGTATAGGTTTTCTTAAATTGCAGTGTGCTCAGCTCTCACAGCCACTATAAGGAAGAGGGAGGAGAAACAGTGGGAAAAGGAGCATGTAAGTTTGAGAAAGAGAGAGGACGGGGAGAAGACATATTAACAGGAGAAGGGAGGAAGACAAATGGGGAGCTGAGGGACACAGAGACAGGGGAAAGGGAAGAAGAGAAAATCTGAAGAAATGAAGAGGTGAGATAGTGGGTCAGGAGAAGGAGCAAGGAGACAGATGAGATATGGACCAGAGAAGGTAAAAAGGAACAGCTGAATGAGTAAGAGGTGGTAAGGGGATTGAGTGAATAGTAGACTCCAGATGCCTGCACTCCCCGGCAATTACTTACACTCACAAGTCGGTGAAGAGGAGGGGAGGTAGAGTTTACTGTGCCTCTCAGGGGGGTGGGGGCTCTTTACAGCCCTGCACTCAGCACTAATTGTCTAAAGTAGATGTAATGTTGGACAGCATGAGAGAGTGATTGGGAAAAGGAAGCATACAAGGGGGTAGGAAAAAACAATTAAAAGACTGAGACAGATAGTTACGGGTGTGTGTGTGGGTGTGTGTGGATGTGTGTAGTTTTGGCTTCACAAGGTCCAAGAAATCCCTCCTAAATCAAATTCTACAAGATCCTTCTTTGTGTCAGGGTTCTGAAGAAGGGTGAAGGAAAAGATGTCTCACATAGTCCGCTTGACATGTTTTCATGGGAAAGTTTTGAATGTGCAACAAAATCACTTGTTCTTCTATATTTCATCATGTTTATCAAGAATTTTATGTCATAGCGTTAAATGTCCCTGCTGACTGATGAATTGAACACACAGTTTTTGGTCAGTGTGAGACAAGAAGTCAGAGAGAGTTGAGCCGATGGTTTTTAAAGGTTGCTACAATCAGACACTATTCAAACTCAAACTCAGCCACATTGTTACATTAGACTGACATAAACTTTGCTTACTTTTGGTTAAAACCTTAATTTATGAACTTGTGTGTTAGCATATGGCATTTAAAAATGGGACTGTTTATCTGTGAAATAGTGCCAAGAACCACAGCTATAAAAAAATATTTGTTTTTGTAGTCAGCAACACATTTATCACTGCTCTGAACTGGCAGTCACGAACAACATACAATGAAAGGTTGTATCAGAGAGTGTGTACTAAAGCAGGCAAATTTTGGGTTATCAGAAAATTATTCTTTATTTTCTGATATCAGAATACTTTGTCCTTCACTATCAAATACAAAGAAGAGTGCATTGCAGCACTGATTTCCTCATGAATGTTCAAATGTTGTGTCCCCTATGCGTACAGTTTCTGTGAGATTATAGCATCCGTCAAAACTGGTGGCACTAGTTTAGTATGTACGTTATGTTTGTTGTGTTATAAAGCAGCTGTAGGCAGGCAGGCTCCTAGTCGCATGTTTGCCCTCCTCCCCTTCCAGTCTTCATTTGAGAGCTTCCCCTCTGGCATGCATTTTAAAATGCTGCTGGATAATGAAAACATCCTCAAGTCCCTGTGGTCTTCACAGCAACCGGTGTAACAACAAAGCTAAATAAACTGTATTTGACCTCTGCCCTGTTTATATCTTGTCTAGGTGTCTGTCTCTCAGCACTGTGAGATGGCAATGCTCCAGTTTAAAGAAATATATATGATAAATTGATTATGTTTCATATTAGGTTATTTCTCTCTAAAGTGTGTGAAATGACAATAAAGCTCCTTGAATCCTTGAATCTTTGAAATACAAGTATTGTTCAGGTAACAGTACTGTATAACTTTTTTCTGTCCTATTCTGCTTCTGTTTTTGACTGAGAGATCAGAATTAATGATAAATAGCAGCAAAGATGTGTGAGCAGACATGAAAAGAAAAGATCGATCGATCGATCCAGGTTTCTGTTGAATGTTTTGTACCGAAAAAGTACATGTGACACCATAACTTTAAAGAGATGTCGCTGTTCAGACTCATCTGCTCTATACATCATCCACTTGAGTTATCTCGAGCCATGTGGAACCATACATATTCAAGAAAGGATATTCTCAGGGTGTGAATATGGAAATCATGGTGCTAAATTTAGTGGTGTTTATCTACATTATGTTTCCACCACTGAGACCAGTGATCCCTGCGCATTCAGGGATGTGCTTTGAAATGTTGTGAAGTAACTAAAAATCTCACTGTGCAGTTTTATCTTTGCCTGACCCAGCCAGTGATTGATGTAAATCATCTAATCCAGATTTGAATTTACAGGACAGGACTTGATAATAAAATGAATTCATTGTTTTTAGGAGAGAAAATAGCACATTTAAATGACAAAAATTATTAGCTTTGGCTTCTGTGAGAGGGTTCCCTTGTGACGGTTCCCAAATGTATATTATGAGTCACGCACTTTTTAATTCCCATTACATTTCTGCTTTTGACAAATGAAAGGAAAATTAAAATTATTTTTCCAACACAACTGCACTTGGGAATGTGTGAGAGAGAAATATTTTCTTGCTGCAGGAAGAAAAGTAATTTGAATTTTGGCTCCATCTAAAGTCTCGAGCCCCCCAGTGAGAGCATGGCTCTAAGTTTCTGGATTCAAGGGTCTTTATTGTCATTATGCGAGCATAACAAAATTTTGTAAAGATTCTCAGCTTAAAGGCACACGTATAAATAGCACAAAATACTTAAAATGAACACTTAAGAAAAATATAAAGATATAAAACACAAGACAAAATAGATAAAGTGCACTTAGTGCCAGTCTATGGTATGCTGTGAGTGTTTGTGTGCGTGTGTGTGTGTGTGTGTGTGTGAGAAGGTGTGTGTATGTGGCTAGAGGAGGGAGGGTGCATGTGTGAAGTTCCCGTAGAGGGGTGGGATGTGAGTGTTTCCCTTCAGGGGGACCTATTGCTTTTACAGCTCTGGGGAAGAAGCTGTCCCTGAGTCTGTTTGTGCTTGTTTTAATGTTCCTGTACCGCTTCCATGGTACAAACAGTTCGTTGCCCGGGTGGGAGGGATCTGTGGCAATGCGTTTTGCCTTTTTCGGGACTCGGGCAGCGTAAACTGAGTCCAGATCTGGTAGATGGCAGCCCACAATCCCCTGTGTTGTCCTCACCACCCGGGCTAAGTCCTTCCTGTCCTGTGCTGTGCAACTGCCATACACACAGTCACACTGAGACACAGGATGCTTTTAATTGTGGCCCTGTTCTAGTAACCGTTGCTAAATCATTTTATTATGATTAAAACGTACAGTAATGCTGATTTAAGATTTACTGACCAGCAAGGAGAAAGAGTAGCATTATGTGATTTATGCAAAGCAGCTGCTGAAGATATGACATGATATATGATATGCAACAGCTTCTTTTTATGTGGTCAATCGAACTGGGTATCATTTAAATTTAGTTGCCAACGGTGTTTTCAGTCTACCACCCATTAATGAGTGATATTTAAAAACACTGAAATAGGAAAACAAGCAGAAAAAGAATGACTGCAAACCAAAAATGTTATGAAGTACCCAATGAAAGAAAACAAAACTAAAATTCTGACCAAGCACCTGATGCCAGTTTTCAGCTGTCAAATGTATAGTAAAAATTAAAAATAATACCTCTCAAAATATTTGGAAACACTAATGGAGGAGCACCAATAATCACTCAAATAGCAGGTTGTTATGGAAAATTCAAAATCCCAAAGAATTCAAAGCAATAAAACACAAATTGTTAAATGTGTGTAAATGCATTTTATGCTAAATGGTGCTTTAAATTATTTTTACCTTTAATTACAGAGTGGTTTATTTAACTATGACATGAATTTTCCATGCCACATTTGAGTCAAGACGCAACAGAAAACAAAGCAAAGAGGTGTATTGCATTTTAGTGTTGTCCGGTAGAGGACAGAATAGACCTTGAACATCATGACCAAAGGCAGTGTGCTTTCCAAAGACAGCTCGCTGACTAATCAGTCTTTTGTTTGATCTGTTTCAGTTCAGGCATTTTAAGATAGATAACCAGCCAAATAACCACCTGCTACTGAGATGCCACCATGTAGGCATGTTAGTTGCTCCTTTTAATGCCACATGGCACCATTAATTCACAGAGAAATTTATTGAATATTCCAGTAGGAATGTAGGATAGATGCCTGATGGAGCTCTGTATATTATAGAAGAGGAAAGGAGAGAAGACAAGGCAAGAGAAAGTATTCAAAACCTTTATTTCTAAATGTCCTTTTGACAGCTTAACCCAGAGGCAACCTTTCCCCCCCCCCCCCCCCCTCTCTCTCTCTCTCTCTCTCTCTCTCTCTCTCTCTCTCTCTCTCTCTCTCTCTCGCTCTGCATCTCTCTCCCCACTCTCTCGTAATTTGACTTTATATCCAGGTCTTGTATGGTGAGTCGGGTTACATTTCTCTTTGGCAGCTTCAGGATAACAGTAACACAAGGTAGGCATCTGACTCACCGAAACATGCCTTTTATTGTTGCCAAGTGGACACATACTGTTCCCACACTGCTGGTTTATCTGCCTGCAACAAGAAACAATAGAAATGCAGATAAACAAATACACTCACTGCACATTAAAAAAAAAGTAAGTACATTACATAGCTTAATATGATTATAGAAAATGTCTCAGGGTTTATTATGCAGCCAACAGCCAGCTGGTTTATAGAAGTAGAGTATAGGGAGTAGAGTATAGTAGAGTATAGTACTAGAGGCCAACGACCTCCCCAAATCTTCAGCCCCTTTGTCCAACTAATAAGTCCCACACCAGTTGTATTGCATCGCTAAATGCCTAAAAAGTGGTAAAGTGCAGAGAGGAGTGCACAGACCTTTACATAGGGGAAACCAGACAACTACTCCACTCCACAGTCAGCTCATTCGAACAAGACTCGGCTGTATATCTGCATCTCAAGGATAATGGACACGTCTTTGAGGACTCTAATGTTCACATGTTGGACAAAGATTGATGGTTTGAGAGAGGTGTGAAAGAGACCATCTACTTCCAGATAGAACAGCCATCTTTGAACAGAGGTGGTGGCTTACAACACCAACTTTCAGCCACCTGTAGTGAAACTTTGACATCCCTCCCCAGATGGTTTAATCCCCATTTGCATCATCCCTCATGTGACCCTAACAACTTTCATGATGGAGCGGGACAACGACTCACTAATGAGTCACACCTTGGTTCATGTGACCATAACCACTCACACGATGGCACAAAATGTCCCCCTTGCACCCCCACTAGACAACCTCACTAGAGGTTAAATACCTGGAACTCCTCATCAGTCTTAGAAATGAAGAAGCCTTTTGGATGAGAGGCGAACAAGTCCCTACATCGACAAGTCCCACACCAGTCTCTCCAGCGACACCACCAAGCTGAAATCAATCCTCTTCCCAGCGCCTGATAGTCAGCAAACAAAACAAACCACAAATTTGTGAAGTAATGGAGAATTACTGAACATTAACTTTAATGCCTCTATACAATAATGCATTATCGCACAATAATAATATTGATATACATGCACACATATGATACAACTGTAGAGACGCAAGCACAAAACTGCTGACCTAATAAAGATGTGAAAGAAAAGAGAAAGAAGCAAAAACTGAAACTGAACTAATCTGAGACAAAGATAGATGATATGATAGAGAGAGAGCAATTAAAGAAGAGTTACAGAGCAACTGAAAATGTTACAGGAAGAGAAGAGAAGAGAAGAGAAGCAAAAGTAACTCCCTGTGGCGTTCAGCAAATTAAGAGCACCTCGTTAAGAAAGCTCTCAGTGACAAACAGTCAACACACACACAGGCAAACACACAAACCGCAGGGGATGAGTGATAGGCAGACATTTTACAGCTTCTGTAGTGTAATCTCTTTATCTTTTCTTTCATTCATTTTCTTCCCCTCGCTTCTCCTAAGCTCACTAATAATAAAACCTGAAAGACTTTGCTTTTCCATAAACTTCCCAACCTATGACTGTCTGGTCTACACTTTTAACTGCCTTTCTTTTACACACCTCCCTTGATATTATTAAACAAGGGGGGTTTGCATTTCTCCCCAAGCGGTTCTGAGCTATAATTGGTCTGAGGTTCTGAAATGTCATCAAGAAATCCAGAAAGATGATGTCAATACATTAAATGTCTTTGTGGCAACCACTGTGCTGTACCACCGTACTACTGGTGACAGTGGAAACAGTTCAATTTATTCACTTTTTCTTTTAAAGGTAAAATGTCTGCTGACGACCATGTTCAATACCAGAATTTTGTTCGGAGAGACAGTTTGATTCTGCGGTGTCTCAATTAGCTGGAATGGGATGGTTTATTTCTGTGGGTAGCCGTACTCTGTGATTTAGGCTGATTAAATGAGTGTGTTTTTATGTAACAGACTGATTCACATCACTGTAATGGCTGCTCACCAAATCTCCTTTTCTACTCTCTGTAATGCAACAGCACCAGTTTTCTGGCTTTAATCCCCCAAAATAATTCTCTGTATTAAGAGAATCAAATAAAAATCTGTAAGACTGAAAAAATCTCTTCTGTATGCTGCTGTCCAGTTCTGCCTGCTTTGCCTTCTGAGCACCGAGTCCACCAGGAGCTGCCTAATGTTGTAACAATCAATTCACTTGTAGACACTGCACCATGGCTTGTAATATTGAGCGTATGTTTAGTTGCGAGTATCACAGCGAGAGCCAGAGACTGGGTTGTTTGTGTCGTGGGGATTGGAAAAGCTGATTCAGTATTGGAAGGTCACAAGTTTGAATGGCTGTAAAGACCTGGAAGGAGTTGGTATTGGAAGTGCTGTCAATAAAATATGGCTCTTTAGTAACATCTAGTGGAAGCTGTTGGGAACTACAATAAAGTTGTCCTTAATGTCTTTCCTTTCGTTACCTGTTGTCTCTTTACTGCTCCTGTCCACTAAATGCATAAAAGTTAGCTAGTTACCTCATGTGGCTAACATCATAGCTACATTTTAGGTAGTCCCATTTTGTACTTATCCTTTTTCCTGAGGTACTGAGAGTCCTCAGAGTCCTCAAAAACCATTCTGTCCATGTGGATGAAAATACCTTAAGTTTGCTGTACAATAAAACTGCTCAAGGGGCAACGTCATTTCTCAATCTGAAAGAAAATACAAAAAACGTGAGAGCGGTTATTTGTTTTGTGTAATGCAAGTGGAATATGCATTAATAATACATTTTTATTAAGTAAGTTATAAAACAATGGAACAACGTAAGTATATTTACTAAACAAATCTGTTCTTGTGATTCTGAAGAGGGAAATATCTGCATGAATGTGTCTCCAGGTGTTTCTAATGTAATATGGAATTTTCCTATACCCCTTAAATACTGGACACATTTTTCATTTTTTTTGGATAAACTAACCTAAAGTATAGAGAACCCTGAGAGATTTAACTATTATCAGCTAATACAGAGCTGGACAGCTTGAAATCTCAGCAGCCATTAGCAGTGACTATCATAAATCAGCAATGTTTACAAGTCCTCCCTGATAAGTTGCAGTCGCTCAGTGAGAAGAAATATTACAGATTGCACTTTAAGCTGGGTAACCTTCTCCCCATACAGCTTCTGGGTTGATTGCTTTGAGCTGCCACCAGTGGTGAGTGCAGTTCCCAGGTGTGAGCCTGCTGAAACGAACCAAGCTCTGTAACTTTTAACAAGCTCAAGGAAACTATTGGAAGCTGGAAGCTTAACAAACCCTCTTTTGTAAAAATAACAGAAGTCAGTTATTTCTGTTTCTCTCATACACCAGATATTATGTCTTTAAGATGTCTATGATGAACTTATTGCTACATAAAAAAATGAAAATGAAAATGATGATTCTAGTGACGAGCTTAAGAAAATTATTACAAACTCAGCTTGTGGAGAGTTATGGAACCTAGATTGACATGAAAATGATGTCTGGCTATGAATGTAAAATACCCAGACACTTTCCATACTCAGGCTATAATTTCCTTCACATCATTTTAGTTTTGATTTTGAAATTTTGTTCAAATTACTTTTTCATCTGCTGGTGCAATAACATGTTAATGTGAAACTAAATTGAGTTGAAATTGTTCCCTGAGTTAAATAAAATGAGCTGCCTGCCGCTTTGATTGAAGAATAAAGTCACATTTTCCTCCTCACATTTTTTTCACGCTCACTCCACCTGCCTTCAGAGATTCAACTAATCTTGATGGTGCTGTTTATTTTCACACAATCCTTTGTCAAGCATGGCAGCTTTTGAAGTGGCGGGCTGAAATGAATGCATGCCCTTTCCATGCCTGACTGATTAATCGCTTAATTTCTGTGCTGTCGGTAAAGTTTTGCTTACTTTACAAACATCCAGGTTCTTGTCATCAGTAATGGTTGATATTGTGTCATCACTTCACATTACTGCATCTTTTTGAAGCATGCGGGTAAGTCAAACTCACAATTCATTGCAGTACCACCTACAGTGATAGATGATGATATATTGTGATAAAAATGAATGGTGATATCCTGCATGAATAGACCAAAAAGCAGACACCGGGAGAGAGAGAGAAAGAACAAAAGGTAATATTAGATAAAGAGGGGGAAAAAAGCTCTGCAAAAACAGTAAGAGGCAGCCACAAAGACAGAAAAGATGAGATTAACAAAAAAGAAAAAGAAAAAAAGAATGTAAGATGAAAACAGACACTGAGACAAATCATCATGCTTTGTAAATTATGACCTATTTTCAGTACAGTTAGAGGGGTAATATTTTTTCCACTGTGCAGTAACTATAACTTTCGCAGCTCTTGACTGCTGTTAGATTGATGCTTATAATAACTAAAATAATAATAACTTCGCATAATTAATTTTTTATTATTTTTTAATTAATTAGTAGTTTCTGAATTTTCATCATCTAATTCAATGAGAAATTACGGTAATTAGGTATGCATTAAAAAGGACATAGATCCTTGAATTTATATCTGATGCACTGGAATAAGAGAGCGAGCAAGAGTTAAAGGATTAATAAGTGAGGGAGTGTGGTAGAGCAAATGTAAGCGTGTATGTGAGAGAGAGTAACAGAAAATAAAGAGAGCGAGAGTGGTAATACCCTTGTGAGACCTCTGTATTTACTGCGCAGTTAAGCAGCATTCATTTATCTTATGAAAACCTGCTACACACACACACACACACACACACACACACATACATATACATTTGGCCCCGTGAGGGCCTTCTCCCTAGGCAGTTCCTCTAATTAGCTCAATTTAAATGAATGGGTTAAGCAGGGTTCCTTTTACAATATGTGCTGGTACTACTAATGCAGCTTATTTAATTGTGTGCTGCCACACACAGGCACACACACACACACTTTGGTCGAAGAGTATACATATACTTAATCAACAATTCATCTATTTATTTTTAACCAAATCCAGAAGGTGTGGTTACTTTATCTGGATTTTTTTGTAGAAGAAAAAGCTAGCAGGCTAACTGAGATGGAGCTTCTGTCCTATTGTTGAGTAAAGCTATTTATTTTGCAGCACAAAGTGCAAGCACAATCAGTGCACAGTTGCCATATCAAGACAAACAGTAATGTGAATACCATTATGACCCTGGCCCATACTAGGTAGAAGAGAGACAAAGGAGAGCAGGAGAAGGAGAAAGGAAATAACGAGATGAGGGAATGAAGATGAAGAGAAAAGAGAAAAGTTAGGGATCAGATGTTAGGGATATAATATCTGGAGAGAAATTCTCATCTGTAATATGTGTGATACTATTCTTTTAGTGTCTCTTTAGGTAACATTTACAAACAGAAATGTATTCTGAAATAAATGTAAACAAATCAACTGAACCTATTGTCAGAAAACGTCTGGAGCAATTTGCAGTTGCAGGGACATTAAATTACATTGTATTTTCACAAACCTTCAATTACAACCCATAATTGAAGAAGAATAATGTAAAAATCATGTAGAGGAAGACTCCCTCAACAACCTTTTCTTCAGGTTCAAACTCCCCCAGCTGTGACTCTGTAATAACCAGCCATCTTCTGCAGCCACTCCTCTGCACAAAACTACATTTAATATGCTTTATTGCCACCTTAAGTGTCTTAACAGCTGCTCTGACCCTCACAAGAGTGACAAGAAAACCGCTGACACAAGCTTAATTCTGTCGCATTTCTGGTTGTACACAATGCAACACAACTTATGAAGGTCTGGGCCTCTTAGAAAGTAGAACACGATAATGGCCAAAAAGTTCAGTGAAAATGCACCTGAGAAACACCTCAGATTATCCTTTTAAACAAAAATGTATTTGTTGATCAAGAATAAATCCGACAGTTTTAAATACAATTGGGCACTAAATTAAACAGTCTGCAGATCTTATGAACAAAAGAAAAGGTGAGACAGAGACCTCAGAGATAAACTGTAAGAAAAACTGGGGTCCCGAGTGAACTTTATTGTTGTTGAACTGAATTAACTCCAAGACCTCAGTTAACTTGTTAGAAACTTTTCAACCAATTCTGTCTTAATGAGGACACTGGAACAAACCACACACGTAATTCAGTATATTCATCTCTCTCTCTCTCTCGCTCTCATAATGAGCACAAATTCTTATTATTTCCTTCCATCATTCATCATTCGACATCCTTCTCTGAGGCATTAATAAGTCATGGACATGCTTTTTGGGCATAACACCTCCCAGCATCCTGGCAGGGGAGGCGGGATGCTGAGAGAATGTGTGTACCCTCTGAAATATTTAACAGCCCCGTGTTCAACAGCTGTTAACCTGCATGCACTCTGTGTGTGTCTGCGTGTCTGTGTGTCTGTGTGTGTGTGTGTGTGTCAACAAACTCTCTGATTACCTGTTGTAAATATTTTAAACCTTCCCAAATCATGTATGAAAGTCAATGATGATGAAGATGATAATGATGATGGTAGTGATAATGATGTTATTTGGGTGATGTTGTTGACTTATTTATTTCATTTGCTCTTATTTAATTTGAACCTTCTCAAAAGTTTTGACTTATAAATTTAAAAAATGATTAATTTAAGAAAAGTATTGAAACCTGTTTCTCTAAATTCTCTAAATTGCTACCCACAGCTTCCATATTTTCAACAAAATGAATAAAGAATCATCGGTGAAGTGAAGTGAAAATAACATGGAAATTTATGATTGTCAGGTTTGTTTGTTTCTTTTGGTTTGGTTTTTATTACTTATTTTATTACTACTTATTACATACTACAAATAAAATTTTCAGCTTTCAAAGTTCAAAGTTCAATCCATAAAAGCACATCAATCAGTTCTGAATTCAGGGTCAGTTAACAAAACCAGTTCCTGAAGCCATCATTTCCACCAATAAATGAACGACAAAAGCCTCACCCTGAACATCCTGTACAATCAGATAGAACAGAATCAAAAATAAGAGATGTGCAGTCAAATAAACCTGAAAGCTCTGTGATGCAGAGCTTCCCGGACAACCGCAGCATTAAAAGTACTGGCAGCTGAAGTGAATAAGATTAACCATCTGTTTGCCTGTTGAAAATACAGTGTTCTGCAGGGAAACCTTGGATTCTGGCAATCATGTGGATGTTATTTGATGCATGCCGTCTAACTAAGCATTGCAGACCACATACACTCCCCACCTGGAGACCCCACCCTTAACATGCAGGACCCAAAGGATACAACATTCCCATTTCAGTGGTAACAACAAAATACCCCCAGAGCTCCTGTGTACCTTCCTCTGACTTGCCAGAGCTGTTTTGGAAGCACAAGGGGAACATACAAAATATTAAGTAGGTGATATTTATGTTGTGGCTGATGTATGTGAAATCTATTGTTGCAAAGTAAAATATTGCTTTGAAAACAGGACAGGCAGCAAGTGAATGGAGGAAAAACTGGCAGAGATAGATGGGAAGAACAATTAAGGAAAAAGTGGCAGGGAAGAGAAGGAATTGAGAAGAAGGCTTTATTTGTCTCCACGAACGTGTGTGTACTTGGACATGCTTGTCTAACTTCTAAATCCTCTGCAAAGTCAGAGGAGTCTTTCATTCCCAAGATGAGTCAACACTGGCCCACGTACTGTCATCACGACTGCTGCACCTTCAACCAAGAAAACAGCCTGTTTGTTTCTCTCTCTCTCTCTCTCTCTGCCCCAATGCCAACAGCCCATTTTATGGACAATAAATAGCAAGGAGGAAACAACTGACTGCTGCCAAGAAATAACTCTTTAAAAAAAATTAAATATTGTTCCTCGCCAATTTGCTTAATGAGAAAAAAGAAGAGGAGGCGAGGAGATAACACATCGAGGCTATAAGGTTGACCCACCAGCAGCCCTTGCTGTATGGGATGCTCACCTCATGAATAATTCAGCATCCAGATGTGGTTATTATTAAAGCCACTGTTGTGATTTCTCATATTTTTACTATTCATATACACAGTTTGTGTTTGGTTAACCACTAGGAGATTCTTTTTCATTTTCTGTTGCCTATTGGGGAGAGATTTCCAGCATTTATCCAAAATATGAGTTTACCACCCATCCTCCCTCTGTCTTATCTTCTCCCTCATTCTCCACAACACCCAGCAGAACCTGCTGCAATGCTGCTATCATATCAGGAAGCACACGCACCTTACATCCAGCCATAAGCCTCAGCATTTTCTTTTTCAATACAGCGCAATACAAACCCTAGAGAATATGTGCCTCTTGTTGTGCTTTGTCTACTTAGCACCATATCAGTCAAAGCTACACTACATCTTGTCTCGACAGACAGGTGTACCTTCTGTGTCTGGACAATGTGTGTGTGTTTCTCCACACATCACACCAAGAGTAAAATGGACTGAGTATGCTAAGATGTCAAGATAATGTCTAGTAAAAAGTACATTTTGTCAGTTGTATTCAATGTTTTCAACGCAGCATGTGCTCACAATATCTGATTTACAAAGAACTATGCATCTTTGGACACACAAATCACAGTAGGAGGATGGTATCCTCAGCCACAGAATTTCAAAACAAATTAATTTTCATAGATGATTGTGTTTTTTTACAAACCACCAAAAAGCTACATCAAATAAAACAGAATTCCATTTAATGAACCGAACTAAAAGCACCTTCTCCGTGTTATTTTTTAAAATTGTAGCTTCAAAACAGCTTCTGCTCTCTACAGATTAATTTCTGAAATTCTTAATTATCCAGCAGCATGTTGTTTAGAGAAGAAAGTGTTGTTTCTTTTCTCAGAAATATGGTGTTTTTACGTTTATAGCTCCACAAGTCTGGAACACCATATTCTTTAACAGCTGACAAATGAGCAGCAGTGCTGGCACAGTGAGACTTTGAGAGAACCTTAACGGTACTGATAGTGTCACTCAAATAAATTCACAAGCCAAACTTTTGGCTCTGGTGACTGCAATTGGAAGTCTAGTTGTGTCTAACTAAAACCCGCAACTTCCACCTCCACCAACACTCCAGAGCTTCTGTTGCTTAAACTCAATCTGCCAAACCAGTGCTTCTCATTACTTGGAGGTAGTCATTTATATGTACTGATGTTGTACTTTGGCGTCGTAATCTGCCACCAAATATGTCACCTGCCTCCAGATCAGGCGCTCACAAAATTTAATTTAAGGGCAGTCGCTATGCATATTAATAATACAAAATGTAAAATTCAAACACTTTGTCCTAAAATATCAAGATTTGGACCTGAATTGATCAATAACACTACTAAACCTCTATTTAAATTGATTTTCAGAAAAAAAAGGCGGTTTAGGGGTAAACATTATTACTAGGGTTGTTCCAGGACAGTTACCAGCTATCCACAGACAGAGATAATTGTGTAGCTACAAACACATCCATGGCATCCATAAACGGTTAACAACCTGGAATGATCTCAGTGCTCAGAATCACCCACTATGTAAAGTTCAGATATCCATTTTGGTGTTTGGAAGGAAAAAATGATACCAGAACATAACTATTTTTTACACAATTATTCCACTGTTACCTGCCACACATCTGTTGTACACACTGAGCACACAAAAATGCAATAAATGGAAAAAGTCATCGCTGCTGTTTCAACAAAAGTAAAATGAAACCTCAAATATCACAGAATTGTTTTCCGCTCCATGAAGTTTATTCACATAGGAGGAACGTTATATGGAAGTACTGCATTATTCAAAGTACTTTGTAAAAATTACCATATCATATTTCCATCTGCAGTGTCATAAAGTTGAACTGACCATCATCATCATCACCAGTTGTTTTTCTAATGAACTCCCTGACAGCTGTATTTTGTAAACTTAAGAAAAAAAGGAAATCATGTAACGATGACCATAAAATTAAATTATTTTATAGTCGGTCCAAGTCCCCACATCCCACTGAGCTACAATACTCTGTTGTGTAATCTTGTCAGGATATGTTTTAAAGTGGGGAGAATCACTGTAATGTATAAAGCACAATCTTCTTGCCGTCTTCTTGCCTTGAATGCCTCAATAAAGGGCTGAAACTCATTAATCTAATTGAACAGACTGGTGTGGAAGTTTTTATTCTTGTGTGTATTACTGACTTTCTAGCCAAGCCTAAAGAATTAATTGAACTTTTCTTTTGTAAACCATAGTTTGAGTGTAGTCTGACAATTAAGAAAAGGTGCTGATGAAGAAAGAGAAACAGGACTGACTCCAGAAGAAATTCCTTCCTTCAAACATGAGGAGAAAAGTGTGTTTTACATCAGGGGATTGTCTTGTATGATATGCATTGTGTTTCTTAGAGAGAACGAGATCCACTCACTGTACTGTAATGAAGAATAAATGCTTCACTTTGAAAAAAAACAAACAAAAAAAAACCTTTTTTAATATGGGAGTGAAATCACCTCAGTTTGGTAAAGTGCTCTGTTGAACCAGGAGACGAGGGCCTCTGCTGAGCGAAAAGGATACTGCAGTGAGACGTGACGGTGGGATGCTTTCATCTTGCCTTTTCTTCGCTTTCCTCATGTTTTAGATCCAATCTGATCTGGTTACTATGGAGATTACAATG
Source organism: Scatophagus argus (assembly GCF_020382885.2). Classification (NCBI taxonomy): domain Eukaryota; kingdom Metazoa; phylum Chordata; class Actinopteri; family Scatophagidae; genus Scatophagus; species Scatophagus argus. The sequence continues at coordinate 10,735,097 of NC_058494.1, read as the reverse complement.
TTTGGGCTCAGAGTGTCATCGTTGTAACAATCTGGCAAGCATCAGCAACTGACATGCCAAAAAAAGTAAGAGTAAGTGGATGATTTTTCCCTCTGCAAATGTAACGTGATGCTTCGATTATCATCTGTAAATTTAAAAGTTCAAAGCACATTACCTCCACTTCTACTCATTTTTCAACAAAGTCATAAAAATGAAACTGAATTAGACTCTGCAAACATAAATTAACATAATTCATATGTCTAAAAATACAATGGATTTGTCATGTTCAGTTAGCTGGAACCAACAGAAAAAAAGGAACAGACTGCAGTTTTCTCTACATTGTTGTATTTTTAGTTTATGACCGCATTAAAGATATTACATAAATGTGGCCCCTAGGGCTAAATGACAAAAGAAAGAAAGAAAATCAGTCTTTGAAGACATAATATTCAAAATACTTCAGTGTGTCCTATAAAGAAATGTCTGACATTTACAAATAGGCCTACTACAACACAGCTGGAGTTTATCAGGCTGTATGCTTGCAATGCTGCTCTGGTGACCAATTAGACCAATTAGTAGCTTCATTTATTTAAGTGATGAAATTGTTATCAATAGGAATAAAACTAAAAAAAAAAAAAACAAAAAACAAAAACCTAAAGTATATGTGATTACACAAATATTTTTTACTTTGTCTTTGTATCCCTTGTCCTTTATGCAGTGCTTATCTATGGATTGGACTTATTTTTTTCATATATTTTGCATATTTTTTTTTTGCCTACTTACCCACAAGTTCCCACCTGGATCAAGCTTTTGTTTATATTTCTTCATTCATTTAAGTTACGTTAAAAAAGTCAAATTAATATTTATCTGTTAACTTGATTTAAAAAAAAAAATCAAAATCTGGTTTGGATTAGGAGGCTATTTTTCAGGCTTCTTTTTCAGCTCATTACCATACATCATCACTGATGACTCTGCTCTCTCAGTGTTACAATTCAACATCAGCTCACCAGAGTGAAGAAACTGAAGTTGAACTCTCTTATTTTTAGACAAAATGTATTAAAATATTACAATCTCAAAGCTTGTGTAAGAAAAATACACTGGCATTTATTAGGAAGATAAGGCACCAGCAAAAGAAAAACCTTTTTATTTAATACAAATCTTCTTATCATTTAACTTCAGCACCTTACCACTTAATTATATGCTTATTTGTGATAATGTGCAGGTGTCCTTATCTATAGATGAGGTGATCTGCATTGAACAAGGTCATTCTGTTGAGGCCTGAAGCACGCATGCAACCATGGCAGCCCATTGGAGAGACATCATTCTGAGGATAAAAGGCGAAAATGAATGCAGACAAAACCTCAGGGTTGTGTGAAAAGATGATAACACCAAAAATTCAATATGTGACATACTTGGGGGTTAACTCGTGGCTTAATGAGCTTTGAGTGAATGGTTGAAAGCTGAATCAATTTGAAGTGTCATGTCTTAAAAACTAAACAAAATACTAATCCTGTTAAAAAGAATTAAACTGTTAAGCTGTCACTATAACAATGTTGCCTTCACTGTTTGTCCACTTTCTCACCTGGTTCTTTCTCTGTCCTCTTTCTCTCCCTCTTTACACATGACATATAATCTGATGTTGAATGAAGCAAGCAGAAAATGTGACAGGAGGTTGAGGAGAATGGTTGCCTGGTCGCAGTAGGCCATATTGACGGAACCACTGCAATGAAAATAGCAGCTGACTTGGTGGTGTGGTTTTGACTAATTGTGTTCTGCAGCATGACAAATTTTTTGGATTTTTTTAAATTATCATCCAAAAACAATCCAAAATGTGACATAATACTATACAACAGCTGGTGTAATGGTGCAAACAAAATGATTTTTTCTTCAACACCACCATTTATTAGTATACTCACAGCTGTCCACTGAGGGAATTTATTTTTAGCTAGAAACAATTGAATGGCAATGGTGAATGGACAGCAATGAACAACATTCACTTTATCCTGTTTGATTTTCTCATATTTCAATCAAGTGGCCTTTCAATACAGACTACTCCCTCACACCTTAGGGTAGGAATTTTCATATTTGGGGAGGCAGGTATGCAGAGAGCAAAAATCAGTTCTGAAATGTCAAATTAATAAATGACAATAAAGTAATATGAGGCCTAACGGCGGGGCAACAACAGTAAACAAAAGGAGCCGATCCATTTTGCCTCATAGAGGTGCTTTTCCACAAGTGGTACAGTAGATGGCGCTGGAGTCCAACTTTTCTGCTGCTGTTGTCCAGGATGAAGAGGATGAGTCACTCCACCGATGCAGACCTTCATGGTGACTTTGGTAAGACATTATGTAACAGTCATGAACGCTGCTGTGCATTCAAACACACACACACACATATAATTGTGTACATAATTGTGTAAACCAACAAATAAAAGAAAACACACAGGATGCTGTCTCACATACACACACTCAATTTTCTACGCACTTGTACTGGAATTGTCCTTCACAGAGAGGACACAATGCTCCTCTGAGACTGAAATGGTTCAGACCAGACTAGACAAAGATACTCTGGCCTTCATACGTAAACAGCAATGATGGGAAACAGCGTCAGTGCAACCTTACCGGGAATGAGACGCAGCTGAAATGGGCAATGTTTAGAGAGAACGAGAGAGAGAGAGGCAGAATTACAATTAGAGGCAGACATTTCAATTACACTGGCCAGTCTTGTTTGGAATGAAGTTTCACTTGTGTCAAGAATTTGTTCAGTATCATAAATCAATGCAGAATAGAAAGATTATATGTTATTATATTACATTTTTGTAAGAAAATTCAAGACATTTCTTGAAACAAGTTGATTTTCTTTAGGCTCTATTTGTGGATTATTAGATAAAAGCTTATTTAGCATAATGACGAGCACTGCAAAGAGTGAACAAAATACGAAGTGGATGTTTTGTTCAGTTAGGTTTTGTAAGAGACTCCAATGTTGGACTAATGATGGCAGGAGGCTTAGAGGAGTCAGAGGCTCCTACTCTTACCTCTTTATTTTTTAGTACATACATACACAGAACTATGGTGAAAAATCCTATGCAGCTCTCTCTCTCTCACACACACACACACACACACACACATAGAGGCACAGAGGAAAGCAGCTGACAATAACACATGTTTCCGTCCAAAGTAGTATCTGCAGTTGTCCTTCACTAGCTGAGTCCCATCTGGGCTCACAGCCAAACTGAAACCTAAAGAAATGAAGGATTTCTTATTTACAAACATCGTTCTTCTTGGAGGCTGGTTTTAAAAACTTGATGAACCACTGACATTTTCCTTGAAGCAAGAACCTGCTCCCAAAACATAATTGCTTGCATGACTACTCAGGTTATGAGTCACTGCAAGACGGCTGCTTACCGTAAAGTTTTATTTCTAATTAGAGACACAAGTGGACACAACAGAGACACAACATTTCAAAACAGGATGAGTTAATGTGAATACAGAAGTAAAGTTTTTTCTTTTTCTGTTGCTGTAGACACATACAATATCCACATCCACGTCCTTGTTAGCATACACTACATGAGGTGGATGGACTCTGCACGGGGATGAGTGATTCCTCTGACAAGACATGTCTGACGAAATGATGATGGAATACTGCAGTCGATATCCCCTTTCCCCTGGCCAAAACCCCTCACATAACAGATTTATCTCTATCTCCAAATCATTAGACAAGCAAATCATTAAACCAGCTTACTCTGACTCTCAATAAAACCCTGAGTCCAAGCACGTGTGTTTGGATGCAGCCATCTTTACACAAACCTGATCTCCTCAGTATTTATTTTATTATTGATTGGTTATGTTGTTTGTTTGTTTCGTCTTGTGTTTTTCTTTATAAACTACTATTATTTTTCATAATAATGGAAATAATACATTGTATCATTGTTTCATCCCCTTTCGTTTGCACTCACTTTAAAAAAACATGAAATGCCACACCGAAATATTTAACCAAACAGCTGGTGAAGCAGGGCTTTTGGCCAAAGGACTGAGCAGGATTGCCATGCAGCTGTGTTCATCAGTCCTGATCCTCTTCATGTTCCTCCCAACCTCCCTGCCTCCGCCCTCCTTCCCCTCCTCCCTCACGTGGATGCGGCGAGAGCAGCATGAGGGGAAACGAAAAAGAGGCTCATCTGTTCTTTACTAGGGCAGCTGCTTTGCTGTCCCTCCCTCCCTGCGTCCCTCACCTATTCTGCACACCTCGAATCTATTCTCTCCTCGTTTTGTCATGCTGTTCCTCATCACTTGTCTTCATTTTATCTTTTTTTTTTTCAGTTGCTTTCAAGGTCACAGGCAGAACACTCACACCTTCGCCTTAGTGTGTGCATGTGAATACCCTCGCATCAAGTTGTCATTGCCAGACCTTTCTTTCATCTTCAAGATGAAGTGTTTCTCAGTGCAACCACTGTTCAATAATAGATTGAGCTGTACATTGCACTGCTGATGAAAACTGAAGCCCTTTTATCCCATTGAAATGGTAAAAACTGCTAAAACAAATTATTTTTACAAAAACACAGGCTTCAACAAAAATGGAGTCTGTGGTTTGTTGGTCTCCACAAGGATCACCAAGAGGACTTTGAACTATTAAATGTATTTCAAATGCTATGCAACTATCAAATGAGTAGAACCCTGTTTGTAATGTATAATCTTTATATCAAACCCTATAGCAAAAGTGTAGCATTTTGTTTTTGTATTGAGACTGTGTTAGACCTTGTTTGTAACAAGATCTAACATGTTAATGGTGTACTTTAAAAGTGCTGGTTGGTTTCGTCTTTTTATCGTCAGGCAGAGTTGGCCTAAGTCCTGTCGCCACACTACAGTCTTTAATTATATCTACAACTTCAGCATTTCCTAAGACGTCCAACTGTTCTTTTAAAATTCTAATTTGTCTTGCCATATCATCATGCCAATGAACTTATCAACAATAATCCTGGACCTCCTTCAGTCTAGAGAGGCTTATGTTATTCAATCCCTTTCCCAAAAACTCTCTCACTGAGCCTTAAGTCCTCCATGCTGCCAAAAATAGCCATGGGTTCCCCTTTGGGGACCTACAGTTGATCTGAAAATAGTCTGTATGTGTCTCAGCATTCATAATTATGTTCCAGTGTTTTGTTCAACCTGTGTATGTGTCTGTGTGTGTGTGAATAACTTGCATAGGACATAAAATGTTGCCGAATCAGCACAGTCAGACAGAGGCCCTGCAGCAGAAAATGACCACGGCAGCAGAAAGAGAGAGAGAAAAATATGGGACAACTATTCCAGCTGGTGGTGCCACAGAGGTAGAATGCAATGCGAGAAAAAAGCATGATAAAACAGCATTGCTTCTCCTCCAAACCTGCACCCGAGATTCCTAAAATGACTGAAAGTTGATAGGCAAGCATAGATTAGCTATGAAAGGGACTGGTGAGACTGTTGCAAAGTAGAAAGAGAAAGAACAAGACAGAAAGTCACACAGACAAATGGTCTAAGAAGAACATGGAGAGATCAAGACAGAAATATCATATTTTCTGGCTTGTTAACTCTTCTTACGTTCCGGTCAACTTTTGTGTTCAGGATTGAAGTAGCACGGAGCAAAGCATGAACAGTGTGTAGTTCTGAAACTGGTTTTAGCAACAGCAAAAGCCTTGTACACACACACGCAGGCACACACACACACAATGTAACGGCAGAGCTGATGGTCATGAGAAATAATTTGATTACTTTTTGTTTTTGTTGCGACATTCCCACTTCCTCATCCACTCATTACTGCATCAAGGACACCACTGACGTGGCAAACAATCACTCTGGCACACGTTCAGATTGGCTTAATGTAGTTGCTCTTGTCTTTCAGCTGGCTGCACACACATACATGGACAAGCCATAATTGTAATCCACAAAAGAAAATGCAAAAAAGGTATGAATTTGTGACATGAATGGTGAAAACTGACCTGCGAACACAGTTAATGTAACTGACAGAAGACAAATTAGACTTTCCAAGTCAAGAAAACATGTTTCAGATTCTGTGATGATCTACAGATCTACGGAGTGGGGGGGACCTGAGTAATCAGACTGAGTAAGGAACAGCCGGTAGACAGAGACAGAGACAGAGACACAGACAGACAGAGAGACAGACAGACAGAGAGAGGGAGAGAGAGAGAGAATAGACTGAGGTCAGTGTGGCTGCCAGATGTTTGAGATGAATAGCCCATTATGTTGAACAGAGGCTGGCAGGTGGCTAGTCAGCACACTGATACACACACACACACACACACACACACACACACACACACACACACAGTAAGTAAATTTTAGAAAGGCAAGAGAGGACACTCACATGACTGAAAAACAATATGCTGGTTGTTGACGTGTATGTAATTAATACAAATACAAAATCAAGATACAAATCAGTGACATTTTGGAGGAAATAAATACAAGTTTAGTTAGTACAACTGCTAACTGAAATAATTCTTCCTGTATAAACATGATATTTTTGCATATTTACATGATATTTTACATGTTTTCACATTTGCATCACCCTTGATCTGGCAGGTCTGACACTAGCATAAATTCTCTAAGTGCTCAGCAAGCAATGCATTTTTTCCACATTTGCAACTCGATTGGACTCAGTAGAGAAGAAGAACTGTGCGGTTAACATGATTCATATTTAATAACAATGAACTTTGTCAATCCATGCACGCATTTGACTAACATGTGATGCATAAAAATTAAACTGTACTCGTCAGCAATGACAGATGAGCAGTGGTGAAGATGGAGGGGAAATGAAGGCAGAGCATGTGGAGTGACTTCCTGTGTGTCTAAATGGATGAGAATGATTTTATCTGGGAGAATGACTTTATATTTTTGAGGATATTTAAAAAAGAAAATGTTCACCTGATTTCTCAATGTGTATCCGTAAGGCATGATGTAAACACACTTAGTTCTAAACAAACTGAGATACAGCAGCAGGTGCTCCACACACACAGTGGCCCCGTAATTTATAAGTTCACGATGGTCGCCCACAGTATGAACACATTATGCAATATACTGCATTCAAAAAACAACCTTCTCCTACACTAAACTCTGTATTAGATGCAGCCTTCTTATGCTTCTCCTGACTCTTTATGTATGTATATGCTATCCATTAATATGGTACATAAATCACATTTACATATATATCTAATTTATTTTTACACAACACAATCAAAGCCAGAACTCTGATGTCAATGTCAGCTTGCTTCTTTTGAAAGCTTTATAAATCCAGGGACAGGTTTATGATGTCTTATTATTACCTGCTGGACTCACATTCAAGGGACGGCTACACAATACCCTCAGTACAGACAGTACAGACAGTCCATTCTACTGACTGGTAATATCGACATGATACAACCCATTAATTCATCACTGACATCAACTTTTGTTTTCTGGTTTGGAAATTAGAAGCACACTTTCCCATCTGTAATAAGAACGTAACACTGCACAGTATGCACCGATCCATTTGACAAAACTCAAAGAAAAAGAGAAAAGGTTACATTGTTGTCATTAACATTTCACCTACACTCACTGATTTTTTTTTAGTTTACTATTACTACTAGTCTATTCCTTGGTATGTATAGAAATTTTACACAATAAGAAATGTCTAAATGATCATTCAGAGAATATAGATAAATAATGAAATCATTTAACCTAAAAAAAAAATTAAATTAACCCAAACACAGAAAGGGCAGCACAGTGGTGCAGTGGTTAGCACCGTCGCCTCAGGGTGAGCCCCCCATCTTGCCTGTAGTCAGCTGCGACAGACTCCCCCCCTCCTCTTATCTTGTGTACATGTTCATGCTTTGTCCTTAATGCTCAGTATTTGTCCGTTGCATTACGTCTAAAACCCCTTATTCATATTAAACTCCAAATTTCTTTGCAGAGATCCAGTAATCCCAGCAGGGATTAACAGTATTTTTACACTGCAGCTAATCTTAACGTTTCAGAGCAGGAAAAGCACAGGTAATTGTTAACATTAACAAGTGCTGCATCCCATTTAGTCATGGCAGTTTCAGGACTCTGCTATTGTGCATGATGACTCAGTGGTGGCGTTTAATTAGCTCACAAATGGAACAGAGCCATTGTTAATGATGTTAGTTCCACCTGGGCTTTTCCTGACTGATTATTCATATTTTTACTAATCCTCTGCAATTACACATTTTTGATGGTTTTATCTTGAAATTACTTAAAAGGATCCTAAATTCAGACTTTTTGGCAAAACTGCAAAGAAATGAACATTTTTATTTCAATAAAAAAAGATGAACCTGGTCATCTGGGCCTGTAGTTTAGTATTAACTCACCCCACATGACTTCCTCAGAGACTTTAACTTTGGCACATATTTTTGAAGGAAAGACAATGTTTGCTGATGTCAACACAGCCTCTGGTCAAAACCTTGGAGACTCTCATGAAATGTATACACACACACACACACACACACACACACACACACAGTCGCGTTTCCATCACTTCTGGGGACATAGACTTACATAGACTTACATTCATTTCCTGGAGGCTTAACCACCCCCACACCATAACAATAAACATTATTTACCTTAACCAAACCCTAACCTCAGCCTAACCTTAAAGCAAGTCTTCACCCTAATATTTAAGGATTTACATCGTAGGAACTTGTGTTTTGTCCCCATAAGTAAGGCAGATCCTCATCATGTGACTGTGTTAACATTTTTGTCCCCGCAACTACAGGAATACGCGTCCACACACACACACAGATGTAATGAAATGCTTGTATGCGCACACTCATGGGTCACACAGTGAACTGCTGCTCAACAGCTGATATGCTGACTTTAGTATTTTGGTGGCTGCTACAGATCACAAGAACACGCACAGACAGTGGTTACATATTTACAACTATAACTATAGGCCCTTTGAATCTTTTGTGCATTCACCGTGTTGATGATGACAGTAAACTAAATGTACCCACTGACATTTTTAGAGCACAATATGTCTTGTCATAACAGGAACAGAACTGATGAATTCATTCTGTAAAATTCAGTGTGTCTATAAAAATTGTGGGAGTGTTTTTGTCCCAAAGACACGATGAGCATAACGCTGATAATAGATCACATTAATCAGGCCTATTACTTCTATTACTATTATCTTCATAGTAATCCATGAAATAAAGAGTGTATATCAAGAGGGAAAGTCCTAGGCATATTGGACCAGAGATCAGCATTTAGGCTTATAGGTTCAGTGGAGACCAGGAATCTTTATCTAAAAACATGTTTGTCTGTTTAAATGTTGTTTTTAAGAAACAAAGATTTTTTTGATGCTAAAACTGATAAGTTGATGCGGCACAGTGCTGCAGTGGTGAGCACTGTCACCTCACAACAAGAGGGTTCTGGGTTCGAATCCCAGTCTGGGTCCTTCTATTACACATTTTTGATGGTTTTATCTTGAAATTACTTAAAAGGATCCTAAATTCAGACTTTTTGGCAAAACTGGGTCCTGGGTCCTTCTATGGGGAGTTTACATGTTCTCCCTGTGCCTGCGTTTTCTCCGGCTTCCTCCCACAATCCCAAAAACATGCACACGCTACTCTACATTGCCCCTAGGTGTGAGTGTCAGAGAGTGTGGTTGTCTGTCTTTGTGTGTCAGCCCTGCGATTGACTGGCGACCAGTCCAGGGTAGTCTCGAGCTACCCCCCACCCCCTGCGACCCTGACGGATAAGCTGTATAGAAAATGGATGGATGATAAGCTGGTGTTCAAAGTGACAGCTTAGTCCTGTAGTATAACCTTGTCTGATAGACAGTAAAGATAAATGACAAGGATCAGACAATATGTACTGTGGAGTTTTATTAGAAAAGAGTAGAATTTAGTATTGTCCTCCTGTAACATTGTCAGACTCTATACGTTCCTCTTCTTTGACAAAACAATGTAACTTGACTGCAGACAGTCCAGTCGAATGTGTTATAGTGGGAACACAGCTCATTATAGTCAATGCAAAAAAAAAGAAGAAGAAGGAGGAAAAAACTTCATTGGCTGAGGAAGGCTGTGAGATGTAGTTAAGGTTGCTTTTGTCAAGCTACTTTTTCTGAGGTCAGGAGTACAAAACAAACAAAAAAAAATTTGTACAAAAATAAAATAAAATTTAAAAAAAAACGAAATAAAAATAAACATTAAAATCTTACACGGCAACTTGGTTATTTTATAGAGACTCTCACAAACGCTGAAGCGTTTCATCTACAAAGGTCCTACTTAGATACAACAAATTAGTCATTGTTGTGACTTACTAGAATTATTTTCGAGCAATACACAGAAAAATAGATGAAATAGATAGACCCTGTGCTGCAACAATGACCTCATTCACCAACTGTGTATAAGTAGGGCACTTCTAGCAGAGCTTCATTACAGCAACATGGGAAATCATTATTCAGAATGATCGGTCACACACACACATGCACAAACACACTATGACCAGGGCGACATGTAAAGTATGTAGGCCTGCCTATACAGGAATTTATAATAATTCTCATGACTAATTGAGGAGTTGGGGAAATAAATAACAAACTGTTGTTCATATAAGGCTCTATGATGACCTGATTAGCCTGTACAGTGTGACTTTAAGGTCAGTTATGTTAAGTTCTTGTAGCTCATGACTTCTTCCTTGAAAATGTCATTTTTCAAAAAAAAAAAAAACATGTAATGCGTACATGTATGCCAAGCAGTGCTCCTATGCTGAGATAGAAATGATGCAGAATTTCTTTCCATGTCGAAAGCTTATAGAGACTGATCTATTTGATATCCCACGGTTGACCTTGTCATCGAGTTATGAACTGAAAAGAGAAATGCATTGCCAAGTCGTGTTAATGCCAGTCATTTAAACTGCTAGTCCAAACACTTTCACTCACTGACCTGAACCATAACAAATAAAAATAAAAAACGAGTCGCAGAAAGTCCCATTATTTATCCCAGCACGTTCTGTGCCTATAATGCCAACCCCTATACCAATATTATACTGTTGCCACTGGGGCACATTCCTTTGATGATAAACCTAAACAACCAGCTCCGCCGCTGCCATATTTCTGCCCAGTAACCACGTCGAGTTGCTCCACAATCTTTATTCTCCTCAGTCGCTCTCAGCCCGTCAGTGACATCATTCCCCTTTCACCCAGTTCTCTCATGGCTGCGGTACGAGGTAACGAGCGGTCAAACCACGGTGCATTCAGGGGCACTTTCAAAGATCGTACATCTACAGGTCAGTTTGAGACTTACAAGACAATTGGGTGTCTTGTGTTTTAAATGATTTGGACTGTGTAGGCCTAGCCTATTGGTGAACGGACGACTGACTTTCAGGTGTTTTTAAATATTCTTGAGGGGGCCAGTATTTATCTTTTGGGAATGTGAATCAGCGGGAAAGAGCATTTCATAATCCTACAGATATGAAAAGGACAAATAGACAAGAAAATGTTTTCTCAACTAGCAATGCTCTTCTCTGTGGAAAAATGGAGGTGCACAGGACAAGTAACTGAAACTTTGATGTACAGCATTTATTTAAAAACAACGATGTCAAAAATCGATCAACACTAAGATAAGATAAGATAAGATAAAATAAGATAGTCTTTACTGTCACTGCACAGTCACCAATACAATGAAACTGAAAACATTTTGATAAACATAAATGCCACGTACTGAAAGAGACTTAACTTGAAGTCAATGGGTCATTGGTTTCAAGTTAAGTATGACATCGTGCTTTGCTCAGTGCACCTTTCTCAATACGTGGCTGTTTTACACAATGTTTTCTTGAACAGTGCTCGTTCATTTGAATCTGCTATTTTTTCGACAGCACCTGAAGGCCACATCAGCGCCGACGTTGCAAGCGGAGGAAGAGACACGCACCAGTGTTTATTTAACACAGAACCCTGCAGCTGAAGACGCTTTGTTTCTGGATCATGTCTCAGCAGCTTGGCATTAAAAAAACGTTTCCCAGTCTTTTATTGAGTGTATACAATGTTTTTGCTCCAACAATAATTACGTTTAAAACCAAACCGTCGTCTTTCTTTCCCCATATACGGTTTCATCTGAGAAGCTGATGTGATCGTTGGTCTCTAAAAAAAATGATGCATTTTGAGTGTAATCAGTCATCTTTTCAGCCTGTAAGACAGATGTGACACATTTTTTTTGCGGCGCAGAGATAAATATACCGTACACCATCCCCCTCCGAGCCTGCTTCCCTTCATCCAACTCTGTCCTGGGGTTACTATCGGACAAACCTCCCCTCCTCTTTCATTCTGTTCGCTGGGGTTACTATCGGACAAACCTTCCATCCTCTTCCTCTTCTCATTCTGATGAAAGATGCCTGCACCCGCATCATACACACATGCCTGTATATTTTGGTTGTTTTATAGCTTGAGCGAAGTTTTATGGACTCGATAAAAATCACACGGAACACACAGGAAACTGGGACATGCTGCTGCTTAATTTATTCCTTCACAGCATACCTGTTCTCTGCTGCATTTTTATCAGGGGTTACTATCGGCCAAAGTGAAAATCAGGAAATCCATGCTTCCCGAAACGGGAATAGCTTTCAAGCTCCCACATCAGGTGAATTTAAATGCTTACATCCAAAAAAAATATTAACGATGCAAAGATCGATAGAGATATTTTCAGCTGAATAGGACAAATCAACGAATCAACAGGCTGTATAAATTCAGTGCTAATGTCTGTGTTTACTCTGAGCCTAAATTCTCTTCTGTTGTCAGTGAGCTAAGATACATAGAAGCCCTGTTTCTTACATAGAAATGACAGATTTTTGTCATATCCTCTCTGCTCAAACCTTAACATATGAGTCATACTGTTCACCATTTTCTCACAGACTCTACACAGACAAGTCTCTCAATTTAAAAGTCAGTAATTCTCAAGGGTTGCTTAAATTGGTTCCAATGGGTCAGCCGGCGGAGCCCACGGAGTACTCGTGCTCCTGTAAACTATTTATCCCCATAAGTGTTAAAAAACGTCAGGAGACACACATGCAGATACACGATTGGGCTTGTGGTTTATGTTCAAGAGGCCCCTTCATCAACTTTTCACTTCACTGCAGCCCACCAATTCTGTATTATATGAGTAAAGAGTTGCTGTAGGTACTGCAAGCCTGCTTTGAGTGGGAAGATTGAAAAGACTCTTTTAGTCGCAGTCATTGGATGTGTGGTTTGTAGCCTTTGGCCAATTAAGCTGGATGGTTTTCTCGACATGTAATGTAAAATCTTATGACAATTCTGCCATGTTAAGCTGACTTGGATAAACATTTAAGCAACAACCCAATGTGGATTACAGGAACACAGTGATTGAGCTCTCAAAATGACAATGTAATCATTTGATGACTGTTGAATTGTTCTATTTTGCCATAAGGTTAATATACAATCAGAATCAGAACCAGAATTACTTTATTTAACAAACCTGTAACAGTGGAAACCTGTAATTTGCTCTTCCACCATCATGACGCTGCCATGATGATCAAACATCCCCTAATTTCCTTTTTAATCTGTCTTGTCATTGGTAAAAGACAATTGCACTATGTGCTATACAAATTCCAGATGTCTTTCTCATACCCTTAGAGGCAGAACTTCCTAAAGTCCCGGTGGGTTACAGTCTAGTGAGCGTGCAAGCCGCCTCACACTGTGACAGCCATAACAAACCATTGTTCTCCAGCCAATGGGATTAATTGCATCTGACAGCTTACTACGCATAATGCAATCGACGAGATGTGAACTGTGGAACCCTCTACAAAAAACACAACTGACTTTATAGGCACACATTTTCCTCCACTCCAGTATAATTTGGTGAAAATGGACTAATGTAGTCCTCACTCTCCATCTCCAGCTTTTGTCCTGGACTGGGCAGAGGTGAAGACCTTATTTGTGCATGATATCTGGATACAGTGATGTGATTTTTGTTCAATTTTGTTCTTGGAGTTTAGTGTCCTCAAATATCTGGGAACAAGACAATCATTGCCTGTCAGCAAGTGACCTCCAACCCTCTGAAAGGCCAGGAGGTGAGAATAGAAAATCCCTCTCCAGGAATCAATGAATTATTACGTTGTTCTGATTTTATTCTTAATAACTTAATTCAATTTATTTTTTTTATCACATTTTCTACTGAATTGATTCACTTAAGAGAACATTTAATCAGTCTCTTTGGAAATGGCTTTGTTAAAGCTAATCAATTAGCTGATTAGATTTAACCACTGAGGTGGGCTGTAATTATTCCAAGAAACTGTGGTCTTCAAAAGGCCAAACAGTCTGACCCTTACTAAACCGTACAAAACATACTGATTTAGAATCATTAAATTCATGTAATCTCTCAGAAAAGACCACTTCAGTATGTACTGTAGTAGTATGCTGCCATTTCTATGTCAGCATTTTTTTTTCATGAGTGCAACAATTTTGAACATGACAGTAACATCAGTTTCCTTCAGTTACCCTGAATTCTTAAGATAACTAAAAGCTATTGGATAATTCAGTCATGTTGAATAATTATCATCCATCTTCATCTGTGCAGGCAGTTCTGAAGCTCCTGTGATGAATTAAATGACTAATCATTCTGAATGAGGATCCCGTTTTAATAAGACCCCATACTGGGAGACCTTCACGACGGAGGAAATAACATCTCTGAATTACCAGCGTTTAATTTTTCCTATCGTTCACTCCTTTTTGTTTCAGCTACCAGAGCCAGACAGGACTTACTATGTCAAAACCAGTTACCTGTTGGTTAACATTAACATTAACATTATTTTGCATATAAGAACATCAGCTCTAAAGTTCTGGAAGTGGAACAACTGGTACTCATTTTAGGCAAGCCTGAGCATGTTTGATTGGTTGTTGAAAAAAATAAATAAAAGTAATCTCTCATGCAAAGCAGTACATGATTTTTGTGTTGAGCATGTCACAAGGAATTAACATATATTGGAATAGACTATAGAAAATGGGATCTATTGATTAATGGGCATTAAAGTTAAGAATGTTTCTCTTTTCCTGCTTGGTATCTACAGATTTAAGTGGAAAAGAAAAGAATTATTTAGCTAACCTAACATAACCTGAGTTATATTTAGACTAATTGTACCCTTAAGCAAACAGAACAAAAGGAAAGACAGTGGGGGCACACTAGGCCGGATAATCACTGCCAGATGGTTGCCATGTCCTTTATACATTAGGAAGCCTGGACTGTACGTAGGGCTCCCACCGCTTTCCTCAAACATAGACAAAAGACAACCAGTAACCAGATAGGATTAGTGGTAAAGAGAAATGCTGCCCTTTAGCCCGAGGATTTGTCAAGAGTGAGGTCAATAACTTTATGATGTGTTAGTGTGGGATGTTTGATTTTTGGCTATTATCTCTGCCTCCTGACCACCGTCTTTATTGTTATGGTGGAAAGAGGATGTTTGGCAACAAGGTCATCCCTCAGACCACCTTTTAGTCCTGTTTCATCTAGTATGGGTGACAAGCAGTTATGCAGTCAGACAAACATGAACCAGACAGATTTTGGGGTCTGATGACACATAAAGTTTTAATGATTGCTTGTCAGACAGTAGAGTGGTCCAGTTGCCCGGGGTCATGCTCATGACAGTCTGACGTCGTTTAGCCACACTAAAGGCACAAGTTCACACATTCACTGAGCAGATAACAAGACAGCGCAGAATGAGGTTCATTTTAAACTTCATGCAAGAAAACACGCTCGAACTGCAATGCAGGTATAATTAATTGTTCTTAATTGTCTTCTTAAATGTTTTTCATCTATTGGGAAACCAACAATGCACGCATCTTCTAATATCTGAATGCCATCGTCTTCTGTTAATTCAGGTACATTCATTGCTCAAAGTGAAAGCAGCTGTCACATTGTAGCACATGAATGGTCAAAAGTGGCAACCACTTGCAACTCTCAGTAATTTATTTACTTACTTACTGGTTTCTGACCAAAAAGAAACACTTTAATTTCACTTTAGTCAAACTGATACTCCCAGTTAGTTAAATAGTGAACACCTCCAAGTGGAAACTTGTTTAATCAGTCAATCAATAAACTGACATCAATAGCTTAGTAAAAGTCACTCAACAAACAAATTTTCTCTTTTGCAAAGAGATATGAAATGTACATTTTTGAGTGGAGACAGCAGCAATGTAGAAGATAAATCTGAGTTATATTGCAAACACTTTAAAAGAAAATGATACAGTTTATTCAAATCAGTGAACGTTGCAGCTTTGCATTGCTGCACCGCAGGTATATTGTGCATTGCTGCATCACTGCAAGAGGTCTCCTGTCCTTGGCTTGTTGTGGTCAGACTCTGTGATTGACAGCTGACAGCAGTTAGTCCAAATGAAACAATGACAAGTTAGCATCCATACATCCATCCATCCATTTTCTATACCGCTTATCCGTCAGGGTCGCGGGGGGGCTGGAGCCTATCCCAGCTGACTACGGGCGAGAGGCGGGGTACACCCTGGACTGGTCGCCAGCCAATCGCAGGGCAGCATCCATACATATCTTTATTAAACTACTTATGTTGTTCTGAGAACTGGAGATAACTGCACACATTGAGCTGAGTTTCACAGGGCTAAACCACATATACAGACAAGCAACCACATTCACCTACTCTCACCCTAGTTTGAAAACCCACAAACATTTCAGTACATTCTGCAGAGTCCTATTTTATTAGTCCTAGTCATAGTCCTTTCATTTTACACAGAAACTATGCTCTGTGGTTCTTATATGTCTGTTTCACATTTTTTTTGCTTTGAGACTTCAGTTACACTAGTTAGTGCCTGAGGCTGCAAATTTGTGGCTTTTAGATTCAAAGCTTCTCACGTAAACGTAAATGTGTGTACAATAATCTCAACATACTGTATCTAAGTTGAACTTTATAGAAAAGTACTCTGTTGTATATTATGCTTACATAATTCTCCAACTTTACAACTGAATATATTAGCAGTCGGGGATCAGCGGTTAGGGTGTCGGACCTGTAACCGGTGGATCGCCGGTTCGATTCCCCGTACCGGTGTCCATGGCTGAGGTACCCTTGAGCAAGGTACCTAACCCCCACTGCTCCCCGGGCGCTGCACGCGGTCGCCCACTGCCCTGGGTTTGCTGTGTGTGTGTGCACATCACTTGGGTGGGTTAAATGCAGAGCACAAATTTCATTGGAGTGAGTTCCCTCCAATGACGAAATATGTCACTTTCATCTTCATCATCTTAGCTTTTGATCTTTGAAAATGTCAGTATTTTTATTTCATAATTATTATTGTTATTGCTGCGTTTTATGTGCAGTATTGTTCATGCTGTTACTTACTTATTACTTAATGCATTGTCCATTTCACTCATTGTTTTAGTTCTGTCTCTTTAGTCTGTATTCTTCTTGCAAAAAACGTCATTTAGATATAGAGATTATTTATTAATAGATATCTATATAATATTGTCCTACAACCTTCTTGAGCTTGGCAATGTTACAGACGGATCATTAAAGTGTTGAGGAGTCGCTGGCCCTTTAAGAGATGTTTTGACTCCGCACGTGCTTCCCTTATATGGCAGCAGCATCAAACTATGACCGTTAGTTACCTCTGCTGCTGCTCTTCTCTGCTCCGCATCGAGCAGCGCTATAAAAGCCTGCTGGGGGGAAAAAACTGTTTTGTCAGACACTGAGACTCAGAGAAGCGGAGGACCCTAACCATAGAGGAGTACTGTTCATCTAACAGTTATAACCTGATCTGGATGAGGGAATTCACTTTATGAAAAGAGAAAGAGTGGATATTCACACCCAGGATCAAGGTCGGTGAGTTTGAAGTTTTTTTGGGGTTTTTGTGGAGGAGTTTGCAAACATTTGTGAGTTCCTTTGTCGGATCAACAAAGAGATGTGTGCCACCGTGTTACAGTTAAAACATATTTTCATTTTGCTATTCCTCCCTATGTTGTGAGCTTCAAGTTCTCCTTTTGGTTTTGAGCAGCATAAGCTTAATTAAATATCAAAAACTAAAACCTTTTTTTGTTTTGCTTTGTTTTAATTGCTTCCTGATATATTTTTCATTTTGACGTCTCAAAGTTAAACAAGAATTCCAATTCGTGAATGGACGTTTGTTTGTCAAAGACAGTGTTGTTGTTTAGGTAAAATTACAAGCATTGTCCTGGCTGTTTTTTATTGTTTTATCGCATTTCTTATGACAGCTTTCTTCGACTGTCTGTGACTATAAACATTGTGGAGTTAGTTTTAGCAAAGACGGAACATCCGGTAAGTTATTATCAAAATAAAAGCCTTGGCTGGCAGCAGTTTCTTTTCCTCATAACAAATATTTTTTTTACGAAGAATGCGAGAAGTAGAGACAAGTTTCCTGTTTTTCTTTCAATGTTTCCTATTTTTAGGCTGCGCAGTTTTTTTGTTATGTTTACAGAAGGGCAAGTTTAATGTACCCAAAGGCAAGTAGTTTCAAGTCACATTTGTTGCAGTTTAATGCTGAAAGCTCATCCACTTTACTTGCTGTCTCACTTCGGCTGACTTGACTGTGCTGTAGCTCAGTCTTGCGAAGCTGAATGACCGATAGTAACCTGATTTCAAGAGAACAATGGAACACAAACATATACTTATATGTTCAATCAGACAATCATGATGTTGACAAGAAGTCGCAGTGAAAAAGATGCCCTTTAATGAAAATTAATTGTTTAATTGCTCATTCCTTTCATGTTTCCATTTTTTTCGCGCAGTGTGTGGGGGATCAGCGCAGCAATTTATTCTTTTTAGTGATTTTATATTAAGGCACATATCTGCCATTGTGGTGCAGCGTCGACGTATTACATTTGCTTCCTGTTGTCATTCGGGGCTTCAAAAATAAAAAACCTGTGTTGCTGAGCATCGACCCACAGAAAACGTCTTTTTCGCAAATAGCAAAAATGAGCTGTCCGTCTTTTAATCATTTTGTCATTTTTAATGAACGACCACTTGTGCTCTGACAGCAATGAAGACGGTGGAATTGAGAATTGAAAAAAAAAAATTGAAAAAATCCTCTGTGAATGTGATATAACACGTGAGCGATGACTGATGGTAAACAAGTATAAAAATGAATGTTTTTGTATGTACCACTAGAGGCGCCCTGGCTCTGCACCATTTGGACTGCTCATTCAACCTTTTTTATCTCTGCATTTCCACCACCGTGTTTTCCAAAATCAGATAATTCATAGAGGGTAAGCTCATCAACAACGACTAAAAGCTGCTTAGATAGGATGTTTACAAAAAACACAAGTAGGATCAAGCTGATGCAAGGGATGATTGATTATTTTAATAGGTAATAAATATCAAAAGACGTGTTTTGTCTTCAAATGAAGGTGGGAGGTTTGAGGAGCCACAGTCAATAATCAAAACTGATAAAAATGGGATATAATTAGGACGAATGAAAAATCCATTTAATGCATGCCAATTGTGACAAAGCTGTAAATGGTGTACATTTTGTCCACCCACACACAAGCAGGAACAGTGCAGATCACAATATGGAAAAGTAGGTGGTGTTTTTTGATGTTTTTCATTCGCTTCATATTGCAATAGTGTATTGAATTACACTCAGAGAAAACACCTGCTGTACATGCAAAGAAAATGTTCATTTGTGAGTAAGGACAAGCCTGCGCTGATGATGCTGTTGTTGTCGTCCATATGACCACAGCAATACGGGCACTGATGTTGTCTCAGTGATCACTGAAGAGTTTCATAGTGCGTTCAGATCTGCGTATGACGTTAGTTCAATCAAATAATCAGTTGTGCTGCTGGTGAACATCTGCTTGTTTTAACTGTGTGTCTTTCTGTAAGCCTACAGCAGGTATTTCACATTGTTTGTTTATGATACTGTGCTGTGCGTGGTGCTATTAAATCAAGTGACTCATGTAGAGAAAACAGATGTCCTGGCACAGCAGATATTGTACCTGGGTCACTTTGTTTTTTGTTGATCGCAAAGTTCCTGTGGGTTTTTATTGCAACATTTCCTGCATTCCAGTGGATTTTCTTCATACAGCCAAAACCATCTATTTGTGCAAAGCAAATGGTATAAAATGGAAAAATGTTGTTATCATCTGTATAATATTTAATTTTGGCTTTAGACTTATCGTGTTGTCTTTTTGCTGCCCCGCTGGAGGTTATTGAATGCTAAAATTCTGGCAGTGATGCTTGATCTTAATGTTGTTTTCAAGTAAGTACAGACTGCTGGGGAGGGGGTTACATGTAAGATAAGCGCTATTATCATTTCATTATAGAGTACATGGTGAAAAGCCAGAGAAAACTATATTAATGAATCGAATAGGTCAGGGCTTTGTCAGCCCATAAGAAAACGGCTATCATGTTTAATCAGCACTCTGTTCTTAACATTGTTGTGCTGTCGTTCCACTCTGACATCCACTCAACTTGATTCTGTATTAAGGACAGTTTTGACTCTTTTGTCAAAAAGAACCTCAACTCCAAGTAACATTAATAACAGTAATACATTAATAATAATTGGTTTAAAACAACTGGTGTAAAATATTGTATGGACTTGGGACAGGGATGTACCCATTGCCTATGGAGTATTTATGGTGAATGTTCATTATGAATTTGAAAATATTTGTCTTTATATGTACACATGTAATATATGATACAACACCTCTTCTTCAAATTACATACCGGTAAATAATGTACATTTAAGACCCATTGTATGAGTGGCTGATCTGATTTTAACTCTTAGTGGCCTGGTGTCTGTCTGAGAAAACGGGATTACGAATGTAGTGGGTTAACTCTTGAAAACTCCATGTCTCACTTGCGGGGCTTTCGTGTTTTACTTAATATCCAAATTACAATGTAGACTGTGCAACAAGAAACACAGAATCACGACACCGTAATAAATATTCTATGTATTTTGGCCTTCTTCCCAGACTTTGTTCTTTATTGATAAACCTAGTGGTCTGATCCAAACATGTTACATAAAGCAAGTTCGAGGACTTTTGTATCTGCAAATAGAATAAACAAATAGGCAATAGAAAGCGTGTGCCCCACACATTTAATAAATCTGCAAAGCCTAGTGTTTAGCAAAAGTGTAGAAGTTGGATGTATTTAGTGATTAACTACCTATTACTTTGAGTAAACCTGCTAATGCTGTTTAATCAGTGGGTTGTTTGGTTTAGACTGAACAATAGGTATGACGTGAGGCCACAACAATGTCTTTTTTTTTTAACATGCACTATGGTCTGTGATACTGACGTGTTAACAGGGTGAAAACTGCTTTCACAAAAGGACCATCAACCTCCACGACATGTAAACTGCCCCCCCACCCACTCATACTCCCAGTTTAACTGTAACTTGACCTTTGGACAAATGAGTCTACATCAAGTGGACGTGATTCTGCAGTGGTTAGCAGCCATCCTCAGTCACCACTTGACTTCATTTGCCGAGTGTTGCTGCACCTTTTGATTGCTCTGCGTATTGAACGCTTTTGTTCAATAGGTGAATCTTTTTCTTTTTTTTTACTTTACTGTATAATAATAATAAGAAGCCAGGTAATGCTTGTTGTGCTCCTGTTTTTCCCTGATGAATTTTGTATACTGTTTGTTGTTTATTTTTTAATGAAAAGTTCTCTTGCTGACTCTACATTGATTTCATATCCTATTGTGGCATCATCACCTGGGCGCTAAAGTCATATTTGGTACATACACTTGGTTATGGTGTGCTCATGTTTTCATGTTGGTTTGTGTTCCATGATATGTGGGACTTACAGTTTACAGTTTTTTTCCACAGGAATGCAGCAGGACTGTTGAGGCTTAGTTAGCTGCCTGGGTTTAATCTCAAGCATTTTCACTCTGAGGAAAATGTTATTTGTTGACTGTGTGTGCACTAGTTTTGCTTGTTGAATATGTACAAGTTTGCTGTGCTTGACCCTTTTTGCCTTTTTGCGTTCCCAGTGAGGAGCTGGAGCGTGCTCAGTGAGGTTGGGCAGACGTCACCATGGCAGTCTCCACTCAACTGGGTTTACTGCTTTGGAAGAATTTCACGTACCGACGGAGACAGACTGTAAGTGGGAGTGCTTCAAATTACTGACTCATAAGAACAATGGACTAGATGAGTACAGTACAGTAGAGTGCATAGTATATTATTTATTAGGCTATAATATTATTACATTTTTGTTCATTAAGGTAGATATTTTCCTTTTCTAATGATTGTTTCTTTTGTTTTCTTCCATTCACAAGTCTCTAATATAATGAAAATCAGCATATTTTTAGGTCCACAAAAGACTGAAAAGCAAAATGGAATGAATGATTTGCCTCAGTTATGTTTATAGTGAGTCAGGACCTTCGAATCAGACCTGATTTTTCCAGTATCTTATGACTAGTGGTAAGGATGACTTTTTAGAGGTTTATAGCTCCAAAGCATATGCAGCCCACAACAATGGAAATGATGTAATTCTCGTGCCACGTAGTGAAAAGCGTTACAGATTACCATGAGTCAGTCAGAGATGCAGAGATGACACATTTGCATGTCAGATCCATTGTCCAGTTACCAACTTGTGCTGGTTGATGCCCACACACTCCTAAGTTATGTAAATTAAATTCAGTCCCAAGCTGTAGCATAGTGCTTCTTTATGTGTGATTAGGCTCGTCTGCACATAATTAAGTCATCTGATCATTGAGCAGAAACCCTTCCACAAAGTGAAGATTTGGGCTGCTCGACAATCAGACCAATCATTTGCAACAAAGGGATCCAGTGCATTTTCAAAGACAGTGTCTTTGTTCTTTATCCCCACGCTGCTTGTCTGCCATGTTGGTTAGGGCTGAAACACATGCAGCTAAAGTAGTGGGGAGCCATATGGAGCAGATGGACTAACTCATAGTCCTCTAAATCTCTCTCTCTGTCGCGCCCTGTCTCCCCTTATTAACCCATATACTTCACCCAGACTCATGGTGGGATTACTGTTTACATAGGACAACAGCTGACAGCCCCTCATACCACATGCACACACACACACACGCACTTGCACATGCACACTCACGATTCTTCTTAAGCATTAGAGATTTCCTGAGTTGAATGCAAAACACATAAGCACAAAGAAAAACTTGGAGCTGATTTGGGATGATTAAGTAACTTGTTTCATAAGTTTTTATTTACCAAGAGGGAGAAGGGTTTTTTTTTTATTTTTCTTGATTAACTTATCTCATCATCATTTTTTTGTCTTTCTTTCTCCAGATCCAGCTGCTGATTGAGATCATCTGGCCTCTTTTCATCTTCTTCATCCTGATCTCAGTCCGAATACATTATCCACCCTATGAGCAACATGAATGTAAGCAGACAGACAGACAGACAGGGTGGCACTGGCTAAAAGAATGTAGAAATAGAAATGTTGTACTGTTTTTTGTTTTGTTGTTGTTGGGTTTTTTTTTTTCAAATTTGTATTTACTTAAAATGCTGCTGATGAGTGTGAGTCAACATGTTGCTCATCCAAGGTCTCCATGTCACATCTCTTGGATATGTCAATATTTGTTTGCACTGTGTGAACATGTCACAGGACCTTTAGCTCCTGGAAAATGGTATTGCAATGTAATTCATCAGCAGAACTGGTTTCACAACTCTGACCACATTTCAGCTCAATAAGATTATTTCTGGTGGAAAGCACAGGAAAGCATGTATTTAAAACAGCATTTCCAGAGAGATGTTTAGTGAAATTCTACAGGTATTATCATTTGTAGTTAATTCTTTCTAAAGGGTTTGGTATAGTTGTGCTGTATGCTACATTTGATGGGTTGTATGAGTTGCAGGTGAATCAGTTTTGTGAAAGACATTTTAGAAAAGTTGCTGCTTTTGAACAAATCAAGTGTCAGGTGCAAACATTTGAAGCTTGAGTGTGTTTGTTTTATTTACCCAGTTAGGCCAGTGAACAAAGAAGTGGGTCAACCTCCTGACACCTCGCTCACCATCTGTATACTTATCTTCCAGTATGATAGCCTGTTAAACTCAGTAAATTGCACCAGTAGCATATAGTTACCTGATAAGAGTTCAAACAGTTGTAAAAAATAATGTCAGTGCTTTGCTAATTCCAAAGGCAGCGGCAATGGTCAATAGTTTGTATGGGTAATAATTAATTGGAAATCCTGTTTTTGTAATGTGACAGCTCTTTTGGATTGTTACTAATTCTGTGAGGCCAGTGGGTCAGTTCAGTGTTGTTATAACAGTGTGCTAATTATTTACACATAGTGTGATGCCTTTTTCTGGGTATAGGTTTTTGTGGTGAACTATTTACCAAAACAGCGCTCTAGAAATAGAAGGATTGAGCCAGTTCTCAACAATGAAAAATCTCCTAGTGTTTGTCAGCATTATCCAGTGAACCCAAATGATCTCTAAATTTTTAGGATTTTCCGTTTTACTGATTTAAATCTAATCATAAAAATGATTTGCCATCCCTTCCAGGCCATTTCCCTAACAAGGCCATGCCCTCAGCGGGTACCCTGCCCTGGGTACAAGGCATCATCTGTAATGCCAACAACCCCTGCTTCCGTAATCCTACCCCTGGCGAGAGTCCTGGGGTGGTGGGAAACTTCAATGATTCTATGTGAGTAACTTGCCCCTCTTGCCGAGTCAATGTTTAATCAATGGGGTGCACTGACCTGTTCAAAGCACTCATTTTTGTGCAATTCAGTTTCAGTTTTGCATTAATGTTATCCAGTCTTTTTACGAACTTAACAAAATGGGGGAGAGATTGAATTAGAGAGAACAGAATTCTCAAAAACAGTCTGTCTAATTTCCTCTACTTCCTGCCTCTCTTATCACCAGAATCTCCCGTCTGTTCATTGACGCCAAGAAGATCCTGCTGTACACCCAGAATGATAAAAGCTACGAGGGCTACAGGGGACTGTTGAGGGCCCTCAGGAAGATGCAGAAGAACACTGCTCGTAAGGGAATACTTTTGACTTTTGTTTATTTAGTGTTAATTTTTAAATGACAAACTGACTGATTACTTCAGTCACCCCAGTCATTCACAGTGATCGTCCAGCCATCCTTTTTGTTTAAAGAGAGTCATTTAAAGAGAAAAGAAACACTCCTACACAGCTGCTTATGCAGATATGATCAGGTGTCAGTGACTCACACCTACATTTTATTTGCACATTCCTGTTTGTGTTTCTTTGCAATGTTAACATTTATGAAAACATGCCGATTCCCAAAGAAGCAAGAAGTTTTTTTTTTTATATGTAATCTTGAGGGTTGTCTTTTAATCCTTTACTGAACACAAAGAAGGTCCTCTCTCCTTTCCGCATGCCTGTCAAACATTAAAATATTCCAAGACATTTTCCAAGACAGTCTCCAACAATAATCCCAATTCTTGCAAAAAAAAAAAAGTTAGATTTGAGAAGTTGCTAAGTGAAACATACTTGCTTCCACTGTAGTTGTAATCTTTTAAAATTGAGCTTGGATCTTAGGTCGAATCATTGTAGATCAATAATTTTAACAAAAGTCGGATAAGCGACGTGTTTGAACTAGATAAAGTGACTTGCCAAGGTCACTTTTGCAGTGTAGCAACTGATGCGGCTGAAGTCTTCAGAGCGGTATTGAGAACATAATGTACTGCTTCGTTATCACTGGCTGCCAGCTGTGGTGGGCCCAGCTCCCACAGGCCTGTGGGTGTTGCATTTCTCTCTTATTACGTGAAAGTGGTGGTGGTCCAAGATAGGAAAAACAAAATGGAGCCCCACCCTGGCAGTCATTGTACAATCACTGTACAGATCTGCTAGTTGTTCCAAACAGAATGTTTCCTGTCTGTGAGGATGAGGTGACAGATGTGATAAGGTCACACTGTTCTGTTGTCAGTTTTACTAATGCATTTAAACATTATTTTGACATGTATCAATACAAAGACAGAAAGAGAGAGGCAGAGAAGGAGAGAGGCAGACACAGAGAGAGAAATTTATCATCGTGACCCTGGTGGTTGCGGAGCAGAGAAAGGTCACCTTTCTAAAATAATATCTTGTTGGTGACTCCACTCTGCTGAGTCTGTCAAAGCTACCTGAAAATAGGATAGAGGAATATGTTGAACTCTGCACTTAATTTATTTCAAATGAATACAAGTCACACAAACTCTTTAACTTTGCCAAGTAAAAAAAAGATAAATAAATAGTTTCATAAATTTCATTTCCATTTCAATTCAGTACTCATTACTGTGACATGGAAGGCATGCTGGGAGCAAAATCTCTGTGTTACAGCTGTCCATGTGTATAAAAACTACCAGGACAAAAAGAAAACAGCTGTTGATGTTATGAAAAACATTAAATGCGGGATAATAACGCAAGGAAGGGCATTACAGGACAGAGTCCGTGAACAGTAAACAGCACTAATGTAGCTAGCGACCTCAGTTAACAGTCATTGCTATGGTGAAATGAGGGAGTATTTAGACTGGGTGTCCTTTTGTTTGCTCCATTAATGTTCCCTTCCCACAGCTTTCCTCTGATATTTAGTTCCTATAAATAAGGGGGTATTAGCTTGATTTCACATCACATCCCAATGTAAGGATAAACTGAGCAAGGTGTACTATCAAAAATTACGCAACAAAGCAGAACAATCAGGCTTCTTGTTGTTTTGGCTCCCGTCTGCTCTGTTAGCCCAGAGGTACAGTATGTTATTCAACAGCCCTACAAAGCATAGCATGGCCTGTTAAAAGATTACACATCACAGCTTTATTTAATTAAAGTTGTGAAAAATCCTAAGTTTGCACAGTTTGAATGTGTCCCCTTTTCATTTTGTCATAGCATTCTGCAGCTTTTCTACTATCTGTGGGCCATTACTTTTCCGCTTACATGAACAAAGCCAGGCACCTGCATTATCTTCTTTTTCTACTCAGATTTATTTATTATTTTAATCTTTTGTGCATCCTTGCACTTCATCACAACTGATTTCTAAATGCACAGCCATCTGATAGATATCTGATCTGTATTTTATTCTGTATATGTCTTTAGTCCATGTGAGAGAATGCACTGATGTAGCATGGGTACAATCATGTATGATGCGGGAGAAGACAAACAGAGTACTGTTGATGCAGAGTGATGATGATAACAGCATGGATCAAAGAGCTGAGAGTGGAGCCACTCACGTGTCCGTTAATAATTCAGCAACTGGCGGGGTCAGCGAATGAGATTTACACTGACGTGGGAGGGGGGCTGTGAGGGGCCAGGGACAGGGATGAGCCTTTTCCCCACAGAATAACTATATTTATCACACAGGACATACATACATACAAATCTACAGCCATTTGAACATTTAAAGAACAAAGTTATGCAAAAAAATTTGGAGGATGAGAAAGGTTTTCTTAATACCAAAGAGATAAATGGATAACTTTGGTCTGATCATCAATGTCGAGGTTCTTGTGAGCCACAGGGATTTTTCTTGATTTTTCTCACCTGTCTTCACAAATGCAAGATAAAAGTGGATTTGCATAATGGATATAATTACATTTCTAACCTTTCACCACCTTCATGTTTTAGGTGGCTAGCTGCTTTAAAAGACTCCACTTGACTCAAAGCTAGAACCAGGTCCTACAGTTAAAATATAAGATTTGCCCAAATGTGGTCTAACAGAGAGCCTGTTTATTGACTAGTTTGACCAGTGATGAAACAGCCTGTTGTATGTGTCATGTCAGTATTATATAATTTAAGACAGGATAGACACCGCCAAGAGCATGCACAGACTTGTAAGTGTTAATGTAGGAATCATCCTTGTATCTTGTTGGCTCCAACATAGAAAACACACACGAATCACGAGCAAGTTTTGTTTCTTTTTACACTGTCTTCCTTAAAAAATCTCTCTCTTCCTTAAAGCAGCGCAAATAAGGAAAAACATACACAGGAAATAAAATATTGCAAACATGCAAACGCTCAAGAGGGCTCGACATTCCATTTTCCAAGGACTGTCTGGTCTGTCTGCATCTTGGGAGCAGTCACTTCCACCTGGGACACTGATTAGACCTTATTAGCACTCCCTGGTTGTTCACCCCTGAGAGCTGAGGTCACACACATGAATACATTGGCACAGGTGCATGATTGCACACACACACACACACACATGCACAGAGGCCCATGGAGAGCAGGGATTGTGGGGATGTATGTAGCACACACTCACACCTCAAAATCAAATAGCAGTCACCCTGGTACACAGCCCTGGCAGCAAGGGAGTCACATATGCGCCCTCTCAACACACTGGAACATACTGTTCCCTTTCACTTCCTCCCATGGGCTGTTCAGTTCAGTAGAAGTGAAGTGTTTCCTGTTTGTTTGTTTGTGTGTGTGAAGAGTTGGGGAGTGTCATCTGATATCTATAAATGACAACAAGTAGAAAAGGTTTTACTGGAAATGAACAGAAGGGCTAAGGATAAAATAGGCGAGCCGTAAACAGACTAGAGACTAATCAGCCTTTATCAAAAGGTATTCATCTTAATAATTCAGGGCAGCAGAGGAAATTATCATTTAAGTTTGATGCGTCAAGCTATACTATAAAAATATGCAGTTACACAACAGAGTAATAACCAAAATAACAGTCTGCTGTGCATCAACGGGAGCTATTCATGTTCCCTCTAGACCAGGGGTCAGCAGCCTTTAGCATGACAAGAGCCATTTGACCCGTTTCCCACCAAATTAAATCCCACTCGGAGCCACAAAACCCATTTGAATGACCACTAAACTGAAAGTTACACCGCATATAGTTTCCTTAAACTTATGCTTTATATATGAGAAACTATAGCAGGTTACTTTTATTAAATCAATAAACTTTAAACAGAAAATGACTAATTTTTATTTTCCATTTTTAACAACAACAACACCTAATTCTTTTGTACTTTGAGGGGAAAAAGACACTGGCACTTACACATTTATTTTCAAATGCAATAATATAAAAATATATTAGGGCAACGTTTATGCGTTAACGCATTAGGATTGGACAAGTCAACGTGTGAATTAATTATTACAATAACTATTACAACAAAAAAACCTGAATAAATAGAATGAAATCAATTTAAATTTAAGTATCCATTATTTATTCACATCATATTTTCCCCAAAATATGCTCGCCCTCTCTTAGCCATGGGAGCCACAGAAGAGGGATGAAAGAGCCGCGGGTTGCCCCCCCCTGCTCTAGATGGTTCCAACTTAACTTATTTCAACCAAGTCTACAAGTTCAAGTACAGCTAGTGAGTGAACGGGCAAAACGTGTCTCAGGTTATGGAAAAGTGGGGAGGAGTCAGGGAAAGAGAGAGTTGGAGAGAGAGACTGATTGTCTTGAAGTGGAATGCCCTTTAATAACCCCTGGCTGAGAACAAAACTCAGAGCTGAGGGGAAGAGAGTGTTCTGTGTGTGCGCGTGTGTGTGCGCGTGTGCTTGCGACTACACAGCTGACTCAAGCGAGATTCAGAAATGGTTTGACTTCTTTGGAATGCGGCAAAAGTACAAAAAGTTCTCAGAGTGCAGAGAGGACAGTCTGTGTTTGTGAATTTATCACCATTAAAATTAATCGTTCATTTATGTTATGATCTCAGTTAAGTCTTCCAGTAACTAATGTGTTAGATATTGGAGTTATTGCTGGGTTTTCCACTAGTTACACATTTTGTCTGTATTGCTGTGGATTTTGGGGGTGTAATCAGGACAAGGAAAGAATTTGATATGTTTTCTGCCAAAGTCAAAGAAAATTTTATGGATAGTCTCTTTGCAAGAATGTGTTAGAACTTATAAATCAAAGAGCTCTGTGTCACACGGTTGGTTGACTCACCGCTTCTGTATTTTTTTCAGGTTTCAAGCTGAAGGACTTCTTGCGAGATAATGAGACCCTTTCCCACTTCCTGCACCACAACGCCTCACTTCCTCGTCACGCACTGAAGCAGATAGTGGAGGCTGATGTCAATCTGGAAAAGGTAGATACCGTAATTGTTTGTCACGTAATGAAAGGTCTTAATTGATATCAGGTGCTCATGCTGCCCAAAGCAGACAGTAGTACAGCATTATTTTGTGAGCATGGTCTTCTTGTTTAGGCCTTTTCTCATATTAGATAATCACACTCCTCTGGTCACAGTGCATAAATGCGATGACCTTGGCTTGACAGTATCTGTAGTGCCACAGGACTGTGCTGTGGCACAGTTAAGCCCTTAATACCCAGCAGAAAAATCACAGTGGTTGGGGGGTAGGTGGGTGGGTGGGTGTAGATTCTGTCACCAAAAGCTCCCCCTCCCATCTGTCTCTTAGTCTCCCCACAAATAAAGAATTAAACTCTTAGTCCTGTTCTCTCCTTCACTCTTAATTTCATTCCTCTACTCATGTGCACACACACACACACACACACACACGAACGTGCACAAATTCAAATCAAGTTTTGAATCACACACACATTGACTCCCCAGGTCCACCTCAACAGCAGCTCCCAACCCAGCCCACCACATCATCCCTGCTTTTCAATTTTAGAGCTGGTGTCACATGGTTGTTTCTCTTCCCTCTTTCCCTTCCCCCATTTCTCCTCACGTGCACAGGCAGAGGCTCAAAGACAAATTCACGTTACACCATCTGATTCTGTCCATACCATCCCTCTATTGCAGACATCTATTGATCGGGGAGAATGGCTATCCATTAGTCCAGGAAGGTCATTAGGAACGTTATTTAAAGAGAGAACTGAAATTAAGGGAAGCTTACTATCGCTGTGCCCCTTGTTATATGGAATAGCAGTCATCTTGTCAATTGTTATAACGATTAGTTTTGCGGCATTGAGATGCAAAAGAGCAAAGCATGAGATGAATATAAAAATCTATCAAGGGAAAAATATGTTTTGAGTTCTCTTTGGGACGATTAGTAGGATTCCCAATCCTCCAAACCCACTGCTGTAAGCTCCAATGTTGTTTCCAATGAAAAGATTAACAGTTGCGACTGTGTGTGTGTGTGTGTGTGAGTGAGTGAGTGAGCAAGTTTATGGCATAACACAGCCTGGTCAAGGACAGTTGTTGACAAGTCACTGTGCTCCACCCATCACTCTCTGGCTGTCTGTCTCTCTCTCTCTCTCTCCCACACACACACACGCACTCACACACACACATACACACACCTCATATATGAACATCTTGACCTTCAGAGATGACATAGCCTCTGTCCAGAGGAAAGACATAAAGATGTACACGCTGTATCTGAGCCTGCACAGGTGCAGCTATGCTTACTCTTCAAAATATTGTGTTTAACCGTTTTTGAAAAATTTAGGGTAGAGAAGCTTTTTATAAATGACAAAAATGAGTTTATATATAAAAATCTGTATGAGTAGACTCTTGCTTGACTTTCATAACATTTCTTTCAGTCATAGTTACTCAGTGATATGCTATTGTGAGCATCACTGTTTTATTCTCATAGTCATCATTTAGGAATGTCACTTTTTAGGGCTTGTAAAGGCAATGAGAGAAAGATTTTTCCTGGAAAGGAAATAGAAATTGACTGGATCATCTCAAATCTGAAACATTTTCTCTGCTCTCATAGCATGTGGAACAAATGTGCGTTCATATTTGTGCACTCTCTGAACCATCTGTCTCTTTTTTTCTCTACTCAGGTGTTGACTAAAGGTTTCGGCTTCCATCTCAGAGACCTCTGTAATACCACGCCCCTGGAGGAGTTTGTTCACATTGCTGACAGCAACGTGTCGCGTCTGACTCGAGAAATTATCTGCAAGTCCTCCAGTGATTGGCTAAACAAGGCCCAAAGCCACTTCCTCTCCAACTTGGACTTCCTCAAACCAATTCGGGTGAGTTTACCCATCGACCAACCTAACATCAGAATCAAAACCAAGCTACTAAAATGAAATATAATGAAATGTGAACGAAACATATTACCATATTATGAAAAGATTATGAAAGATTGACTGATAGGCTGTCTGTTAGTCTGTCAACCTAACAGGCAGTCAGGTTGACCTCATGCTATTTCACAGTTGTGTTGACATATTTCACAACAATGTGATATCTTGGTCCTGGTCCATGGGACCAGAAATACACTCCCTCATTATATCATCACTGACCTGTGTTGCTTCACCACTAAATAGTTGAGTGTTCTCCAGAATTAGAAAGGTTAAGTTGTATTAGCATAGATATTTCCCAAAAAATGCAATATTCCTCAGCCAACGGGGATTCAACTGGCAGAAGAACAAATCATCCCCTCCCTTTTAGATTAGATTAGATTAGATTAGATTAGATTAGATTAGATTAGATTCAACTTTATTGTCATTACACATGTACAAGTACAATGCAACGAAATGCAGTTTGGCATCTAACCAGCAGTGCAATAAGCAGTAAAATGCCAGGTATACAGTAATTTACAATATGTACAGGATATGTACAGGTGTCTATGCTGCAGATATACTATAAACATAATGTACAGGTAGTTGTCATAATATACATAATATATTTTACACGCAGTAATATTTGTGAGCTATTTCTGTTTGTTTCCTTTGAATACTGTTTTCCAAAAAAGAGTTTGGGTGCTCTCAGAATATGGTCTCGGGCTTCAGATATACAAGAAAAAATATCAACAGACATCCACATGGTGGATAGTTCCCTCTGCACGTCAGAGACTTGTTGTAATTGACTTTGAGGTCATTTTACTGCTAAATGGGACCCAATGACTGTAACACTAATGTTACGTGACAAGGGGAATCGCTGTATTCCAGTAGTGATCTGTTTAAAGTAGGACCCTTTGTCCATCGTCTTTTCTGCTTAGTCTGAAATTCGTGTTATCTGTTGTTTTCTTAAATAATTTTCCTTCCTCCTCTCATCCTCCTTTTTCACTTCCTGTCGAGCGTCACCTCTCCTCCATCTGTATTTTTCTGAACAGCCTGCCCCCTTCCCATAAAACCCCTGACCTAAATGTGAGTCAAGTCAAGTCAGCAGTAACTCAGCTCAGTAACCCAGAGTGTTTGCTCTGTTAAAGAGATTAGAAAAGATACTTCTTTGTTATCATAACATGGGGATGAAATAATTTTCTGGCTCTCTGTGGACCGGATTCACCGCAAAACACAGGATGTTGTTTTAGAACTTTACATATTTGACAAACTTTGCTGCAACAATAGAAATTCCTCTGGAAAAGAACAAAATTGTGTAAGAAGGTAGCTCAACTTTGTCCCATTAGTTACTGTGTGTGTGGGTGTATGTGTGTGTAAGAGAGTGCAGGTCAGAAATCATGGAATAACGAGAACATGAGACAGAGGAGTGAACAAATAAGAGACAGTGAACAAATGAGAAGGCTACCTAGACGGCTGTTCTGTCTTCAGCGACACCTGCGCTTTATCGAGTGTCAGACGTTCATGCAGCTGACAGTTTAGTGTGATAGATGAGAACACACGTGCACACACACACACACACACACACACACACAGCAGTTTGACTGACAGGGACAGAGGCGGTCAAAGCCTGACCTGTTGTTCTTTCTCGGCTCACCTTTGACCCAAAGGTTTTTGCTCTTCTTTCTCTCCCACCTCTCCTTCGCCACGGCTTTTTTCTCCCTTCTTGCCTTCCTTTTCCTCTGCGTTGAGCCTTTTCCTGTTCATTATATTGGATTACAAAGCGATGTACTATAATGTCTGTAGAGCAATCTCAGAATTAATACAGAAATGAATAAATAAATGAAAAATGGGAAAATATGACATAATGAACAACAAGTTAGATCATGAGAAAGGTAATTAAAAGCTTGGAGTTGTGAATTATATTGTTTACATAAAACACATAAGTTACAATTTACTTCAGTTTCTGTACATAATTTCTATTTTTATGTCTTTTTGTAAGCTGTGTTATCATCGTTTTTTGGCGTGCTCAGAAAGTTTTATTGTAAGTTGCATTCTTGTTTTGCAGAATGTACTAATTGTGTGTGTGCACGCACGCACACAAAATGCACAGTGTAATATTTCTGCGTCATAGTAATGATGCCCTTTCTCTCTACAGAAGGATGTGAAGTCAGACCCCAAAATCATTCAAGAAGTCTCAGCTGCAACTGACTATCTTCTGGAGAACCTTGGAGCGCTGGCTGTGGAGGTAGATACACGACACACATGCGCACGCATACATGCAGAACTCAACCCACACGTTACAACAGATTGAAGCAGGACAACTGAGGTATTTGTTTCCAAAGTTCAGGCTTCAGTCCTAATGTTTGTGGATAAAATCAATTTTTACCAAGAATCAGCTCTCTGTGAAGTCATTTAATTTATTTTCCACATGGTTGGGGCCGTTTGGTCAGGGCCATATCCACAATAGTAGAATGAAAAGTGCAATGCACACACTGCTTTAAAATCAGCTAAAACTTGTGGTGGGAGGTGCAAAGAGCAAAACAGGTGCTCGTGATGTGCAAATGAAACATGTATGTTGAAAATCAATGGACACATGCATCGTGGTCAGAGAAAAGAGAGATTTTTTTAAGATTGGACAGATCTGACAAATCATTAAAGGTCTACAAAAAAATAGTCTTTCTGAAGCTTTAATGAAAGCAAACAGGCTGTTTGAAATGTTCCTGTAGGTGGTCAAACAAGAGCCTTATTTAGCCAAAAACTCCACTGTGTCATGCACACATCCATCCGCACACACGCTAAGCTAATGTAATGTAACGCAGTCTGAGCAGGTGGAATGGTGTAAAAAAAAGAGAGACGAAAACACACACAACTCAACACTCCTTTTCACAGCCTCCTGCC
The DNA here is from genome assembly GCF_020382885.2 of Scatophagus argus. Lineage (NCBI taxonomy): Eukaryota > Metazoa > Chordata > Actinopteri > Scatophagidae > Scatophagus > Scatophagus argus. The sequence goes on along the minus strand of NC_058494.1, from coordinate 10,700,406 downwards.
CTGCTGAGTTGGCAAAACACAAAAAAATTCACAGCTGCATGTGTACAAGTGTGTGTGTTTGCTGTAAGAACATCACTGGGTTCATCTGTCCCTTTTTCTTGTTGCAACTTTCACCAATCCTTTTTATCCCTGTTCTTTTTTGCTTGGCACTGCATGAGAGGACATTGAGTAATAAACATGAACATATGCAGGATGTAGAAGGCAAAAAAGTGGAAAGATATTAACCAAAACAAAATCTTGCACAACTCCCTTCCAGGTTTGAGGTATGACAAATAAACACACTGTGGCATATTCACTGAAAGAGCATCTATTTAATCTCTGATTATTTTGTCACTTGCTAAAATCGTTCTTCTTCAGGGTGTATTACTGTGTTAGAGGCAGATTATGTGGGTTTGCTAGACTGGTTGGTGAATGAGGTATGAGGCTGGCAGTGGAGAAATGCACTCATGTAACCTCTCCTCACTAACCAGTAATCATCTGCTGTCTGTGTTTCAATCCGGGGCTTATCACTGTTGGAAGGCTAAAAACGCTCAGAGATAATATATTTTCAAAATGTCTTTCCAGTAGTCAAGAACAAGGTCAGTTTCACCTTTGTAAGCCGTGTGACAAGTCTCAGGAGAACTCTGAGAAATTTCTACAAACTTGAGCGGACCTGTTCTCTAAGTGGCAGTCCAAGAGAGTCTGAAAAAAGCTTAGTTGCATTTATATGCAGTCCGGTATAAAACAGTTTTAAATCCTGTTTATTTGAAGTATTTACCCGAGCATTTTTCTCTAGATTATTTTTGCTTAGCTCAGAAAGCCGGCAGCAAAACCATTTGAACTCTAATAATCTGGATTCATACTAATTCCCAGGTTATTATACATATACATATATACATAACATATACTGAAAAATGTTTATTCCAGTTTTATTCAGCACATTTCTAAGAAATGTTAGTGAGTTTATCATCTTTGTATTGTTTGTCCTTTATTACTGTGTTACACTGAGCAGTCTAAGTTGTGCTGTATGTGTGGAGTAATCTAAGATTCTCTGTTATTTGTTTTGATAGCAGTATGTATTCAGATTATTTTGTGTCCTTAACCTTTAAAATGAGCTATTTCATGTTAGCAATTAATTTATGATTGCCCCCCCCTCCCCCCCCCAGTTGCTGTGGTCTAAACAGCAGTGTACTGGAGCAAAAATTTGAACTTAAGTAACCTCACACAGGCTCTGCTATGAGGTTACTCTAGAACAATCCTCTTCTGCTGTCTGCCTGTGTGTGTGTGTGTGTGTGTGTGCACGCATGCTCGCATTTGTGTGTGTATTTCCACCTAGTCACCCAAGTTAACATGGCCATCATCCCCTTAGGGAAATGACACATATACTCAGTGATACAAAAGCATTTTCAGCACAGGCAAATGAATTTTTGGCAGGCAAAGTCGGTTGCACCAATGCACACACATACCTACTTTAGATTGTATTTGTTTGCATGTGTGTGTGCAAGTATTTTACACCATAACAGAAGGAAAAAAATGATGTGGCAATTTCTGTTAGTCCTCGTTCTGTTTTTACAGCTAATGCAGAGATGTGAAGATGTGGAGACTCATATAAATATATACAAGTACATATCTAACACACACTGAGAACTGCATGATAGACAGCTACACAAGGAAACCACCTACACAAAAACCCACATATGCAACCAGTTCAAGTCTAACACAACAAACACACTTATACATGCATACACACTGTCACACCAAGTCCTTTGCCTGAGAAGGAAGGCATATGACTGCTATGTCTGATGTGTCTGCAAAGCGACCGCACACAGAACATGCGTCTGTGATCTGAGACGCAGCAGCGCTCTCTGTGTCACTTTCTCTTTGTCGTAAAACAGCGATGAATATCTTGTTGAGGGGCAGAATAAGAACTACATGCTGTAGACAGCCAAAATGAAAATAACACAGACAGAAAATGGTGTTGCATGTGTGCATAAAATGTTTGTGCTTCACCTCTCTCATTTTTGTGTTGGTGGGTGCATGTGTGTTTGTGTGTCAGTGAGTGTGTACTCATTGGTGTAATAGCATTCCTCTTGTGGATCCTGCAGGGGTTTGCCTATTAGGAGAACGACCGATAGTAACCTCTCTTTGTTCTCGCACCTTCCACTCCTGTCTTCTGCGCAACAAGTTCATATAATAATTCTTTCTTTCTTTCTTCGTCTGTCAGTTTCTGTTGTCCATCTCTGCGGCTCTGACCTTGCCACATTTTCACCTCAGGAAACAGATCACGCACAGAGTTGGTCTTTAGCTTAAGTTTAACCTCCTGTATGTCACTCTGAGGAAACAGAAGCTTGCCTCTCCATCCTCCATTTCTTTGTTTTGCTTGCATGCAAAACAAAGAACTCCTCCTTTCATTCCTTCTCTATCACGAGTTGGTGACATAATTGCCTGTGCAGTTGACCAGTTTGGAGACATTAACAGGGAACTTGTCGCAACTTGTCTCTTGACCTGTAGTAACCCCTGTGTGAACCAAAATGAACTCCCTGCTCCCTTCAGCCTGACTTAACGCCAGCTCCGTAGCTGATGTTGAGAGAATATCAAGGACAGTTCCTTTGGAGATTAGAGAAATATGAGCCCTATTACTACACTGAAAATACTTAGACTTAATGGTTAGACACTGAGCTATAATGGGATTGTTAATAGTAGCTGAGGAGCGGCAGTACAAGTACTTTGTAATGTAATAACAAGTACTTCACTGCCCCCAAGCTTTCAGCATTGAGAATATTTTTGACAAAGGAACACTGTGGAGAGGTAAACACATTAATACCAGTACATGCGGGACAATCGCCACAAACTTTTAAACTCCTCATTATAGTTGCTTTTTATGTAAGAAACCCTTTGTTAACATGTAAATAGCACACCAGATTATGTGATATATGTGTTATCTGATCTGTCCTCTACAGAGAAATGCAAAACCACACACACGCTCAGAGGGGGAAAGGTAGGACTGGGAAGAGCAGTTAAATTTAACTTCAGTCAAGCAGACAGCTAAGTGCTAAGTGTCTCAACCACACAGTGCAACACTTGACCTCCACATCTAGAATACCTCTCATAGTGCAGATGATAACCTTAAATATCTTCAAACTGACAATGTGACACACACACGGTGCATATAAGCTGCCTCTGTTGTGACAGATGATAGCTTTTTAAATGTAGATGAAGACACACTGTTTACACTTCTCACACTGTGAGTTATGAGACATATGAGACTTGCTGAATTACAGTAAGAAACATGTAGAAAGCAGGTTTGTATGGAGAGCCATTTTATTCAAAATGAAATAAATAAGTATGACTATGAAATAAACCCAATAAATAAATAAATACATTTACTATACAATACTTTACTTTATAATACCTTATTTCAAAATGTTTTTCATAAGACTACATTTAATTATTTCAGAGGACTTATATATCATAATGCCACATTTATTTCATGGCTCTGTTTATTTCCATTTCTAAGATGTAAATTAGGGCGCGTGGTTGTCTTCAGGACATGCACCAGTTTGCAGAAGCCATTGTGCAGATAGGACGGGAGATGTTAGTGGTGTCAGACATAGTGTGCTGACCTTAGCTGCTGAAACTGATCAACATGGCTAATCAAGGGACACCATTTTGGCATACAATGAAGATTTTGTAAAAGTACTTAAGCAGATTAATTGTGACAAATGGATCAGATTGGACATGCAGTTCAATCTATGAAAATTATCATGAATCTTTACCAGACTGAAATTATTTTCTGTTCAGTTCTCGTTTGCCGAAAAGTGCAAGTTTTTACCGTCTATGTACTTTTACTTTAACTTCAGAAGAAGAAACCTCAAGCCACATATCCCAGCATAATTGTATTAATGGTCTGAATGTTAGATTGCCCAATATTAATAATCTGAATTCTGCTTTGTAAAAACACACACCTGTCTGTATGTGGGTAGCCAACTGATAATGTCTACAGACGGACGCACCAAATGCATTTAGAACATCACAAAAATGTGTTTTACGCGAGTTTCCTATTGAGCTGTTGGTGTGGTTCTTCATCTTGATGTGCTATTAAAACCTTTTTTACATTTTGGTGAACAGACTACCAGCTTTCAGTGTGTGTGTGTGTCTGTGCATGCTCATGGGTCTCAGATGTGTGTTTGTGTGTATTTCTATCTCCTACTTTATCAACATTTGGACTTGGAATGAAATACCTACCTAGCAGCCAGCCGTCATCATCCTAACATGAGTGCGTGTGTGTGTGTGTTTTCCCTCCGTCCAGCTTTCCGGAATGAATAGCTGGAAGGATATGCGTAAGGAGATCCTGTACCTGACTGCAAATGCCACAGGCTCTCCAAACCAGATGTACCAGGCTGTGTCACGTATCGTCTGTGGACACCCCGAGGGAGGCGGCCTCAAAATCAAGTCTCTCAACTGGTATGAAGACAACAACTACAAGGCCTTGTTCGGAAACCATGGCAACGACAGTGACAGTGAACCTCTTTCCACTTATGACAACTCTTCCAGTAAGTGTCCAAAGCTTTTTTCCAAAACATTTCTTTACTTCTTGCCAATCATTTAGCAGAGGAGACAGACTCACAATGTTTCTCGTGTTCATTTTCCAGCTCCTTATTGTAACAACATGATGCGGAGTCTGGAGTCCAGCCCCATTTCCAGGATGATCTGGAGAGCTCTGAAGCCCCTGCTCATGGGGAAGATTCTTTACACTCCAGATACTCCAGCAACACAGAGAATCATCCATGAGGTACAACAGGTCCCTCCAGCCCCTAAGACCCCCACCAGAATCACAAATGAAGCCCTAGTAAACGAGACTGAGTGTGTTTGTGTGCACTGCAGGTTAATAAGACCTTCCAGGAGCTTGGTGTGCTGAGGGACCTTGGTGGGATGTGGGAGGAGATAAGACCCAAAATTTGGAACTTCATGGAGAACAGCGAGGAAATGGACTTGGTCAGGGTGAGTGTGTATGCTCCGACAACACGCCCATAAACACATCAGGGCTGAGTTCTCTGTATTCTTTGTGTTTACATGAGAGGTTTGAAGACAGTAATCTGCACATCTCTGTTGCTGGAGTATAATTATGTGTCCGATGTGACCACCCAGACTTCTTCAGTATGGGTCCATCTTGTGACTATACAAATTTACCAAATGTCTGTTTGACCCTGCATGTCACAAAAGTGGCTTCTTCACAAGATGATAAAGAGCCAAGTCAATTGTTCATACTAGCTGGTATCTTTTGGTTAAACAGATGAGTGACAAAAGTGAGATACCAATATACAGAAAGATAATTCAGCTGAAAGGCACAAAAAGTTCAGGTTCACCTTAAAACATGATTAATTCAAACAAAGCACAGAGGAATTGTCAGTGTGGTGTTGAAATGTTGGTCTGGCACTAGTCTGACACCACAAAGCAAAACAGTCGTTTGTTCTTGCTGATTACATCAAACAGGACAAGCGCACAAAGTGTTGGTTTACATGTACATACTGGACTACTTATTCTGTCTCTGTTAATGGGTAGTTATAAAGTTACAGTTAATCTACCAGAATGAGCCATTGTGTTGTTCTTAAAGGGACAAAAGTCTGTATGAGGTATAGATCACAACATGGCTCTTCCCTTTTTCTCAGCTCCTCTTTTCCTATGTAAATCACTCAAGCACCACTTCCACCTAGTGGTAAAAGGTGATACTGTAAAACAACCTTATGTCAGAGATGTTTGCACAGACCATAATAACCATATATCAAGGATCCTAGGTCTCTAAAAAACAATATTTTTTAAATTTTGAAAATCTGTTTCCATCAGAAACCCTTTAATGATTGAAAATATTTTTGCTGGGTTCATATGAAGACCCAGTTGTTGTAATTAGCTTTAAACATTTATTTTAAGCTCTGTTCAGTTTTATTCTGGTCTACTGTTGGCGAGGAGAGTATTTTATTTTGTATAGTCTGTCTGTCTCTGCTGTTTTGGCCAGTCCCTGTCATTGAATAGTTTTCCCCGTCTGGGAAACAGGAACATTTCTGAGAAAATGAGAGATTGAGGAGAGGCAGTTATTTAAGGAAGAGCCTTGAATAGGGATCACAGAACATTAAGCAAAATAGGTCACAAGCCACACAAACAGATACAGAAACACTCACATAGGGTGCAGCAGCAATAAAGGTCACAAAACTAAACAAGCCCAAAGGCAGAGGGTGATTATTTAACCGTTTATTTTTCACTGTCATTTGACATAGATTTTACAGCAAGTGGGAAAAGTTATATAAGACTTTTAAAGTCCTGTGACAATAAGACTTTGAGCCACTTATAAATGTCAGTTTGTTCTTTGTCTGTAACCTCCTTAACATTTTAATGTTTCATTTATTATAACGGGTTAGTACACTGACTCCCTATAATAAACAATATAAATCTTTCTTTTTTTACAGACCCTGCTCCAGAATAATGCCAGTGCTGTGTTCCTTAATGCACAGCTCAGTGAGACTGAGTGGCGTGTGTCAGATGTTTCAGACTTCCTGTCCAAGGCCTCAGAGGACCAAAGACCTGCAGGTTCTGCCTATACTTGGAGAGACGTCTTCAACGAAACCGACCAGGCCATACAGACCATCTCACGCTTCATGGAGGTTAGTGGGTTATTGCAGGATGCATGAAAAAACACACAATGAAAAAAGAAGCTGGAAAGTTTTCAAGGACGTATTCGGTACATTAAATGCCGAACCAATTTTGACTTCAAAGCAAAAGAATAAAGAGCATAAGAGCATATTAGGATGTTTTCACATGACATCCTGATATATTAATGCCTGGCTTTGTTTGGATGGTAAATTGTGTCTGTAAAATAGCTGTTATCAAATATGTTCCATTTCGGTCAAGATGCGAGGAAAAGCTAGCAGAAAAACAGGTTAAATGCCACTTACCCAAATAGGTCATTGCGTTACAACATCCTCCACTGTCTTCTACTGTTTTTTAGGGCACTTTGAATTGCATTTAGCTCCCAGCAAGGCTGTTAAAAGTCTTAAAATCAAATGTTCTTTCCATTTCATTCCTTTCATCACACTGAATTATTGCCATGCTGAGTGTGTCCTTGTTTCTTGACTCTGCGTAGTGGGTCAGTACGACAGAGCCAAGCCTCAGCGAACAATCGATTCCCCTTACTCTCCTCATCTCTCTCACCACTGTGTAATGCAATAAAATACACAAACACGGTGATGACCATTTAAAAATGGTCACCATGAAATTTCTTTGACTAATGTCTAAAAGCGGGGCGAATAACCCACTGACCCACTGACTTTGTATCACTCTTTGTGGAGATCATATAATGTGTGTAAACTGAGATTCCTCGCACCAAAAACTATGTCAAGGCCGTGTTGAGCATATAAGTCTGTCATGCTTGTAGTGTTAGGAGCGCTCACACAGTGTTTTTGTTAAGCTTTCTGAACTCATTGGCTTCTCACACAGTGTGAAGGGTTGAGAAATAAGTCAGCTTATGTCAGCAATGCACAGTATATGAGAGTCTAATCTGCTGGAAGCCTCAGCAAATAAGCTAAACAACTCAGTGTCTCCCCAGGGCACTTGAGTTTGTGCAATGGGATAAAGTTCAACATTGTTTTCAGCTTCTGAACAATATTTATGAGGAAAGCTGTGTGAGGTGGAATTTTTATGATTTGTGTTCAAGTTGATTTGTTTGTTTGCAGTCCTTCAGAGTCTAGTAAGTTTCTGATTGATTCTAATCAAAAGCTTTCCAATAAGATCATTTCAAGTAATAAATGTACTCAAAACAACTTCTCTTAAGAGAGTTTGTATGTTTTCTTTTTTCAGACCTTCAAACACCACTTAGACCTCACAACAACTCACGCTAATGCAATTCACTAGTTGTCAATATCTCAGAGTAGGGTATGCCTTAACCCCACTCTCTTTTCTTCTCAGTGTGTGAACCTGGACAAGCTGGAGCCAGTAGCTAATGAGGAGAGACTGGTGAATAAGTCCATGGGTCTTCTGGACAACCAGAAATTCTGGGCTGGAATCGTCTTTCCTGACATCACCCACAGCAACAGCACTGACTTGCCTCCCAACGTCAACTATAAGATCCGCATGGACATTGATAATGTGGAGAGGACAAACAAGATTAAAGATGGGTGAGAGGCTGCGTCCATCAACTTTTTAAGATCCTTTGCAAATTATTATTATTACTGATTTTCATCTTGCTTTGCAGCTATTGGGATCCTGGTCCCAGGGCAGATCCCTTTGAGGACCTTCGGTACATCTGGGGTGGATTTTCTTACCTGCAGGATGTCATCGAACATGGAATCATAAGAGCTATCACTGGCACCAAAGAAAAGACAGGCATCTACATCCAGCAGATGCCTTACCCCTGCTACGTTGATGACATGTAAGTGACCCTTTTGAAAAGACGCCCTTCATCTTCCACTGCACCGTTACTTTAAAAGTATATAACCGATTTTTTTGTTTTTACCACAGTTTCCTACGGGTGATGAGTCGCTCAATGCCCCTGTTCATGACCTTGGCGTGGATGTACTCAGTGGCCATCATCATCAAGGGCGTGGTATATGAGAAGGAGGCACGGCTCAAGGAGACCATGAGGATCATGGGACTGAACAATGGTATCTTGTGGCTCAGCTGGTTCATCAGCAGTTTAATCCCACTTCTGATCAGCGCGGGCTTGTTGGTGACATTACTAAAGGTTGGTGGTGTCACAGACATGCACACTTAACACATGTATACACTTTGTCATGGCGCAGGAATGTCAGCATATTGTAGAAAACAAGTGAACAGACCCACACATTGCTGATGTTTATACTTAACAGTTGACTTGATGCCCTGTTTTTTTCCAGATCACAACACTTCATTGTCTAGAAGTTGTGAAAAACAAGTGAAATCATACTGCTGTAACCAGGAAAATATTTCATTGCTTGATTTTCTCTGCTGCCTCCTTTCTCAGATGGGCAACCTGCTGCCTTATAGTGACCCAGGAGTGGTGTTTCTTTTCTTGGGATCCTTCGGCATAGTAACCATCATGCAGTGCTTCCTTATCAGCACCCTGTTCTCTCGTGCCAACTTGGCAGCTGCCTGTGGTGGCATCATATATTTCACCCTGTATCTGCCCTACGTGCTGTGTGTCGCCTGGCAAGACTACGTCGGCTTTGGAGCAAAAGTTGTTGTGGTGCGTGGAAGAAATTATATAAAACACATATTAATACATACATGAATACACAGTGTTTATTGCTTCATTGCTTTATTCCTCACATCTATGTCTCAATCTCTGGCTTTTCTGTTCTTCTCTCAGAGTCTGCTATCTCCTGTGGCTTTTGGTTTTGGCTGTGAGTACTTTGCCCTGTTTGAGGAGCAGGGTGTGGGTATCCAGTGGTCAAACCTGCTGGCCAGTCCTCTGGAGGAAGATAGCTACAACCTGACCACGTCCATCTGCCTCATGTTGTTCGACGCCCTGCTCTACGGAGTAATGACGTGGTACATCGAAGCTGTGTTCCCTGGTGAGTCTTTGTTAAATTTTATCATTGTGTTGTTTTTCCCTTAAATTGCTAAATGATATGCAGTTAAATGGTGCAGAGTATAATAATAAGATGAACACGACTGAAAACAACTTCACTCTATTCCAGGTCAGTATGGGATTCCCAGGGCTTGGTATTTCCCTTTCACTAGGACGTACTGGTGTGGAGAAAAAGAAAACCAGTATCTCTCCACCCCTCTGTCAAAGAAGGGCAACGCTGAAGGTATAACTCATAATTATAGCTATTATTATTTCTTTGTTTTTCTGTTAAGGAAGAATTTTCAGTCATAAAACTGTAGCAGACAGTGCAGATAGATGACTCCTCCCTTTATGTGTCTTTTCAAAACTTTGCATATGTCGCTGCTAAAACACTGTTGTCCTTTGTCTTTATTTTATCTCCAGCTGTGTGTATTGAAGAGGAGCCGAGCCACATCGAGCCGGGTGTTTACATCGAAAATCTGGTGAAGGTCTACAGTCATGGAAACAAGCTGGCTGTGGATGGACTGTCCCTCAGGTTCTATAACGGACAGATAACCTCCTTCCTTGGCCACAATGGAGCTGGCAAGACCACAACTATGTACGATAATACATACATTATCTACAGTACATCAAAAACCTTAGTTCGAATGGGGATTGATGATAACTGCTGTGTCCCTTCTTGATTCTCTGATAGGTCCATTCTGACCGGTCTGTTTCCACCCACCTCTGGTACAGCCTACATCCTTGGCAAGGACATCCGCACCGAACTAAGTACCATCCGACAGAATCTGGGCGTTTGTCCTCAGCACAACGTCCTTTTCAGCATGTATGTCTACAGTCATGATCTCAGTGTCCATTAGATTTCGATATCAAGAACTAAATTCTTTGCACACTTGTGGCCCCTTGCGTTTTGGTAATTGTGTGATTTGTTATGATCCAGGCTAACGGTGGAGGAACACATCTGGTTCTATGCCCGTCTGAAGGGCCTGCCAGAGGAGAAGGTGAAGGCAGAGATGGAACAAATTGTGAATGATGTCGGACTGCCTCACAAACGACAGTCACGAACTAGCACGCTGTCAGGTCAGTTTGATCATTTTATTTATTGTTATGACCCAACATGTTTTAAAAGAGGATCCACATAGAGGGCAAATTTGAAGACTGTCATTTAGAATTTTTCTTCCTATTGTGTTTGTAGGAGGGATGCAGAGGAAGCTGTCAGTGGCTCTGGCTTTTGTTGGAGGCTCAAAAGTTGTGATTCTGGATGAACCTACTGCTGGAGTCGATCCCTACGCACGCAGGGGCATCTGGGACCTGCTACTTAAATACAGACAAGGTAAATACAACTGATAGCTGGTTCTTAAGCTTACAGTAGTTATTCATTCTTAACAGCATTTGATGTACTGCATTCTGTAGTTAGTGAGCTGAATGTGTTTACCCTATGTCAGGCCGCACCATCATCCTGTCCACTCACCACATGGATGAGGCTGACATCCTGGGTGACCGCATTGCCATCATTTCCCACGGGAAACTGTGCTGCGTAGGCTCCTCGCTCTTCCTGAAGACCCATCTGGGCACAGGCTACTACCTGACCCTGGTCAAGAGAGACTACGATTTGACACTTCAGTCCTGCAGGAATTCTGCCAGCACCGTCTCCTACAGCAAGAAGACAGAAAAGGCAAGATAGATGTTACTGGGAACATGTGTTCTTGAAAGATACAAGAGAAGTTTCAGCCTCATTTCTGTGCACAAAGTACTTTGTCTTAGTGAGTATTACTATCAGGAAGGAAGGAGACTTTTGGTCCTTGTTCCGCTGAACTGTTTACCCTCCTTGTCTTTGGTTCAGGAGGACAGTGTATCAGAGAGCAGTTCAGATGCTGGTCTTGGCAGCGAACCAGAGAGTGAAACAACCACAATTGGTAAGAACTCACAGTCAATTGGCTACTTTAAAGGAAGGGGTGTTTATCCCTGTAGAATTAACTTAACAAAGCATTTAAGATCTTGATGTTGTATTTTTCCACTCTCACAATCTCTCACCCTTTCTTCCCTACAGATGTGTCCCTCATCTCCAACGTGATATTCAAGCATGTTCCTGAGGCTCGCCTGGTTGAGGACCTTGGCCATGAACTCACCTATGTCTTGCCCTATCAGTCAGCCAAAGATGGAGCCTTTGTAGAGCTCTTCCATGAGCTGGATGACCGACTCACCGACCTGGGAATATCCAGCTATGGAATATCTGATACCACCCTGGAGGAGGTGAGAAGCAGTGTTTTTGCCTGGTCTTTTGTATTTTCTGTTCTGTTCTGTCTTTTTCTTTATGTGATTTTGCCGGTGTTGTAATTGCATGTCTTCTGATGCAGATTTTCCTCAAAGTGGCTGAGGACAGTGGAGTGGATTCAGTTGAGCTTTCAGGTAAGTTTTACACTTATTTTGGCAGAATCAATTTGGAGTATTGCAGGAGTTATCTTTAAACAAAACAGCAGACTTGAAACTGAAGAGATTTTAAATGAATATTTTTTTCTGCAGATGGAGTCGTGCCTACCAGGACTCGTCGCCATCATGCTTTTGGAGACCACCAGAGCTGCCTGAAGCCCTTCACTGAGGATGACTTTGATTTCAACGACTCTGAAGGTGACCCAGGTAGAACTGCACTACCCACCATGCAGTGCAATGATACCAATGGTTTTGTTGCTATCATTGCTTTTACTTTTCGTTTGTACCCAAAAGTGTTTTCTCACCTAAAATATGCATAGAAAGGAAACTTGTCAGATTTTTAATAGAAAAAATGCCAGTTTCCCTTTGTTTGAAGACAGACAGATGTTGCAAGTGTAGAGATTAGTTGCTTTGTGCCAGTAAAATTGCAGTTGCACAAAGCATTCATTTCTAGGTATATGCTCTTAGATAATGAGGACACAGACTTTATGTTCCAAGTTTGCTCATGTGTATCATGGTGTTTGTGTCCAGAATCCCGTGAGACCGACTGGCTCAGTGGAACAGATGGCAAAGGTTCCTACCAGGTCAAAGGCTGGGGTCTGAAGAGACAGCAGTTTGTTGCACTACTCTGGAAACGATTCCTCTACGCTCGGCGCTCCAGGAAAGGCTTCTTTGCTCAGGTATACTAATTACTAATTTCATATACACATACTGTAAGTAAATGCGTGCTGTTTTAAATAAATTGCCATGACGTTGTTTTTCAGATTGTTCTTCCAGCAGTGTTTGTCTGTATTGCCCTGGTGTTCAGTCTGATTGTTCCTCCCTTCGGAAAGTACCCAAGTCTGGCTCTGCATCCCAGCATGTATGGAGAACAGTTTACCTTCATCAGGTAAGATACTGTATTTTCCTCTGTTTCATCAATCTGCTTTTAATTATTGCACAAAAGATGTTTCTGCTCATTCTTTACCCTCTTTACATTACATTATCTTATCCAACTGATATATATTTATATTTGCCAACATATGTGTTACTAAAGGCAATACTCTCTCTTGGTAGCAATGACATGCCTGAGGACCCTCACATCAACAAACTACTGGGAGCTCTCACAGAAAAACCAGGATTTGGAACACGCTGCATGGAAGGAGAACCTATACCGTGAGTTTTGAAAAGAAAAGTTAATCTTCATTTAAGAAAATAGAAATATATCACACATGTTGTGGTCTTCAGGTATGAATGAACTGGAAATTTAGAGTTGAATATACAGTAAGCTTGTGCTCTCTGTGCTTCAGGGACACTCCCTGTACAGCAGTTGACGATGAGTGGTCCGTCCCAGAAGTCTCCCAAATTGTGAGCAACATGTTCGACAAAGGCAACTGGTCGATGGAGAATCCGTCTCCCCTGTGTGAATGCAGCTGCAAGGGACGTAAGAGGATGCTTCCGGAGTGTCCACCTGGTGCTGGTGGACTTCCACCACCACAGGTTGGTGACGCCGTACCGTTAGACAGTCAAAGCCAAAATTGAAGCCAAGGAAAGATCAAAAACTTCAACATGGGCACTCTCTTATTGCACACACAAATACAAGTGAGCTGTTAATGAAGTGTTTTGTCTGTTTGTGTATCCAGATGAAGATTAGTGACAAAGATACTCTGCAGAATCTGACTGGCAGGAATGTCTCAGACTATCTGGTTAAAACCTACGCTCAGATAATTGGCAAGAGGTAAAACTCATCTTACACATTTGAATGACACACTTATGCTTGCTTAATATACTTAATTCTTGCTTCATCATGTTATTTCTCATTCAAAAGTGCATTAAGCTTTGAATGTTTTTTTTTCTTCACTTGCAGCCTGAAGAATAAGATTTGGGTCAACGAGTTCAGGTACATTCTTCAGACATGATCCATCTTGAGCTTATTTGTCAATAATATTGACCCAAGTGCCTCTCTGCTGTGTCCCCCGCTGATATTAAAACGATTGTTCCCTATATAGATATGGTGGATTCTCACTGGGCGCCAGGAGTTCTCAGTTGCTGTCACACACAGATGAAATCGATTATGCCATCGCTCAGCTGAGGAGACGCTTCCGTCTGGAGAGAGTATGAGATTTCATTACGTTATTATTTTACATACTACACTACAGTAGTGCGCAAGAAAAGCTCATTAATCTGGTAGATCATACTGTTGAGGTCTCAGTTAGCCATGGTAAAACACTAACTGCAGAATACAGCTACTCATTTGCACATATTGCACATTGCACATTTTTAATATATAGATAGTGGAACTTGACTGGAGGGATGTGTATTAAAGCAGGTTTGAACAGTGTCAATTTACTTGTATACTAAAGAAGACTTTCTCTCTCTCTGCCTCACCCTCTCTCTCTCTAGGGAACTGCAGCAGATCGTTTCTTTGGGAGCCTTTCCAGTTTTATCCAAGGATTGGATACCCAGAATAACGTCAAGGTTAACACATACACTCACACACACACACACACCGGTTATATGCGACAGGACATGGTTTTATAGGTTGCTGTCATTCTCACATCACTGTCTTCTCCCACGCACTTCAACAATATGCTTTGCTCACTTTATTTCTATTGTATAATCTACATGCATAATAATTATATATTTTTTGCTCCTTTTGTTTTTTTTCCCTTTCTTATTCATGGCTTACACATACAGTGCATTTCTCTATATTTGTATCATCCTGTTTGAGTACAACGTTGATGACAAACTTTGCACATTGCGTTGTCACATTTTAGGCATGGGCACTTTTATCCATAGCAACTAAGCTTTAATGATTCATTTCAACCACAGAAGCAAAAAGCAGTCAGAAATGGGTAAAAAAAAGTTCAAAACCTGGAAACAAAGAAGGGCATAAGTTTATAAAAGGGAATTTTAAGAAGTGGGAGACTGAACAGAGGGAGAAACATATATTTACTGAAGGCATACTGTAGCTTTTTGCAGACTTGGCACTCAGCTGATCACCAAGCTTCTAATTTACTCCCAGCCTACTTTGTATGTCCTCTGGTTACAGAAAGTAAAATGCCTGCCTCTTATCTCTCCAGATCTG
This sequence comes from Scatophagus argus, assembly GCF_020382885.2. Classification (NCBI taxonomy): domain Eukaryota; kingdom Metazoa; phylum Chordata; class Actinopteri; family Scatophagidae; genus Scatophagus; species Scatophagus argus. The sequence continues at coordinate 10,685,395 of NC_058494.1, read as the reverse complement.
GTTCAACAACAAGGGCTGGCACAGCATTGGTTCTTTCCTCAATGTGATGAACAATGGCATCCTGCGGGCAAGTCTGCAAGCCGATAAAGATCCTACAAAGTTTGGCATCACTGCCTACAACCACCCGCTCAACCTTACCAAGGAGCAGCTGTCACAGGTTGCACTGTGAGTATCACTGACAGAACAGGGGTACATTTAAAATTGTCTTTTACCTCTTCTGAGAGACATCACTGCTCATTGCTGTCTTTGCTATGTTCTCCCTGTCTCAGGATGACAACATCAGTGGATGTACTGGTTTCCATCTGCGTGATCTTCGCCATGTCCTTCGTCCCTGCCAGCTTTGTTGTCTTCCTCATCCAAGAGAGAGTGAACAAAGCCAAACATATGCAGTTTATCAGCGGAGTGCAGCCTTTCCTGTACTGGCTGGCCAACTTTGTTTGGGATATGGTAAGACATTTCTGTCAAGCTGGGAAATTGGACCCTTTTACTTCACTCCAAACTCTGTTCAAAATTATAAGAGAAAAATCTGAATGTATCAGGACATAATGCAGTTACATAGTCTTAATATGATATGTGCTGGAGCCTCTTTTTCACTCTCATTCTCTTTCTGTCTTGCAGTGTAACTACATTGTCCCAGCCACACTGGTTATCATCATCTTTGTGTGTTTCCAACAAGACGCCTACGTCTCCTCCACCAATCTGCCTGTGTTGGCACTGCTGCTGCTGCTCTACGGGTATGTTTTTACACTCATTTCATTTGTTTGGCTATTCCTTACTTCTGTTTTCTCTATTTCTCTAACCCTTCGCATCTGAAACTATCTTTGTATCTCCTCCCAGATGGTCCATCACCCCTCTGATGTACCCAGCCTCGTTCTTCTTTAAGATCCCCAGCACCGCCTACGTGGTTCTGACCAGTGTTAACATACTGATAGGAATCAACGGCAGTGTCTCCACATTTGTACTGGAGCTGTTTGGAAGCAATGTAAATAACATGTCCAAGTCATTTTCATTCAGAATGTGTAGAAAAAGAGATCTTTGAATGCAAACCAAGAATTCTACTACTCTACTCTACTCTACTTTACTCTACTTGATTTAAATGGAAATCTTTACCCCTTGTGACCAAATTGTGATTTCATCCATTTAAGGAAATTGGCGGTATCAACGACATCCTTAAGAACGTCTTCCTCATCTTCCCTCACTTTTGTCTGGGTAGAGGACTGATTGACATGGTGAAAAATCAGGCAATGGCAGACGCTTTGGAGAGATTTGGTAATTACACAGCAGATCCCTTTTAACAACAACTGCAGATGTATCCTAACATGTTCTGACGAGAGAAGTCAAGATGCGTTTTCAGAATGTATTTAAAATGTCTGATCTCTGGTTGTGTTTGTGTCTCTGTAGGTGAGAACCGGTTCCGCTCCCCTCTAGCCTGGGACATGGTGGGAAAGAACCTGTTTGCGATGGCCATAGAGGGCGTGATCTTCTTCTTCATCACCGTCCTCATTCAGTACCGCTTCTGCTTCAAACCCAGGTGGGTGAAATCCTCAGTGTTTTAATCAGTATTACGCTTCAACTTAAATGAGATTTTAAAAAACCACATCTCCAGAGTTTATGTTATAACACCGTGTCATTATTAAAACGTTAATAATATGGATTTGAATTCCCTTTGGGTGAAAGATTCAACTAACCTCCCCCACCGTGTTTCTTTCTTTGAAGGTCATCCACCAGTCATCTGAAGCCAATTGGAGAAGAAGACGAGGACGTCGCCAGAGAGCGACAGAGGATCCTGAGTGGAGCAGGACAGTCGGACATCCTGGAGCTTAGGCAGCTTACTAAGATCTACAAGCGGAAACAGAAGCCAGCAGTGGACCGGCTGTGTGTCGGCATCCCCCCTGGAGAGGTATGCTAGAAACAACATACGCCAGACTTCCTGTTATGCAGATAAACCTTTTTTGGTTTCTGTGAAATTAAACTTGATGTTGATGTTGTCTCTCTTCTCCTGCAGTGCTTTGGCTTACTGGGGGTGAATGGGGCAGGGAAAACCAGCACCTTTAAAATGCTGACAGGAGACTCAGTGGTCACGAGTGGAGAGGCCTACCTGGCCGGCAAGAGGTATGATCCCTCAAAATATACAATAAATCTAATCCCTTGTTTCAGAATTATTACATTCAGCCTGTTGGACTAGCAGGTAGTCATATTATAAAATAATATATTCATTGCATCAATTATTTAATTGATGCTCTTGAAATAAACACTTAATCAAAATGGAATAAAGCAAGCCCATCCCCTAGCTGAGATAATGACTTGAAACAAATTCTGTAAACTGACTAATTTGCCCTGGAGAGTATATTAACTTTCCTTCACTTGTGACAAAACACTCAACGCAACGTTTGTCTGAATGTTTTGTTTTCTTTAAAAGTAACTGTACTCTTAAATTCCCTCCAGCGTAACCACAGAGATAGACGAGGTCCATCAGAACATGGGCTACTGTCCTCAGTTTGATGCCATCAACGACCTGCTGACCGGCAGAGAACATCTTGAGTTTTATGCCATCCTGAGAGGAGTACCTGAGAAGGAAGTCTGTGAGGTCAGCAACAAACACACACACGAACGCGCATGCATGAACCCTCTGTATTCACTATGACATTTTACATTGAACTTAATGTCTCAGTCTTTCACATATTAATAGATTAAACTACCATTAGAATAATTCTGCTTTCTTAGTCCTGTGTTTTTATTTCTATTCTATCATTTATCTGTCAATATTATTCCAAAAGAAAATGGTTGACGCTCATGAAACCTATCCTGTCCACTAGGTGGCAGAGTGGGGCATAAGGAAGCTGGGCTTGGTCAAATATGTGGACAAGGCAGCAGGAAGTTACAGTGGAGGAAACATGAGGAAATTGTCTACTGCCATCGCTCTGATTGGAGGACCACCAGTCGTCTTTCTGGTGAGTGGAGCGTGTTCAAAGATGCACAAATACTGAAATATATCTTGCTTTATGCACGCAGTAGGGTGACTTAAATGTTCCTGAAGATTGTAGAAGCAGCTGAGTATTTGTTTCCTGTTCCCAGGATGAACCAACAACAGGCATGGACCCTAAGGCACGTCGTGCTCTGTGGAACGCAATCCTGAGCATCATCAAAGAGGGACGATCTGTAGTCCTGACATCTCACAGGTTAGACTGAGTTACATCTGTTCAATTAGATGAACTGTGTAATAGTATGTGAGCATGCCATGAACTATAATTTGTGTATTAACCCTAATACGATGAAGCTCATCCTAGTGTGTTCCTGTGTTTTTTTCAGCATGGAGGAGTGTGAAGCACTCTGCACCAGAATGGCCATCATGGTCAACGGCAGGTTCCGCTGTTTGGGCAGCGTGCAGCATCTCAAAAACAGGTGGGAATTTACGCCAAAACAGCATTTCGCAGATGTTCACACACAAATGGGAAATGAAAAAAAAAAAAAAAAAACAGCATCACTTACTGTAGACAAGTCAAACAGTTAAGTTGAATGATGTGTTCTTTGTTCTTAACAGATTTGGTGATGGCTACACCATCATCCTGCGGGTGGCTGGCCCAGACCCAGACCTCCGGCCGGTGATGGAGTTCATTGAGCGGGAGCTTCCTGGCAGCACACTGAAGGAGAAACACCGCAACATGCTACAGTACCAGCTGCCCACCTCCCTCACCTCCCTCGCCCGCATCTTCTCCCTGCTCTCTAAAAACAAGGAGGCGCTCAGCATAGAGGACTATTCCGTCTCCCAGACAACTCTAGACCAAGTAAGAAAGTTTATCTAATGCACTGACTTTAACTGGATAGTAGATTGTGATTTCAGTCTAATTCTTACCTTCTCCTCTTTCTCCTCCGGCAGGTGTTTGTAAATTTTGCCAAGGACCAAAGTGATGAGGACCACTTGAAAGAAGTCCATCTGAGCAAGCGGGATGCTGTGGTAGTGGACATTTCCCAGCTAAATTCTTTCCTCACGGACAGCAAAACAAGGGAGAGCTGTGTCTGATTCCGCAACATACCAACAGTGGAAGCTGTTATGCTTCACACACAGTCCCCCCAACCCAGATAATATGGACCACTAACCAGCGGGGGAAGATGGACTTTGTTCCCTTTTATTTTATTTTTATTTTTTAGTCTTTTTTAATTATTATCATTTCTCAGTGGACCTGCACTTCAGCGCACAACCTCCTTCAAGGCTGCAGGTATTGTGACAGACACTGAAACTATGAAAACTCAATGCAAATCAATGCAAGAAATCCACATAAATATATTTATGATGAGAAGATATTCCTGTGAGGGTTGGAGACCGGTGCTTCTCCTTCACTAGAGGGACAGAAAGAAAGAAAAGACCCAGAACACTTGAAGCGACGGCAGGATTATAACGCCGCGTCAGGCTGGAACGCTAACTGCCCTGCTGCTCACTCAATGGACACAGCATCGGGGATGTTAGAAGGAAATATCTCTAGTTTTAAATTCCCCTTTCCTAAAAGTAGTTAGCAGTAGTCAATGGGACATGTGTATGTGTAACTTTGTGTCGTGACATCACGACAGTGTGAAACAAAAGAGAAAAGAAGTCCGAATCATTCACTGCCAACCGCTAAAAGACGATCTGACTATTTTTTTATCAGGGTCAAACCTCTCGATCGCTCTTCGTTACCAAGTGCAGTCATTTTGTAATGCAAATGATGGAAGAGCAGCATTTACAATCCACTTGATTTCAGACACAAACATGCAATCATGCGACATGTTAATTTTTACTGATTTGATTTTTTAAAGATAATTTAATTCTAATAAGCAAACATAACCTCTATGGAGTATTTTTGTTTTTTTCTTTTTCTGGATAACAATTAAGATTGATAACCAAGTTGTCTTTTGTATTTGTTGTTCTTGGTGTCCTTGAAATTTTCCAGCACAGTGCCTATACTGTATCATGGTAAAGAGAGAGAGAAATCTAGCACTCCATTTAAAAACAATGACAACAACGTATGTAGGCTGCTCCGGAATGTATGAGGCTGATACCAACACGCGTCAAAACACAAAAAAATGATTTTTGTGAAGATGATGAATGAAACTTGACTGTTTTTTTTTTTAAGTGTGTCCTTCATTGTCAAAAACACAAAAAAATCTTGTGACTGCTTGATGTGTGTACATGATGCAGCCTACTGTACTGGCTTGTTTTTACTTGTCCTGCCCTTTCTAAATGGAACTGAAGGCCGATCGGAATGGACACAGGGTAAACATCGCAAAAGTTGTGACTTCAACAGATACCTGAAGGTTGCTGAAGAATCTGGACCGTGTTTTTTTTTATGAAAGTTCATTGGAAATATTTACTGCATGCTTTCCACTGGGCTACACACACTTGGACTATCAGCACTTCTATGTGTGTGCCAGAGCAGTCAGATCAGCTTGTGAAGAACTGGAGACGACTGAATTGTACTTCTTTATTGTTGGGTTTTTGGCACATTATGTGTCTGTGGAGCCCAGCTTCTGTTGTACAAAAATCTGTATCAAAATGTTGTTTTGGTGATGAGATGAATCAGATGGAATTGATCCTACAGGTAAAACTGTAGTTCCCAATGCATGGAGAGGACAGTTTGACATCTACTCTTCTTGTGTGAGATCTAAAGATGGTAACTTTGCATGTGTGAGGGCCCTGTGGGAACGTTTTAGGCCTGAGCCATCACCAATGTGGATATTATGTATAGTAGCAGCAGTATATTGTGATGTCGAGTAAAAGAAAAACGTTACCAGTGGAGTGAACAAACGTTATCTGTGCCAAATGGAGCTGAATATGTATCACTGATCAACCAGCATAATCTTGAGGAGGAGCTGCTTTGTAAAGTTTAAGTTGTGCTTTGATGTCAGCTCTTCATCCATCAGCTCACGTAACGGAAATCCTCCTCCGTTATCAGCAGCTTGGAACAAAAAGATTTTAAAATTTGTTCTCCTTGACTCCTCAGTCTCCAACAGAGGTTTTTTTTTTTTTTTTTTTTTTTTTTTTTTCTGGTGATGTTGCCAAGTTCTAATCTTTGTGTTCAATGAAGCGAACTGTACTGTCAGTAACTCAAATTTTAGACATGAGGTTAAGATATTCACACAGACTTATGTTTCCAGAGATAGTCCATAGGCTAGACTGCATCTCAACAGGGACCATGATAATTAGAGCTGTGCTAGTAACGCTTTACAGTCCAAAAAAAAAGAAATCGTATCCAGGGTTGAAACTGATGACAGACTGTCATTACAGGTGCTCTGTGTCATATGATATCATGGAAGGGGTTTCCGTTATCTCGGGGATCTGATCACTGCTGTGGGGCTTCAGACTTTCCCCTCAGCTAAAATGTGAGCACTTTATAGACTTCATCGGCTGTTGTGTCAAAGATGTAGACGCAGGGCATTTGGGTATCGCAAATTCAAATATTTAAAAACAAATGTCTGCACTGGAACACAGGTAGAATTCAGACAAAATGAAGCTACACCACTGCATTAAAACGTGTTTCACTTGGAATAGAGAACGAAGGCTTACTTGTGATTGACAGAAGCGAGTGAAAAGGGGAGACAGTAGTGAGACAAAGAAAGAAATGCAGGAAAGTAAGACGGTGATTTTTCTCCTCTCATGCTCAATATTATTATTTGTTTACATTTTTAAGTATTAAACAGCTGTTTGGGTCTGTTACTCATTGTGTATAGTTACTCTTTGCATTACTAAATAAAAAATTCATACATTTTGAAAAAAAGACTCCTGATTTGATTATTTTTGCAGCAGTCGTGTTTCAATCTAATGTGGTACTGAACAAAACATGTATTTACTGTATGTGTGGGCGTGTGTGTGTATGTTAATGTGTGCAATAAGTTTCTAGAGCGTGTGTGTATTTGTGTGTATGTTTTCACCTGCCATGTTCCCACACACACACACACACGCACATTTCTAGGGCTAGTAAAAACACTGACTGGTTTCTGTCACTCTGAGTTATTCATCCACCAGCATCATGACTGGAAGAGTTGTTTTTCTGGGACTTCTGCTCATCTGCGTGGCAGCAGGTAATAAAGAAAAACACTTTATTTAAGGTATTTTTGCAGTCTAGTTTGAGGAATGTTCCAGATAAAGATTAAGGTGTGTATATAGCCATTTTGAGCGATATCTCAATGCTACACACTATGTCTGTTAAAAGTATTCACCTATGCAATCACTAGAAAGACACTCTGACGTAAAAGTGACTGACGATCTCTACACGGTGAAACTGAGAGAAGGCACATAACACTCTACCTTTGTTTCTATCTGTACTTATTTATTCTATTTTTTATAAAGCCTGTGGGTGCAGGAGTTTATGGATGACAGAGTTAATTATTCATACATTTATGGTTTTCATTACAGATGGTGACAAGAACTCTGGACTCCTGAGAAAGGTGCAGCATCTTTACTTAGCCCTATATATTAGAGGGTCTTTTGTGTTTATGAATGTCAGAAAGAGATTATGATTAAGAAAACATGTAAAGTGTGTGACTGATGGTATTAAATTAAATGTATTAAGGTGAATGGTTATGTGAAAGACTTTCTCGTGAGGTGGTGACAGAAAGTAGGTCACACCAGATCTTGTGTGTTATCTTGTCTCATGCTCTGGTAGCCTTCCTGTTCTGACATGGAGGAGATTGTGGCGTGCCCTCTGAACCTCGCTCCAGTGTGTGGCAGTGATGGAAACACCTACGCCAACGAGTGTACCCTCTGTGCCCAGAGACAGTGAGTACACACAGCTGCTGCCCTCTCGCAGCATTCACACATCAGTCAGCCAATTCAAATGACTGGAGGCTTTCCAGTTTAGTCTATTATCTCTTGGTGTTTGTGGAGTATGAGCTGGAGTTCATTGGTCATTACTAGAAAAGGATGGACACATATCTGGTGACCAAGTCATGAAAAAGCACTGAATGTCAAGAGATTCTCCTACTTTCTTTCCCGAGCAACAATACTGGCAAAACAGTGTTGTTTCCAGTTACACACATGAGGTTGGTTTGAGTGAACAGTTCTCAAGAGCTCTCCAAATCACACAGAACGACAGCAAAAAATATGCTGTCGCCTTTGCTTCCTCGTTCAGTTTATAGGTGGTATGGTTCCTCATTTCCACTCTAGTCACCAAAGTTGAAATAAATCTCAACAGAGCGAAATAGAAAATGACATGTTGTGGTTCTCTATGCAGAATAACCAAGACGGACATTTTGATTGCCAAAGAGGAGAGCTGCTGACCTGACCGGCAGGGAGATGATGTCACCGCTAAGGGGACCAAACAGGATCTGATTATCAGCCAACTTGCTACGGCTTCCCAACTGACTTAGATATTTGTTTCATTGTAGTGAGTAATAAATGTCAGTCAGCAAGAAACAATCGTTTGATGTTTTCATTTTCAATATTGTATAATCTAAATCACATTAAATAAATATTAATAAGTTGTAATCATATTTATAGAAGTAAAACACTAGAGGGGAAGCTAGTTAAATGTTTTTTACAGGGTGATAAAAGAGGTGACAGAAGAGGAACACAAAAAAAACTAGAGAAGAAATGGATCTTTTGCAAACACATTCTGAAAGCCTTCCTTTGTAATGTGAAAGCAGGAGGTGAATGATCGCTCAGTTATCTCCACTGACAAATATTTACAGTCCTTATACTCAGTGCCGCATGGTCGATAATGTTCAGGTGTGTGTGTGTGTGTGTGCGTGTGTGACATAGTTAAACTGATATTAAAAAAACAGAAATAAAGTGTTGTATCCTGAGGTCAAAGGTCAGTGTGAGTCACATGGTTGCAACCAGGAAACAGAGAAGCGGTATCAGCCCAGTGGTTTCCTTAATCTCTGCAGTAGAGCAGAAAGCTTGTAAGACTACAGTGAACAGACGTATCAGTGATGATAAGAAACCAAGAGGAACCCGGGTAAGTACAGAGTGCAAATACTGACCGCTGATATTCATTTACATTACGCAGACTTTAAGACTAACAGCCTGATCATAGCAGTTTTGACTCGAGCAACAGTCAGCCGGAACCTGTGCTTATTGATGCATTATGAACAATAATGAACACATTGCGCTATTGTAATGATTTCAACCTGGTTTGGTCACTTTAGTTTAGTCCATCCCATTCATTTCTTTAACTTTCGTTTTGTTTCCCCTTGATTCCATCTTGCTTTATGCCCCTGCAGTTAAATCAAACTGTGTTACATCCTGTGCTTGTTGACTTGTTGCGTCTCCAGGGTCTCCACAGTTGAGGACTGTCAGAGTGGAATCTCTATAGACCTCTTCCTGCACCTTTCACTCATACCAGCAGTGAGTTGTCCCTCTACGTAACCTGAATCCGAGAATAAATGGCTGGACTACTCCAAGACCACTTATATCTGTAATATCAACTTTGCATAAGCCAAAAAACAGCAGCCTTGTTTCCAGCTTTGAGACAATGTATGTTTCAGGTGGTCCAATGGTTTTTCAAATGGTGTACAAAAGAAAAGGGATTGTTTTCTCAACTAGAAACAACTCCTTACTGAAAAATTACAAATGGAGATATGTGATTTTCAATGGACAGAAAGAGAAACACAAAATTACAGTTGGTAGGGTGAGCGCTAATGCTATTGACATTTTTATTTTATTTTTTGCTTTTGTGTTCATCACATACTCACGTGATAGAGTCTCAGAGACACATTTACACTGTACACAGACTTTTTTAAAGTTGAACCAATGTAAAAAAAATTAATAAATAAATACATTTCAGTGCAATGAATCTGACTCATTAAATTGATTTGAAAAAGACTATTTTCTTTTTTTGGGGTACAACCACACTGAAAATAATTTTTAAAAATCAGTAACCAACATAAAAAAATATACTGATGCACAAACAAATTGACTGAAATATCTTACTAACAGAAGCATTTTTACAGCTTGTGGCAGAGTACATACCTCTGTTACATCACCAGTGAATGAGCTGGTACAGCAGCATGATCAAAACTGCTTAGGCAGTTGTATGAACATCTAGCATGAATCAACTTCTTCCCACTATCACACAGTTGCTTTGATGCCAACAAAGTGTGGATAAAGTTTTTAAACATCATGTACTGATTTCTTATATTCCAGGTGTTGATCACAGGGGTGCTCTCATTCCTCCAGAAAAGAGCCAAGAGGCTGGCTCTCGACCACAGACTGCCCTTTCTAAGCGGACGTTTTGCCATTGTGGTGTAAGTCAACAGCAGCAGTAATGAATATAGATGTCAAGACAAAAGTAACATTAACATCTGCTTGAATGTCCCAACTAAAAGGTCCTTAATTCAGTATGACAGCTGCTATTGGCAGCCGTCTGTTATGTAATATCTATACATACTTGTTTTAGTATTCATCAGGATCATAGGGATTTGTTTGTGTCTGTGTTCTCACTGGGTCCAAGCCCTTTGGATACCATAGGCAGCATCAGTAATCGTTGGTCCTATGGGTTTGCCTTTGGTGCTGTGTCATCCACTGTCCTGCTGCTCTTCTCTGAGAGCTACATCCCTTTCAGGATCCCGGGCTGGGCCAGAGGTATTCACACTGTTTACCTTTGTTATCCAGGGCCTGTTTTCAAACCCGTTTATGCTGCGCATTCAAAAGATAAACATGTTGACTAATGGGATGTTTCTTGATCATTATCCTCAGCTATAGTGTATCTGGTTGGAGCTTTAGAGGTGGGCCTGGTCTATTTTCCTTTCTTTGCCTGCTTGTCCACACCTTTCAGAGCAGCTGGAGCAGTGTTGGGGATACTCTACTCTCTCTGCTGGTAAACATTTGTTTACATCGTAAATTCAGACATACACTGTGTGTCTCCATATGTGGATAAGTGCAGCAAGAGATTGTTTTCAAGTCACCAAAGCACATGTTTATTATAATTCTCTGTGATCGTTTATAGGATCACCATCACAGTGTGGGATACGTTCACCTGTCCCCGTGGTGAGGTAGGTGGTAATAAACCCTTAAAGAATGTGTAACAGCAGGGTGCCTGTTGCAGTGTGGTCTGCAATCAAGTAACCAGCCTACTTCATCCACCTCTGAGTTGTAACCCTCACCTTAATAAATTATCTACTACAAAATATTTGTTTATGAAGAGTTGCCTGATTGCATCCAGTAGAAATATCATGAAATGACTGTGTGTATGTTTTCAAAGATTCTAGGTGCATACCAAAAGGTGATTTTCCAATGGCCCCGCATCCTCTCGCTTATCTTCCTCTTGGGACGATTTATCTACATATTGGTAAAAGCTATTCGAATACATCTGCAACTGGAACAGGAGGTCAGCATGCCTACTGCATGAAATCAGTGAAATGTTTCTTGCTGTGTGTTTTGAAACTGTGTAGGATTTTATGCCATACAGATTTAGAAATTTATGTAAAACATTGTTTTCTGTTGCATTTTATTCTTCCTTTTGGATGGGATTGTTCTCATTATTTGATTTTATTGTGTTTTTGTTTAAACATCTGGAAACCAAAGTATGTTAGCCTGTGAGTGTGTGTCCCACCAAAGAAATCTAAACTTTTAAAATAATGAATTGGTAGCCAGCTGTACAGTAAGTTCAGAGATGATTTTGTAACTGTAACTCTGAATAATAAACTGAATCTGCTGCCAGGATCCGGAAGAGCTAATTGAGCAGCACCAGGTGCAGCATGTCAAAAGCCTGCTGAGGAAAAAACCTGCACACAGGTACAAAACACACTCATGCATGTGTGCACTAATTCTGCTTTTAAGTGTTCCCTGTACAACTGGGGATTTTCAGTTCTATTGCTTTCTTATATTATGTGAACTTCTTTGTGTTTTGATCAGTTTACAAAAAAGAATGTTAAAACATGAGAAAGATTTCAAGTTAAACAAGTTAACATTTTCTGAATGAGATGAGCCTGTGCAAAATCTGAGTAGGACATTTATCATCCATCAAAGTGAGGTGAACAATAAGTGTCCAATCATACTTATTTGATGCATAAAGGTACATTATTGTAACTTGGTCACGTAGTTTAGTGTGCACTGATTTTTAGTCCAGTCTGTGTGTTCAGCTGCCGCTGGTAGGGTTCTGCATCTGGGAGTCAGCTGCTTAACTGCTTTGTTTATTGAAATTTGAAATTTGTACTGTCACATAGCGGCTGTTATTCATGCAGCATCTAAAATAAATGGTCCCAGCTGGCACCAAACCTGTGCATAAAAGAGCAGATATCAGCAAAACACACACACGCACATGTGGTTTGATCCTTCTTCCTGTTTTGCAGCCAACCCCTCAGCTGGTTCCAGAGCAGAGTGTATGAGTGGGACCCCAATTTCAAGTTCCCCAACAGGATCATTGGCACTGTCATTATATCCCTCATAGGCCTGTATACGGTACAGCAAGACATCTGTTACCATACATTGTGTAAAACCAAATGTCTCATCCAAATGTCTCAACACAAAAAAATTATCCGTGCATCTGCTGTAGGTATTGATTTGCCTTTTCATCATTTCTCTAGATGACCCTGGCAGACTATTCTCTCAGCAATACGGTTTTTAACCGGATAGAGAGCTGGAAGAATACGCTGGAGAATCTGGTTACTTCTTGTAACCAGACTGAAGCACTGGGGGTCATGATACCACAGCTGGAAGAATTCATTGACGTGGCTAGAAGTAAGTTGATGAACACCCTCTCCCACCCAACAAGTAGTTATGTCCTTTTTTGATTCTGAAAAAGAAAAAGGCAAAAATCAACTCTTCCCTAATAGGCTGATATGTCTGACTGATTATACATTTTTTGAATATATTTTTGTAACAGAAAGATAGTCTCTATCTCAACCTTTACACAAACGGAGGAGTAGGATGGACAGCAAAAAACATTTGTAGCCATTTATTTATGATAGTTAAGACAAGGTGAAGCAATGGTTAAAGTTCAGTCTTACTGCTATTTGTTTGCTATTTTTTTTATTTTTTCCAGAGTGTTGGCTCGCTACCACCATCTGTGCTAGTCTCAACTCCGTAGCCTACACCCTCCATGTTTTGGTGTGTTACAGGTAAGAGGCCTAAAAAATAGCTAAAATATACAAAATTCATTGAAACTTTGCTCAAAATTAAATTTCAAATGCTTGGAAGAATAATATATGTTCAAAAATGAACTGATTTCAGTTATGGGAAGTTAGGAGAAATTTCCTAACCAGTTAGCACAAAACTCTCTGATGACTGACATGGCGTACTGTTGCCACAGAAAACACTTAAAGAGACTGTGGAAAGGGCAGAAGGGGTTTCTTCCTGAAAAATTTCACAACCCTGGCCCCGCTGTCAGTGTAGTAAGTAAAACACACACACGCACACACGCACATTCAGCAGATGGAGGATGATTTAAAGTCAAATCAGTTTTCAGCTGAGCAGTAAAGAGTCAAGACCAGCAGTCAGAGATGTGGGACTGGCCCCAGTCTAACTGTCTAGGTCAATTGTTACAATTTGTTTCTGTCTGTCAGTCGCTGTAACAAGGCTACTAGCTGACTGTATGTTCACTGAAATATGTGTGAGCCTGCATTTGAAAGCTTCAAATATGTAGAGCAATGGGTACACACACACACACATAACTTCTGATCAACAGACTTTATGAATGTGCAAACAAGTTGTCTCATTGAATTTTCACAGGCTTCCATCACAAGATACTCTGGTTGGCAAATTGCGTTTACACTGTGGGGTAAGCTATCTTCTGACAGGAACCAGCAGAACTGACATGTACAACAGCTAGGCAGATGTACCCTCGTCTGTTATGGGACTGAACCCAAAATGTGTTCTCCTGCTGTTTCCCAAATGATGCCATCTGTGAGACACTTTCACTAGTCTGGGAGAGGAGAATGTAACAGAGAGATTTAAGCAGTATGACCATTCAGTGATCCATCCATCCATTTCCTATACCGTTCATCGCTCTGGGTCGCGGGGGAGCTGGAGCCTATCCCAGCTGACTACGGGCAAGAGGAGGGGTTCACCCTGGGCTGGTTGCCAATCAGTCACAGGGCTGACACAGAAAGACAGACAACCACACACTCACACCTAGGGGCAATGTTGAGTAGCCAATTAACCTAATGTGCATGTTTTTGGGACCCACACAGGCACAGGGAGAACATGCAAACTCCACATAGAAGATTCCAGATTTTTTTTTATTTATTTATTTTTTTTTTACTATTTTGTCAGGTACATGAGAAGTCCAAAAATTCAGCTGTGGTCAAAAATGACACCTTGAGACACGATGTGAAATAGATGCATGGATGGTTTTGGATATATTGTTACTGTCTTATCACACACAAAAGACTCATTCTGAGGCACAGTCCCACAACATGAGTTAAAAAAATAAGATTGACTGGAATTATTGAAGGTCTCTTCTGCATTTTCTCCTTAGGCTACCTGATTGTCCATTTTGTCCACTTCCTGTTTGCTCTGCTGTTTGCGTACGTGCTGGTGCTTCCTATACTGCATGGCAATACAATGAAAATGCTCACCAACCTGGGAATAATAATGTAAGGCTGCTTTCCTCGTGGTTGTGCCTAAATGAAAGGATGATTTGACTGACAGATAGACAAACTGGTTGTTTAATTTTGATTTCTCCTGTGTCTCTCAGTCTGACTATCAGTCTGCTGATCGCCCTGGTGATTCTCCAAGTAGTTCTGGTACAGATCTTCTTTCTTCAGGACAAAATATCTCCTTCTGATAAAAACAAACCTCTGGCTCTCAACAACAGGTAGGCATATATATATATTATGTAAGTGTGGACCATAAAACCACCGGCAATCACCAGCTGTTGAAAAGAAAAGCGGTTATCAAGGCCAAATGTAATACTGAAGCCATAAAACATACTCTCTTACTCAATAGTGTAAAGTGTCTCTGGTGACTTGCAGAAACAAGAAGATAAAGAATACATCTGGAATGGTGTTTTACAGTGGGAAAACTCCTTTAATATCCATATGTCAGATGTTAGTAGAACAAGTGACTATATTTTAAAGCAAATCTGCACAGGAGCAACATGAAATCACAGTTTCTCTTCCTCCTCTTCAGGAAGGCGTTCCACTGCTTCAACTACTTCTTTTTTTTTTACAACGTGGTGATGGGAATGGGCAATTGCATATTCAGGTTGCTGTGCAGCATTGTGACTGGGACATGGCTCGTGTCACGTATAGACCGGACCATTATGCAAAGAGGATATGAAGCCATGGATTCTGGTAAACAAAACTTCAACCGAGACAAAAATGAACAAAATTGTTTTATTCGAGATTTACCACCACAAAACATCACAGCCAAACCTCAGCTTTTAATATGCTGTGATAAGGGACAAAAATATTGTGTGAGTGTGATTTTATGGTTACCGTTATGTGAAAATGGTGAGTACGTCAGGATAATATTATAGATTAAGACTTTCTTTCAACCTTTAGCTTTTTGAGTGATACCAGCGTACATGGGTCCTCATCTTCCAGTAGATGGCAGCATTTTACAGCAGTTGCTGTGAGTTGTGTAGTTGCTGTGTTTCTTAAGATCAAAAACATAAAGGAGCTGTATGCTCTAAATATGGATTGTGTTATTTTTCCAAGTGCATAATTAAAGGTCTCATTCCAAGCTGTTGATTACAGCCAGTAATAAAGCAAATTTCACAACATGTTTTATGACGGAAAGCAAGAAAAACTAAACAGAGAAAAAGCAAACACTGGCAAGATCTGTGACTGTGGGTAACTACTTTGTCATCATCCATCCTGGGCAGTAAATGGAGACAAAATTAAATTGCTGAACTTAAGTAACAGAGTGAGAGACCTGGCAGAGAAGCTACATTAAATCCAGCTAGCATTTATAGCTGTATTGTCATATCACGTTTGTATCAGAACTAACTCAGTTACATATACTGACCTCAGTTTAGGTTGTAGTGCACATTCACATGCGCATCGGTTCTCTGTTCCTCAGTGGTGTGTCCTCCGCAAACACAACATGTTGTAAAAATACTGTAAATTCTGTTCTGGGTTTTTTTCTCCAAACATGGTGTGTGGGTCTAGCCATATTTCTTGCATGTTCCAGGCTACAGTACTTGGATTGGGATGATCTTTGCTGACCACTATCACAGCAATCCAGTCATGGTGTGTTTCAGTCAGTTGCTGGTCTCCAACATGATGGAGAGAGCAACTGCATCCGCATACTCCTCTTTCAGCACTACACCAGGTCAGTAGAATCTGACAACTGCTTCCGCCTGTCTGATGCAATCAAACTAGTATTTTCTTTTAAATTACCTCTGAAAATCTACTTTATTTCATTTCTGCAGTTTTAGTTGATCCTGATATGTTTGGCATTTCATGAGATTTTTTTAATTTCCTATTTATTAACTTTTAACTTTTTTTTAAAGAACCACCTAGGAATAGCCAGGCCAGGAGACGATGGATGTTGTCTTACACCTTACTGAGGAACCCTCATCTGATCCTGCTCAGAAAGCACCACCTCTCCTCATCTTCATCACCACACACATCATCATCTCCCCAGTCCAACGCAGTGTTGCAGGCTTGGGTCATGGCATCTCAAACGCAAAGACGTCAGGCAGCTTCTCAGTCACTGCCTGAGATCACAGTCATACCAGCAGAAGACTGTTAAAGAAACATTTCTACAGATTCCGATATTGTTTAAAACCTAACGTACTGTTCATTGGAGGATCTACATGTTGTGAAGAAATCTTTTGTTAGAAATCTTCACTCAGGTTCTTATTGAAGAAAACAATCTTTGTATAAGCTTCAGAGGAGCACAAATGGTCATGATAACCATTCTCAGCTCAGTCACCAGAATAAAAAGTTGGTACTTTATGTTTCTGCAACCCACAAAGAAGTATGTATAATCTTTTCTGAACCCTAACCATGTGGTATTTGTGCCTAAAACTAACCAGACCGTAAGCACAGAATTATCACAACATAAATTTGAAAGTGAAGATGAAAAGTCAAAAAATTTCAACATATGCACTATTTGTAGAAATGCACAATTCCAACATTTATTCTAGCAATTGAGTTGCTTACTTGACTGTGGAGACAGATGTTTACAGCAACACTGTCAAAGTCTCTCTGTTCAGAGTGGGTTCTGGCCAGGATAACATACTGGGTTGCAGGAATGAATAAAAGGTGTGGGCTGAGCCAAGGGAGCTCTGAGAAAGCAAATGAGACATCAAAACTCCAGGGAAAGAGCGACCCAACTCACAAGTTTGTCAAGTAGATCTACAGTAGCTCAACACATGTCTGTTTCACAAAACAAAAAATGAAATTAATCATGCTTTTGGAATAAAAATAGTTATACTTCAGTGTTACTTTGTTACACTGTTTGTCCAAACACACAGTTCACTATAAGAGAGTTCAGTCTTTTTTCAAACCATTTGGAGGCGATAGTGCAAGATTTTGGATGCAAACAACCTCCAAATACCAACGAAGAAGAAGAAGAACTTTTAAAATGAAAATTTTCCGACAGCACGTACAAGACGTATATTTTCTCCAGTTAGCTAAAAAATATCCAAGGACCGTCTTCTATCATATTTACTAGCGATCGCTTTAAAAGTTGTGTCAACTGTATGGTAGCTAAAGAAGAGGAACATCTAAATTGAACAGGGAGTGACCTCTTGAACTCGTGGGCGTGGACGTGCGCCTTGATTTGCACGACACAAAAGACGCCCTGGCAGTTTGGCTAGCTGGTTAAAATAACTGGCAAGGTAAACATGGAAACATCTTAATTTGTCATTGTATTTGAACTAACGCTGCACATATGTTTTTGTTTGTTTATAAAAGATCGATTGTGGGCTGAATTGTACTTGATTACAGCTACAGTTATCAGCTTCAAAACTGACAGTTAGCCGTTAGCCAACACCCTTATTGTCTGACTGCCTGCAATCCAACAAGCAAATTAGCGCCAGAGGTAGACTTGATGGACATGGCCCGTCGTCTCGGCGGAGATTGTATGTGTGTGAAGGGTTTCCCATGCTTTACCTGTCTCAGTGATAACCCCACCTTCATCTCGCTTATTCTCATTCATCTCATTTTATTCTGCCCATATTGACAAATTAGTTCTGTGAAAATCTCAAATCTAGCTTGAGTCAGCATAACCTTAACCTTACTGCCGATAAATCATTGCTATTGCTAATAAAGTAACGTTAAACATGTTTTGTTCACTTATTGATTGATTGAATGATTGGGAAGAAAGAAGAGTGAAGACCCAAATCCTGACTTTCTCCCCAAACTGTTGCTTTTGTCTTACGCGCCTCCAGAAGTTAGCAGAAATGTTGCTCTGATTACAGAACCCTGTAATCAAACCAACAATCCAGTATGCAATCGTAAACAGTGAGACGATGCTTTGGAAACATACTTTTGGATAAAAATGACAGCATTGCACTTTTTGATTGAGCAAGCCACTTTACTCCCTCAGATGTATTCGATGTGCCTCACTGATTATTGTTTTTCTGCCTTCTTTCCATTTCAGTGTGTATTTACCACAATGTCAGACAGTGAGTCCATCAAAAAAATGCTGAGAGCTGTACTCCAGTCCAGCAAGGAGGGTGTATCTATCAGCAGCCTCCAGTCAGAGTACCGGTCACTGTGTGGAGAGGGAATCCCGCTGAAGAAGCTGGGCTACTCAAAACTGGAGGACTACCTCCAGAGCATCCCCTCTGTAGTCCACCTGGAGTACCGTATGGGTGAGGTGAGGGCTGTTTCTTAAGTAACCTCGATTCAAGGCCTCCTTGGTCATACCTAGCTGTAAATTCACATGATGCTTCGTTGATATATTTTTTTGGTCTGTGTATTAGCAGCTAGCTGAGCACTAACTTGAGTAACTCAGTACAAAGATTGTTGTTAATCATATTAGACTATATCCTCAGAAGTGTGCCGACTTTTACATAGCAACATCATGAATTTATCAGTGTAATAATAAATCTTCTCTGTAGATAAAATGCTTTGCTGCAGTTTGTCGAGAGACAGCCCACATTGCTGAGTTGGTGGCCAAGCAGAAGAGCTCGAAGAAGTCTGGTCGTTCTCAGGTTGTCAACTGTAGGATGAGATTCAAACCTTCCAACCCATATGTGCTCAATGGTAGGAGACACTTGTTTCACACTGTTTTGTTTCTTACATCAGGGGGCCTGTCTCTACAAAGCTCTTCATATGAAGAGGTCTAACCGCCTTTTTCTTTTCATTGTGAGCTGACCTATTATCCTTCTCTCCATGCTTTCAGTGAGGCCAAGGTCCTCTCTCCGCCAGCCCTCAGCTGCTAGTGTCTCTAACTGGATCGCAAACTGTTCTCGGCCTCATGGCAGCTACAGTGGCTGCAGTGCCTCAGGAGACTACAGGTGAACAATATCTGCATCACAGTTTTTATCAAGAAATGATGAGCTGTAGCTGCACTCACAACTTGGCTGGATGGGATTGCCTATTGAAATAGTCCCACAGTGTACAGTACATTATTCAGCTGTTGTCAGGTTCAACATTTTGTTTTTCCTTTTGCCTCTAAGTTTCTGGACACCTAAATGGTGTTTGCCATTTCGTGTCTCTCCTGATGTGAAGAATCTAATGAAAATTATCCTTTTGACTGTGCTTAAACAAATAAACCAATGTTTTTCATCGTGTTTTCCCCAAACATCAGGCAGTTGGACCAAAAGTTGAGCCCCATCACCCCAGTTGAACACAGAATACCTCCTCCATCAGCTGTAAAAGAGTGTGCCATACCTGACAGGTGAACACACCCACTCACACGTGGACAAACCTTATGGAGATAAATCTTGTTCTTGTATGTACAGTTTTAAACTCAAGCATAATTGTAATATGCTTAAGGATAATTTGTAATGTCAGTTTAATTTGAATATATTACATAAAACCAGTTCCAGATCTGCAGCAGGACATTTGTATTGAACAAAGGTTTGTCACGTGACTTGTGTGACAGTTTGCGCATTATACTTTCTTTTGTGACCAGCAGGAAGGAGACAAGTTTTGCAAACTGGCAGAAGCCTACAGGTATGCGTGACCCTCTTGGTGTGCATCCTCCACAGTTTCCCAATACCGGACTACTGGAATGTATTCTGAATGTCATATCAGATTTCATCGGTTCGCGTTTTTGTCCCTTCAACTTTAACAAAAAAGTTGCAGAAACTTTAAATGAGTGAGTTAATAAATTGAGTCTGACCATCTGATCTTGGGTCAGAGCACCGTGGTCAAAGTGTCACAGATTTTACTCAGAATCTAACAAATAAAATATGAAGCATCATCATCCATTCAGCCGTCCAGCATTATATGAAGTAGGAGCTAAACCTTGAACAGATGTTGTGTAAATTTAAGTACATCATGCTGATAATGCCTCTCATCAGCCTTGACAAAAAATTGAAAGCAGGACCTTTTCTTTGATAATATTTTTACTGTGTGGGACTTTGTCTGGAGCCCCCATATCACTAAATCCAACAGTGCTCTGATTGATCTGAAATTAAAAATGAATTTCTCAACAACAGTTCATACAATGCTCTGACCATTTCAGACTGAATTTATGAATAATAATATGAAATATATTTTCTTAATTTCTCCAGTACTAAGGGCAGAACATCAGCACTACAGTCTTTAATAATTTAGCTGTTTGATTTCGGTGCCCATTCCTAAAGCTGTCGAATGAATTTGCTGCAGACTGTATCAGCACTTCAACCTTCTTCCTTTGCACAATTCTTCACAGAAAAGCCTTCTGAACAAGTCTCCAGACCAAACCAAGCTGAGGTACAGAAACCCCTTTCTCTGTCTTTCCTGTGTTTCGTTCGGTGTTTCCCACACAAAGACTTTTAGTTGGGTGGGCAACCCAGTAGAACATACTTTATTATTATTATTATTGTTGTTATTTTGTTTTAGCAGTGTGAGAGAACAATGCAATGAAATCAATGGACTCTTTTTGTTGCCCTTATATTAAGTCTCTTAAAATTGTAGACGATCCCCCACAAAGTTCCTTCTAATGTGTGTGTGGAATCTCCTCATGCAGTCTTGTCCGTATAACACGAAGCTGGTGCAGGGCAGAATAACTCAGCTCCTGGCGAAATACTCCAGTGGATTGTGGATGTCTAGACTATCAGAGTTCTACACTGACATGTTCAAGCAGAAGCTCCACCCTCAGGTGCTCACAGATCTGAAACACTGGACACACATTTGTGTGGTGAGTAATGTTTATGCATCAGTTCCTTAAGCGAGTTTTTTTGCAGTACGTGTTCCTAACCTTAATATAAATTGATAGTTAATTGAAGTTAAAATCTCGTTCCTCTCTGTGCCCGGCTTGTCTTGCCTTCACAGGTGGAGAAATCTTCCCGCACCCACCAAGCTGATTGCCTCATCTACCCTCCTCTGCCCCCCAAGCCTAGATGTAGCACCACCCTTGAAACATCACCCACCTTTTCAAGCACCAATGCCACACGTCTTTCTTCACGTCTTTCATCAATTGAACAACCGTCCACCGCATTCCCTCCTCTGCCTGTTTGTAAAGCAAGGGGTTTTCCCCAAAATCCCTTGGCTAAGCCCACCTTCATTTTTCCTTTGCAACCTGCTGTTGCCTCTTCAGGTAAGATGTTGTCTTCAGTCACAACGAGCGGCTTTGCCCACAGCCCAGCTGTTGCTCCCCAGCTGCCCCTCGCTGTCACTCTTGCAAGTGGTAGGTGTAAAGATCATCACAACTTGCCTACAATTACCCTCAACCACAAACAAAACAGTCAGCCTTTAGCCACCAGCTGGACTACATCCACCCATACTCCTTCACTAGCTTCCCCCCTCCAACCGGGCCCTGACGCCGTACCCCTCAACTTCTCACCTACATCCAATTTTGCCCTGTGTCCTCCCTCAAAATCTTCTGCTGTTATGTCAGCTGAGGTGCACCAGAGAATAAAGGAACTTCTGTCCAAGTACAGTCATGGTCTATGGGCTCATGCTTTGCCCGAACTCTTCATGGGAACATACAAGACACCATTCCCCGAGCATATTCTGGACAACTTGTCTCTTTTGCTGGATATATGCAATGTGGAGTACCCAGTGCCACATGACAAAAAGAGGGTAGGTGACTGAGATGCTGCAGTTAACAAAACGAAATCTTTAGTGTATTGTGAAGTTAGAAAATATTTCTTATCCTTATCCACAGTCATCACTCACTAACTTACCAGTGATGAGAAAATATTTGTTCTGAGGCAAGCAATTAGTTGGAATGATGGTTGGTGTGGAGAAAACGGGCATTGTTTCTAACAGTTACAGACATAATAGCCTTTAATTCTTCAGCGAGCTCAGGGTCATCCTCTCTGCTTACCTGATCTTTTAAATTATTTTATTTACTATGTGCTTGTCACTGATGCACTTTCCTGTGGTCAGGCCATCCTTTATTACTGCTGCAGAGCAGATACAGAAGCCACAGGTGACCAAAAAAGCCAGCAGCCCAGAAGCCATCCTCTTCCCTCTGGTCTGGAGGTCACTGGTCCTGTGCTGCCTCCCTGTCTGGTTCTTCCCTCAGAGCAGTACCCCTCTGTGCTGATTGCTAATGCCAGGAGCAGCAATGCTGTTACAGTACGGTGGGTCAGACGTGTTCATGAAGTTACTGACATATGTGAACACAACCGAAGAATGCTTCACCCGTGAAAACATCTTTCGTGATTAAGTGAAAGTTTGAGGGGAGTGTTTCATTGCAGAGTATCAGTGAATATGCTTAACCTTTTGTGTTTCTTTGTTAATATAACATCCAGGTTACTGTTGAAGACTATCATGCACAGACTGAGAGAAGCTGAAAATACATGTCTCTCTGTTCAGATATGTAGGTGAGAACTACTCAAATGCCCAGGAGGCCATGGAGGACGCCATGCTGTTTTTCTACAGCCAAAGCTCCACCCACTGTCCTCTGTCCAACCCTGTTGTTGGTCAGCTGGTAGCAGTCAGAGGGGAGGATGGAGACGAGCTGGCCAGAGCTCAGGTTGTGGAGGTTCTGGCCCCTGACCAGGTCAAGGTAACTCATTCAGTTAGTTGTTTATTATTTATGTATGTTGTCTCTTGTTTTACTTCAAAACATTACACGATCATCAGTGTCGAACAGCTTAACTTTGGTCACTGTAATTCAGAATGTTAGAACAAAGATCACTGGAAAAGGGGTGCGAATACTGGTAGTGCTTCTCCTCAGTTTGTCGGAGGAAGACGTTTGATGGCTACAGAAGGGCTCAGTGTTTCAGCAGCAAAATAGCTTTTGTCTGTCTCTTTGCCAGGTGTACTATGTGGACTATGGCTTCTCTGTGGAAACCAGTGGGACTAATCTGCTGGAGCTGCACCAGGACTTCCTCTTTTTTCCATTCCAGGCTATAAATGTTAGACTTGCAGGTACTTTAAGAAATACCTTCAGGACTTGTTTTCAAGCTGTCAACAGAACAGACAAAATGTCGTACACTAACCAACGGATGTACGACATACTGTAGATCAGGGGTAATTACTAGCCCTACTTCTCTTGTCCTTCCTCCTGTTTCTTCCCATCCTGCTTTACCTTCCTTCTTCCAGGCCTAGAGGAATTCAGCTCCCATCCACTGGTGCTGTCCTCATTGAACAAGTTGGCAGTTGGAAAGATTCTGCTGATGGAGACATTAGAGCCCTGTCAAGGGAATGACATGCCCATGGTAGTGCTGTATGACACTTCGCAGGATGACGACATCAACATCAACTCCACCTGCTTGGAGGCTCTACAGGACAAGACCTTGAACAACCCTCTGACTGTAAGGGCGGTGCTGCTAACTACATGTATACTGTGATGCATGTATAAAGCCAGCTTCTCAAAAGGGCAACTTCTCAAAGATTTTGGCCGGCTCTGCTAGTCAGTGGTGCTCTTGTACCATTCTGGTACAACATGACCGTAGTGAGTCGTGTTACAAGAACACAAGAACTGGCAACTAGCAGATTGTCAGCCATGACTGTGAGGTGCTCTGTGTTATCCATCCCTCCTTTCTTGTATTAGCGTATATGAATCATCTTCCGTTGCCTGTAGGTAAATTCTACCTATCGGAATGTACGTGTCACAAATGTGTGTGAAGATGGGATCATCTACTGCCAGCTGCCCTCCAGAGGAACCTCAAGACTCAGCACTTTACTGAAGGAAACCGAGGTCATCTTCACCTCTGAGGTAGACAACACCTCAGAGCTCACAAATTTGCCTTAGCACTTAACAGTGTTGTAGAAAATGTTATGTTTTATAGTGACAGTATATTATAGTGTAGTAGTAGTACATTATGGAATACCAGCAGTGTAAGCTGAGATATACACTGTGTTTATGTTAAGATGAGAGACTCTGTTCACAGATTTTTTTTTTTTTGGCATTTGATGTTGATAGCCTCCTTGATCCCTCTGTGGCTGTGCACTTATTTTTGGTCAATGATTGACCCCTCTGAAGTCACTGCCATGACCAGTTTTGGTGTGGTGTTCACAGACTGATGATGTTTTATGACTTGTTTTTATTCAGTATTATTTTTTTGCCTACAGATGCAGTGTTCCCCACACTGGCTAGAGGAGCATCCTTTCCTCTATTAAACATACACAACTCTGAAAATCTTTCTAAATGGTAGATTGTGTCTTGGCAATTGTTCCTTCTAGATGACATCTGATTGCCTGGTTTCCAGACCCTTTAGTGACAAGTCCTGTCTAGCCCAGTACAATGGAAAGTGGTCCAGAGTGGGGGTAAGAACAGAACCATTAGAATGTATTTCATTGTAAAGCTTGAAATTATTTAGTACATTTAAAGTACTGAGATATTGTTGACCGGACAGGTCCTATTTCAGGTCCTATTTCTTTAGCACCCGCTCACATATTGTTGCTCTTGTTTTCAGATCACCAACATGCATGGCAACAGAGTGATGGAGATCTTCTTCACTGATTTGGGTGTCCCAGCAACTGTTGAGGTCACAGATCTCCGAGAGTTCCCCCCTGTGTTCCTCAAAGAGTTCACCATCATCCCGCCACAGGTCAGTTGTTTGTGTGTATGTGCCTGCTGTGGGAGTAGATAGACCTTCCTCTTCAGCCAGTCCAGTGGCTGGAGGAGCATCCTGTCCTTCAGTCTGTGGTACTTCAGTCCTGTATTTGTAAACCCCTTCCAAAAATAGGTACTCTTGCTGTGAAGTTCAGCCGTGATTAAAAGTACTGATTACCCTCCATAATGCTTAGTCTGAAGAAGCTAAGGATTTTTGATTGTAAATGTGAGTTGCTGTTTGTTGTCTGCCTGTCTGTCTGTCGTTGGCTTGCAAGTGAACAGACATTGTTTCGAAGGTTACTATTGTCTAAAAGTAGTTGTTTGCAATATGTCAGGCTACCAAATGTCGCCTGGCTGACCTTGCGGTTCCAGAGGGGGGCTGGAGCCCAGGTGCCTTTCAGTGGGTGAAAGAAGCTGTTTTGGGCTCCGAAGACTGTAAAATGAAGGTACTACTGGCACATATAGGCATACTGTAACATTCAGCAACATCAACAACAACATAGTTAACACATACAGTATCTACACTAAACTTAATAGGGGTTCCTACCCAGAATTAGGAAAGTGTTCCTACTTTAATAAAGTGATCACTGAGTGTATGTTTATTACAAAGGCTTGACTGCTTGAAGCACACTGTCATTGTGTGATGTAGCAGACTTGTGTTGATATAGCTCCAAATATTCCAGATATAAACACAAGTAAGGCCTTGTTGAAGAACATTACTAAACAATCGCTTTGGCCTTAAGGTCTTTGTAACTTTGTGTATATGTGAGTGTCTTGCTTTCTTGCCTCATTTGAGATCTCGAAAATAGACCAGGACAAAGAGGACTGGCTGGTTTATGTGTACCTTTTCATCGATACTGACAGTCAGGAGCTGGACAAAAGCATCAACCATCAACTGTGGCACAAACTTGCAACACGCAAAAGCAGCAACACAACCCCCTGCAGTAACAGCAGCAAGACTACAGGTAATACTGCACGAGACATCAAACACAAAGTGCATTCTGGGTCTGAGATTGTTTCATACATAAACAAGTCTGGTCAAAGCTTTTTTGAAAGAACTCAAGGGATTAGGACGGTAAAATATTTTTTCATGGATTTGTATTTGAGCACAGTAAGTCTGAAATAACACAATGACTTCTAGGCTGACTTGCCTATTCAGCTCTGATTTGAGGGTGTTTGGCATGTATTTGTGTTTTTGCAAATTTCTAGGTCTCAGTGTTCTGGTAGAGAAGTTGAGTCTGGACAGCCCGGTACCGAACCCCATTGCCGGTGCCTCTACCCAACCTCTGCACAAAGCAGGAGACTTGCCTTTTCTAGATAAAACCACCAAAACTGGGATGCAGTCACTTCTGATGCCTCCTCCACTGGAGCTCCCCCAGGTGTGTGGAAAGGGACAAACATTCTGTGGGGTGTCAGATAAGCCTTGACACAGTTCTCTCTGGCAGACATTAGACCACAACAGTTTCACGTTTTGACATGTAGAGAATAAGCGTGCCTGCATGAAAAAAAAAAAATCTTAATCAGCCAATTAGAAATTAACAAACAAATTTAATTCTCTTCCTCTTCTTCTTCTTTCAGCCTGGTCAGAACATTGATGTGTTTGTACCAGTGGCCTGCCACCCTGGTCACTTTGTGCTACAGCGGTGGCAGGATCTGCATAAGCTGATGGTGTTGATGGGGGAGATGATCCTCTCCTATAACCAGATGTGGAAGAACAGCACAGTTACAAACATCAAGAAAGGAGAGGTCTGCGCTGCCAAAATAGACAAGAAGTAGGTGATCAAGCTATCTGCATATGTCGTGAGTCTGACATAGCACACCTATGTTCCTTCATCGGGGACTTGATGACCATAAAAAGTCAAGAACAATATGTTAGAAATCTCTGAAATATTTTACAAGATTGATTTACAATCAGATGACAGGCGCATTCAGGCTCGACAGTGTGAGTATTTTACTTTCATATGGCCATATAAATAAATATGTGAAAACTACAAATGAGTACACTGTGTAAAAAATGACAGCATACTGCTAATCTCTTATAATCACTCAAAACAGTTTCTTTGAAGAGTAGCATACGGGTAACTCCTGAACAGGCAATTTGTGCACGGTTGAGTGAGTGGAAGACAGCCAACGGCAAAAAGTGAATGAGAGTGTAAAAGAGGACAAGGTCAGGTGTGTCAGTTATTAAATGCTGCAGGTTCTCCAGCTTGGAAATGATGTCGGACAAGCTGTCTGCTTTTTGTACTGCTGCGAGGAAGCGATGCACAAAATGTAAAAGCAAAAGATTGCTGATGATTGACCGCTTAACTGATGCTTGCCTCTGTACAGCTGGCACCGTGTGCAGGTAAAGGGGATTCTGGCCAATGGGTTGGTTTCTGTCTACGAGCTGGACCATGGAAAACATGAATTGGTCCACAGTAGTCTGCTCCAGCCTCTGATCGATGAATTCAGACAGCTGCCTTTCCAGGCTATCACTGCACAACTGGCAGGTTAGTTACAACATAATTCTGTTTCAGCAGCTTTGCTGTTGCAAATTTGCAGCTGTTGATAAAGCAAGGCGGAGCAGCAGTCTGTTTGCTGATGCCTCCTGTTGTTCGTAGGTGTGACACAGCACCAGTGGTCGGAGGAGGCCTCCATGTTATTCAGGAACCACGTGGAGAATCGAGCACTGGTAGCCCAAGTAGAGAGCGTGCAGGACATGTCGGAGGTTAAAGGGGAAGTGTGGGAACGCAGGTTGACAGTTTACCTGGTGGACACTGCTGTGGAGGACAGGGACCTTTGGATTCACAGCATCATGGCAGACATTGGCGGCGAGCTGTCCTCGGCAGCCTAGGATGTCCTCTCATGCTTGTGGGGACATTTGCCAAGCAAACTGACTCCAGGACTGCATGCTGATCTCCCAAGATGCATTTTTGAACCAAAACTGTGCTTTTGGTTCTTTTTGTTTTCTAAAACGGTGAAAGTGCTCACTGAAGTTTTGGAAGCCCAAAACCACTTTCTCTCCTTGGTTAAGCATTCTGGATCTTTTTTCCCAATCAAAAACTCAAAATAAGCCACTTCATCTTAAAACCAAAAATGTTTTGTCCAGGAGTTCATTTTTTTCTGAATTTGAGGCCTGGACAGCTGTTCTGTGTCTCAGAGGCACTATAGTTGCAAAAAGTGACTACAAAAAGGATGGAAATCGTTACTCACCATCCAATTGTTGTCTTGTCAGTCTCACAAGTAATCTTTTTTTGGTCAGGTTAAGTCATCTTAGTGTTGCGTGGTTTGTTGTGTGTTATTTATGACTATTCCCTCATCTTTTTTCTGTTTGCTGTGCCTTATGCATGTACCAGTGTGGCTCATTTTGCAATTATTTTTGTATGTATATATGTTTCTACATTTATCTGACATGACTTAACTCCATTAATCTACAAACATCACTGGTGGGAACACCTTGTTCAATATTATTTTGTGTTACTTGGCTGAAAAGAAGTTGATATTTCTGAGTTAATATTTCTAATGTTTATGAAAAGCTGTTCACAAGGATTGTCTCTATTAAAACACGTAGCCAAAGCAGGATGTACTTCGGCTGAAAGCTTTTAAAGTGGTTTTCGCCAGTGTTCTGGCAATGTGAGCTGCTTTCTCAGGATGAGCTGCCAGTGAAATAAAAGAGCTTTTAAGTGAAGCATCTCATTGAAATTTGACTGAAACATTAAATGGCTTAAAGTGCTGTACAGTAAGGAATAGCAAACCAGTATGACCTGCCAGTAGTAAATGTGTTCTGAATGTCTTTCTGTCAGAAGAGTCAACTAACTGTAAATGTCTTTAATATTAAGACAGTTGATTTACAGTTTTTCATACACTTACATGGCAGGTCCCTGGCCGTGTCACTTAAGAGTGTGACCTTCCTTTTTTAAGCACATTTTAATGTAATTTTTATAAATGTCTCCCACCTGGAAGGTTAACAAGTGCTAATTTACTTCATCCTGAGAGAGTAGCTGAAATTGTCAGGCAAAATCTGAAGTCTAACAAGAGTATAAACATTGTCAAACACACATGCACGGTCATATTACACACATAATTTCTGCACTTTGTGGTAAAGAGAACTGAAGGGCAGATCTGGCTGGGTGTCATGCAGCTGTGGCACATTTGCCAAGTGGAGGAAAATAACTAGATTTATTTCAGCACAATAGGATTCAAGGAGCTTTATTGTCATTTCACACATGTAGAAACATGAGGTGCAACGAAATTAGTTTCCCCGTCCCGGTATAAGCCCAATTACCTAACAAACTACTTAGGTACATGAGTATTTTCCACTTTTACTGCATTACCTTTCAGAGGGCAAGATTGTACTTTAACTCCACCACATTTGCTGGAAAAAAAAAATAACATAAAATACAAACTCATGAAATACAATTCAGTGTTAAGACTAAAACACTGGTTTCCAACAGTTTCTTGTGTGTTTATAAAAGCAACATTTAATTGTGGCCGCTTGCCATGTTTCAGATGTCTGAATTACCTGCAGTTCTACCAAAGATGGATTTCTCCCTTTATCTTTATCAGATGGTGTAGTTTAGGTAAAATTAAAAATCTGAATAAATAGACAACAACCCAAACAGCCAACCCGCTGAGGGGCCCCGTTTTCAACTGTTAACTACGGTAGTTCCCCCTTGACAAGTAAAATGCCACACATACATGTATATTTCAAATTATGTCATTATGATGTTTGACAGCATAAACTACGAGTCTTGATCTGTTAAAGGAAATGCGAGTTCTGCAACATTATTACAGGACTCATTTGTACTTGTTCGCTCATTGATGACTTTCTGGCTGTTTGTGCTAAGCTAACTGGCTGCAGCTAACTACAGAGAGTTAGTTCAACCTCCTTTGGGGGGGTTGTTTGTTTGTTTGTTTGTTTTTGGGACTCGAGTGGCGCTAAACATACGTAAGAGTAGGCTTGTATGCATAAACGTTATGATTTATTAGACTTGGGCCTAACTGATGAAGGATCAACGTGTCCGTTACTGGACGCAGCTCCGCTTCATGACATCACTGGAGTGACAGGGCAGCCGCGTTTGGGTGAAGAGGAGGAGGCGGAGGAGGATCTCTCCCCATAAGTTTACTTTGCCCTTTGCGGGAGATGAGATTCAGCCTCCATAAACCCGCTGCGAGACGACCAGGGACGGGGGAGGAAACTCTGTGAGCACTCTGAAATCTGCTGAATTCAGGATTATCTGCGGGTCATGGACGCTTACGTCTAGCAGAGTTTTTCTTTTTTTTTTCTTTTCACGGATTCCCGGCTTGTGCGCCTGCTGCAGAGCGGACCGCGCAGAGCGACTCCAGGCGGCTCTGAAGGAAACCATATCTGGTCAAAGTATTCGTTGCTGTCACCCAGCGGGACAACCGGCTATAAATAGCGCTGGAAGAGGTACGGAAATAAATGCAAAAACTATACCGCAGGCTGTTTAACTCTCAAATTAGTGAAGATCACATATCAGGGTTCAAATAATGAAGGCCTACATGGCAACTCTTTTAAAATTACTTGGAGGCAATAAGTTTCAGTGAGGTCTCCAAGAAACTCAGAAGGATTTGTTTTCTTATATATATATCATTGTTAGTGTTTTCTCCCATGTTGGAGAATGTTTTACTGGCTGCTGTAGGCTTCCCTCTTAAAGTAATGACAGGCTGCATGTCCTCACACCATAGTCCTGCACAGATACAATAATACACTGATACCAGAAATTCGTTGAATCTTCTTTTGTGATCCAGTTGTAACTTAAGATGAACCCTGTGTAGCAGAATAATCATCATACAATTATTATACTTTATCTGTAGGGTTCATCTTATCTCTTAAACTCTGTATACAAACTTTAGTTTGGGCTGTTAAGTGTGAGCTGTGACTGTTAATTTAAGTTGAAAATGTAACAGCACCTTGCATAATCAGGATTTCAGTCAACAAGTGATCTGAGATGCAACAGTTGTCTGCTGACATGTTGGGGAGTCAGTTCCTTTGTGACCTACATACATCGCTGTAGACTAAAGGAGCCTTGTAACCATTGTTGCTTGGTAGTCATGTCAGTCTGAGTGTTGTTTAGTATAGCTCTGTGTAGTGTTTTCACTGTGGAAAACATGTCACTAAGCAAGAGCTGTTTTACACTCCTTGTCATTAGTCTTTGTTGCACAGTGTTCATAAGTCTTCATCTCTTAGATTAGTGCTGTATCATATCTGGAGCCAACTTGATATGACACTCTTATTAGTAAAGCCACACACATGACATTTTGACCTATGCAGAATGCACAAGTGGTCTGACCTCAGGTTCAAGGCATCATGTGGGCTGCTAGGGCCCTCGTGATACACAGTGGCATACTGGTCCTCAAAGGAACGACACAGCAGCCATGATGGGTTTAGTTTCCTCAGTATTAAAAATTGGTTGACTGAGAGAATGTCAGTGGTGCAGTGGTTATCATCGTCACCTCACAGCAAGAGGGTTTCAGGTTCGAATCCCAGTCTGGGCCCTTCTGTGTGGAATTTGTATGTTCTCTCTGTGCCTGCATGGGTTTTCTCCAGGTAACTATGTGTACTCCGGGTACTCCAGCTTCCTCCCACAGTCCCAAAAACACACACATTAGGTTATTGGCTACTCTACGTTGCTCATAGGTGTGTGTGTGTGATTGTCTTTGTGTGTCCTGCTATTGACTGGCAACCGGCCCAGGGGGAACTCCATCTCTCCCCACGACCTTGATAGATAAGCCGTATAGAAAATGAATGCAAAATGGATGGATGGAATATCTAACAATTGTATCAGTTACTGTCACAAGAGAAAACACACTGTCCTGTAGCTTAACTCAGCCCCATGTTGTGTGTGTGGTAGAGAAAGGCAGACCAGTTAGATGTCAGCTGTTTTCTACTGGGCCATTTCAGAGACCTGTGCTATTCAAACAACCACAGTCTTGCCAAACAGTTTAGACAGACACCACACAAATGTCCCAATAAAAGTTATATTCCTATCCCACAGAAGATAAATAAACTGTGCTGGATTTTGTAAATATGCTTACACCTATAGGAATATTGTGATAATTTTGTGTTACCAGAAGATTAGAGATACCCTCAGTCCAAATATTGATCCACCTTCACTTCTACAGTTGGTATCTGGTTAGAATTCATTGGTTTGCCAGATAAGGACATTTAAGATATTTTTGTGCTAAATTTGTTAAATGCAATTCTTTGTTATTATTTTTTTCTAAACAAAAGACTAGAGGAATCATTGATTGTGGTTTATATGTGTCTTTAAGATACAACTTAAATGTCTGCAGGTCCACCTAGTTCAAGCTCCTATTTTACCTGAGTTTGACATAAGCTCAGTGAACCTACCAAAATGAACAAGCTACTCACACATTTCATGACAGTGTGTGCAGTGAAAGCTGTATGAAGACATTAAACAGGAAGTAGTCTGCTGTGCTGCTGCTGTGTTTTGCGTGCTGATTTATTGACTGTGAGAGTTTTTGACTTGTGTGAGTTTTATAGAGAGTTATGTGTATTTCACAGCTGAAAAACTCACAACTTTATCAGGGTTCAAATGGAAAGATTCACAACTGCTGTTAAGGAGCTTTGCTTGACAGGGTTGGCTGCATTGTGTTGTAAGTGTATAAAACAGATATTTAGACTATGAACTTTTTAATTTCACCGTGAGAATGGCTGTGCTGAGAACAGTTGCCATGTAACATCATTTTGAAGGTTTTACACACATCTAACTTGATTAATGATCCTGTATCAGTGCTGCTATTCTTAGAGGCTTGAGGACTGGATGGGCTTGGTTTAGAGGGCAAGGGTCAAGTAAAGTGTTTATGACTTCACAGAGTACATTCTGACTCAGGTCATCTTTAGTTCTCTCTCCTCACTGCCCAGTCAATGTCCTCCAGTGATGCAAAAGCTTGTAGAAACATTTTAAATACAGGCACGGGTCTGTTTGATTTCAGAGCAGGTTGGCCTCTTCCAGTAGAGTTGCAGTGTTATTTGGAGTTCAGCCCAGTTCTTCATCTTTGGTTTTGGAAACTTGTCTTGTCATGGAGCTTAGAGCAAGCAGAACAAAAGAACGGTACGCTTGACCCAGCGTTTTAGGAGGTTAGCCAAAACACATTTGCTGACATACTTAAGATCAAAAAGAAACATTTGTACTCACATTTGTACTCTTGAATGCACTCCACTTTGGTGGAGTTTTTAAGCTCAACCCTTTTCACCTAATTTGAGAATATTCTCATTCTTTGACGTAGGCTGAAGTAAAGTTGTTATTAGTATTGCCTTGTGGACAGCTTTCAGCCGCAGCTCATCACGCCTTTCAAACCCCTGACCCATAGTTTTGAGGAACCAGGACTAAGAAGCAGCATGTATGCTGAGCATTTGGTGCCGTGACCCAGAATGTTCTGCGGCAGCTTATCCATCACCAGTCATCTGGTCCAACAGCCGAGACTGAAATGTAAAGAGCTAGAGAGAGGAAATCAGACCTCCAGTCTGTCCACAGTGTCAGCAGAGAAGGAAAGCTCAAGATATTTGGTTTATCTGGATTTGCCTTTTATACTTTTCTGCAGAGCACTTTGAGAAGTAAAGCAGAGCAACACTTCTGACAGTGAATTATAGCAGATGGGCCAGCAACAGGATATAATTCTAGGAGGAAACAGAGCTTTTGTTTAGACAGAACAGGTGAAAAGTTGCAGCTAAAGTCTTGTCTGCTGTTCAAATCGCATAAAATAGATATGATTATATACTTTTACTTGTGCGTCATCCGTCTGTAGCTGAACTCAGTCACCTGTTCGTCTGATGCAGATAAAAGCTGTTGTTTTAAAGCTTTTTTCCTGTCCCACACATTTCATGACACCTTCTACATACCCTGTATAACTTCTAGCCAACCATGTTGTTAGAGCAGGCTTGGGTAGGTTTTCTCTGTCAGTGTCCCTTTTCATAATTAGCACTTGCCCTAGTCAAACGTCAGAGAACCAACACAACTTTTTATTATAGCAAGAATACAGCCAGTGTATAATGTCGTTGTGGCTTGTAAAATAGTGTTTATCTCAAGAAGCTAAAGCCACATGCACCACCTAGGCTTATTTATGACTATCTTTACTTATTTTCTTATGTTTCATCAAGAAAATCCAATCTGCAAAATCAGTTCAGGTTAAATTGACCCGAGTTGCCTTGTGAGGAAACTTGAAATGATCGTTCTGCCAGCTAGCCAAACACTTCTATATGTGTTTTTTATAGATGACTTAGTGTACATATTACTTTCTAATTTTGAGAGCTATTAATGTTTCTTCACTCTGGGCTTATATCTTCTGCAGGTTCCTCTGTTTCCCAGGAGCCCTACAGGCACTTGGCTGCCTTTGCTGTTATTTTACCCCTGAGCTGGGGCTCACTGAGGTGAGCGCAATCGAGTTTTCAATGGCAAAGAGCAACATCAAGTGACATTGATGTTGTATGTGAATTTTGCCTTTTGAAAATTCACCGTCAAAGTCAGCTTTGCTTTAGTCTGGTCCTTCAAACAAAATGTTATTTGAATGGGAATTTAATTAGTGTTTTACCTCCTGTTTCCATCCACAGATATAGATTTGTTTTGTCAGTCCCCAGGGTCGCCCAGACTCCAGTTCACCTATATCTTGCCTTTTTTTGTGTGGAGGGGCAACTGAGGTGAGAGAACCATTTGAATATAAATTAACCTTGGCAGCATTGAATGTGATTTAAGTAAAAGTTTGGTGTAATTGGTAATTATGTTAATTTTGAAATACCAGACAGTTCTTTGTGCGGAAGTTTGTTTGCATGTCACGTTGAAGTGACATTGTGTTTGCTTCCAGGTGTGCTGTCCATCATGTCGGTGTTGAAGAAGGAGATGGAGAAGTACAGGGATATAGATGAGGATGAGCTGCTGAAGAAACTGTCAGAGGAAGAGCTGCAGCGATTAGAGGATGAATTGGAGGAGCTGGATCCTGATGTAAGTTTATGATCTAAATTCCTTATGGAGGAGTTTCTGTCAGTATGTTGGTGTCAGTGGAGAGTTATGTGGGCCATACGAACCTAACAAAGCCCCATCATGTGATGTACTGCAGTATGCTGGACATTACCATAAACACATGCCCTTGTCTTTTCATTTAAATTGCTGTTAGATCATTTCTGTTTTTTAGACAGTTAAACTGTATTAAGTTCCTTTTAAATGCTGTTGAACACACTCATGAGTAAATGGTTGTTTAATGGTTTTCACAGTATTGGTAGAGTGGCAGCTGATGGATTGTGTTTTTAATGCTGTTTAGACAAACCAAGGTCCACTAATAGGCAGATAGGTTATGTTACTGTATGCATATCTATATCTAACCCTCTATAATATATCAAGATAGATAGATATCTGTGAGTCTACAGATTAGTAATTTGTTCGCTTTTGAACATTTTGTGCAAGATTTATCAAAAAATAATCAATAATCAATCTAGATGAATCCATAATGAAAACAGAGATTAGTGAAATACAGAAGTGAGGAAGTGTAGGAAACAGTGCTGGTTATTGAGGGTAAAGTGAAACTAAACCAGCTGAGACAAATTTGAGAAAAGACTTACTTTGTAATCATGCTAAATTTGCATCTGTTCACTCTCCTTCTTCTCTATCATTTACTTTATTTCTTTATTTGTATTAAAGTGCAGTCTATGGGAAGCACTGTAGTCGGTCATGTTAGTAATTATGCTTTAGTACAGGTACAGTACATCAGATACACTTGTGTTTAGTTTCTGTTGCTTTTTTATTATCTGTTTATGTCTGCATTTGATGCATCCACTGCCAGCTTTGTACCCTCAGTGATGCATCGTGGGTCAAGGTGCGAACAGCAGCTGTAATAGCTTTCTGATGAATGTCTTATTGCTCACAAAGAGACTCGATTCAGTGCCTCACTGCCAAGGGGATGACTGGAGGAGTGTAATGAGCGGGATTCAGTGTGTGTGTGTGTGTGTGTGTGTGTGTATGTGTGTGTGTCAGCGAGAGACTGATGCGGGCAGTGGCTGACCAAAGAGACTCCATGACGTAAGCAGAAGGAACAGTAAGAGGCGTGCTTGCCTTGTTTGTGCCTGTTTAAGAGGGTGTACTGTTGCACAAGAGTTAAGTGCCCCTCTGCTTTGAGACATACTGCAACCTTTCCAGCAAGGCTTCGCACATCAGTTCCAGTAAGGCACTGAAAAGACCTCATCTCAGTGGACAAAAAAATAATAATAACAATAATAATAACATGTCTGCCAGCTGCACTGTTATTGAAAGAGGATAGATTTATATTCAGTGATCAGAACATTTTGTGTTTTTAGTACATAAAGTACAGCCTCACATTAACACAATGACAAACTACGTCTTGGACTGGTTCATACAGTTTACTTTTTCTCATCCTGGTGGCTGTGACTTGAACTATGAAATTGAAATTGAACTCTGAAATTTGTAAAACCTTTGGATTAGAGCTCCTTTTTAAATCTGAATGAGTTCAAACAAATCTCATTTACAGCGATTTCTGGTTGTATTTCTCATGTTATTATTATAATGTTTACCCTGAAGTGAATTTGCATAACTTAAAGCAGCACCAATATTTAATATTTGATTGATTCTCAATCAGAAAAGTTGATAAACCTACTGTATGTTGTGGACAAAGCAGAGCATTTATCAGGGTAAACAGAAGCCAAAATGAGAGTGAATTTTGGGCTTTCATTCACCAGGTGACCAGAAAACACAACTCCACATAAGTGCTAATGTTGCTTTGTAACAGCCAGATGTGTAAATAAGCAACGTGCTGGCTTAGATGATAACATGTCAGTTTACAGCTTGTCTCTGCTGGTTGTTGCAGGTTGATAAGGAATATTTTGTCACTTTTTTCTAACATTAACTCAAACATTAGTCTCAGCCTTCTGGTCATGGAGGCATGCACAGTACATGTTATGTTCATGTGCTCACAGATGACAGCTGTACAGTAGAGACCAAACGAGGTGGGGTGTGTGGCAGAGGACAGCTCTGATTTAAGGGGACAGGAGAGTTAGACAGAGTCTCATGCTGGTAAAAATAACACGCTGGGACTGGGAGTTTGCCTGTTGTCTATAGCTGAAAGAAAGTGTGACAGAAAAAGCTGCTGTGATATACTCCCAGCCACACTGTTAATGCTACTGTAAGTCACGTGAACTCTCATGGACTGCTACTGGATAGACAGAGTGAGCGAAAGACAGAGTGAGCGAAAGAGAGATACTTCCAAAGAGTGTATTTCCAAACAAACAATTGCGTAAATGTGGTCTGACTGTGTAAATTGTTTGTTATGTTTTTGATTTTTGTTTGCTGCTTTGGCAGTAATATTCTTTGCAAGCTTTGAGAGAGACTGAAGGCAGCTTGAGAGGCAAAGAGAGGGAGAGAGAGGGAGGCCTTTCAGTGCTGAGAGGACAGATAAGATATGAAGCTATAAGTAGCACTTGTAAGAGTCTGGCTTTGAATGTTGCTTTAGGTTGAAAATAACATGGTGAGCAGCAAAGCACTGGGAAATCTCTTTGGTCCTGTGCTGGGCTGGAGTAGAGATTGTGGCTGACGTGGGAGTTACATTGACCAGAGCAAAGATATTGTACCACCATCTTTATTTCTATCTCACTTTGCTTTCATACCCTAATATTTTTGTGGGTTTTTTTTGTCTCTGTTTAAAAAAACAGAATCCTCAGAGTTGTTTAAAAAAATGTAATAATAATGAATACTATACTTGACTAGAATGAATAAATGAATAGAAAGTGAATGAGTGTATTCTAGACTTTAATTACTACTTCATTACTAGTGTACACTGCATGTCTTGGTTCATTTTATTTATTTGGTGAGTTAATACCGTATTTATTCTTATTTCCGCAGGTAAATCTCAAAATGTAGAGGGCATATCACACCTTGTTGCTTTAATGTATAGCTACAGTGGGTTTAAGCTATCATCATATTCAGGCAACTTTAAATGTTGATTCTTGAGTGTGAAAGACTTACTTTGACTCATCATAAACCATGTAACATAAAAGATGTCACAGGATTTATTCCTCTCCCATGAATGCTCAGAAGGAGTGCACTCAATGGTATCACTGATGCCTGGAAAATATGTAATGGAGATTAGAGATTTATCCAGAACTAATTTGTTCTTCATTCTTCTGCACCGATGTTGCAGGACTTTGCTACTACTGAAAGGAAGAAGTGAGACAGTTAGAATTCAATTCAGAAAAAGAAGAAAGAAAGAAGAGAAACATATTTTTTCCCCAATACCCACTTCCTTTTAAAATATGTAATTTCTGATCCAGAATGCACTGTTGCCAGCTGGGTTACGGCAGAAAGATCAGACAAAGAAAGCTCCAACAGGAACATTTCAGAGAGACAACCTGCTGGCCCACCTGGAGAAACAGGCCAAAGAGCATCCTGACAAAGAAGACCTTGTGCCCTTCACAGGAGAGAAGAGAGGTAAGACTTTCTTTTCTGCAGGAAGATGAGAAGAAAGCATTGTTATATCTAATGAACAGATAACATTGGGTCAGCACTGTTTAGGTTCCCTAAATATTAGTGATGGGAGCCCCCCTATTCTTTGATCTTGGGTACGTAGTGAAACAAAATGTAAATGAATGGGTACTTGAGTAAATATTCTGCTCAGTCCATGAGAAGTTTCAGATTGAGTCTCTAATACTGGACTAACCACAGCCACAACCCTAAAGTCAGAGGTCTGTCATGGAAATCTCAGTTCCACATGACCACTGACCACCAGGATTTGTGAGACCTGTCAACAAGCCAGGTCCACTCTTGTGTGAACACAGGGGTGTGATGCATGGTGAGAGATACATGTGAAACTCTAGAACGTCTCCCTGCTCTCACTTTCGTTATGTTCTTCTTTGCTGGTGTAGTTGCATTAGTGTATTTGTGTACTGAAAAGACAGAAAGAGACGCTGCATTACAGTCCAGCAGTAAAACTGCAGGTGGGGAAGGTGAATCTGTGTAGCGACATGAGTTCCTGCAGCATGTTCAATCCTGTCTGTCATCACCTCACTCTGCTCACACTGAGACAAAGCCCAATACAAATTTCTGCTTGTCACAGCTTTTTACAGTGTGATAAATGATGTGGAAGTATGACTGAGACCAGGAGAGGAAAAAGGTGACCTTCAAAAAGTTCAGTGCTAAGGGCAAAAACTCCCCTTCCTGTTACCAGCAGCCCGTGTCTATGTTGGGACCAACAAATGTCTGCCTGAAACTTGAGGAGCTGACCACACAGATACACAAACGCCACACACACAGAACCAGTCTGTGAAGACGCAAATCTGAATCCCATAGTGACAACAGCCTGTGGCCAGGTGTGGCGTGATGAAGACATGCTCACCTCAGACTGCTTATGTAACAGAGCTGTTTTGGACAGCAGGAGCTGGTCTGATGCGTCACCTTATTTTGACATTTATTTTTGAAATACATACTACCCTTTGTCCTGTATTGTAAGTTCAAACAAGTTTCAAACAAGTTAAAGGTCATCTGTGTCTCTGTAATTCATGAATTGGTTAGAAATATTTTCAGTGCGTCCCGTTTCGTGTCATGTCAGAGAAATTACGTAATTATGAGTTTCCGACTTGTAAGAAGTGTTCACTTATTTGCTTGATTAGAGGGCGTAGGCCTGATGAATTAATTTCCTTCACCTGTTGGGGGCAGAACAACTTACACCTCATTAGTACATGAACTTTGTGACCTTACGTCATTCCCAGCAAGGCTCCACCCAGCTTCATCCTGAACAGAGGTCTCATTTGTCTAATGAGGGTTAGCTATTAATCATATCATCATAGTGGTACTTGTCTATGTCTTTGTATTAAATCTCTTCACTGATGTTGTAGGGAAAGCCTGGGTGCCTAAAAAGAGGGTGGACCCCATCATAGAAAGTGTGACCCTGGAACCTGAGCTAGAAGAAGCCCTCGCCAGTGCATCTGATGCTGAACTTTGTGATATTGCAGGTAACGTAATCTCACTTTCCTCACATCCCCTCACAATTTCTCTTATTTTTCACCAAATTAACACAGCTTCTCTTTATATAGGTAGATGAGTTTTAATAGTTTTGTTATTATTTTGTTTTAAAAGTTGTTGAGATACCAATAGGCAGAGTGAAGAGAAAAATGCAGAGGACTAAATCCTTTTAGGTTTTTGTTTTTTTTATCAAAAACTACCGTATGGATTTGATGATGAATGTGCAGTTGTCTGATTACTCTTCATCTCCTCTCACTAATCAGTGTAAATACCATCATCGTGTCAACTTCCCCTAATTTGCATACTTTTCCTTAATCCAAATCTTCTTCATTTCCTCCAGCACTCCTTCCACCTTCCCTTCACCATTCTCCTTCATCCCTCCATCAGTCCCTCCACCCCTGCTGGATATCTGTATTTACTAGCTGAGCACCACCCGGGGTATCTGTAGACTGCACGCAGTGTTTGCATGGAACAATTACTGCCCTCCATCATGTTCATGTTGTCAGATTGTAATAAGGAGTACGCTGAGCAAAACAGTGCAGCTTAACTCAGTGATACATTCACTCTGCCAGATGACTCTTTTGAACATGCATTACATGGGAGTTTTCATGGGTTCTCTGTAATGTATGGCAAATGTTATCACTGTAGCAGGTATATTGCTGCATGCACACACATTTAACCTGTTTGATGACAATTGACTGAACATTGTAAAGTATTTTCTAATGTAAAGTTTATATTCCAATAAAAATGTCCTATATTTAGTGATTTAGTAGTAGTGTTTTGAAGAAAATCACTGCTTTGACAGTTAATGCAAGTAAAGCAGAAAGCCACTATGTTTAGCTCACTTGTGGTCAGTCACAGGATCATAACTCTAAATATTACATTTAATCTCTTTGTAAAAGGGATGTATTCCAGTGTGTAAACATTAACTGGGATTGTCATACCTGTCAGAGTCTGTGTTAGCTGCATTAACATGGCAGAA
Source organism: Scatophagus argus (assembly GCF_020382885.2). Taxonomy (NCBI): domain Eukaryota; kingdom Metazoa; phylum Chordata; class Actinopteri; family Scatophagidae; genus Scatophagus; species Scatophagus argus. Next base: position 10,644,456 of record NC_058494.1, on the reverse strand, counting down.
ATCCCTTCAAACAATATGGCTGCTTGCAGCAAGAGTTGAAAATGAGTAATGTTTTAGGAGCACCAAATCCCTGGAGTTGTCAATGGCAACATATCTCGCTTCTACAAAGTGCAGCTTGTGTTTTCTAACTGTTTATGTTTTTGCACACTGTTCTCATGCTGTCGATCTCTCTGACAAACGGCCGATGTGATAATTCTTTTTATATAGCATCCACAGAGAAGCTGCTCAGATTGAAAACATATTTCAATTTCACTGCTGCCAGGGAACAAATAGGATTTCTCAAGGTGAAATTCCTCACAGGGTAATACCTTTATATCTTTTATAGTTATGAGGCAGCAGGTGGAGTAACACACTGATCTGCAGTCAGCTGACAGAGTTCGGGACCTCAGCTGTCGCTGCAGGAACCAACGCCAGTACATGTTTTCACTCAAACTACTGTGTCTGAACCTTTACAGCACACAACTGCTTGATTGTTGTGTCAGGTCTGATTTGCTTTCGATGCTGCAAGTGCTGATGTGCTGTCTGTATTAGCATGGTGGTCCACTGTATGGATGTAACCAGACAATCATGAAATCTGCTGTCTCTTTTTCAGGATCTCTCTGTCTCTCTCTCTCTCTCTCTCTCTCTCTCTCTCTCTCTCTCTCTATGTCCTTTTCCCTCATCCTCTGTTCGCTCCCCTCATTTTCTTCAACTCTCATTCAGTCTTCTTGCTGTCTTTCAGCCATCCTGGGTATGCACACCCTGATGAGTAACCAGCAGTACTATGAAGCCCTGGCCAGCAGCACCATAGTCAACAAGCAAGGCCTCAACAGTACGCAAGCACGCACTCGCATCAGTGTACTAAAACTAAAACTGTGTCTTTTATTTGCACGATCTGTCTTCACTTGGTTCAATCACAGTTACATTTGGTACAGGGTTTTTCCACAAACAAATAAAAGTGTCCTAAAATAAAGCAGATCACTCAACTGGTTTGAAGAAAATATCACTTCATTCAAGAAAAATGTTGGAAGCAAGTTGTATTGGACGGGAATCAAGTGAAATGATCTCATGTTGGCAGATTGTCGGTTTATTTTATCAAAGATGACTGACCCAGTCTATGTTTGCTGTCCATGCATGCGCAAATATAGAGAGACAGATTAAAAGTAATACTAAGTCAGTAAAGCCAAAGATAAAGCTAAGTCTTATAGTGAGGCACATACATCATCTGATCTCACCTTCAGGAATAACACTGCTGATTCACCTGTTCATACAGTCTCACACACACACATTAATGAGCCATTGTTTATGTTGGATGGTGGCTCATCCTTTAGATTTTCCTCTTGTTCCAAACAGAGAGAGAGAGGTCAAACATCTGACTTCGAAATATGACCCTCCTTCAAAAGGACGGCATATAAAAATTGTTTGAACAGAGACTCTTTTTGTTATTTATTGTTCAAGCATTTTTTTCACATGAAGACAAGTAAGATTCACAGCATTAATGGAGATTTTCTGCTTTTTCCTCATCTGACACTGAATTTTTTAAGGGAAGTCTACACTCATCAGCCACAACATTAACACCACCGACAGGTGAAGTGAATAACATTAATTATCTGTTTACAATGCAATATTCTGTGGGGAAACCCCGTGGAAATGGCTCTTCCCGTCAGCTGGTGACCTCCCCAGCTGGATGAAGTACCCGGTCATATTTTGAGCTCAGCAGTGTCTCAAGGACCACAGCAACAGCCTGCAGGTTTCCCAGATCCCAAACTGATCGAGAATCTGTGAGATGCACTGTAATAAGCATAATCCACCCTCCCACCTGGAGGCCCCACCCTCAATGCACAGGACCCAAAGGATCTAACATGCCAATGCTGGTGACCACAAAATACTCCCCGAGCTCCTGTGTCTCTTCCCCTGACGGGTCAGAGCTGTTTTGACTAGACAGAGAGGACCTACAAAATATTAAGCAGGTGGTATTAATGTTGCGGCTGATTGATGTATAATATGCAGTAACAGGTATTTGAGTAATTTCCCATTTGTAAACAAACAGAAATTATATATACTGACCAAAAGGTGGTCCAAGCTGATTTTATAACTTACTCAAATGCTGACAAACAACCTTTAAAGGGACCTGCTGGCATCACATAATCCAGCACACTCAACAGCCCATGTGCTGCTGTGGTAGTAAAAGCTACAATGTACTTGTGTGGCAAAATAGTTTCTTATGCAGATTACTCGACCAGTCTGTGCTGCATTCTACACAAAACTTCCATATTCACTGTGATGAATTACATATAGTTGGTCAGTAAGTAATCAGAGTGTGTCGGGTTAATGTGTTGTAGGTGTGATCCAGTGCACCCAGTACAAACCAGTCCCTGATGAAGAGCCCAACTCCACCGATGTAGAAGAGACACTGTTGAGAATAAAGAGAAATGACCCTGACCTGGTAGAGGTCAACCTCAACAACATCAGGGTAAGTGTGTGTGTGTGTGTATTTATTTAAATTCCATTAAGGATAATGAGAGGATGTGAGTTTAATTGGCAGGGTTATACTGAAACTCTGTGTGCAACTTTTTAATTATAACAGTCTGTTTCAGGTTGTGTTTTTAGTATTGCCCATATCATATTTGATTATGTTCCAAAAGCAGAAATAAACTAATATTAATGCAAAAAGTTTTGGATAAAACATGTTCATATTTTCATTTTGCAGAAGAAATTTCAAAAGCTACTTTTCATGTTTAAATTAAATTATACTGTTTGTAAACATGAAATTCATTGCAGACCATGAAAGGAATTTCTTGGAACACAGCAAAACTTTTTATTTTGTGAAATGGCTTTTAGGCATTTCATGAACAAAATGATACCACGTGTCTCTATTTTGCCAACTTCTGGATTGTGTTTGGCAAATGCTATAAAATCAGTTTGGTGATGATATTCATAGACCTGTTAAGATGCAATGCAGATAAAAAAAAAAGGTAAACTTTTTTATAAATAATGAATGACATTATGGAACTCCAGCGTTTGTTTTGTGTTTTTCTTTACCCAGAACATCCCCATCAAGACCCTGAAAACGTACTCTGAGGCTCTGATGAAGAACACTGTGGTGGAGAGGCTTAGCATTGTAGGAACCAGAAGCAATGACCCTGTAGCATTTGTAAGTTTAACTAAAATTCTGTATAGAATCTATCCTAAATTACTGATCCATTTCTTTTAAATACAGGCCAGTCGCGTTCAATAGTTATAATAATAATAATAATTATAATAGTTCAATAGTTCGACTGATTTTGGACATGTGCAATAATACCTTGTTTGTGCAATATGCATTATATGCAATATTAGGAGAATTGTGCAACAGTGACAGCAGAATGTGGTATGTGGTGTGTGTGTGTGTGTGTGCGGTTATATGTTTGATTTTCCTTATTAGCCTCAGTCATTTTATAGTTTTCTTTTTGTAGAATATTTTATAGTTTTTATAATTTTCCTTTTTTTTATACAGTCATTTTTGGGCACTAGCAAGGATTGCATACCAATTTCATTGTATATGTACAATGACAATGACAAATTCTGTTCTATTCTGTTTTGTTCTATTTGGGGGTTGTGGGTTATGGTATCATTCTGTTATTAACACATGACTTCACTTAAATGCATCCTCATTTATGGAAAAATATTTAAAACATTTATTCTGTTGTCTTTTTTGCCTTAATAATATTTCATCAACTGCCTTGTGTTTGGTGTCAGTTACTGTGGTAATGGCACTAATAGAAGCCAAAAATACATTGTATAGCTGATCATATTATGTATTACATATTACAACTATATATAAAATGCAGTTCAATCTTCCTAATAACTCATGTTGCATATCATTCAGTCTCACAAAGACACTTGATGATGATGTTTGTTGATTGTGACAAGAATAATGCATAGAGTGAAGTAAGACACAGTGTGTGTGTTTGTGTGTTCCTCAGGCCCTGGCAGAGATGCTGAAGGTGAACACGACATTGAAGAGCCTGAACGTAGAGTCCAACTTCATTACAGGGACTGGAATCCTGGCCCTCATAGAGTCACTGCAGAGTAACACCACACTACAGGAGCTCAAGATAGACAATCAGGTACCAGCTGCATAGAGTTGCATGCAGACTCATACACGTACCGTGAGTAAAAATGTGAGTGAGTGTGTATGTGTGTGTCAGGTAGTGTACACAGGCCATCTTTGCCACTTCAGTCTAATGCCCACTGAATGCATTGTGTCACACCACGTATTCATACATGCGTGACTCACTGTTCACTCATAGTACAACTTGTTGAATGACTCTTTTTCTTTACCGCAACTCCCATCTTTGTCCTGCCTCCTTTTCCCATTTGGCTCAATTGACTGGTCAACTGAAATGATATAAAATGAAATGATAAAAATGAAAAGCTTGTTACCCTCTGCCACTTCATTTTTGGAGTCGCTTTATGTGCTCTTCTCTCGCCACTCTCTTTATTTTATTCTCACTTTTCATTCACCTCTATACCTCTTCTTGTATCTCCTCCTCTATCCCTCACTCCCCACTTCTTCCCCAAAATCCAGAGCCAGCCGTTAGGAAACAAAGTGGAGATGGAGATAGCCAGCATGCTGGAGAAAAACACCACGCTGCTGAAGTTTGGATATCATTTTACCCAGCAGGGCCCACGCCTCAGAGGCTCCAATGCCATGATGAACAATAATGACCTGGGTGGGTTACACACACTCGTGCACAGACTTTGCAGACACACAAACACAGATGCAGCATTGAGTCCTGTAAAGAGACACTTCCAAACGCACATTGTATACCTGCTCTGACAGGCTAACTCCAGAATATGGCAAAAGGTCATGAACTGGACTATAGTAAGAGATAACACTGACTATACTTAATATATTTAATAAATGAATCACCTTGCACTACTTCAGTTAGTTAATCTTTGTGTTTGATGGTGTCGCTTGTGGCGTGCATCAGTGCTGAGACTTTATCTTCACTATATCTCCTTGGGTTCTACATTAATCAGACTCGCATAAAGAATCTGAGTGATATCATCAGCCGGTAACTCAGTAGTACAGCCAGACGGCCTCGGCCAATGAAAACACTGACTTCCTGAGTCATGACATCATTACTAAGAAAAGAGTCAGTGCCTGAGAGAGAGAACAAAATGAAACGGGTGGAAGAAATGGTTCTTGTTATGCACATATACCAATTCTTAATGCAGTTCTTGTGTTTGCTGATTTCTTCTGATAAGCTTCACAAAATTAGTCAAGTTTGTGCGTGAGTGTGTTCGCACTTGAATGTAATGTTAGGAGCAGTTTTAGGTTTAACAGTGAACAATTAGAGAAAGGATTTAGGTCAAGTTAAAAATGTCACAGCCCACCTGAAGTTAAGTCAATGTGTCATAATCTTGTCATTTTCCTCCCCGTCATGTCTAAGCCCGAGTCATCAGGTCAGAGTCGGATGGCTCCTTCACCCTCACGCTGTCTGTCCCTGAGCTGGAGAGGGCCTTCGGGAAAAAGTTCAAGTCTAAGACTAAGTACAAAAAAACAAAAAGGAGTACAAGCACTGCACCGTTTGACCGCTCAGCCTTGCCTTTCTTCTGCCAACATTACTTGGTTCTTTTCCAGACCACTGGAAAGCGTTGCCACCACCTGTCATACTCCTATGAGAGTTTCTGCTGCTTTGTCACCTATCATCACTTTTCTTCATCTTCTAGTCATCTCTGCTGCAGAAACCTTTTCTGCACCACTTTCCCTATATTGTTTTTTTTGGCCACTTTTAAGGTTCTCCATGGTCATTTTACCTTAATTATCCTCTTTTCCTGATCAGCTGTTGCTACTTTCCCATCTGGAGGCATTCAGCCTCCCCTGCTCAGCCCCATCTCTTCTATTCTTTTAAATGCTTAGCTGGATTGCTAACCTGGCAAAGTTGGCAACTGTCCTGAGGCCCAAAGACTTTCATTGAGTGGCAATGTGTTGGTGATAATTTAATAAACTGACAATTTGCTATTTAATACTGTATGCATCACTAAAAACTAAGAGAATATGGACCTTAAAGAGTAAGTTCACTGATTTTACACATAAAACTCTATAGGTCTTGATGAGTACTACTGCATTTGTGACTAGACTAGACTACACCTTTTGTGGCTCCAGAGGGAGCTGCATAAAAATGAATAAATTTCATCAGGTGAGATTACCTATCGCACCTTTGTAGCCCACTCCTCATCACTGCTTGAGGCTAGTAACTTGGGGCTACATTAGCTGCTACTAGCATAACCCACCTGAATCTTTTACTGCAATCCATCGTTAACACGGAAAGGTGCAATGGGACAGTCATGTATATCAGAAACTCGGGCAAGATTCATTCAACCCAGGTTCACCAATTATCACTTCATGTAGTCTTTGCATCGTGAATCAAGCTTTAACATCTTTGTAGTTGCAATTTCCATTCAGTTGATTTGTGCTTGAAAAATCTTTTTGCGAGTACCCGGTACTACCCTACTCCTCTTCAGTAGAGGCTTGAGAAGTTCAGAGACTTGCCATACAAACATGGACAGGAACACCTTTAGATTGGGAGATGGGAACACTGACTCGGAGCTATCAGCATCTGAACTGCAATGGATTGCAGCATCTAACCGAAGTGTTGATGATTGATTTGCATTGTGGGACCTGGTCGTGGAACACTGGACCAGCTCCAGCACCAACCATGGGAGTTTGCCTAATCAGTCTAGATAAGATAATCCAGCTCTGCTGTTATCAGTGTCTAATATTTTGTCTTTTGTTTTTTCTGTCAAGAGTGCCTGCTAAAGCCACTTGCTGCCATTTTACGATAAAGTGTTGTAACTTAAATCTTTTGATCTTTCCTTCTTTCAGTTGCCTCCTTTTCCACTCGTGTAAAGCAAGGTGGAACTACTTTTCCCTGCTTTAGCTCAAGTTGTTGATGATGACGTGATGATGAACCATATTCTTGTATTGTTTTTCTAATTTTTTTTTTCCCTCCCCCCCACCTCTTTCTTTCCCTCCACCTCCTCTCCAACTACAGTAAGAAAGAGAAGGCTTGAAGGAGGACCCATCTTCCCAAAGTGTCGGACGAATGTGTAGAAACCAGGGCTACTCTCAACCCTCTGTTTCCCTTCTTCGACCCCGATTGTTTTTCAAAAGTCCTTCTTGTCACCCTCCTCAGCCTCACTCCATCAATGGTCTACCCATAAAACTATGCCCACTATGTCAGGTTCAATTATCTCTCATGTTTTTCTACTTTCAAGACACCTTTTTAGTAGATATTGAAGGATCCAACGGTATTAATGAGCAGTGTCTCTCTGAGCTTTCAGTGCATGCAGAAGTTGACATTGTGAGCTTATTTTTTGTGCTCTGAAGTTTGAATTTCAGCCTGGGTTTCAGGCTTGAACACTTGCTCTTTGTAAGAACTAACTAGGCAAGGCTTATTTTGTCGTCATGAATCCTTTAATGTCTCCTCAAGTGCCTAGGTTCCTTCATAAACAGGGCTGGAGGTCTGGCTATGAACAAGGACCCATTGAAAAGTGATGGGACACTTGCAGCAATCCCTGTTTCCACTGATGAGTTGAAAGAATTCTAATTATTATTATGCTGTAAATGACTTGTGCTGTCATTACTATTGTTCCCCAGAGTTTCTGATGTTGCTCCAAGGTTGACATACAAGGTATTTTCTACCAGTTATAAACAAAAGCCTTCTCCCATTTGACTTAATAGACTTAAAAAAACTCAGAGAAATATCCAATATAATATTGGATTTTGACCTGCTTGAGAAAATCTGATGTTAGACCTTTTTTTGTATTAGGTATAAACAGTATTTTATTTACTCATTGTCCTCAGATTCTAAGCTATTTAGACTCTTCAGTAATGGACAGATGGCTACTGTGAGATTTGTCTCTACATACATAATATATTTATTTGTGACAGATCTAGGAAAGAAGTCAGAAGGTGTTCAAATACTTGACATAACTTGGACTGATTTTGCTGGGTAGTATAATCGCTTGTGTAAAAATGTTTCTGTAAATGAAAATTACAGAGATTGTTGAAAGAGATTGTTATATTATCCAGCCTTTACAAGACCAGGTCCTACAGAACATTCCTGCTAGTTGGGAATGACAACTGCCAATTCAAATTTTATTTGCTGAAAGTAGATTTTCTATGAACCTGCTGAAAAACATATTACCAACACCATCTTATTTTATAGAATTTATTATCTACAATCCACAATGTAAGTCAAGACTATAATGACCCAAAGTAACTGCGAGTATTTGAACTTCTGTTACACTTTCAACCAGGTCTGATTTTATTGTTTGTGTTTATTGCTATTTACTGGAGCTAAAACGTGTGTTTTAATATGAAATGGGTGGTAATGATGACTTACGGTGTATTACAGGTTTCACATTAACACCTCAATTCAAGGCTGGAGCATTTCAGCGATGCATGGTTAACACAGATTTAACAGAGGAAACCTCTGATGTCTTTGCAGCTGTCAGATTACTTAGATTCATTTTGTTGAAATAGAAACAGATGATAGAAGATCTTAATTCAACCACTGAACACCTGAAATATGGGATAACAATCCTGGAGCGATCATTAAAAATGCTCTCATTAAGGGCAAAACATGGCTTTGAATGTGTGTTTATGGCTCTATTAACTCCAACAACACAGCTACATGTCAGTAATGATATTCTGTAGCGCTTCTTCTAACTTAAAAATCAACAGAACAGTGAAAAAGCAGCAACTAGAGCTGATGTCCCTGTTTGAAGTAAAAACAGCTCCAGGAAAAGAAACACAGGAAATGCTCTGCAGGTTTGTTACTTCATAATAGCTCAAGATGATATGGGTCTGTATTTTCTGCTTCAGGAAAATGGGTAAACTACCAGTTCCAGACTCAAACGTAATATTTTACTATCTGTGTTTCCTTGATGTCAACATCTGTACCTGGTACTGACACTCAGATACAAATGACAGCATGTTTAAGGGTTAGAAAACCCATTTAATGTTATTTAATATCACTGCTCTGTAACTTTATCGTCAGTGCTGTGGCTGTTATTCAACAAATTGTTGTGGATGTAAACATTTGTAAAAAAAATAAGTAGCTGAATGCAAAAGGTAAAAGAGGACAAGGACTCCTGCCACTCACAGTCTCTGTGTGTCCTGTTCTTTTCTTCTGTCTCTGTGGGGGGTTTTTTGTTTTGTTTTGTTTTATTTTTTTTTGTTGTTTTTTTTTTATATATATTTTAGTGCTTGACTTTGTCTTTGATTAGATAGTTCACATTTTTGGTTGAATTTTTGTTTATGAAATAAATAAAGTTTGAAAATATTTCCATGATGTCTGTATTCTTAAACTATAATTACAATGGGTTGGATATTTTACCTGGACTTGTACAGTGCAGTGTTTGTGGATATTCTCATTTACAGTGCAGTGTTCTTTCACATGAAGACAACAGTGACACTCTGTGGCAAAATAGAAGAAATACATCAAGTCAGTTCAAGTCCTCTGTCCATCTCTTTCCATATTGTCCTATTTAGAGTGCTGCATTTCTGCTAATGGTAACCCAAAAACACATTTACACTGAATGACCTCTGGTTCTGTCCACAGAAGTAAATTTACTTTTCAGTATGCAGAGACTTTTGCTCACAATAAAAATGATGGAGTAAAAAGTCTTAATGACTTAAATAATTTGGATTTTTTATTTTTGTGATCTTTGTATAACAAGTGTAATAAAAAACTGGAAGTCCCTAATATTTGACACTTTCTGAGTAATCAGTCTGAGAGCGTACTTCATTTGCTACATCGTTCATGTTTCAGCCAACCCATGATCTGTACCAGTCGATGTGGCAGCTTGTCTGGAGAGTGGCTCTTCCTTGATGCCAATTAAAAGTCAAGGATTAGGTTAAAATAATTAAAATAAGTAACACCAGTTACACACAATCTTATTTGACTGAGACATCACTTATTTTTCATGTGCCCTTTTTAAAAATGTATCCCCTTATCCAATTTTTCCAGAATGGCTTGTTTAAATCAGACAAAGTTCTTTGCAATCTGCCTTTTTCACATCAGACATTCTGATAGTAAACAAAAGAAAGCACAGGTGTTACTAATCACATTAATTATGACTTCATTCTAATCAAGTACGCCGTACCAAGAACCTGAAACCAGAGCAGCTAAATTAAACATTTAATTATTTACACCTGTGTTTTTCTCATGTGACTTTTCAAAATGCCACCCCTGGAAAAAAACAGCAGCTTATGGCAAAGTCAAGATATTGAATAAATTCCTTTTTGCATCAGTTTCTGCATCATGAATGCAGAAACTGACAGCCAGAGCAAGGGAGAACACATACCTAGTTACTGTATCTTTGACCTGCCTTTTCCATGTTTGTTTCTAAGTAAATCAAGTAAAACAAAAGATGACAGTGGATCTAATTAATGTGAACAAGGTCTTAAATCTTTATTGAATCTCAGGCAAAAACATATGTGATAATCCTTTATTGCTCACAGCATTCTGCATCACCCTTAGCAGCTCATTCTCACACCTAAACCAACAACAAGTGGAACCAAATAAAGCATCACTTCACATCCTTTTCACATTCCTTCAAAACACTTCTGGTTTTGCTGTCTAACTAAATCAGTAGCCAAACTGCAGTATTCACTTCACTGTATGTGTGTGTGTGTGCTGATGGAGGAGTGTTGTCTGTTTCACAAATCTTCACATGGTGCAAAATACAGACCTTTAGTCCACTTTCAAGTTAATATTTATCAATACAGCTTAAAATAATAATTACATGTCTTACTTACTCATACATATTCATTCAGTATTCTCTCCTTAGTACTAGATCCTGAAAGTAATATTATATACTGTAAGTTCTGTTTTTATGGCTGAAAGCTTAAGGTTTTGGCTGTTGAATGAACGGCTACACATCATTCCTCATCAAAACAATGAGACAACCAAAAAGAAAACCCTGCAAACATGTAAATTAAATTTCCTGAATGCACACTCTTTTTTGTATTATTACTGATAGTATTAACAGTTATATCGACACGGTGGCGAAAACACACTCAAACATAGGAGTTATTGCCATAATATTTTTTGCATGATAAAGACTGGGATAAAAAGGGATAGGAGAGTGAATTGGTACATATTCACACAAACTTGTCCAGACAAATGGCATGCAAGACATAAGAAGGAGACACACAGAGCAGGGGAATATAAACGTTTTTAAACACTACACTACATGAATGTCATTATACTTGGGCATCGGGGGAGTGTGTGTGTAGGGGTAATAGACAACAGGTCTATCAACAGGATGTGTAACACTGTGTGCAAAAAGTTTTATAGAAATTTCAGACATGGTGGAACATAAAACAGCTTTAGGAGCACAAAACACTAGTCTTTAAGTTTCCATTTTAAAATATGGCTTATCAAGTTGTCACATTTATTTTATGAATTTAGAGACAGACACACAGTTAATATAATAATTTTATATACTTGTATGATTGTTTGCCCACCTTGAGGCTTGTAATGTACTGTATTGATTTATTTATGTACAAATTGAGCGAACAGGGATATATATATTTATTTTATTTTTTTCAAAAGCTGTGAGAAAGCTCTGCAGCTATCACAGAGAGAGAAAGGGGAGTTTAAAATCTCTCGGACTAGAAGGATAAACCATCTATCATACTGATTTTAGCCCCGCTGTTTGCTGTTAGCTTCATCAGTGTAGCACAGCTAACGTTCACCTCAGTAAAGCTAACGTTCACCTGAAAGGTCAACCTAGCATAGTGTTACGGTCACGATTCACATGGCTGGTTCACAAATGATTCATTTCCCCGCTATAAAACTTTTGATTTGTCTGAACACCAAAAGACCACACTCGAATAATTGTATGCACTTAGAGAACAAAGTTCATATCTATATCATGTGGATGAAAAAGAAAAACCCTGATTTAAGCCAGCCTTGTGAATGTAACGTATGAACTAAACTAGGAAACGTTAGCATTAACTAGCGAGCTAGCTTACTTCTTCAGCATGTCTTGCAGCGGGCCAGGCAGGTATTTCATCACCGTATCCATGATGCTTTCCTCTTCCTCCTCGTCACCGCAGCCGGCCGGCACGGCCTTCTTGGGTCGAGTCAAGCTGCCGGCTGCGGGCTCCTCTGCAGCGGCTGCAGCCTCGGCCTCCGCCTCCTCACGCTTTTTCAAGCCATACTGGTGGTCGGACATCAGAGACAGAAATGTATGGAAGATTAAGGGAAAGGAGAATGCAGGGGAAACACGGGTTACGAAAAACAAAGATCAGGGTTTTCTTCCATCAGCTGTTTTGTTTTTTTGTTTTTTTCTTTCCTAGTGTGGAAGTTATTCGTGCTATTTGGCACATCTGCAAAGTAGTGATGAGATTCCCAGCTTTGTTTAGTGAGCCAGATCATTTGGCTGAGCTGAGCAGCAAGAGCCGTCTCCTCAGGCTCCCAGAGGCTACTCATTAAGCACCACTTGTGGCAAAATTTTGCCAAATGTTTTGACCCATGACTGCTATGAACATATAGTATAACACTGAAATTTCTCAGTGTAATTATACTAAACCTATTTCCAGAGTGTCATAATTTTACATTATGCTTGCTATAAAAACAAATAATTTAAAAACATCAGACACTTTTGCATTTGTATTGCATTTTATTTAAAATAATTTATTTAAAATGCGCATGTTAATGCAGGGTTAAATCTAACATCAAATGACAACATAAGGCTAGAGCCATTAAATTTGGGTTTAAATTGCTGAACAACAGTCACTGGATGACATGATTTGCTTGGAAAACAGGCACTTTTCGAGGCTACTTTACGGGTCGTATCTCAACATATTGCTTGCAAGATGCAAACATGTAATTACAGTAACTGCAGTTTAACATGGATGTGGTATAATACACACTCATCAACTCTGCTGACCAATGCTTCACCCATTCAATGGATACTTTTCCAATTTTTGTGTTTTGAGCACCTGCGACCCTTCAACCTTTCGTCCATGTCTTTTTCTAGCCCTTTCACTGTAATTTCCAGTTTGGGATCAATAAAGTATATCTATCTATCTATCTAGCTATCTAGCTAGCTAGCTAGGTAGATAGATAGCTATTTCTGTGTTTTTCAGCAAAGCAATACTTTGGAATATGTCAAAAACAGAGTAGAACTCTTGGGTGCTGCTCTTCAGTGTTCACAGTATGGCAGTGCATGTCAAAATTGTGTGGTATGTGTTTGTTTGACAAAGGCACACAACAAAAATTACATCTGCTTTGTTGCTACCAAAGCTGGAGTGAAAAGGAAAATTTATGTAATTATTATTTCTCATTACCACAGGATGAAATTGAGAGAAAATATAAAACTGTGTGCCTTTTTCTAAAATAATACATCACTATTGTCATCTTGCACGAGGGCATGTAGTAACAAAAACATAAAATCAGAATCAGAATTCCTTTATTTATCCCTGAAGGGAAATTCTTAAAAATGTTTTCATAGCAATCATTATCAAGAAATGGTTATCATGTTTGTCTTGTGGCATTTCTGGTAACAATGTCAGTCACATTAAATTTACCACAATTGGAAAAAAGGGCTTTACACATGACGCTATTTGCTCTGTCTGCCATACTCCAGTTTGAACATGCATACAGTTACAGGCTTCAGCTATAATGTGGACATTTCTCACAGTATCTGACATAATTGGATAAAGCTGTGGATGAAGCTGGCAGAAACCTTTTGGAAACAAGCACTTTGGGAGTTGTTCCTCACTCTTTGTTCTCCACTGGGAGAATTTAAAAAGAATGGAGGAGGTGAGGAGCCAGGGGAGGATTGCTGCTTTTCATCCCACTGATTCACAGTATTCCCCTCAGACCTGCCCCACCCACAGACTGCCTGTCTGTCACACAGTGTCTGCAGTGTTACACCTCAGCCTGTACCATCACAATAGCCCCACAGCCTCGCATTTGTGGAGGAGGAAACTGACTATGAACTGTGTTCAAAGCAGACAACAGAATACACATAGTAATACTAACACTGATTAAGAATGCAAAAGTCATGACTGGATATTGAGTTTCAGTTAGAAATACAATGTATGGACTTGGACAACGGCGTTGTAAAGCATAAATATATTGCACATTTAACATCATACTGATACAGTTGAACACGAAGGGTTGAAAGCCCTCACTGAACAGCAAAAATATCATCTTGTACAGCAGCTTGTATTTTTAAAACACTTCACTCTCTGAGCCACCCATTTCAGTCTGAACATTCAGATGTGCTCTTATTAATCACGGCTCCGCATTTTGCTAATCTATTTCTCTCACTTAAGTCAAGTTCCTTCCTGATGTTCCACTGATCCAAGTTAAAAATAACATAAAGGCAAACAAAAATAGTGTGATAATTCAAACACAGGTCTGTTATAAAGAGATTTTAGCTGTCACGTAGCCAAGACATAAAGCCTTTAGAAGCTTCTTAAACATAAAAAGGACAGGACGACATCAAAACTTCTCACACGAACGTGACACAGTTTTTGCTCTTGCTTGCCTGTTTTCTTTCCCTCTATTTTAAGATTTCTCATTCACGCATTACTCCCTCTCTGTCTTAGTTCTGGTGGCTGGTTTCCTGACGATGACACTGACTGACTGGGTTCCTTGTGTTGGGTTAATGACAGGGTATTTCATTTCGTCAGCAGGGTATTAGACAGCATCTTGTCATCATACCTTATCCCTGATGCCTTGTCTCATTCTTTCTCTCTCAGCCTCCATCTTGGCATATTTGGCCTTCCTCTCCTCCTCCTGCTGCCTCAGTGCCTCCTGACGCTCCTCCTCTTTCTTTGCTGCGTCAGGGTCCTCCTCCTTCTCCTCCCCACCCAGCATCTTGCCCACATCAGGAGGACCTCCTGAGAAAGAGAGAGACACGCTGGGTACATCTCGGTTTTCTTAAACTGCATCCACATTTCCCTCATTTGTATGTTTTCCTCGCATCTTAGTCCCTGCCACTGAGGAGAGAAACAAGGAAACCATGCAAGGAGAGACAAAACAAGGAAATATTTTTAAGAGAAATGAGACACAGCTTATATCACAGCTGATAAGAGCTGCATCAATGGTCAGGTGGCTTTTACAGCTGTAGAAAGTTTTGATGTGTCTACACACGTGCACTGCACTAATACCAATAACATTAATAAGAAAACAAATAAAACTGGGAAGTGATACACTTCAGTTTAATCTGTTGTCTGTCTTCACTCAGGTATGAAACTGCAGTGATGTGATGATGTGATGTATCAGATCAGTCTGACCAGCTGCAGCATCCAATCGCTCCCTCTCTCTCTCTCTCGTCTATCTTCGCTTGTCTTCGTGCCTGCAAGATGGTGGGCCAGAACCATGTTCCAGCTGAAGCATGGACTGAGGACCGAGGAAATATCAAAACAGGAATTAGGATGTACCGCTTGATAGCTCCAGGAGGACGCTAAGATTGAGATATAAAACTATCAAGTTTGTCCTTAAGACACAGACAGAGAAAATGGTAAAGTAATCTACAATGTATGATAATGTAACTTATTTGCCAGTTTTTGTACTTGTTCCTAGCTGTATATTTATGTCTGTGCAAGTACACTGAATCCAAAGTAAAACACAGATCCCTTGTATGTGCACACACACTTGGCCAGTAAGGCCAGATGTGATTTTTTTTTTTTTTTAAAGATCATTTTTATTCATTTGGATTTCGATGCAGTGGTTGGACTCCTCATTTGACATTCACTGTACTCCTGTGGTGTTATGCTGAGGAGTCTGCAGCACTCAAATAACTGCTGACCTCAGTACAGTCACAGTACTGTAGTGCATACCTTTAAATTTTAATTATACATTACCATTTTCTATTTTGATTTGCAAATAATATAACGCCCTGTAATGTTCTTTCTGTCATTGGTTTGTTCTGTTTAACTCATTGCATTCATTCAAGCATTTCACTGCACATTTGGTGTTATCTGTTTTTAAGTATCTGACTAAACATCATGTCAGCGCCTCCAGCCAGTTGACAGGCTGACAGGAGATGCTCCACACTGCCCAGTGTCCCCTCTGCTACCTGCAGGGCACTGGAAAATCTGTTTGGAAAATCTGTTTGGAAAATAAGTGGCCTGTAGCTGCTCTTTTCATTTATACATGCAAAACAAGTAGCCCCCATTCAGTGCAACTCCAGCCTTTCAGCAAACCAAACAATTTTCTCAATGTGTATTTTAAATTTCATTTTATCTATATATTTGAATGCTTAAATGTTCAAAGCCCTTTCACAATACCAGGAATATGTCTGTCGCAAAAATAAACATATTTCTTTATTGCAATTTCTTTTGTCCCCAAAAAAGATCACCTCTAAGAAGAATCTGCTATAGCAAAAAATGTAATATAGAAATGGCTACCATCATATAAGAGGAGGAGACTGTGGATCAGGCTGTATTTGTCCATCAAACAGTCAGTGTATAATTTCAAAGGATCAGATCAAGCAGCATGTCCATATTCACAATATTACACTGAGAAACACACAGACACAAAAGCAGACTGACTAGGGGAGACTTGCTGTCTAACAAATGACAAGAGACTACAGTATAAATATGAGCTTTGACTACTACACAACACAGCATGAGCCCTGGAATATGTTTCACACAAGCCTTCTTACTGTCCCTGTAAGAGTTATACAACCTGTAAAATAATGCCTTGTGATACCAGGGCAGAAAAATGCTGCGTTGCAAATAAGAATAAGAGAAACAAGGGAAATCTGTCATGACGCATCAACAGAAAAGAAAAAGAAGCGAAAAGCAATGTGTTCTGAAGGAACTTGACAAAGGCAGGGGGACATAAAAGGTAGTGAAGAGGAGTGGAAAAAAGAGGAAAGAAGGACAAGGGAGCGAGGGAGTCAGTATACTGCAGTATATTATTATGACAAAACAAGACATATTTAGAAAAACAAGGAGAACATGAGGAGAGGGAGAGAATCTGTCAAACTATTGAGTCCAATTAGCTAAGCTGTTCCAGTTAGTGGGATTACCCAGCAGTTTCTGTGGGACCGGAGAGAGAGGAAGAGAGTGTGACAGTTAAAAAGATGGGGGGGTAAAAAACAGAGGGAATGACAAGAAGAAAGCGACAAATTGAAGGGAGGGGAAAAGAAAGGGGGAATTAGGTGTAAAGGAAAAGATGAAAGGGAGAGTGAGGATGAGAGGAGGAGGAGGAGAGGCAGACGGGGCTTCTGAGGAGAGAAAGCAAGCTAAGAAAGAAAGAAAGACAGAGTTCTCCTGTCTGCAGCTGCCCTCTGTACTGTTAATACTTTGAGTCATCAGTCATCAACTATAGCAAAGCAGAGAGCTAAAAAAACAGGAGAGACAGGGGAGAGGGACGAATGTGGGAAGAGATGAGTGCAAGAGCAATGAAGAAGAAAACCAAAGGATAGAAAAAGAACTAAAAATATTATCAAAACTCCCACCTCCAAAAAGGGAGCAAGATTTGTACTGTGCAGCACTGTATTAAACATTATGTTTTTAAATCAAATGATAAACTATTTCGATCTGGTTAAATGAGCAAAGTAAAGTTGCACTGTTTCCTTTTTTCCTGCGAGAGAGCTGAAATGAACAAACACCGAATGGCAAAACAATTTTTAGAAAATCATGAAATGTCACATAAAAGTGTGTATGCTTGGATAAGGTGGAAAAGTTGGTGTTCTGTTGAGAGTAAAATGCAAAAAAAAGTGCAGCGGAAACATGGGCTGTATAAGTATCAGTGGTATTATTCATCCTAAAAATAACCAGGCGCTATAATGAGACGCAAAAATGCAACTTAATTAACAGCTGGACTGTTAATGTGACATTATGGAAACCAAAAAACACTTTTTCACCATATGCACTGATTTTAATGAGAATACACTTCATCCAAAATGGCTGAAGAGACAAAAAAAAGATGGCCACCAACGGAGGCTTATCTACAGTCACTGCAGTTTACGCTGCTGTACAGGCCGTGTTGTTTGAAGGACAGGTTCTGAGAACTACACATCACACCACAGCAATGACGGCTCAGCACCAAACATGGAAACTGAATAGAAAATGAATAAAACAACAGATTGGTCACATTAATGAACCACTTGGGTATAAAGAGACAGAGACAGATTAGAAAGAAATTCAAACAGGCAGAAAGAGAGAAACCCAAAGTAAACT
This sequence comes from Scatophagus argus, assembly GCF_020382885.2. NCBI lineage: Eukaryota > Metazoa > Chordata > Actinopteri > Scatophagidae > Scatophagus > Scatophagus argus. The sequence goes on along the minus strand of NC_058494.1, from coordinate 10,626,263 downwards.
GAGGTGTCGCTGTGTCAGCGTTTGAAGAACAATGCACAGAAGCTGACACAGCAATATCTGACCAACCGTGACACACTGTCTTTGCTCTCTTACAAGTGTGTGTAGGGGTGAGAGAGAAACACAGTGAGGAAGAGGGGGTTGAATAGAGCGACAGTATATATGGGCACATACACTAAAGTGCTCCTAAATGTACATGTGGACATAAATAACTGCTAATTTCCATTTTACGATCTCATGCATGAGCTCTACACAGACCGAGCAATTATTTTTCATGTGTGCTTGAATGCATGTGTAGATTACAGTATGTGTATGTCTATGCATAAGTGTGCAAGGGTGCACATTATATATGCAATGTATGTGGTCTGACTTTGCATTAATGATAACATTTACATGTAAACAGTACCTGAGATAGTATCTCATATCCCAGTGGAGTGTTAAACCTGGACTCTTTAGTGGCAACACTCACCCTGCGATCCATGTTGCACATCCATCCATCCATCCACCATCCTTTCTTTGACCTATGATTCAGTCAGCCAAAAATTGGCAAGATTCCCACAGATCTTTGAAGTCACTGAAAGTTTATGAATTTGAACTACTGACCTTGAAAGTTTTTGAAAAGAGACTTTAATAAACATGGGTCATTGACAGTGCTTGACTTTAAATATTTTGTGCAAGAATAGAAACTGATGTTCTTCTTTTTTTTTTTCAACTTAGCTTTACTAAACATACAAGAAACACTGTCTGCATGTGTGTCTCCTGCAGTTCCGTCCTTGTTTGATGTGTCACCTGCCTCAACAAAGTGTGACAGTAACACGTATGCATGAATGACTGAAGTCGAATGATGCTGGTTTATGGCTAGTGGCAAAGCTGAGGTGAAACCTCAGCTCAAAACATAGGTTTTACACACATCAGTGTCCACAGTAATGACAGAACATCCCAGATGTATCCAGACTTATCAGAGCCAAGGTAGGAGCTTTGCTGACATGCTGCAAGCAGGATTCAGGATCAGCTTATGATCTCGGTCCCTGAATATCTTCTACAGAATGCATGTAAACACTGCCACTGAGTCCTGTAAGTGGAGCAATGACTCACAACCAGCTAAGCCTCATTGTCAAAAGATACAGTTACCATATGTGTCCCAGAAAAAGCTCTAAAACCAACATAGACTTGGTCTGGTTTCACAAAATCTTATTAACACATTCAGATTGTCTTTGATGAAATGTTAAAAACAGAGGATCCTATACACCAGTGTCCTTTCAAAGCAGAATAATTCTATTAAGCTCTCAGGCCTCACATAAGCTGTGGTGAGTTATGTGTTTTATTGAAGTGTCTCTACATTTTATCCATGCATATGGTGCATGGTTACAGAAGCTGTCAGAATGACACTCAATACACTGTTTAAGCTGATAAAAGCCTGTAATGGAAAGTTGACAGGTTGGTCTTTCACCTCCTTTGATCCTATTTGTATAAAGGACATTATTACTGATGAGTAACATGAGCTAAGATGAAGAGGCACTTCGTAGAGAAATTCTCCACCATGCCAATCTACAGTCAGTTAACACATATATTTGTATGGAATTTAACTTAAAGACAAAATAAAATGCCAGTGGTGCTTAGGGGTTGACTCAGAGGTCTGCAACACTGATTTTCCTGCACATGTATTTAACATGATAAGACAGCAGAGTAAAGAAAGTGCACAGATTATCTCCAAAATAAAAAACAACAGCAGATCCCTGGGTTAAGACTTTCTATTGTGATGAAAATCTGCTCCCAACTATGAATCTTTTCTTGATGCTTGGACACTTCTTCACTGCTTTAGATAAAAGGTGTCATCTCTCTAATCCTTTCCTTCTGAAAGTTCTTTACTAAAATCTTTGTAAATCCAAAGTCTTGAGGGAAATAAGGAAAGAAGACTAACCTTAGCTGACTCTCCCAGTGCTTGAACCTTTGACAGCATCAGATAAACAGTACTTATCTACTCTTTTCCCCACTCAAGGTTCTCAAGCAAATCCCTGTCTAAATCCAAAGTGTGGTGGGAAAGCGGATAAGTATAAAGATCTAGGTTTGGCCTTCAGGACAGAAACCATTGTTTCAACACAGCTTAGTTAACAGCAGAAGAAATGTAGCACGGGGGAAATTGGTAGAAAAGGAGGAGAAAGTGTTCTCGCTGTTGTTCCGCTGCATAATTGGTGGCAGTTATGCTTTGAGTTCTCTTAAATTTCCCTCGGGTGGAGCAGCTTTGTTCAGTCTATCAAGCAGGTCTCAAAGTGAAGCAGCTTTACTTTGCACTGGGAATGAAGTTCACGAATGCAAGCTCGCTCGCCTTGACCCACAGTTAAAGACATATATGTTGTTGGGGTTTTTTGGGGTTTTTTTTTTACTCAATGAGTTTTAGATATAAAATTAAATATTTAATAGATAATGTATCATACAATATCATTTAGTATTTAATATTGCTGATAACTACTTTTTGAGACTGAATGCACTGAAGGCCAGCCCTACTACAGTTCTTGTTCGAACTGGACAAACATAGTAGTTTTATCATCTGCATACAGCAGCTACATCACAGAAAGTTTGGCGTTGGACTTAAATCAGTTGAGACCAAATTGGCCTCCATTCTGTACACAATTCGAATACAAGGCAGCAGGGGTTTGTAGATGACAGCTGCAATTAACATAATAGGTTGGCAGCAAGGTCGCATCCCTGTTTCACAGTGTAGCTGCTGACATGCAGTCATGAAGAGGACTCAGCACTCTGACACAC